>NC_080047.1:28294862-28992362 GCF_026212465.1 Amaranthus tricolor
TGATCAATGAAGCATAAACAATGAAGAATGAACAAGGATCAATGATCAATGAAGAATGAATGATGAAGAATGAACAAGGATCAATGATCATTGTAGAATGAACGATGAAGAATGAACAAGGATCAATGATCAATGAAAAATGAACGATGAAGAATGAACAAGGACCAATGATCATTGAAGAATGAACGATGAAGAATGAACAAGGATCAAGGATCAATGAAGAATGAACGATGACGATTCAATAAGGATCAATTATCAATGAAGAATAAACGATGAAAAATGAACAACGATCAATGATCCATGAAGAATAAACGATGAAGAATGAACAAGGATCAATGATCAATGACGAATGAACGATGAAGAATTAACAAGGATCAATGATCAATGAAGCATAAACGATGAAGAATGGACAAGGATCAATGATCAATGTAGAATGAAAGATGAAGAATGAACAAGGATCAATGATCAATGACGAATGAATGATGAAGAATGAACAAGGATCAATGATCAATGAAGAATGAAAGATAAAGAATAAACAAGGATCAATGATCAATGAAGAATGAACAAGGATCAATGGTCAATGAAGAATGAACGATTAAGAATGAACAAGGATCAATGATCAATGTAGAATGAACGATGAAGAATGAACAAGGATCAATGATCAATGACGAATGAACGATGAAGAATGAACAAGGATCAATGATCAATGAAGAATGAACGATGAAGAATGAACAAGGATCAATGATCAATGACGAATGAACGATGAAGAATGAACAAGGATCAATGATCAATGAAGCATAAACGATGAAGAATGAACAAGGATCAATGATCAATGAAGAATGAACGATGACGATTCAATAAGTATCAATTATCAATGAAGAATAAACGATGAAGAATGGACAAGGATCAATGATCAATGTAGAATGAAAGATGAAGAATGAACAAGGATCAATGATCAATGACGAATGAATGATGAAGAATGAACAAGGATCAATGATCAATGAAGAATGAAAGATAAAGAATAAACAAGGATCAATGATCAATGAAGAATGAACAAGGATCAATGGTCAATGAAGAATGAACGATTAAGAATGAACAAGGATCAATGATCAATGTAGAATGAACGATGAAGAATGAACAAGGATCAATGATCAATGAAGAATGAATGATGAAGAATGAACAAGTATCAATGATCAATGAAGAATAAACAATGAAGAATGAACAAGGATCAATGATCAATGACTAATGAACGATGAAGAATGAACAAGGATCAATGATCAATGAAGAATGAACGATAATGAATGAACAAGTATCAATAATCAATGACGAATGAGCGATGAAGAATGAACAAGAATCAATGATCAATGAAAAATGAACGATGAAGAATGAACAAGGATCAATGATCAATGTAGGATGAACGATGAAGAATGATCAAGGATCAATGATCAATGACGAATGAACGATGAAGAATGAACAAGGATCAATGATCAATGAAGCATAAACGATGAAGAATGAACAAGGATCAATGATCAATGAAGAATGAACGATGACGATTTAATAAGGATCAATTATCAATGAAGAATAAACGATGAAGAATGAACAACGATCAATGATCCATGAAGAATAAACGATGAAGAATGAACAAGGATCAATGATCAATGACGAATGAACGATGAAGAATTAACAAGGATCATTGATCAATGAAGCATAAACGATGAAGAATGGACAAGGATCAATGATCAATGTAGAATGAAAGATGAAGAATGAACAAGGATCAATGATCAATGACGAATGAATGATGAAGAATGAACAAGGATCAATGATCAATGAAGAATGAAAGATAAAGAATAAACAAGGATCAATGATCAATGAAGAATGAACAATGAAGAATGAACAAGGATCAATGGTCAATGAAGAATGAACGATTAAGAATGAACAAGGATCAATGATCAATGTAGAATGAACGATGAAGAATGAACAAGGATCAATGATCAATGACGAATGAACGATGAAGAATGAACAAGGATCAATGATCAATGAAGAATGAACGATGAAGAATGAACAAGGATCAATGATCAATGACGAATGAACGAAGAAGAATGAACAAGGATCAATGATCAATGAAGAATGAACGATGATGAATGAACAAGGATCAATGGTCAATGACGAATGAACGATTAAGAATGAACAAGGATCAATGATCAATGAAGAATGAACGATGAAGAATGAACAAGGATCAATGATCAATGTAGAATGAACGATGAAGAATGAACAAGGATCAATGATCAATGACGAATGAACGAAGAAGAATGAACAAGGATCAATGATCAATGAAGAATGAACGATGATGAATGAACAAGGATCAATGGTCAATGACGAATGAACGATTAAGAATGAACAAGGATCAATGATCAATGAAGAATGAACGATGAAGAATGAACAAGGATCAATGATCAATGTAGAATGAACGAGGAAGAATGAACAAGGATCAATGATCAATGAAGAATGAACGATTAAGAATGAACAAGGATCAGTGATCAATGAAGAATGAACGATGAAGAATGAACAAGGATCAATGATCAATGTAGAATGAACGATGAAGAATGAACAAGGATCAATGATCAATGACGAATGAACGATGAAGAATGAACAAGGATCAATGATCAATGAAGCATAAACAATGAAGAATGAACAAGGATCAATGATCAATGAAGAATGAACGATGAAGAATGAACAAGGATCAATGATCATTGTAGAATGAACGATGAAGAATGAACAAGGATCAATGATCAATGAAAAATGAACGATGAAGAATGAACAAGGACCAATGATCATTGAAGAATGAACGATGAAGAATGAACAAGGATCAAGGATCAATGAAGAATGAACGATGACGATTCAATAAGGATCAATTATCAATGAAGAATAAACGATGAAGAATGAACAACGATCAATGATCCATGAAGAATAAACGATGAAGAATGAACAAGGATCAATGATCAATGACGAATGAACGATGAAGAATTAACAAGGATCAATGATCAATGAAGCATAAACGATGAAGAATGGACAAGGATCAATGATCAATGTAGAATGAAAGATGAAGAATGAACAAGGATCAATGATCAATGACGAATGAATGATGAAGAATGAACAAGGATCAATGATCAATGAAGAATGAAAGATAAAGAATAAACAAGGATCAATGATCAATGAAGAATGAACAAGGATCAATGGTCAATGAAGAATGAACGATTAAGAATGAACAAGGATCAATGATCAATGTAGAATGAACGATGAAGAATGAACAAGGATCAATGATCAATGACGAATGAACGATGAAGAATGAACAAGGATCAATGATCAATGAAGAATGAACGATGAAGAATGAACAAGGATCAATGATCAATGACGAATGAACGATGAAGAATGAACAAGGATCAATGATCAATGAAGCATAAACGATGAAGAATGAACAAGGATCAATGATCAATGAAGAATGAACGATGACGATTCAATAAGTATCAATTATCAATGAAGAATAAACGATGAAGAATGGACAAGGATCAATGATCAATGTAGAATGAAAGATGAAGAATGAACAAGGATCAATGATCAATGACGAATGAATGATGAAGAATGAACAAGGATCAATGATCAATGAAGAATGAAAGATAAAGAATAAACAAGGATCAATGATCAATGAAGAATGAACAAGGATCAATGGTCAATGAAGAATGAACGATTAAGAATGAACAAGGATCAATGATCAATGTAGAATGAACGATGAAGAATGAACAAGGATCAATGATCAATGAAGAATGAATGATGAAGAATGAACAAGTATCAATGATCAATGAAGAATAAACAATGAAGAATGAACAAGGATCAATGATCAATGACTAATGAACGATGAAGAATCAACAAGGATCAATGATCAATGAAGAATGAACGATAATGAATGAACAAGTATCAATAATCAATGACGAATGAGCGATGAAGAATGAACAAGAATCAATGATCAATGAAAAATGAACGATGAAGAATGAACAAGGATCAATGATCAATGTAGGATGAACGATGAAGAATGATCAAGGATCAATGATCAATGACGAATGAACGATGAAGAATGAACAAGGATCAATGATCAATGAAGCATAAACGATGAAGAATGAACAAGGATCAATGATCAATGAAGAATGAACGATGACGATTTAATAAGGATCAATTATCAATGAAGAATAAACGATGAAGAATGAACAACGATCAATGATCCATGAAGAATAAACGATGAAGAATGAACAAGGATCAATGATCAATGACGAATGAACGATGAAGAATTAACAAGGATCAATGATCAATGAAGCATAAACGATGAAGAATGGACAAGGATCAATGATCAATGTAGAATGAAAGATGAAGAATGAACAAGGATCAATGATCAATGACGAATGAATGATGAAGAATGAACAAGGATCAATGATCAATGAAGAATGAAAGATAAAGAATAAACAAGGATCAATGATCAATGAAGAATGAACAATGAAGAATGAACAAGGATCAATGGTCAATGAAGAATGAACGATTAAGAATGAACAAGGATCAATGATCAATGTAGAATGAACGATGAAGAATGAACAAGGATCAATGATCAATGACGAATGAACGATGAAGAATGAACAAGGATCAATGATCAATGAAGAATGAACGATGAAGAATGAACAAGGATCAATGATCAATGACGAATGAACGAAGAAGAATGAACAAGGATCAATGATCAATGAAGAATGAACGATGATGAATGAACAAGGATCAATGGTCAATGACGAATGAACGATTAAGAATGAACAAGGATCAATGATCAATGAAGAATGAACGATGAAGAATGAACAAGGATCAATGATCAATGTAGAATGAACGATGAAGAATGAACAAGGATCAATGATCAATGACGAATGAACGATGAAGAATGAACAAGGATCAATGATCAATGAAGAATGAACGATGAAGAATGAACAAGGATCAATGATCAATGACGAATGAACGAAGAAGAATGAACAAGGATCAATGATCAATGAAGAATGAACGATGATGAATGAACAAGGATCAATGATCAATGACGAATGAACGATGAAGAATGAACAAGGATCAATGATCAATGAAGAATGAACGATGAAGAATGAACAAGGATCAATGATCAATGTAGAATGAACGATGAAGAATGAACAAGGATCAATGATCAATGACGAATGAACGATGAAGAATGAACAAGGATCAATGATCAATGAAGCATAAACAATCAAGAATGAACAAGGATCAATGATCAATGAAGAATGAACGATGAAGAATGAACAAGGATCAATGATCATTGTAGAATGAACGATGAAGAATGAACAAGGATCAATGATCAATGAAAAATGAACGATGAAGAATGAACAAGGACCAATGATCATTGAAGAATGAACGATGAAGAATGAACAAGGATCAAGGATCAATGAAGAATGAACGATGACGATTCAATAAGGATCAATTATCAATGAAGAATAAACGATGAAGAATGAACAACGATCAATGATCTATGAAGAATAAACGATGAAGAATGAACATGGATCAATGATCAATGACGAATGAACGATGAAGAATTAACAAGGATCAATGATCAATGAAGCATAAACGATGAAGAATGGACAAGGATCAATGATCAATGTAGAATGAAAGATGAAGAATGAACAAGGATCAATGATCAATGACGAATGAATGATGAAGAATGAACAAGGATCAATGATCAATGAAGAATGAAAGATAAAGAAGAAACAAGGATCAATGATCAATGAAGAATGAACAAGGATCAATGGTCAATGAAGAATGAACGATTAAGAATGAACAAGGATCAATGATCAATGACTAATGAACGATGAAGAATGAACAAGGATCAATGATCAATGAAGAATGAACGATAATGAATGAACAAGTATCAATGATCAATGACGAATGAGCGATGAAGAATGAACAAGAATCAATGATCAATGAAAAATGAACGATGAAGAATGAACAAGGATCAATGATCAATGTAGGATGAACGATGACGATTCAATAAGGATCAATTATCAATGAAGAATAAACGATGAAGAATGAACAACGATCAATGATCCATGAAGAATAAACGATGAAGAATGAACAAGGATCAATGATCAATGACGAATGAACGATGAAGAATGAACAAGGATCAATGATCAATGAAGCATAAACAATGAAGAATGAACAAGGATCAATGATCAATGAAGAATGAACGATGAAGAATGAACAAGGATCAATGATCATTGTAGAATGAACGATGAAGAATGAACAAGGATCAATGATCAATGAAGAATGAACGATGAAGAATGAAAAAGGATAAGTGATAAATAACGAATGAACGATGAAGAATGAACAAGGATCAATGATCAATGAAGAATGAACGATAAAGAATGAAATAGGATCAATGATCAATGACGAATGAACGATGAAGAATGAACAAGGATCAATGATCAATGAAGAATGAACGATGAAGAATGAACAAGGATAATTGATCAATGACGAATGAACGATGAAGAATGAACAAGGATCAATGATCAATGACGAATGAACGATGAAGAATGAACAAGGATCAATGATCAATGACGAATGAATGATGAAGAATGAACAAGGATCAATGATCAATGAAGAATGAAAGATAAAGAATAAACAAGGATCAATGATCAATGAAGAATGAACAATGAAGAATGAACAAGGATCAATGGTCAATGAAGAATGAAAGATTAAGAATGAACAAGGATCAATGATCAATGTAGAATGAACGATGAAGAATGAACAAGGATCAATGATCAATGACGAATGAACGATGAAGAATGAACAAGGATCAATGATCAATGAAGAATGAACGATGAAGAATGAACAAGGATCAATGATCAATGACGAATGAACGATGAAGAATGAACAAAGGATCAATGATCAATGAAGCATAAACGATGAAGAATGATCAATGATCAATGATCAATGAAGAATGAACGATGACGATTCAATAAGGATCAATTATCAATGAAGAATAAACGATGAAGAATGAACAACGATCAATGATCCATGAAGAATAAACGATGAAGAATGAACAAGGATCAATGATCAATGACGAATGAACGATGAAGAATTAACAAGGATCAATGATCAATGAAGCATAAACGATGAAGAATGGACAAGGATCAATGATCAATATAGAATGAAAGATGAAGAATGAACAAGGATCAATGATCAATGACGAATGAATGATGAAGAATGAACAAGGATCAATGATCAATGAAGAATGAAAGATAAAGAATAAACAAGGATCAATGATCAATGAAGAATGAACAATGAAGAATGAACAAGGATCAATGGTCAATGAAGAATGAACGATTAAGAATGAACAAGGATCAATGATCAATGTAGAATGAAAGATGAAGAATGAACAAGGATCAATGATCAATGACGAATGAATGATGAAGAATGAACAAGGATCAATGATCAATGAAGAATGAAAGATAAAGAATAAACAAGGATCTATGATCAATGAAGAATGAACAATGAAGAATGAACAAGGATCAATGGTCAATGAAGAATGAACGATTAAGAATGAACAAGGATCAATGATCAATGTAGAATGAACGATGAAGAATGAACAAGGATCAATGATCAATGGCGAATGAACGATGAAGAATGAACAAGGATCAATGATCAATGAAGAATGAACGATGAAGAATGAACAAGGATCAATGATCAATGACGAATGAACGATGAAGAATGAACAAGGATCAATGATCAATGAAGCATAAACGATGAAGAATGAACAAGGATCAATGATCAATGAAGAATGAACGATGACGATTCAATAAGGATCAATTATCAATGAAGAATAAACGATGAAGAATGAACAACGATCAATGATCCATGAAGAATAAACGATGAAGAATGAACAAGGATCAATGATCAATGACGAATGAACGATGAAGAATGAACAAGGATCAATGATCAATGAAGCATAAACAATGAAGAATGAACAAGGATCAATGATCAATGAAGAATGAACGATGAAGAATGAACAAGGATCAATGATCATTGTAGAATAACGATGAAGAATGAACAAGGATCAATGATCAATGAAGAATGAACGATGAAGAATGAAAAAGGATAAGTGATCAATAACGAATGAACGATGAAGAATGAACAAGGATCAATGATCAATGAAGAATGAACGATAAAGAATGAAATAGGATCAATGATCAATGACGAATGAACGATGAAGAATGAACAAGGATCAATGATCAATGAAGAATGAACGATGAAGAATGAACAAGGATAATTGATCAATGACGAATGAACGATGAAGAATGAACAAGGATCAATGATCAATGACGAATGAACGATGAAGAATGAACAAGGATCAATGATCAATGACGAATGAATGATGAAGAATGAACAAGGATCAATGATCAATGAAGAATGAAAGATAAAGAATAAACAAGGATCAATGATCAATGAAGAATGAACAATGAAGAATGAACAAGGATCAATGGTCAATGAAGAATGAACGATTAAGAATGAACAAGGATCAATGATCAATGTAGAATGAACGATGAAGAATGAACAAGGATCAATGATCAATGACGAATGAACGATGAAGAATGAACAAGGATCAATGATCAATGAAGAATGAACGATGAAGAATGAACAAGGATCAATGATCAATGACGAATGAACGATGAAGAATGAACAAAGGATCAATGATCAATGAAGCATAAACGATGAAGAATGATCAATGATCAATGATCAATGAAGAATGAACGATGACGATTCAATAAGGATCAATTATCAATGAAGAATAAACGATGAAGAATGAACAACGATCAATGATCCATGAAGAATAAACGATGAAGAATGAACAAGGATCAATGATCAATGACGAATGAACGATGAAGAATTAACAAGGATCAATGATCAATGAAGCATAAACGATGAAGAATGGACAAGGATCAATGATCAATATAGAATGAAAGATGAAGAATGAACAAGGATCAATGATCAATGACGAATGAATGATGAAGAATGAACAAGGATCAATGATCAATGAAGAATGAAAGATAAAGAATAAACAAGGATCAATGATCAATGAAGAATGAACAATGAAGAATGAACAAGGATCAATGGTCAATGAAGAATGAACGATTAAGAATGAACAAGGATCAATGATCAATGTAGAATGAACGATGAAGAATGAACAAGGATCAATGATCAATGACGAATGAACGATGAAGAATGAACAAGGATCAATGATCAATGAAGAATGAACGATGAAGAATGAACAAGGATCAATGATCAATGACGAATGAACGAAGAAGAATGAACAAGGAGCAATGATCAATGAAGAATGAACGATGATGAATGAACAAGGATCAATGATCAATGACGAATGAACGATGAAGAATGAATAAGGATCAATGATCAATGAAGAATGAACGATGAAGAATGAACAAGGATCAATGGTCAATGACGAATGAACGATTAAGAATGAACAAGGATCAATGATCAATGAAGAATGAACGATGAAGAATGAACAAGGATCAATGATCAATGTAGAATGAACGATGAAGAATGAACAAGGATCAATGATCAATGAAGAATGAACGATTAAGAATGAACAAGGATCAATGATCAATGAAGAATGAACGATGAAGAATGAACAAGGATCAATGATCAATGGTCAATGAAGAATGAACGATTAAGAATGAACAAGGATCAATGATCAATGACGAATGAACGATGAAGAATGAACAAGGATCAATGATCAATGAAGCATAAACAATGAAGAATGAACAAGGATCAATGATCAATGAAGAATGAACGATGAAGAATGAACAAGGATCAATGATCATTGTAGAATAACGATGAAGAATGAACAAGGATCAATGATCAATGAAGAATGAACGATGAAGAATGAAAAAGGATAAGTGATCAATAACGAATGAACGATGAAGAATGAACAAGGATCAATGATCAATGAAGAATGAACGATAAAGAATGAAATAGGATCAATGATCAATGACGAATGAACGATGAAGAATGAACAAGGATCAATGATCAATGAAGAATGAACGATGAAGAATGAACAAGGATAATTGATCAATGACGAATGAACGATGAAGAATGAACAAGGATCAATGATCAATGACGAATGAACGATGAAGAATGAACAAGGATCAATGATCAATGACGAATGAATGATGAAGAATGAACAAGGATCAATGATCAATGAAGAATGAAAGATAAAGAATAAACAAGGATCAATGATCAATGAAGAATGAACAATGAAGAATGAACAAGGATCAATGGTCAATGAAGAATGAACGATTAAGAATGAACAAGGATCAATGATCAATGTAGAATGAACGATGAAGAATGAACAAGGATCAATGATCAATGACGAATGAACGATGAAGAATGAACAAGGATCAATGATCAATGAAGAATGAACGATGAAGAATGAACAAGGATCAATGATCAATGACGAATGAACGATGAAGAATGAACAAAGGATCAATGATCAATGAAGCATAAACGATGAAGAATGATCAATGATCAATGATCAATGAAGAATGAACGATGACGATTCAATAAGGATCAATTATCAATGAAGAATAAACGATGAAGAATGAACAACGATCAATGATCCATGAAGAATAAACGATGAAGAATGAACAAGGATCAATGATCAATGACGAATGAACGATGAAGAATTAACAAGGATCAATGATCAATGAAGCATAAACGATGAAGAATGGACAAGGATCAATGATCAATATAGAATGAAAGATGAAGAATGAACAAGGATCAATGATCAATGACGAATGAATGATGAAGAATGAACAAGGATCAATGATCAATGAAGAATGAAAGATAAAGAATAAACAAGGATCAATGATCAATGAAGAATGAACAATGAAGAATGAACAAGGATCAATGGTCAATGAAGAATGAACGATTAAGAATGAACAAGGATCAATGATCAATGTAGAATGAACGATGAAGAATGAACAAGGATCAATGATCAATGACGAATGAACGATGAAGAATGAACAAGGATCAATGATCAATGAAGAATGAACGATGAAGAATGAACAAGGATCAATGATCAATGACGAATGAACGAAGAAGAATGAACAAGGAGCAATGATCAATGAAGAATGAACGATGATGAATGAACAAGGATCAATGATCAATGACGAATGAACGATGAAGAATGAATAAGGATCAATGATCAATGAAGAATGAACGATGAAGAATGAACAAGGATCAATGGTCAATGACGAATGAACGATTAAGAATGAACAAGGATCAATGATCAATGAAGAATGAACGATGAAGAATGAACAAGGATCAATGATCAATGTAGAATGAACGATGAAGAATGAACAAGGATCAATGATCAATGAAGAA
The DNA here is from genome assembly GCF_026212465.1 of Amaranthus tricolor. NCBI lineage: Eukaryota > Viridiplantae > Streptophyta > Magnoliopsida > Caryophyllales > Amaranthaceae > Amaranthus > Amaranthus tricolor. The sequence goes on from NC_080047.1 coordinate 28,306,365, forward strand.
TGAACGATTAAGAATGAACAAGGATCAATGATCAATGAAGAATGAACGATGAAGAATGAACAAGGATCAATGATCAATGTAGAATGAACGATGAAGAATGAACAAGGATCAATGATCAATGACGAATGAACGATGAAGAATGAACAAGGATCAATGATCAATGAAGCATAAACAATGAAGAATGAACAAGGATCAATGATCAATGAAGAATGAACGATGAAGAATGAACAAGGATCAATGATCATTGTAGAATGAACGATGAAGAATGAACAAGGATCAATGATCAATGAAGAATGAACGATGAAGAATGAAAAAGGATAAGTGATCAATAACGAATGAACGATGAAGAATGAACAAGGATCAATGATCAATGAAGAATGAACGATAAAGAATGAAATAGGATCAATGATCAATGACGAATGAACGATGAAGAATGAACAAGGATCAATGATCAATGAAGAATGAACGATGAAGAATGAACAAGGATAATTGATCAATGACGAATGAACGATGAAGAATGAACAAGGATCAATGATTAATGACGAATGAACGATGAAGAATGAACAAGGATCAATGATCAATGAAGAATGAACGATTAAGAATGAACAAGGATCAATGGTCAATGACGAATGAACGATGAAGAATGAACAAGGATCAATGATCAATGAAGAATGAATGATGAAGAATGAACAAGGATCAATGATCAATGAAGAATGAAAGATAAAGAATAAACAAGGATCAATGATCAATGAAGAATGAACAATGAAGAATGAACAAGGATCAATGGTCAATGAAGAATGAACGATTAAGAATGAACAAGGATCAATGATCAATGTAGAATGAACGATGAAGAATGAACAAGGATCAATGATCAATGACGAATGAACGATGAAGAATGAACAAGGATCAATGATCAATGAAGAATGAACGATGAAGAATGAACAAGGATCAATGATCAATGACGAATGAACGAAGAAGAATGAACAAGGAGCAATGATCAATGAAGAATGAACGATGATGAATGAACAAGGATCAATGATCAATGACGAATGAACGATGAAGAATGAATAAGGATCAATGATCAATGAAGAATGAACGATGAAGAATGAACAAGGATCAATGGTCAATGACGAATGAACGATTAAGAATGAACAAGGATCAATGATCAATGAAGAATGAACGATGAAGAATGAACAAGGATCAATGATCAATGTAGAATGAACGATGAAGAATGAACAAGGATCAATGATCAATGAAGAATGAACGATTAAGAATGAACAAGGATCAATGATCAATGAAGAATGAACGATGAAGAATGAACAAGGATCAATGATCAATGTAGAATGAACGATGAAGAATGAACAAGGATCAATGATCAATGACGAATGAACGATGAAGAATGAACAAGGATCAATGATCAATGAAGCATAAACAATGAAGAATGAACAAGGATCAATGATCAATGAAGAATGAACGATGAAGAATGAACAAGGATCAATGATCATTGTAGAATGAACGATGAAGAATGAACAAGGATCAATGATCAATGAAGAATGAACGATGAAGAATGAAAAAGGATAAGTGATCAATAACGAATGAACGATGAAGAATGAACAAGGATCAATGATCAATGAAGAATGAACGATAAAGAATGAAATAGGATCAATGATCAATGACGAATGAACGATGAAGAATGAACAAGGATCAATGATCAATGAAGAATGAACGATGAAGAATGAACAAGGATAATTGATCAATGACGAATGAACGATGAAGAATGAACAAGGATCAATGATTAATGACGAATGAACGATGAAGAATGAACAAGGATCAATGATCAATGAAGAATGAACGATTAAGAATGAACAAGGATCAATGGTCAATGACGAATGAACGATGAAGAATGAACAAGGATCAATGATCAATGAAGAATGAATGATGAAGAATGAACAAGTATCAATGATCAATGACGAATGAACGATGAAGAATGAACAAGGATCAATGATCAATGACGAATGAATGATGAAGAATGAACAAGGATCAATGATCAATGAAGAATGAAAGATAAAGAATAAACAAGGATCAATGATCAATGAAGAATGAACAATGAAGAATGAACAAGGATCAATGGTCAATGAAGAATGAACGATTAAGAATGAACAAGGATCAATGATTAATGTAGAATGAACGATGAAGAATGAACAAGGATCAATGATCAATGATGAATGAACGATGAAGAATGAACAAGGATCAATGATCAATGAAGAATGAACGATGAAGAATGAACAAGGATCAATGATCAATGACGAATGAACGAAGAAGAATGAACAAGGATCAATGATCAATGAAGAATGAACGATGATGAATGAACAAGGATCAATGATCAATGACGAATGAACGATGAAGAATGAATAAGGATCAATGATCAATGAAGAATGAACGATGAAGAATGAACAAGGATCAATGGTCAATGACGAATGAACGATCAAGAATGAACAAGGATCAATGATCAATGAAGAATGAACGATGAAGAATGAACAAGGATAAATGATCAATGTAGAATGAACGATGAAGAATGAACAAGGATCAATGATCAATGACGAATGAACGATGAAGAATGAACAAGGATCAATGAACAATGAAGCATAAACAATGAAGAATGAACAAGGATCAATGATCAATGAAGAATGAACGATGAAGAATGAACAAGGATCAATGATCATTGTAGAATGAACGATGAAGAATGAACAAGGATCAATGATCAATGAAAAATGAACGATGAAGAATGAACAAGGACCAATGATCATTGAAGAATGAACGATGAAGAATGAACAAGGATCAAGGATCAATGAAGAATGAACGATGACGATTCAATAAGGATCAATTATCAATGAAGAATAAACGATGAAGAATGAACAACGATCAATGATCCATGAAGAATAAACGATGAAGAATGAACAAGGATCAATGATCAATGACGAATGAACGATGAAGAATTAACAAGGATCAATGATCAATGAAGCATAAACGATGAAGAATGGACAAGGATCAATGATCAATGTAGAATGAAAGATGAAGAATGAACAAGGATCAATGATCAATGACGAATGAATGATGAAGAATGAACAAGGATCAATGATCAATGAAGAATGAAAGATAAAGAATAAACAAGGATCAATGATCAATGAAGAATGAACAATGAAGAATGAACAAGGATCAATGGTCAATGAAGAATGAACGATTAAGAATGAACAAGGATCAATGATCAATGTAGAATGAAAGATGAAGAATGAACAAGGATCAATGATCAATGACGAATGAATGATGAAGAATGAACAAGGATGAATGATCAATGAAGAATGAAAGATAAAGAATAAACAAGGATCTATGATCAATGAAGAATGAACAATGAAGAATGAACAAGGATCAATGGTCAATGAAGAATGAACGATTAAGAATGAACAAGGATCAATGATCAATGTAGAATGAACGATGAAGAATGAACAAGGATCAATGATCAATGACGAATGAACGATGAAGAATGAACAAGGATCAATGATCAATGAAGAATGAACAAGGATCAATGATCAATGACGAATGAACGATGAAGAATGAACAAGGATCAATGATCAATGAAGCATAAACGATGAAGAATGAACAAGGATCAATGATCAATGAAGAATGAACGATGACGATTCAATAAGGATCAATTATCAATGAAGAATAAACGATGAAGAATGAACAACGATCAATGATCCATGAAGAATAAACGATGAAGAATGAACAAGGATCAATGATCAATGACGAATGAACGATGAAGAATGAACAAGGATCAATGATCAATGAAGCATAAACAATGAAGAATGAACAAGGATCAATGATCAATGAAGAATGAACGATGAAGAATGAACAAGGATCAATGATCATTGTAGAATGAACGATGAAGAATGAACAAGGATCAATGATCAATGAAGAATGAACGATGAAGAATGAAAAAGGATAAGTGATCAATAACGAATGAACGATGAAGAATGAACAAGGATCAATGATCAATGAAGAATGAACGATAAAGAATGAAATAGGATCAATGATCAATGACGAATGAACGATGAAGAATGAACAAGGATCAATGATCAATGAAGAATGAACGATGAAGAATGAACAAGGATAATTGATCAATGACGAATGAACGATGACGAATGAACAAGGATCAATGATCCATGACGAATGAACGATGAAGAATGAACAAGGATCAATGATCAATGAAGAATGAACGATTAAGAATGAACAAGAATCAATGGTCAATGACGAATGAACGATGAAGAATGAACAAGGATCAATGATCAATGAAGAATGAATGATGAAGAATGAACAAGTATCAATGATCAATGAAGAATAAACAATGAAGAATGAACAAGGATCAATGATCAATGACTAATGAATGATGAAGAATGAACAAGGATCAATGATCAATGAAGAATGAACGATAATGAATGAACAAGTATCAATAATCAATGACGAATGAGCGATGAAGAATGAACAAGAATCAATGATCAATGAAAAATGAACGATGAAGAATGAACAAGGATCAATGATCAATGTAGGATGAACGATGAAGAATGATCAAGGATCAATGATCAATGACGAATGAACGATGAAGAATGAACAAGGATCAATGATCAATGAAGCATAAACGATGAAGAATGAACAAGGATCAATGATCAATGAAGAATGAACGATGACGATTTAATAAGGATCAATTATCAATGAAGAATAAACGATGAAGAATGAACAACGATCAATGATCCATGAAGAATAAACGATGAAGAATGAACAAGGATCAATGATCAATCACGAATGAACGATGAAGAATTAACAAGGATCAATGATCAATGAAGCATAAACGATGAAGAATGGACAAGGATCAATGATCAATGTAGAATGAAAGATGAAGAATGAACAAGGATCAATGATCAATGACGAATGAATGATGAAGAATGTACAAGGATCAATGATCAATGAAGAATGAAAGATAAAGAATAAACAAGGATCAATGATCAATGAAGAATGAACAATGAAGAATGAACAAGGATCAATGGTCAATGAAGAATGAACGATTAAGAATGAACAAGGATCAATGATCAATGTAGAATGAACGATGAAGAATGAACAAGGATCAATGATCAATGACGAATGAACGATGAAGAATGAACAAGGATCAATGATCAATGAAGAATGAACGATGAAGAATGAACAAGGATCAATGATCAATGACGAATGAACGAAGAAGAATGAACAAGGATCAATGATCAATGAAGAATGAACGATGATGAATGAACAAGGATCAATGGTCAATGACGAATGAACGATTAAGAATGAACAAGGATCAATGATCAATGAAGAATGAACGATGAAGAATGAACAAGGATCAATGATCAATGTAGAATGAACGATGAAGAATGAACAAGGATCAATGATCAATGAAGAATGAACGATTAAGAATGAACAAGGATCAGTGATCAATGAAGAATGAACGATGAAGAATGAACAAGGATCAATGATCAATGTAGAATGAACGATGAAGAATGAACAAGGATCAATGATCAATTACGAATGAACGATGAAGAATGAACAAGGATCAATGATCAATGAAGCATAAACAATGAAGAATGAACAAGGATCAATGATCAATGAAGAATGAACGATGAAGAATGAACAAGGATCAATGATCATTGTAGAATGAACGATGAAGAATGAACAAGGATCAATGATCAATGAAAAATGAACGATGAAGAATGAACAAGGACCAATGATCATTGAAGAATGAACGATGAAGAATGAACAAGGATCAAGGATCAATGAAGAATGAACGATGACGATTCAATAAGGATCAATTATCAATGAAGAATAAACGATGAAGAATGAACAACGATCAATGATCCATGAAGAATAAACGATGAAGAATGAATAAGGATCAATGATCAATGACGAATGAACGATGAAGAATTAACAAGGATCAATGATCAATGAAGCATAAACGATGAAGAATGGACAAGGATCAATGATCAATGTAGAATGAAAGATGAAGAATGAACAAGGATCAATGATCAATGACGAATGAATGATGAAGAATGAACAAGGATCAATGATCAATGAAGAATGAAAGATAAAGAATAAACAAGGATCAATGATCAATGAAGAATGAACAAGGATCAATGGTCAATGAAGAATGAACGATTAAGAATGAACAAGGATCAATGATCAATGTAGAATGAACGATGAAGAATGAACAAGGATCAATGATCAATGACGAATGAACGATGAAGAATGAACAAGGATCAATGATCAATGAAGAATGAACGATGAAGAATGAACAAGGATCAATGATCAATGACGAATGAACGAAGAAGAATGAACAAGGATCAATGATCAATGAAGAATGAACGATGATGAATGAACAAGGATCAATGATCAATGACGAATGAACGATGAAGAATGAACAAGGATCAATGATCAATGAAGAATGAACGATGAAGAATGAACAAGGATCAATGATCAATGTAGAATGAACGATGAAGAATGAACAAGGATCAATGATCAATGACGAATGAACGATGAAGAATGAACAAGGATCAATGATCAATGAAGCATAAACAATGAAGAATGAACAAGGATCAATGATCAATGAAGAATGAACGATGAAGAATGAACAAGGATCAATGATCAATGAAGAATGAACGATGATGAATGAACAAGGATCAATGATCAATGACGAATGCACGATGAAGAATGAATAAGGATCAATGATCAATGAAGAATGAACGATGAAGAATGAACAAGGATCAATGGTCAATGACGCATGAACGATTAAGAATGAACAAGGATCAATGATCAATGAAGAATGAACGATGAAGAATGAACAAGGATCAATGATCAATGTAGAATGAACGATGAAGAATGAACAAGGATCAATGATCAATGACGAATGAACGATGAAGAATGAACAAGGATCAATGATCAATGAAGCATAAACAATGAAGAATGAACAAGGATCAATGATCAATGAAGAATGAACGATGAAGAATGAACAAGGATCAATGATCAATGAAGAATGAACGATGATGAATGAACAAGGATCAATGATCAATGACGAATGCACGATGAAGAATGAATAAGGATCAATGATCAATGAAGAATGAACGATGAAGAATGAACAAGGATCAATGGTCAATGACGAATGAACGATTAAGAATGAACAAGGATCAATGATCAATGAAGAATGAACGATGAAGAATGAAAAAGGATCAATGATCAATGAAGAATGAACGATTAAGAATGAACAAGGATCAATGATCAATGAAGAATGAACGATGAAGAATGAACAAGGATCAATGATCAATGTAGAATGAACGATGAAGAATGAACAAGGATCAATGATCAATGACGAATGAACGATGAATAATGAACAAGGATCAATGATCAATGAAGAATGAAAGATAAAGAATGAACAAGGATCAATGATCAATGACGAATGAACGAAGAAGAATGAACAAGGATCAATGATCAATGAAGAATGAACGATGAAGAATGAAAAAGGATAAGTGATCAATAACGAATGAACGATGAAGAATGAACAAGGATCAATGATCAATGAAGAATGAACGATTAAGAATGAACAAGGATCAATGATCAATGTAGAATGAACGATGAAGAATGAACAAGGATCAATGATCAATGACGAATGAACGATGAAGAATGAACAAGGATCAATGATCAATGAAGAATGAACGATGAAGAATGAACAAGGATCAATGATCAATGACGAATGAACGAAGAAGAATGAACAAGGATCAATGATCAATGAAGATTGAACGATGAAGAATGAACAAGGATCAATGATCAATGACGAATGAACGAAGAAGAATGAACAAGGATCAACGATCAATGAAGAATGAACGATGATGAATGAACAAGGATCAATGATCAATGACGAATGAACGATGAAGAATGAACAAGGATCAATGATCAATGAAGAATGAACGATGAAGAATGAACAAGGATCAATGATCAATGTAGAATGAACGATGAAGAATGAACAAGGATCAATGATCAATGACGAATGAACGATGAAGAATGAACAAGGATCAATGATCAATGAAGCATAAACAATGAAGAATGAACAAGGATCAATGATCAATGAAGAATGAACGATGAAGAATGAACAAGGATCAATGATAATTGTAGAATGAACGATGAAGAATGAACAAGGATCAATGATCAATGAAAAATGAACGATGAAGAATGAACAAGGACCAATGATCATTGAAGAATGAACGATGAAGAATGAACAAGGATCAAGGATCAATGAAGAATGAACGATGACGATTCAATAAGGATCAATTATCAATGAAGAATAAACGATGAAGAATGAACAACGATCAATGATCTATGAAGAATAAACGATGAAGAATGAACAAGGATCAATGATCAATGACGAATGAACGATGAAGAATTAACAAGGATCAATGATCAATGAAGCATAAACGATGAAGAATGGACAAGGATCAATGATCAATGTAGAATGAAAGATGAAGAATGAACAAGGATCAATGATCAATGACGAATGAATGATGAAGAATGAACAAGGATCAATGATCAATGAAGAATGAAAGATAAAGAAGAAACAAGGATCAATGATCAATGAAGAATGAACAAGGATCAATGGTCAATGAAGAATGAACGATTAAGAATGAACAACGATCAATGATCAATGTAGAATGAACGATGAAGAATGAACAAGGATCAATGATCAATGACGAATGAACGATGAAGAATGAACAAGGATCAATGATCAATGAAGAATGAACGATGAAGAATGAACAAGGATCAATGATCAATGACGAATGAACGAAGAAGAATGAACAAGGATCAATGATCAATGAAGAATGAACGATGATGAATGAACAAGGATCAATGATCAATGACGAATGCACGATGAAGAATGAATAAGGATCAATGATCAATGAAGAATGAACGATGAAGAATGAACAAGGATCAATGGTCAATGACGAATGAACGATTAAGAATGAACAAGGATCAATGATCAATGAAGAATGAACGATGAAGAATGAACAAGGATCAATGATCAATGAAGAATGAACGATTAAGAATGAACAAGGATCAATGATCAATGAAGAATGAACGATGAAGAATGAACAAGGATCAATGATCAATGTAGAATGAACGATGAAGAATGAACAAGGATCAATGATCAATGACGAATGAACGATGAATAATGAACAAGGATCAATGATCAATGAAGAATGAAAGATAAAGAATGAACAAGGATCAATGATCAATGACGAATGAACGAAGAAGAATGAACAAGGATCAATGATCAATGAAGAATGAACGATGAAGAATGAAAAAGGATAAGTGATCAATAACGAATGAACGATGAAGAATGAACAAGGATCAATGATCAATGAAGAATGAACGATTAAGAATGAACAAGGATCAATGATCAATGTAGAATGAACGATGAAGAATGAACAAGGATCAATGATCAATGACGAATGAACGATGAAGAATAAACAAGGATCAATGATCAATGAAGAATGAACGATGAAGAATGAACAAGGATCAATGATCAATGACGAATGAACGAAGAAGAATGAACAAGGATCAATGATCAATGAAGAATGAACGATGATGAATGAACAAGGATCAATGATCAATGACGAATGAACGATGAAGAATGAATAAGGATCAATGATCAATGAAGAATGAACGATGAAGAATGAACAAGGATCAATGGTCAATGACGAATGAACGATCAAGAATGAACAAGGATCAATGATCAATGAAGAATGAACGATGAAGAATGAACAAGGATGAATGATCAATGTAGAATGAACGATGAAGAATGAACAAGGATCAATGATCAATGACGAATGCACGATGAAGAATGAACAAGGATCAATGATCAATGACGAATGAACGATGAAGAATGAACAAGGATCAATGGTCAATGACGAATGAACGATGAAGAATGAACAAGGATCAATGATCAATGAAGCATAAACGATGAAGAATGAACAAGGATCAATGATCAATGAAGAATGAACGATGACGATTCAATAAGGATCAATTATCAATGAAGAATAAACGATGAAGAATGAACAACGATCAATGATCCATGAAGAATAAACGATGAAGAATGAACAAGGATCAATGATCAATGACGAATGAACGATGAAGAATGAACAAGGATCAATGATCAATGAAGCATAAACAATGAAGAATGAACAAGGATCAATGATCAATGAAGAATGAACGATGAAGAATGAACAAGGATCAATGATCATTGTAGAATGAACGATGAAGAATGAACAAGGATCAATGATCAATGAAGAATGAACGATGAAGAATGAAAAAGGATAAGTGATCAATAACGAATGAACGATGAAGAATGAACAAGGATCAATGATCAATGAAGAATGAACGATAAAGAATGAAATAGGATCAATGATCAATGACGAATGAACGATGAAGAATGAACAAGGATCAATGATCAATGAAGAATGAACGATGAAGAATGAACAAGGATAATTGATCAATGACAAATGAACGATGAAGAATGAACAAGGATCAATGATCAATGACGAATGAACGATGAAGAATGAACAAGGATCAATGATCAATGACGAATGAATGATGAAGAATGAACAAGGATCAATGATCAATGAAGAATGAAAGATAAAGAATAAACAAGGATCAATGATCAATGAAGAATGAACAATGAAGAATGAACAAGGATCAATGGTCAATGAAGAATGAACGATTAAGAATGAACAAGGATCAATGATCAATGTAGAATGAACGATGAAGAATGAACAAGGATCAATGATCAATGACGAATGAACGATGAAGAATGAACAAGGATCAATGATCAATGAAGAATGAACGATGAAGAATGAACAAGGATCAATGATCAATGACGAATGAACGAAGAAGAATGAACAAGGAGCAATGATCAATGAAGAATGAACGATGATGAATGAACAAGGATCAATGATCAATGACGAATGAACGATGAAGAATGAATAAGGATCAATGATCAATGAAGAATGAACGATGAAGAATGAACAAGGATCAATGGTCAATGACGAATGAACGATTAAGAATGAACAAGGATCAATGATCAATGAAGAATGAACGATGAAGAATGAACAAGGATCAATGATCAATGTAGAATGAACGATGAAGAATGAACAAGGATCAATGATCAATGAAGAATGAACGATTAAGAATGAACAAGGATCAATGATCAATGAAGAATGAACGATGAAGAATGAACAAGGATCAATGATCAATGTAGAATGAACGATGAAGAATGAACAAGGATCAATGATCAATGACGAATGAACGATGAAGAATGAAAAAGGATCAATGATCAATGAAGCATAAACAATGAAGAATGAACAAGGATCAATGATCAATGAAGAATGAACGATGAAGAATGAACAAGGATCAATGATCATTGTAGAATGAACGATGAAGAATGAACAAGGATCAATGATCAATGAAGAATGAACGATGAAGAATGAAAAAGGATAAGTGATCAATAACGAATGAACGATGAAGAATGAACAAGGATCAATGATCAATGAAGAATGAACGATAAAGAATGAAATAGGATCAATGATCAATGACGAATGAACGATGAAGAATGAACAAGGATCAATGATCAATGAAGAATGAACGATGAAGAATGAACAAGGATAATTGATCAATGACGAATGAACGATGAAGAATGAACAAGGATCAATGATTAATGACGAATGAACGATGAAGAATGAACAAGGATCAATGATCAATGAAGAATGAACCATTAAGAATGAACAAGGATCAATGGTCAATGACGAATGAACGATGAAGAATGAACAAGGATCAATGATCAATGAAGAATGAATGATGAAGAATGAACAAGTATCAATGATCAATGACGAATGAACGATGAAGAATGAACAAGGATCAATGATCAATGACGAATGAATGATGAAGAATGAACAAGGATCAATGATCAATGAAGAATGAAAGATAAAGAATAAACAAGGATCAATGATCAATGAAGAATGAACAATGAAGAATGAACAAGGATCAATGGTCAATGAAGAATGAACGATTAAGAATGAACAAGGATCAATGATTAATGTAGAATGAACGATGAAGAATGAACAAGGATCAATGATCAATGATGAATGAACGATGAAGAATGAACAAGGATCAATGATCAATGAAGAATGAACGATGAAGAATGAACAAGGATCAATGATCAATGACGAATGAACGAAGAAGAATGAACAAGGATCAATGATCAATGAAGAATGAACGATGATGAATGAACAAGGATCAATGATCAATGACGAATGAACGATGAAGAATGAATAAGGATCAATGATCAATGAAGAATGAACGATGAAGAATGAACAAGGATCAATGGTCAATGACGAATGAACGATCAAGAATGAACAAGGATCAATGATCAATGAAGAATGAACGATGAAGAATGAACAAGGATAAATGATCAATGTAGAATGAACGATGAAGAATGAACAAGGATCAATGATCAATGACGAATGAACGATGAAGAATGAACAAGGATCAATGAACAATGAAGCATAAACAATGAAGAATGAACAAGGATCAATGATCAATGAAGAATGAACGATGAAGAATGAACAAGGATCAATGATCATTGTAGAATGAACGATGAAGAATGAACAAGGATCAATGATCAATGAAAAATGAACGATGAAGAATGAACAAGGACCAATGATCATTGAAGAATGAACGATGAAGAATGAACAAGGATCAAGGATCAATGAAGAATGAACGATGACGATTCAATAAGGATCAATTATCAATGAAGAATAAACGATGAAGAATGAACAACGATCAATGATCCATGAAGAATAAACGATGAAGAATGAACAAGGATCAATGATCAATGACGAATGAACGATGAAGAATTAACAAGGATCAATGATCAATGAAGCATAAACGATGAAGAATGGACAAGGATCAATGATCAATGTAGAATGAAAGATGAAGAATGAACAAGGATCAATGATCAATGACGAATGAATGATGAAGAATGAACAAGGATCAATGATCAATGAAGAATGAAAGATAAAGAATAAACAAGGATCAATGATCAATGAAGAATGAACAATGAAGAATGAACAAGGATCAATGGTCAATGAAGAATGAACGATTAAGAATGAACAAGGATCAATGATCAATCTAGAATGAAAGATGAAGAATGAACAAGGATCAATGATCAATGACGAATGAATGATGAAGAATGAACAAGGATCAATGATCAATGAAGAATGAAAGATAAAGAATAAACAAGGATCTATGATCAATGAAGAATGAACAATGAAGAATGAACAAGGATCAATGGTCAATGAAGAATGAACGATTAAGAATGAACAAGGATCAATGATCAATGTAGAATGAACAAGGATCAATGATCAATGACGAATGAACGATGAAGAATGAACAAGGATCAATGATCAATGAAGAATGAACAAGGATCAATGATCAATGACGAATGAACGATGAAGAATGAACAAGGATCAATGATCAATGAAGCATAAACGATGAAGAATGAACAAGGATCAATGATCAATGAAGAATGAACGATGACGATTCAATAAGGATCAATTATCAATGAAGAATAAACGATGAAGAATGAACAACGATCAATGATCCATGAAGAATAAACGATGAAGAATGAACAAGGATCAATGATCAATGACGAATGAACGATGAAGAATGAACAAGGATCAATGATCAATGAAGCATAAACAATGAAGAATGAACAAGGATCAATGATCAATGAAGAATGAACGATGAAGAATGAACAAGGATCAATGATCATTGTAGAATGAACGATGAAGAATGAACAAGGATCAATGATCAATGAAGAATGAACGATGAAGAATGAAAAAGGATAAGTGATCAATAACGAATGAACGATGAAGAATGAACAAGGATCAATGATCAATGAAGAATGAACGATAAAGAATGAAATAGGATCAATGATCAATGACGAATGAACGATGAAGAATGAACAAGGATCAATGATCAATGAAGAATGAACGATGAAGAATGAACAAGGATAATTGATCAATGACGAATGAACGATGACGAATGAACAAGGATCAATGATCCATGACGAATGAACGATGAAGAATGAACAAGGATCAATGATCAATGAAGAATGAACGATTAAGAATGAACAAGAATCAATGGTCAATGACGAATGAACGATGAAGAATGAACAAGGATCAATGATCAATGAAGAATGAATGATGAAGAATGAACAAGTATCAATGATCAATGAAGAATAAACAATGAAGAATGAACAAGGATCAATGATCAATGACTAATGAATGATGAAGAATGAACAAGGATCAATGATCAATGAAGAATGAACGATAATGAATGAACAAGTATCAATAATCAATGACGAATGAGCGATGAAGAATGAACAAGAATCAATGATCAATGAAAAATGAACGATGAAGAATGAACAAGGATCAATGATCAATGTAGGATGAACGATGAAGAATGATCAAGGATCAATGATCAATGACGAATGAACGATGAAGAATGAACAAGGATCAATGATCAATGAAGCATAAACGATGAAGAATGAACAAGGATCAATGATCAATGAAGAATGAACGATGACGATTTAATAAGGATCAATTATCAATGAAGAATAAACGATGAAGAATGAACAACGATCAATGATCCATGAAGAATAAACGATGAAGAATGAACAAGGATCAATGATCAATGACGAATGAACGATGAAGAATTAACAAGGATCAATGATCAATGAAGCATAAACGATGAAGAATGGACAAGGATCAATGATCAATGTAGAATGAAAGATGAAGAATGAACAAGGATCAATGATCAATGACGAATGAATGATGAAGAATGAACAAGGATCAATGATCAATGAAGAATGAAAGATAAAGAATAAACAAGGATCAATGATCAATGAAGAATGAACAATGAAGAATGAACAAGGATCAATGGTCAATGAAGAATGAACGATTAAGAATGAACAAGGATCAATGATCAATGTAGAATGAACGATGAAGAATGAACAAGGATCAATGATCAATGACGAATGAACGATGAAGAATGAACAAGGATCAATGATCAATGAAGAATGAACGATGAAGAATGAACAAGGATCAATGATCAATGACGAATGAACGAAGAAGAATGAACAAGGATCAATGATCAATGAAGAATGAACGATGATGAATGAACAAGGATCAATGGTCAATGACGAATGAACGATTAAGAATGAACAAGGATCAATGATAAATGAAGAATGAACGATGAAGAATGAACAAGGATCAATGATCAATGTAGAATGAACGATGAAGAATGAACAAGGATCAATGATCAATGAAGAATGAACGATTAAGAATGAACAAGGATCAGTGATCAATGAAGAATGAACGATGAAGAATGAACAAGGATCAATGATCAATGTAGAATGAACGATGAAGAATGAACAAGGATCAATGATCAATGACGAATGAACGATGAAGAATGAACAAGGATCAATGATCAATGAAGCATAAACAATGAAGAATGAACAAGGATCAATGATCAATGAAGAATGAACGATGAAGAATGAACAAGGATCAATGATCATTGTAGAATGAACGATGAAGAATGAACAAGGATCAATGATCAATGAAAAATGAACGATGAAGAATGAACAAGGACCAATGATCATTGAAGAATGAACGATGAAGAATGAACAAGGATCAAGGATCAATGAAGAATGAACGATGACGATTCAATAAGGATCAATTATCAATGAAGAATAAACGATGAAGAATGAACAACGATCAATGATCCATGAAGAATAAACGATGAAGAATGAACAAGGATCAATGATCAATGACGAATGAACGATGAAGAATTAACAAGGATCAATGATCAATGAAGCATAAACGATGAAGAATGGACAAGGATCAATGATCAATGTAGAATGAAAGATGAAGAATGAACAAGGATCAATGATCAATGACGAATGAATGATGAAGAATGAACAAGGATCAATGATCAATGAAGAATGAAAGATAAAGAATAAACAAGGATCAATGATCAATGAAGAATGAACAAGGATCAATGGTCAATGAAGAATGAACGATTAAGAATGAACAAGGATCAATGATCAATGTAGAATGAACGATGAAGAATGAACAAGGATCAATGATCAATGACGAATGAACGATGAAGAATGAACAAGGATCAATGATCAATGAAGAATGAACGATGAAGAATGAACAAGGATCAATGATCAATGACGAATGAACGATGAAGAATGAACAAGGATCAATGATCAATGAAGCATAAACGATGAAGAATGAACAAGGATCAATGATCAACGAAGAATGAACGATGACGATTCAATAAGTATCAATTATCAATGAAGAATAAACGATGAAGAATGAACAACGATCAATGATCCATGAAGAATAAACGATGAAGAATGAACAAGGATCAATGATCAATGACGAATGAATGATGAAGAATGAACAAGGATCAATGATCAATGAAGAATGAAAGATAAAGAATAAACAAGGATCAATGATCAATGAAGAATGAACAAGGATCAATGGTCAATGAAGAATGAACGATTAAGAATGAACAAGGATCAATGATCAATGTAGAATGAACGATGAAGAATGAACAAGGATCAATGATCAATGAGGAATGAACGATGAAGAATGAACAAGGATCAATGATCAATGAAGAATGAACGATGAAGAATGAACAAGGATCAATGATCAATGACGAATGAACGAAGAAGAATGAACAAGGATCAATGATCAATGAAGAATGAACGATGATGAATGAACAAGGATCAATGATCAATGACGAATGAACGATGAAGAATGAACAAGGATCAATGATCAATGAAGAATGAACGATGAAGAATGAACAAGGATCAATGATCAATGTAGAATGAACGATGAAGAATGAACAAGGATCAATGATCAATGACGAATGAACGATGAAGAATGAACAAGGATCAATGATCAATGAAGCATAAACAATGAAGAATGAACAAGGATCAATGATCAATGAAGAATGAACGATGAAGAATGAACAAGGATCAATGATCAATGAAGAATGAACGATGATGAATGAACAAGGATCAATGATCAATGACGAATGCACGATGAAGAATGAATAAGGATCAATGATCAATGAAGAATGAACGATGAAGAATGAACAAGGATCAATGGTCAATGACGAATGAACGATTAAGAATGAACAAGGATCAATGATCAATGAAGAATGAACGATGAAGAATGAACAAGGATCAATGATCAATGACGAATGAACGAAGAAGAATGAACAAGGATCAATGATCAATGAAGAATGAACGATGAAGAATGAACAAGGATCAATGATCAATGACGAATGAACGAAGAAGAATGAACAAGGATCAACGATCAATGAAGAATGAACGATGATGAATGAACAAGGATCAATGATCAATGACGAATGAACGATGAAGAATGAACAAGGATCAATGATCAATGAAGAATGAACGATGAAGAATGAACAAGGATCAATGATCAATGTAGAATGAACGATGAAGAATGAACAAGGATCAATGATCAATGACGAATGAACGATGAAGAATGAACAAGGATCAATGATCAATGAAGCATAAACAATGAAGAATGAACAAGGATCAATGATCAATGAAGAATGAACGATGAAGAATGAACAAGGATCAATGATCATTGTAGAATGAACGATGAAGAATGAACAAGGATCAATGATCAATGAAAAATGAACGATGAAGAATGAACAAGGACCAATGATCATTGAAGAATGAACGATGAAGAATGAACAAGGATCAAGGATCAATGAAGAATGAACGATGACGATTCAATAAGGATCAATTATCAATGAAGAATAAACGATGAAGAATGAACAACGATCAATGATCTATGAAGAATAAACGATGAAGAATGAACAAGGATCAATGATCAATGACGAATGAACGATGAAGAATTAACAAGGATCAATGATCAATGAAGCATAAACGATGAAGAATGGACAAGGATCAATGATCAATGTAGAATGAAAGATGAAGAATGAACAAGGATCAATGATCAATGACGAATGAATGATGAAGAATGAACAAGGATCAATGATCAATGAAGAATGAAAGATAAAGAAGAAACAAGGATCAATGATCAATGAAGAATGAACAAGGATCAATGGTCAATGAAGAATGAACGATTAAGAATGAACAACGATCAATGATCAATGTAGAATGAACGATGAAGAATGAACAAGGATCAATGATCAATGACGAATGAACGATGAAGAATGAACAAGGATCAATGATCAATGAAGAATGAACGATGAAGAATGAACAAGGATCAATGATCAATGACGAATGAACGAAGAAGAATGAACAAGGATCAATGATCAATGAAGAATGAACGATGATGAATGAACAAGGATCAATGATCAATGACGAATGCACGATGAAGAATGAATAAGGATCAATGATCAATGAAGAATGAACGATGAAGAATGAACAAGGATCAATGGTCAATGACGAATGAACGATTAAGAATGAACAAGGATCAATGATCAATGAAGAATGAACGATGAAGAATGAACAAGGATCAATGATCAATGAAGAATGAACGATTAAGAATGAACAAGGATCAATGATCAATGAAGAATGAACGATGAAGAATGAACAAGGATCAATGATCAATGTAGAATGAACGATGAAGAATGAACAAGGATCAATGATCAATGACGAATGAACGATGAATAATGAACAAGGATCAATGATCAATGAAGAATGAAAGATAAAGAATGAACAAGGATCAATGATCAATGACGAATGAACGAAGAAGAATGAACAAGGATCAATGATCAATGAAGAATGAACGATGAAGAATGAAAAAGGATAAGTGATCAATAACGAATGAACGATGAAGAATGAACAAGGATCAATGATCAATGAAGAATGAACGATTAAGAATGAACAAGGATCAATGATCAATGTAGAATGAACGATGAAGAATGAACAAGGATCAATGATCAATGACGAATGAACGATGAAGAATGAACAAGGATCAATGATCAATGAAGAATGAACGATGAAGAATGAACAAGGATCAATGATCAATGACGAATGAACGAAGAAGAATGAACAAGGATCAATGATCAATGAAGAATGAACGATGATGAATGAACAAGGATCAATGATCAATGACGAATGAACGATGAAGAATGAATAAGGATCAATGATCAATGAAGAATGAACGATGAAGAATGAACAAGGATCAATGGTCAATGACGAATGAACGATCAAGAATGAACAAGGATCAATGATCAATGAAGAATGAACGATGAAGAATGAACAAGGATGAATGATCAATGTAGAATGAACGATGAAGAATGAACAAGGATCAATGATCAATGACGAATGCACGATGAAGAATGAACAAGGATCAATGATCAATGACGAATGAACGATGAAGAATGAACAAGGATCAATGATCAATGACGAATGAACGATGAAGAATGAACAAGGATCAATGATCAATGAAGCATAAACGATGAAGAATGAACAAGGATCAATGATCAATGAAGAATGAACGATGACGATTCAATAAGGATCAATTATCAATGAAGAATAAACGATGAAGAATGAACAACGATCAATGATCCATGAAGAATAAACGATGAAGAATGAACAAGGATCAATGATCAATGACGAATGAACGATGAAGAATGAACAAGGATCAATGATCAATGAAGCATAAACAATGAAGAATGAACAAGGATCAATGATCAATGAAGAATGAACGATGAAGAATGAACAAGGATCAATGATCATTGTAGAATGAACGATGAAGAATGAACAAGGATCAATGATCAATGAAGAATGAACGATGAAGAATGAAAAAGGATAAGTGATCAATAACGAATGAACGATGAAGAATGAACAAGGATCAATGATCAATGAAGAATGAACGATAAAGAATGAAATAGGATCAATGATCAATGACGAATGAACGATGAAGAATGAACAAGGATCAATGATCAATGAAGAATGAACGATGAAGAATGAACAAGGATAATTGATCAATGACGAAAGAACGATGAAGAATGAACAAGGATCAATGATCAATGACGAATGAACGATGAAGAATGAACAAGGATCAATGATCAATGACGAATGAATGATGAAGAATGAACAAGGATCAATGATCAATGAAGAATGAAAGATAAAGAATAAACAAGGATCAATGATCAATGAAGAATGAACAATGAAGAATGAACAAGGATCAATGGTCAATGAAGAATGAACGATTAAGAATGAACAAGGATCAATGATCAATGTAGAATGAACGATGAAGAATGAACAAGGATCAATGATCAATGACGAATGAACGATGAAGAATGAACAAGGATCAATGATCAATGAAGAATGAACGATGAAGAATGAACAAGGATCAATGATCAATGACGAATGAACGATGAAGAATGAACAAAGGATCAATGATCAATGAAGCATAAACGATGAAGAATGATCAATGATCAATGATCAATGAAGAATGAACGATGACGATTCAATAAGGATCAATTATCAATGAAGAATAAACGATGAAGAATGAACAACGATCAATGATCCATGAAGAATAAACGATGAAGAATGAACAAGGATCAATGATCAATGACGAATGAACGATGAAGAATTAACAAGGATCAATGATCAATGAAGCATAAACGATGAAGAATGGACAAGGATCAATGATCAATATAGAATGAAAGATGAAGAATGAACAAGGATCAATGATCAATGACGAATGAATGATGAAGAATGAACAAGGATCAATGATCAATGAAGAATGAAAGATAAAGAATAAACAAGGATCAATGATCAATGAAGAATGAACAATGAAGAATGAACAAGGATCAATGGTCAATGAAGAATGAACGATTAAGAATGAACAAGGATCAATGATCAATGTAGAATGAACGATGAAGAATGAACAAGGATCAATGATCAATGACGAATGAACGATGAAGAATGAACAAGGATCAATGATCAATGAAGAATGAACGATGAAGAATGAACAAGGATCAATGATCAATGACGAATGAACGAAGAAGAATGAACAAGGAGCAATGATCAATGAAGAATGAACGATGATGAATGAACAAGGATCAATGATCAATGACGAATGAACGATGAAGAATGAATAAGGATCAATGATCAATGAAGAATGAACGATGAAGAATGAACAAGGATCAATGGTCAATGACGAATGAACGATTAAGAATGAACAAGGATCAATGATCAATGAAGTATGAACGATGAAGAATGAACAAGGATCAATGATCAATGTAGAATGAACGATGAAGAATGAACAAGGATCAATGATCAATGAAGAATGAACGATTAAGAATGAACAAGGATCAATGATCAATGAAGAATGAACGATGAAGAATGAACAAGGATCAATGATCAATGTAGAATGAACGATGAAGAATGAACAAGGATCAATGATCAATGACGAATGAACGATGAAGAATGAACAAGGATCAATGATCAATGAAGCATAAACAATGAAGAATGAACAAGGATCAATGATCAATGAAGAATGAACGATGAAGAATGAACAAGGATCAATGATCATTGTAGAATGAACGATGAAGAATGAACAAGGATCAATGATCAATGAAGAATGAACGATGAAGAATGAAAAAGGATAAGTGATCAATAACGAATGAACGATGAAGAATGAACAAGGATCAATGATCAATGAAGAATGAACGATAAAGAATGAAATAGGATCAATGATCAATGACGAATGAACGATGAAGAATGAACAAGGATCAATGATCAATGAAGAATGAACGATGAAGAATGAACAAGGATAATTGATCAATGACGAATGAACGATGAAGAATGAACAAGGATCAATGATCAATGACGAATGAACGATGAAGAATGAACAAGGATCAATGATCAATGAAGAATGAACGATTAAGAATGAACAAGGATCAATGGTCAATGACGAATGAACGATGAAGAATGAACAAGGATCAATGATCAATGAAGAATGAATGATGAAGAATGAACAAGCATCAATGATCAATGACGAATGAACGATGAAGAATGAACAAGGATCAATGATCAATGACGAATGAATGATAAAGAATGAACAAGGATCAATGGTCAATGAAGAATGAACGATTAAGAATGAACAAGGATCAATGATCAATGTAGAATGAACGATGAAGAATGAACAAGGATCAATGATCAATGACGAATGAACGATGAAGAATGAACAAGGATCAATGATCAATGAAGAATGAACGATGAAGAATGAACAAGGATCAATGATCAATGACGAATGAACGAAGAAGAATAAACAAGGAGCAATGATCAATGAAGAATGAACGATGATGAATGAACAAGGATCAATGATCAATGACGAATGAACGATGAAGAATGAATAAGGATCAATGATCAATGAAGAATGAACGATGAAGAATGAACAAGGATCAATGGTCAATGACGAATGAACGATTAAGAATGAACAAGGATCAATGATCAATGAAGAATGAACGATGAAGAATGAACAAGGATCAATGATCAATGTAGAGTGAACGATGAAGAATGAACAAGGATCAATGATCAATGAAGAATGAACGATTATGAATGAACAAGGATCAATGATCAATGAAGAATGAACGATGAAGAATGAACAAGGATCAATGATCATTGTAGAATGAACGATGAAGAATGAACAAGGATCAATGATCAATGAAGAATGAACGATGAAGAATGAACAAGGATCAATGGTCAATGACGAATGAACGATCAAGAATGAACAAGGATCAATGATCAATATAGAATGAACGATGAAGAATGAACAAGGATCAATGATCAATGAAGAATGAACGATTAAGAATGAACAAGGATCAATGATCAATGAAGAATGAACGATGAAGAATGAACAAGGATCAATGATCAATGTAGAATGAACGATGAAGAATGAACAAGGATCAATGATCAATGACGAATGAACGATGAAGAATGAACAAGGATCAATGATCAATGAAGCATAAACAATGAAGAATGAACAAGGATCAATGATCAATGAAGAATGAACGATGAAGAATGAACAAGGATCAATGATCATTGTAGAATGAACGATGAAGAATGAACAAGGATCAATGATCAATGAAGAATGAACGATGAAGAATGAAAAAGGATAAGTGATCAATAACGAATGAACGATGAAGAATGAACAAGGATCAATGATCAATGAAGAATGAACGATAAAGAATGAAATAGGATCAATGATCAATGACGAATGAACGATGAAGAATGAACAAGGATCAATGATCAATGAAGAATGAACGATGAAGAATGAACAAGGATCAATGGTCAATGACGAATGAACGATCAAGAATGAACAAGGATCAATGATCAATATAGAATGAACGATGAAGAATGAACAAGGATCAATGATCAATGAAGAATGAACGATTAAGAATGAACAAGGATCAATGATCAATGAAGAATGAACGATGAAGAATGAACAAGGATCAATGATCAATGTAGAATGAACGATGAAGAATGAACAAGGATCAATGATCAATGACGAATGAACGATGAAGAATGAACAAGGATCAATGATCAATGAAGCATAAACAATGAAGAATGAACAAGGATCAATGATCAATGAAGAATGAACGATGAAGAATGAACAAGGATCAATGATCATTGTAGAATGAACGATGAAGAATGAACAAGGATCAATGATCAATGAAGAATGAACGATGAAGAATGAAAAAGGATAAGTGATCAATAACGAATGAACGATGAAGAATGAACAAGGATCAATGATCAATGAAGAATGAACGATAAAGAATGAAATAGGATCAATGATCAATGACGAATGAACGATGAAGAATGAACAAGGATCAATGATCAATGAAGAATGAACGATGAAGAATGAACAAGGATAATTGATCAATGACGAATGAACGATGAAGAATGAACAAGGATCAATGATCAATGACGAATGAACGATGAAGAATGAACAAGGATCAATGATCAATGAAGAATGAACGATTAAGAATGAACAAGGATCAATGGTCAATGACGAATGAACGATGAAGAATGAACAAGGATCAATGATCAATGAAGAATGAATGATGAAGAATGAACAAGCATCAATGATCAATGACGAATGAACGATGAAGAATGAACAAGGATCAATGATCAATGACGAATGAATGATAAAGAATGAACAAGGATCAATGGTCAATGAAGAATGAACGATTAAGAATGAACAAGGATCAATGATCAATGTAGAATGAACGATGAAGAATGAACAAGGATCAATGATCAATGACGAATGAACGATGAAGAATGAACAAGGATCAATGATCAATGAAGAATGAACGATGAAGAATGAACAAGGATCAATGATCAATGACGAATGAACGAAGAAGAATAAACAAGGAGCAATGATCAATGAAGAATGAACGATGATGAATGAACAAGGATCAATGATCAATGACGAATGAACGATGAAGAATGAATAAGGATCAATGATCAATGAAGAATGAACGATGAAGAATGAACAAGGATCAATGGTCAATGACGAATGAACGATTAAGAATGAACAAGGATCAATGATCAATGAAGAATGAACGATGAAGAATGAACAAGGATCAATGATCAATGTAGAGTGAACGATGAAGAATGAACAAGGATCAATGATCAATGAAGAATGAACGATTATGAATGAACAAGGATCAATGATCAATGAAGAATGAACGATGAAGAATGAACAAGGATCAATGATCATTGTAGAATGAACGATGAAGAATGAACAAGGATCAATGATCAATGAAGAATGAACGATGAAGAATGAACAAGGATCAATGGTCAATGACGAATGAACGATCAAGAATGAACAAGGATCAATGATCAATGAAGAATGAACGATGAAGAATGAACAAGGATAAATGATCAATGTAGAATGAACGATGAAGAATGAACAAGGATCAATGATCAATGACGAATGAACGATGAAGAATGAACAAGGATCAATGAACAATGAAGCATAAACAATGAAGAATGAACAAGGATCAATGATCAATGAAGAATGAACGATGAAGAATGAACAAGGATCAATGATCATTGTAGAATGAACGATGAAGAATGAACAAGGATCAATGATCAATGAAAAATGAACGATGAAGAATGAACAAGGACCAATGATCATTGAAGAATGAATGATGAAGAATGAACAAGGATCAAGGATCAATGAAGAATGAACGATGACGATTCAATAAGGATCAATTATCAATGAAGAATAAACGATGAAGAATGAACAACGATCAATGATCCATGAAGAATAAACGATGAAGAATGAACAAGGATCAATGATCAATGACGAATGAACGATGAAGAATTAACAAGGATCAATGATCAATGAAGCATAAACGATGAAGAATGGACAAGGATCAATGATCAATGTAGAATGAAAGATGAAGAATGAACAAGGATCAATGATCAATGACAAATGAATGATGAAGAATGAACAAGGATCAATGATCAATGAAGAATGAAAGATAAAGAATAAACAAGGATCAATGATCAATGAAGAATGAACAATGAAGAATGAACAAGGATCAATGGTCAATGAAGAATGAACGATTAAGAATGAACAAGGATCAATGATCAATGTAGAATGAACGATGAAGAATGAACAAGGATCAATGATCAATGACGAATGAACGATGAAGATTGAACAAGGATCAATGATCAATGAAGAATGAACGATGAAGAATGAACAAGGATCAATGATCAATGACGAATGAACGAAGAAGAATGAACAAGGATCAATGATCAATGAAGAATGAACAATGATGAATGAACAAGGATCAATGATCAATGACGAATGAACGATGAAGAATGAATAAGGATCAATGATCAATGAAGAATGAACGATGAAGAATGAACAAGGATCAATGATCAATGACGAATGAATGATGAAGAATGAACAAGGATCAATGATCAATGAAGAATGAAAGATAAAGAATAAACAAGGATCAATGATCAATGAAGAATGAACAATGAAGAATGAACAAGGATCAATGGTCAATGAAGAATGAACGATTAAGAATGAACAAGGATCAATGATCAATGTAGAATGAACGATGAAGAATGAACAAGGATCAATGATCAATGACGAATGAACGATGAAGAATGAACAAGGATCAATGATCAATGAAGAATGAACGATGAAGAATGAACAAGGATCAATGATCAATGACGAATGAATGATGAAGAATGAACAAGGATCAATGACGATCAATGATCAATGAACAATGAACAATGAAGAATGAACAAGGATCAATGGTCAATGAAGAATGAACGATTAAGAATGAACAAGGATCAATGCTCAATGTAGAATGAACGATGAAGAATGAACAAGGATCAATGATCAATGACGAATGAACGATGAAGAATGAACAAGGATCAATGATCAATGAAGAATGAACGATGAAGAATGAACAAGGCTCAATGATCAATGACGAATGAACGAAGAAGAATGAACAAGGATCAATGATCAATGAAGAATGAACGATGAAGAATGAACAAGGATCAATGATCAATGACGAATGAACGATGAAGAATGAACAAAGGATCAATGATCAATGAAGCATAAACGATGAAGAATGATCAATGATCAATGATCAATGAAGAATGAACGATGACGATTCAATAAGGATCAATTATCAATGAAGAATAAACGATGAAGAATGAACAACGATCAATGATCCATGAAGAATAAACGATGAAGAATGAACAAGGATCAATGATCAATGACGAATGAACGATGAAGAATGAACAAGGATCAATGATCAATGAAGCATAAACAATGAAGAATGAACAAGGATCAATGATCAATGAAGAATGAACGATGAAGAATGAACAAGGATCAATGATCATTGTAGAATGAACGATGAAGAATGAACAAGGATCAATGATCAATGAAGAATGAACGATGAAGAATGAAAAAGGATAAGTGATCAATAACGAATGAACGATGAAGAATGAACAAGGATCAATGATCAATGAAGAATGAACGATAAAGAATGAAATAGGATCAATGATCAATGACGAATGAACGATGAAGAATGAACAAGGATCAATGATCAATGAAGAATGAACGATGAAGAATGAACAAGGATAATTGATCAATGACGAAAGAACGATGAAGAATGAACAAGGATCAATGATCAATGACGAATGAACGATGAAGAATGAACAAGGATCAATGATCAATGACGAATGAATGATGAAGAATGAACAAGGATCAATGATCAATGAAGAATGAAAGATAAAGAATAAACAAGGATCAATGATCAATGAAGAATGAACAATGAAGAATGAACAAGGATCAATGGTCAATGAAGAATGAACGATTAAGAATGAACAAGGATCAATGATCAATGTAGAATGAACGATGAAGAATGAACAAGGATCAATGATCAATGACGAATGAACGATGAAGAATGAACAAGGATCAATGATCAATGAAGAATGAACGATGAAGAATGAACAAGGATCAATGATCAATGACGAATGAACGATGAAGAATGAACAAAGGATCAATGATCAATGAAGCATAAACGATGAAGAATGATCAATGATCAATGATCAATGAAGAATGAACGATGACGATTCAATAAGGATCAATTATCAATGAAGAATAAACGATGAAGAATGAACAACGATCAATGATCCATGAAGAATAAACGATGAAGAATGAACAAGGATCAATGATCAATGACGAATGAACGATGAAGAATTAACAAGGATCAATGATCAATGAAGCATAAACGATGAAGAATGGACAAGGATCAATGATCAATATAGAATGAAAGATGAAGAATGAACAAGGATCAATGATCAATGACGAATGAATGATGAAGAATGAACAAGGATCAATGATCAATGAAGAATGAAAGATAAAGAATAAACAAGGATCAATGATCAATGAAGAATGAACAATGAAGAATGAACAAGGATCAATGGTCAATGAAGAATGAACGATTAAGAATGAACAAGGATCAATGATCAATGTAGAATGAACGATGAAGAATGAACAAGGATCAATGATCAATGACGAATGAACGATGAAGAATGAACAAGGATCAATGATCAATGAAGAATGAACGATGAAGAATGAACAAGGATCAATGATCAATGACGAATGAACGAAGAAGAATGAACAAGGAGCAATGATCAATGAAGAATGAACGATGATGAATGAACAAGGATCAATGATCAATGACGAATGAACGATGAAGAATGAATAAGGATCAATGATCAATGAAGAATGAACGATGAAGAATGAACAAGGATCAATGGTCAATGACGAATGAACGATTAAGAATGAACAAGGATCAATGATCAATGAAGTATGAACGATGAAGAATGAACAAGGATCAATGATCAATGTAGAATGAACGATGAAGAATGAACAAGGATCAATGATCAATGAAGAATGAACGATTAAGAATGAACAAGGATCAATGATCAATGAAGAATGAACGATGAAGAATGAACAAGGATCAATGATCAATGTAGAATGAACGATGAAGAATGAACAAGGATCAATGATCAATGACGAATGAACGATGAAGAATGAACAAGGATCAATGATCAATGAAGCATAAACAATGAAGAATGAACAAGGATCAATGATCAATGAAGAATGAACGATGAAGAATGAACAAGGATCAATGATCATTGTAGAATGAACGATGAAGAATGAACAAGGATCAATGATCAATGAAGAATGAACGATGAAGAATGAAAAAGGATAAGTGATCAATAACGAATGAACGATGAAGAATGAACAAGGATCAATGATCAATGAAGAATGAACGATAAAGAATGAAATAGGATCAATGATCAATGACGAATGAACGATGAAGAATGAACAAGGATCAATGATCAATGAAGAATGAACGATGAAGAATGAACAAGGATAATTGATCAATGACGAATGAACGATGAAGAATGAACAAGGATCAATGATCAATGACGAATGAACGATGAAGAATGAACAAGGATCAATGATCAATGAAGAATGAACGATTAAGAATGAACAAGGATCAATGGTCAATGACGAATGAACGATGAAGAATGAACAAGGATCAATGATCAATGAAGAATGAATGATGAAGAATGAACAAGCATCAATGATCAATGACGAATGAACGATGAAGAATGAACAAGGATCAATGATCAATGACGAATGAATGATAAAGAATGAACAAGGATCAATGGTCAATGAAGAATGAACGATTAAGAATGAACAAGGATCAATGATCAATGTAGAATGAACGATGAAGAATGAACAAGGATCAATGATCAATGACGAATGAACGATGAAGAATGAACAAGGATCAATGATCAATGAAGAATGAACGATGAAGAATGAACAAGGATCAATGATCAATGACGAATGAACGAAGAAGAATAAACAAGGAGCAATGATCAATGAAGAATGAACGATGATGAATGAACAAGGATCAATGATCAATGACGAATGAACGATGAAGAATGAATAAGGATCAATGATCAATGAAGAATGAACGATGAAGAATGAACAAGGATCAATGGTCAATGACGAATGAACGATTAAGAATGAACAAGGATCAATGATCAATGAAGAATGAACGATGAAGAATGAACAAGGATCAATGATCAATGTAGAGTGAACGATGAAGAATGAACAAGGATCAATGATCAATGAAGAATGAACGATTATGAATGAACAAGGATCAATGATCAATGAAGAATGAACGATGAAGAATGAACAAGGATCAATGATCATTGTAGAATGAACGATGAAGAATGAACAAGGATCAATGATCAATGAAGAATGAACGATGAAGAATGAACAAGGATCAATGGTCAATGACGAATGAACGATCAAGAATGAACAAGGATCAATGATCAATATAGAATGAACGATGAAGAATGAACAAGGATCAATGATCAATGAAGAATGAACGATTAAGAATGAACAAGGATCAATGATCAATGAAGAATGAACGATGAAGAATGAACAAGGATCAATGATCAATGTAGAATGAACGATGAAGAATGAACAAGGATCAATGATCAATGACGAATGAACGATGAAGAATGAACAAGGATCAATGATCAATGAAGCATAAACAATGAAGAATGAACAAGGATCAATGATCAATGAAGAATGAACGATGAAGAATGAACAAGGATCAATGATCATTGTAGAATGAACGATGAAGAATGAACAAGGATCAATGATCAATGAAGAATGAACGATGAAGAATGAAAAAGGATAAGTGATCAATAACGAATGAACGATGAAGAATGAACAAGGATCAATGATCAATGAAGAATGAACGATAAAGAATGAAATAGGATCAATGATCAATGACGAATGAACGATGAAGAATGAACAAGGATCAATGATCAATGAAGAATGAACGATGAAGAATGAACAAGGATCAATGGTCAATGACGAATGAACGATCAAGAATGAACAAGGATCAATGATCAATATAGAATGAACGATGAAGAATGAACAAGGATCAATGATCAATGAAGAATGAACGATTAAGAATGAACAAGGATCAATGATCAATGAAGAATGAACGATGAAGAATGAACAAGGATCAATGATCAATGTAGAATGAACGATGAAGAATGAACAAGGATCAATGATCAATGACGAATGAACGATGAAGAATGAACAAGGATCAATGATCAATGAAGCATAAACAATGAAGAATGAACAAGGATCAATGATCAATGAAGAATGAACGATGAAGAATGAACAAGGATCAATGATCATTGTAGAATGAACGATGAAGAATGAACAAGGATCAATGATCAATGAAGAATGAACGATGAAGAATGAAAAAGGATAAGTGATCAATAACGAATGAACGATGAAGAATGAACAAGGATCAATGATCAATGAAGAATGAACGATAAAGAATGAAATAGGATCAATGATCAATGACGAATGAACGATGAAGAATGAACAAGGATCAATGATCAATGAAGAATGAACGATGAAGAATGAACAAGGATAATTGATCAATGACGAATGAACGATGAAGAATGAACAAGGATCAATGATCAATGACGAATGAACGATGAAGAATGAACAAGGATCAATGATCAATGAAGAATGAACGATTAAGAATGAACAAGGATCAATGGTCAATGACGAATGAACGATGAAGAATGAACAAGGATCAATGATCAATGAAGAATGAATGATGAAGAATGAACAAGCATCAATGATCAATGACGAATGAACGATGAAGAATGAACAAGGATCAATGATCAATGACGAATGAATGATAAAGAATGAACAAGGATCAATGGTCAATGAAGAATGAACGATTAAGAATGAACAAGGATCAATGATCAATGTAGAATGAACGATGAAGAATGAACAAGGATCAATGATCAATGACGAATGAACGATGAAGAATGAACAAGGATCAATGATCAATGAAGAATGAACGATGAAGAATGAACAAGGATCAATGATCAATGACGAATGAACGAAGAAGAATAAACAAGGAGCAATGATCAATGAAGAATGAACGATGATGAATGAACAAGGATCAATGATCAATGACGAATGAACGATGAAGAATGAATAAGGATCAATGATCAATGAAGAATGAACGATGAAGAATGAACAAGGATCAATGGTCAATGACGAATGAACGATTAAGAATGAACAAGGATCAATGATCAATGAAGAATGAACGATGAAGAATGAACAAGGATCAATGATCAATGTAGAGTGAACGATGAAGAATGAACAAGGATCAATGATCAATGAAGAATGAACGATTATGAATGAACAAGGATCAATGATCAATGAAGAATGAACGATGAAGAATGAACAAGGATCAATGATCATTGTAGAATGAACGATGAAGAATGAACAAGGATCAATGATCAATGAAGAATGAACGATGAAGAATGAACAAGGATCAATGGTCAATGACGAATGAACGATCAAGAATGAACAAGGATCAATGATCAATGAAGAATGAACGATGAAGAATGAACAAGGATAAATGATCAATGTAGAATGAACGATGAAGAATGAACAAGGATCAATGATCAATGACGAATGAACGATGAAGAATGAACAAGGATCAATGAACAATGAAGCATAAACAATGAAGAATGAACAAGGATCAATGATCAATGAAGAATGAACGATGAAGAATGAACAAGGATCAATGATCATTGTAGAATGAACGATGAAGAATGAACAAGGATCAATGATCAATGAAAAATGAACGATGAAGAATGAACAAGGACCAATGATCATTGAAGAATGAATGATGAAGAATGAACAAGGATCAAGGATCAATGAAGAATGAACGATGACGATTCAATAAGGATCAATTATCAATGAAGAATAAACGATGAAGAATGAACAACGATCAATGATCCATGAAGAATAAACGATGAAGAATGAACAAGGATCAATGATCAATGACGAATGAACGATGAAGAATTAACAAGGATCAATGATCAATGAAGCATAAACGATGAAGAATGGACAAGGATCAATGATCAATGTAGAATGAAAGATGAAGAATGAACAAGGATCAATGATCAATGACAAATGAATGATGAAGAATGAACAAGGATCAATGATCAATGAAGAATGAAAGATAAAGAATAAACAAGGATCAATGATCAATGAAGAATGAACAATGAAGAATGAACAAGGATCAATGGTCAATGAAGAATGAACGATTAAGAATGAACAAGGATCAATGATCAATGTAGAATGAACGATGAAGAATGAACAAGGATCAATGATCAATGACGAATGAACGATGAAGATTGAACAAGGATCAATGATCAATGAAGAATGAACGATGAAGAATGAACAAGGATCAATGATCAATGACGAATGAACGAAGAAGAATGAACAAGGATCAATGATCAATGAAGAATGAACAATGATGAATGAACAAGGATCAATGATCAATGACGAATGAACGATGAAGAATGAATAAGGATCAATGATCAATGAAGAATGAACGATGAAGAATGAACAAGGATCAATGATCAATGACGAATGAATGATGAAGAATGAACAAGGATCAATGATCAATGAAGAATGAAAGATAAAGAATAAACAAGGATCAATGATCAATGAAGAATGAACAATGAAGAATGAACAAGGATCAATGGTCAATGAAGAATGAACGATTAAGAATGAACAAGGATCAATGATCAATGTAGAATGAACGATGAAGAATGAACAAGGATCAATGATCAATGACGAATGAACGATGAAGAATGAACAAGGATCAATGATCAATGAAGAATGAACGATGAAGAATGAACAAGGATCAATGATCAATGACGAATGAATGATGAAGAATGAACAAGGATCAATGACGATCAATGATCAATGAACAATGAACAATGAAGAATGAACAAGGATCAATGGTCAATGAAGAATGAACGATTAAGAATGAACAAGGATCAATGCTCAATGTAGAATGAACGATGAAGAATGAACAAGGATCAATGATCAATGACGAATGAACGATGAAGAATGAACAAGGATCAATGATCAATGAAGAATGAACGATGAAGAATGAACAAGGCTCAATGATCAATGACGAATGAACGAAGAAGAATGAACAAGGATCAATGATCAATGAAGAATGAACGATGAAGAATGAACAAGGATCAATGATCAATGACGAATGAACGATGAAGAATGAACAAAGGATCAATGATCAATGAAGCATAAACGATGAAGAATGATCAATGATCAATGATCAATGAAGAATGAACGATGACGATTCAATAAGGATCAATTATCAATGAAGAATAAACGATGAAGAATGAACAACGATCAATGATCCATGAAGAATAAACGATGAAGAATGAACAAGGATCAATGATCAATGACGAATGAACGATGAAGAATTAACAAGGATCAATGATCAATGAAGCATAAACGATGAAGAATGGACAAGGATCAATGATCAATATAGAATGAAAGATGAAGAATGAACAAGGATCAATGATCAATGACGAATGAATGATGAAGAATGAACAAGGATCAATGATCAATGAAGAATGAAAGATAAAGAATAAACAAGGATTAATGATCAATGAAGAATGAACAATGAAGAATGAACGAGGATCAATGGTCAATGAAGAATGAACGATTAAGAATGAACAAGGATCAATGATCATTGTAGAATGAACGATGAAGAATGAACAAGGATCAATGATCAATGACGAATGAACGATGAAGAACGAACAAGGATCAATGATCAATGAAGAATGAACGATGAAGAATGAACAAGGATCAATGATCAATGACGAATGAACGAAGAAGAATGAACAAGGAGCAATGATCAATGAAGAATGAACGATGATGAATGAACAAGGATCAATGATCAATGACGAATGAACGATGAAGAATGAATAAGGATCAATGATCAATGAAGAATGAACGATGAAGAATGAACAAGGATCAATGGTCAATGACGAATGAACGATTAAGAATGAACAAGGATCAATGATCAATGAAGAATGAACGATGAAGAATGAACAAGGATCAATGATCAATGTAGAATGAACGATGAAGAATGAACAAGGATCAATGATCAATGAAGAATGAACGATTAAGAATGAACAAGGATCAATGATCAATGAAGAATGAACGATGAAGAATGAACAAGGATCAATGATCAATGTAGAATGAACGATGAAGAATGAACAAGGATCAATGATCAATGACGAATGAACGATGAAGAATGAACAAGGATCAATGATCAATGAAGCATAAACAATGAAGAATGAACAAGGATCAATGATCAATGAAGAATGAACGATGAAGAATGAACAAGGATCAATGATCATTGTAGAATGAACGATGAAGAATGAACAAGGATCAATGATAATTGAAGAATGAACGATGAAGAATGAAAAAGGATAAGTGATCAATAACGAATGAACGATGAAGAATGAACAAGGATCAATGATCAATGAAGAATGAACGATAAAGAATGAAATAGGATCAATGATCAATGACGAATGAACGATGAAGAATGAACAAGGATCAATGATCAATGAAGAATGAACGATGAAGAATGAACAAGGATAATTGATCAATGACGAATGAACGATGAAGAATGAACAAGGATCAATGATCAATGACGAATGAACGATGAAGAATGAACAAGGATCAATGATCAATGAAGAATGAACGATAAAGAATGAACAAGGATCAATGGTCAATGACGAATGAACGATGAAGAATGAACAAGGATCAATGATCAATGAAGAATGAATGATGAAGAATGAACAAGTATCAATGATCAATGACGAATGAACGATGAAGAATGAACAAGGATCAATGATCAATGACGAATGAATGATAAAGAATGAACAAGGATCAATGGTCAATGAAGAATGAACGATTAATAATGAACAAGGATCAATGATCAATGTAGAATGAACGATGAAGAATGAACAAGGATCAATGATCAATGACGAATGAACGATGAAGAATGAACAAGGATCAATGATCAATGAAGAATGAACGATGAAGAATGAACAAGGATCAATGATCAATGACGAATGAACGAAGAAGAATGAACAAGGAGCAATGATCAATGAAGAATGAACGATGATGAATGAACAAGGATCAATGATCAATGACGAATGAACGATGAAGAATGAATAAGGATCAATGATCAATGAAGAATGAACGATGAAGAATGAACAAGGATCAATGGTCAATGACGAATGAACGATTAAGAATGAACAAGGATCAATGATCAATGAAGAATGAACGATGAAGAATGAACAAGGATCAATGATCAATGTAGAGTGAACGATGAAGAATGAACAAGGATCAATGATCAATGAAGAATGAACGATTATGAATGAACAAGGATCAATGATCAATGAAGAATGAACGATGAAGAACGAACAAGGATCAATGATCAATGTAGAATGAACGATGAAGAATGAACAAGGATCAATGATCAATGACAAATGAACGATGAAGAATGAACAAGGATCAATGATCAATGAAGCATAAACAATGAAGAATGAACAAGGATCAATGATCAATGAAGAATGAACGATGAAGAATGAACAAGGATCAATGATCATTGTAGAATGAACGATGAAGAATGAACAAGGATCAATGATCAATGAAGAATGAACGATGAAGAATGAACAAGGATCAATGGTCAATGACGAATGAACGATCAAGAATGAACAAGGATCAATGATCAATGAAGAATGAACGATGAAGAATGAACAAGGATAAATGATCAATGTAGAATGAACGATGAAGAATGAACAAGGATCAATGATCAATGACGAATGAACGATGAAGAATGAACAAGGATCAATGAACAATGAAGCATAAACAATGAAGAATGAACAAGGATCAATGATCAATGAAGAATGAACGATGAAGAATGAACAAGGATCAATGATCATTGTAGAATGAACGATGAAGAATGAACAAGGATCAATGATCAATGAAAAATGAACGATGAAGAATGAACAAGGACCAATGATCATTGAAGAATGAACGATGAAGAATGAACAAGGATCAAGGATCAATGAAGAATGAACGATGACGATTCAATAAGGATCAATTATCAATGAAGAATAAACGATGAAGAATGAACAACGATCAATGATCCATGAAGAATAAACGATGAAGAATGAACAAGGATCAATGATCAATGACGAATGAACGATGAAGAATTAACAAGGATCAATGATCAATGAAGCATAAACGATGAAGAATGGACAAGGATCAATGATCAATGTAGAATGAAAGATGAAGAATGAACAAGGATCAATGATCAATGACGAATGAATGATGAAGAATGAACAAGGATCAATGATCAATGAAGAATGAAAGATAAAGAATAAACAAGGATCAATGATCAATGAAGAATGAACAAGGATCAATGGTCAATGAAGAATGAACGATTAAGAATGAACAAGGATCAATGATCAATGTAGAATGAACGATGAAGAATGAACAAGGATCAATGATCAATGACGAATGAACGATGAAGAATGAACAAGGATCAATGATCAATGAAGAATGAACGATGAAGAATGAACAAGGATCAATGATCAATGACGAATGAACGATGAAGAATGAACAAGGATCAATGATCAATGAAGCATAAACGATGAAGAATGAACAAGGATCAATGATCAATGAAGAATGAACGATGACGATTCAATAAGTATCAATTATCAATGAAGAATAAACGATGAAGAATGAACAACGATCAATGATCCATGAAGAATAAACGATGAAGAATGAACAAGGATCAATGATCAATGACGAATGAATGATGAAGAATGAACAAGGATCAATGATCAATGAAGAATGAACGATGAAGAATGAAAAAGGATAAGTGATCAATAACGAATGAACGATGAAGAATGAACAAGGATCAATGATCAATGACGAATGAACGATGAAGAATGAACAAGGATCAATGATCAATGAAGAATGAACGATGAAGAATGAACAAGGATCAATGATCAATGACGAATGAACGAAGAAGAATGAACAAGGAGCAATGATCAATGAAGAATGAACGATGATGAATGAACAAGGATCAATGATCAATGACGAATGAACGATGAAGAATGAATAAGGATCAATGATCAATGAAGAATGAACGATGAAGAATGAACAAGGATCAATGGTCAATGACGAATGAACGATTAAGAATGAACAAGGATCAATGATCAATGAAGAATGAACGATGAAGAATGAACAAGGATCAATGATCAATGTAGAATGAACGATGAAGAATGAACAAGGATCAATGATCAATGAAGAATGAACGATTAAGAATGAACAAGGATCAATGATCAATGAAGAATGAACGATGAAGAATGAACAAGGATCAATGATCAATGTAGAATGAACGATGAAGAATGAACAAGGATCAATGATCAATGACGAATGAACGATGAAGAATGAACAAGGATCAATGATCAATGAAGCATAAACAATGAAGAATGAACAAGGATCAATGATCAATGAAGAATGAACGATGAAGAATGAACAAGGATCAATGATCATTGTAGAATGAACGATGAAGAATGAACAAGGATCAATGATCAATGAAGAATGAACGATGAAGAATGAAAAAGGATAAGTGATCAATAACGAATGAACGATGAAGAATGAACAAGGATTAATGATCAATGAAGAATGAACGATAAAGAATGAAATAGGATCAATGATCAATGACGAATGAACGATGAAGAATGAACAAGGATCAATGATCAATGAAGAATGAACGATGAAGAATGAACAAGGATAATTGATCAATGAAGAATGAACGATTAAGAATGAACAAGGATCAATGGTCAATGACGAATGAACGATGAAGAATGAACAAGGATCAATGATCAATGAAGAATGAATGATGAAGAATGAACAAGTATCAATGATCAATGACGAATGAACGATGAAGAATGAACAAGGATCAATGATCAATGACGAATGAATGATGAAGAATGAACAAGGATCAATGGTCAATGACGAATGAACGATTAAGAATGAACAAGGATCAATGATCAATGAAGAATGAACGATGAAGAATGAACAAGGATCAATGATCAACGTAGAATGAACGATGAAGAATGAACAAGGATCAATGATCAATGAAGAATGAACGATTAAGAATGAACAAGGATCAATGATCAATGAAGAATGAACGATGAAGAATGAACAAGGATCAATGATCAATGTAGAATGAACGATGAAGAATGAACAAGGATCAATGATCAATGACGAATGAACGATGAAGAATGAACAAGGATCAATGATCAATGAAGCATAAACAATGAAGAATGAACAAGGATCAATGATCAATGAAGAATGAACGATGAAGAATGAACAAGGATCAATGATCATTGTAGAATGAACGATGAAGAATGAACAAGGATCAATGATCAATGAAGAATGAACGATGAAGAATGAAAAAGGATAAGTGATCAATAACGAATGAACGATGAAGAATGAACAAGGATCAATGATCAATGAAGAATGAACGATAAAGAATAAAATAGGATCAATGATCAATGACGAATGAACGATGGAGAATGAACAAGGATCAATGATCAATGAAGAATGAACGATTAAGAATGAACAAGGATCAATGATCAATGAAGAATGAACGATGAAGAATGAACAAGGATCAATGATCAATGTAGAATGAACGATGAAGAATGAACAAGGATCAATGATCAATGACGAATGAACGATGAAGAATGAACAAGGATCAATGATCAATGAAGCATAAACAATGAAGAATGAACAAGGATCAATGATCAATGAAGAATGAACGATGAAGAATGAACAAGGATCAATGATCATTGTAGAATGAACGATGAAGAATGAACAAGGATCAATGATCAATGAAGAATGAACGATGAAGAATGAAAAAGGATAAGTGATCAATAACGAATGAACGATGAAGAATGAACAAGGATCAATGATCAATGAAGAATGAACGATAAAGAATGAAATAGGATCAATGATCAATGACGAATGAACGATGAAGAATGAACAAGGATCAATGATCAATGAAGAATGAACGATGAAGAATGAACAAGGATAATTGATCAATGACGAATGAACGATGAAGAATGAACAAGGATCAATGATCAATGAAGAATGAACGATGAAGAATGAACAAGGATCAATGATCAATGACGAATGAACGAAGAAGAATGAACAAGGAGCAATGATCAATGAAGAATGAACGATGAAGAATGAACAAGGATCAATGATCAATGAAGAATGAACGATGAAGAATGAACAAGGATCAATGATCATTGTAGAATGAACGATGAAGAATGAACAAGGATCAATGATCAATGAAGAATGAACGATGAAGAATGAAAAAGGATAAGTGATCAATAACGAATGAACGATGAAGAATGAAGAAGGATCAATGATCAATGAAGAATGAAC
Organism: Amaranthus tricolor; assembly: GCF_026212465.1. Lineage (NCBI taxonomy): Eukaryota > Viridiplantae > Streptophyta > Magnoliopsida > Caryophyllales > Amaranthaceae > Amaranthus > Amaranthus tricolor. Next base: position 28,346,630 of record NC_080047.1, read on the forward strand.
GATAAAGAATGAAATAGGATCAATGATCAATGACGAATGAACGATGATGAATGAACAAGGATCAATGATCAATGAAGCATAAACGATGAAGAATGGACAAGGATCAATGATCAATGAAGAATGAACGATGAGGAATGAACAAGGATCAATGGTCAATGACGAATGAATGATCAAGAATGAACAAGGATCAATGATCAATGAAGAATGAACGATGAAGAATGAACAAGGATAAATGATCAATGTAGAATGAACGATGAAGAATGAACAAGGATCAATGATCAATGACGAATGAACGATGAAGAATGAACAAGGATCAATGAACAATGAAGCATAAACAATGAAGAATGAACAAGGATCAATGATCAATGAAGAATGAACGATGAAGAATGAACAAGGATCAATGATCATTGTAGAATGAACGATGAAGAATGAACAAGGATCAATGATCAATGAAAAATGAACGATGAAGAATGAACAAGGACCAATGATCATTGAAGAATGAACGATGAAGAATGAACAAGGATCAAGGATCAATGAAGAATGAACGATGACGATTCAATAAGGATCAATTATCAATGAAGAATAAACGATGAAGAATGAACAACGATCAATGATCCATGAAGAATAAACGATGAAGAATGAACAAGGATCAATGATCAATGACGAATGAACGATGAAGAATTAACAAGGATCAATGATCAATGAAGCATAAACGATGAAGAATGGACAAGGATCAATGATCAATGTAGAATGAAAGATGAAGAATGAACAAGGATCAATGATCAATGACGAATGAATGATGAAGAATGAACAAGGATCAATGATCAATGAAGAATGAAAGATAAAGAATAAACAAGGATCAATGATCAATGAAGAATGAACAATGAAGAATGAACAAGGATCAATGGTCAATGAAGAATGAACGATTAAGAATGAACAAGGATCAATGATCAATGTAGAATGAAAGATGAAGAATGAACAAGGATCAATGATCAATGACGAATGAATGATGAAGAATGAACAAGGATCAATGATCAATGAAGAATGAAAGATAACGAATAAACAAGGATCTATGATCAATGAAGAATGAACAATGAAGAATGAACAAGGATCAATGGTCAATGAAGAATGAACGATTAAGAATGAACAAGGATCAATGATCAATGTAGAATGAACGATGAAGAATGAACAAGGATCAATGATCAATGACGAATGAACGATGAAGAATGAACAAGGATCAATGATCAATGAAGAATGAACGATGAAGAATGAACAAGGATCAATGATCAATGACGAATGAACGATGAAGAATGAAGAAGGATCAATGATCAATGAAGCATAAACGATGAAGAATGAACAAGGATCAATGATCAATGAAGAATGAACGATGACGATTCAATAAGGATCAATTATCAATGAAGAATAAACGATGAAGAATGAACAACGATCAATGATCCATGAAGAATAAACGATGAAGAATGAACAAGGATCAATGATCAATGACGAATGAACGATGAAGAATGAACAAGGATCAATGATCAATGAAGCATAAACAATGAAGAATGAACAAGGATCAATGATCAATGAAGAATGAACGATGAAGAATGAACAAGGATCAATGATCATTGTAGAATGAACGATGAAGAATGAACAAGGATCAATGATCAATGAAGAATGAACGATGAAGAATGAAAAAGGATAAGTGATCAATAACGAATGAACGATGAAGAATGAACAAGGATCAATGATCAATGAAGAATGAACGATAAAGAATGAAATAGGATCAATGATCAATGACGAATGAACGATGAAGAATGAACAAGGATCAATGATCAATGAAGAATCAACGATGAAGAATGAACAAGGATAATTGATCAATGACGAATGAACGATGAAGAATGAACAAGGATCAATGATCCATGACGAATGAACGATGAAGAATGAACAAGGATCAATGATCAATGAAGAATGAACGATTAAGAATGAACAAGAATCAATGGTCAATGACGAATGAACGATGAAGAATGAACAAGGATCAATGATCAATGAAGAATGAATGATGAAGAATGAACAAGTATCAATGATCAATGAAGAATAAACAATGAAGAATGAACAAGGATCAATGATCAATGACTAATGAACGATGAAGAATGAACAAGGATCAATGATCAATGAAGAATGAACGATAATGAATGAACAAGTATCAATGATCAATGACGAATGAGCGATGAAGAATGAAGAAGAATCAATGATCAATGAAAAATGAACGATGAAGAATGAACAAGGATCAATGATCAATGTAGGATGAACGATGAAGAATGATCAAGGATCAATGATCAATGACGAATGAACGATGAAGAATGAACAAGGATCAATGATCAATGAAGCATAAACGATGAAGAATGAACAAGGATCAATGATCAATGAAGAATGAACGATGACGATTTAATAAGGATCAATTATCAATGAAGAATAAACGATGAAGAATGAACAACGATCAATGATCCATGAAGAATAAACGATGAAGAATGAACAAGGATCAATGATCAATGACGAATGAACGATGAAGAATTAACAAGGATCAATGATCAATGAAGCATAAACGATGAAGAATGGACAAGGATCAATGATCAATGTAGAATGAAAGATGAAGAATGAACAAGGATCAATGATCAATGACGAATGAATGATGAAGAATGAACAAGGATCAATGATCAATGAAGAATGAAAGATAAAGAATAAACAAGGATCAATGATCAATGAAGAATGAACAATGAAGAATGAACAAGGATCAATGGTCAATGAAGAATGAACGATTAAGAATGTACAAGGATCAATGATCAATGTAGAATGAACGATGAAGAATGAACAAGGATCAATGATCAATGACGAATGAACGATGAAGAATGAACAAGGATCAATGATCAATGAAGAATGAACGATGAAGAATGAACAAGGATCAATGATCAATGACGAATGAACGAAGAAGAATGAACAAGGATCAATGATCAATGAAGAATGAACGATGATGAATGAACAAGGATCAATGATCAATGACGAATGAACGATGAAGAATGAATAAGGATCAATGATCAATGAAGAATGAACGATGAAGAATGAACAAGGATCAATGGTCAATGACGAATGAACGATTAAGAATGAACAAGGATCAATGATCAATGAAGAATGAACGATGAAGAATGAACAAGGATCAATGATCAATGTAGAATGAACGATGAAGAATGAACAAGGATCAATGATCAATGAAGAATGAACGATTAAGAATGAACAAGGATCAGTGATCAATGAAGAATGAACGATGAAGAATGAACAAGGATCAATGATCAATGTAGAATGAACGATGAAGAATGAACAAGGATCAATGATCAATGACGAATGAACGATGAAGAATGAACAAGGATCAATGATCAATGAAGCATAAACAATGAAGAATGAACAAGGATCAATGATCAATGAAGAATGAACGATGAAGAATGAACAAGGATCAATGATCATTGTAGAATGAACGATGAAGAATGAACAAGGATCAATGATCAATGAAAAATGAACGATGAAGAATGAACAAGGACCAATGATCATTGAAGAATGAACGATGAAGAATGAACAAGGATCAAGGATCAATGAAGAATGAACGATGACGATTCAATAAGGATCAATTATCAATGAAGAATAAACGATGAAGAATGAACAACGATCAATGATCCATGAAGAATAAACGATGAAGAATGAACAAGGATCAATGATCAATGACGAATGAACGATGAAGAATTAACAAGGATCAATGATCAATGAAGCATAAACGATGAAGAATGGACAAGGATCAATGATCAATGTAGAATGAAAGATGAAGAATGAACAAGGATCAATGATCAATGACGAATGAATGATGAAGAATGAACAAGGATCAATGATCAATGAAGAATGAAAGATAAAGAATAAACAAGGATCAATGATCAATGAAGAATGAACAAGGATCAATGGTCAATGAAGAATGAACGATTAAGAATGAACAAGGATCAATGATCAATGTAGAATGAACGATGAAGAATGAACAAGGATCAATGATCAATGACGAATGAACGATGAAGAATGAACAAGGATCAATGATCAATGAAGAATGAACGATGAAGAATGAACAAGGATCAATGATCAATGACGAATGAACGATGAAGAATGAACAAGGATCAATGATCAATGAAGCATAAACGATGAAGAATGAACAAGGATCAATGATCAATGAAGAATGAACGATGACGATTCAATAAGTATCAATTATCAATGAAGAATAAACGATGAAGAATGAACAACGATCAATGATCCATGAAGAATAAACGATGAAGAATGAACAAGGATCAATGATCAATGACGAATGAATGATGAAGAATGAACAAGGATCAATGATCAATGAAGAATGAAAGATAAAGAATAAACAAGGATCAATGATCAATGAAGAATGAACAATGAAGAATGAACAAGGATCAATGGTCAATGAAGAATGAACGATTAAGAATGAACAAGGATCAATGATCAATGTAGAATGAACGATGAAGAATGAACAAGGATCAATGATCAATGACGAATGAACGATGAAGAATGAACAAGGATCAATGATCAATGAAGAATGAACGATGAAGAATGAACAAGGATCAATGATCAATGACGAATGAACGAAGAAGAATGAACAAGGATCAATGATCAATGAAGAATGAACGATGATGAATGAACAAGGATCAATGATCAATGACGAATGAACGATGAAGAATGAACAAGGATCAATGATCAATGAAGAATGAACGATGAAGAATGAACAAGGATCAATGATCAATGTAGAATGAACGATGAAGAATGAACAAGGATCAATGATCAATGACGAATGAACGATGAAGAATGAACAAGGATCAATGATCAATGAAGCATAAACAATGAAGAATGAACAAGGATCAATGATCAATGAAGAATGAACGATGAAGAATGAACAAGGATCAATGATCATTGTAGAATGAACGATGAAGAATGAACAAGGATCAATGATCAATGAAAAATGAACGATGAAGAATGAACAAGGACCAATGATCATTGAAGAATGAACGATGAAGAATGAACAAGGATCAAGGATCAATGAAGAATGAACGATGACGATTCAATAAGGATCAATTATCAATGAAGAATAAACGATGAAGAATGAACAACGATCAATGATCCATGAAGAATAAACGATGAAGAATGAACAAGGATCAATGATCAATGACGAATGAACGATGAAGAATTAACAAGGATCAATGATCAATGAAGCATAAACGATGAAGAATGGACAAGGATCAATGATCAATGTAGAATGAAAGATGAAGAATGAACAAGGATCAATGATCAATGACGAATGAATGATGAAGAATGAACAAGGATCAATGATCAATGAAGAATGAAAGATAAAGAAGAAACAAGGATCAATGATCAATGAAGAATGAACAAGGATCAATGGTCAATGAAGAATGAACGATTAAGAATGAACAAGGATCAATGATCAATGTAGAATGAACGATGAAGAATGAACAAGGATCAATGATCAATGACGAATGAACGATGAAGAATGAACAAGGATCAATGATCAATGAAGAATGAACGATGAAGAATGAACAAGGATCAATGATCAATGACGAATGAACGAAGAAGAATGAACAAGGATCAATGATCAATGAAGAATGAACGATGATGAATGAACAAGGATCAATGATCAATGACAAATGCACGATGAAGAATGAATAAGGATCAATGATCAATGAAGAATGAACGATGAAGAATGCACAAGGATCAATGGTCAATGACGAATGAACGATTAAGAATGAACAAGGATCAATGATCAATGAAGAATGAACGATGAAGAATGAACAAGGATCAATGATCAATGAAGAATGAACGATTAAGAATGAACAAGGATCAATGATCAATGAAGAATGAACGATGAAGAATGAACAAGGATAAATGATCAATGTAGAATGAACGATGAAGAATGAACAAGGATCAATGATCAATGACGAATGAACGATGAATAATGAACAAGGATCAATGATCAATGAAGAATGAAAGATAAAGAATGAACAAGGATCAATGATCAATGACGAATGAACGAAGAAGAATGAACAAGGATCAATGATCAATGAAGAATGAACGATGAAGAATGAAAAAGGATAAGTGATCAATAACGAATGAACGATGAAGAATGAACAAGGATCAATGATCAATGAAGAATGAACGATTAAGAATGAACAAGGATCAATGATCAATGTAGAATGAACGATGAAGAATGAACAAGGATCAATGATCAATGACGAATGAATGATGAAGAATGAACAAGGATCAATGATCAATGAAGAATGAAAGATAAAGAATAAACTAGGATCAATGATCAATGAAGAATGAACAAGGATCAATGGTCAATGAAGAATGAACGATTAAGAATGAACAAGGATCAATGATCAATGTAGAATGAAAGATGAAGAATGAACAAGGATCAATGATCAATGACGAATGAATGATGAAGAATGAACAAGGATCAATGATCAATGAAGAATGAAAGATAAAGAATAAACAAGGATCTATGATCAATGAAGAATGAACAATGAAGAATGAACAAGGATCAATGGTCAATGAAGAATGAACGATTAAGAATGAACAAGGATCAATGATCAATGTAGAATGAACGATGAAGAATGAACAAGGTTCAATGATCAATGACGAATGAACGATGAAAAAATGAACAAGGATCAATGATCAATGAAGAATGAACGATGAAGAATGAACAAGGATCAATGATCAATGACGAATGAACGATGAAGAATGAACAAGGATCAATGATCAATGAAGCATAAACGATGAAGAATGAACAAGGATCAATGATCAATGAAGAATGAACGATGACGATTCAATAAGGATCAATTATCAATGAAGAATAAACGATGAAGAATGAACAACGATCAATGATCCATGAAGAATAAACGATGAAGAATGAACAAGGATCAATGATCAATGACGAATGAACGATGAAGAATGAACAAGGATCAATGATCAATGAAGCATAAACAATGAAGAATGAACAAGGATCAATGATCAATGAAGAATGAACGATGAAGAATGAACAAGGATCAATGATCATTGTAGAATGAACGATGAAGAATGAACAAGGATCAATGATCAATGAAGAATGAACGATGAAGAATGAAAAAGGATAAGTGATCAATAACGAATGAACGATGAAGAATGAACAAGGATCAATGATCAATGAAGAATGAACGATAAAGAATGAAATAGGATCAATGATCAATGACGAATGAACGATGAAGAATGAACAAGGATCAATGATCAATGAAGAATGAACGATGAAGAATGAACGATGAAGAATGAACAAGGATAATTGATCAATGACGAATGAACGATGAAGAATGAACAAGGATCAATGATCAATGACGAATGAACGATGAAGAATGAACAAGGATCAATGATCAATAAAAGAATGAACGATTAAGAATGAACAAGAATCAATGGTCAATGACGAATGAACGATGAAGAATGAACAAGGATCAATGATCAATGAAGAATGAATGATGAAGAATGAACAAGTATCAATGATCAATGAAGAATAAACAATGAAGAATGAACAAGGATCAATGATCAATGACTAATGAACGATGAAGAATGAACAAGGATCAATGATCAATGAAGAATGAACGATTAAGAATGAACAAGGATCAATGATCAATGTAGAATGAACGATGAAGAATGAACAAGGATCAATGATCAATGACGAATGAACGATGAAGAATGAACAAGGATCAATGATCAATGAAGAATGAACGATGAAGAATGAACAAGGATCAATGATCAATGACGAATGAACGAAGAAGAATGAACAAGGATCAATGATCAATGAAGAATGAACGATGATGAATGAACAAGGATCAATGATCAATGACGAATGCACGATGAAGAATGAACAAGGATCAATGATCAATGAAGAATGAACGATGAAGAATGAACAAGGATCAATGATCAATGTAGAATGAACGATGAAGAATGAACAAGGATCAATGATCAATGACGAATGAACGATGAAGAATGAACAAGGATCAATGATCAATGAAGCATAAACAATGAAGAATGAACAAGGATCAATGATCAATGAAGAATGAACGATGAAGAATGAACAAGGATCAATGATCATTGTAGAATGAACGATGAAGAATGAACAAGGATCAATGATCAATGAAAAATGAACGATGAAGAATGAACAAGGACCAATGATCATTGAAGAATGAACGATGAAGAATGAACAAGGATCAAGGATCAATGAAGAATGAACGATGACGATTCAATAAGGATCAATTATCAATGAAGAATAAACGATGAAGAATGAACAACGATCAATGATCCATGAAGAATAAACGATGAAGAATGAACAAGGATCAATGATCAATGACGAATGAACGATGAAGAATTAACAAGGATCAATGATCAATGAAGCATAAACGATGAAGAATGGACAAGGATCAATGATCAATGTAGAATGAAAGATGAAGAATGAACAAGGATCAATGATCAATGACGAATGAATGATGAAGAATGAACAAGGATCAATGATCAATGAAGAATGAAAGATAAAGAAGAAACAAGGATCAATGATCAATGAAGAATGAACAAGGATCAATGGTCAATGAAGAATGAACGATTAAGAATGAACAAGGATCAATGATCAATGTAGAATGAACGATGAAGAATGAACAAGGATCAATGATCAATGACGAATGAACGATGAAGAATGAACAAGGATCAATGATCAATGAAGAATGAACGATGAAGAATGAACAAGGATCAATGATCAATGACGAATGAACGAAGAAGAATGAACAAGGATCAATGATCAATGAAGAATGAACGATGATGAATGAACAAGGATCAATGATCAATGACAAATGCACGATGAAGAATGAATAAGGATCAATGATCAATGAAGAATGAACGATGAAGAATGCACAAGGATCAATGGTCAATGACGAATGAACGATTAAGAATGAACAAGGATCAATGATCAATGAAGAATGAACGATGAAGAATGAACAAGGATCAATGATCAATGAAGAATGAACGATTAAGAATGAACAAGGATCAATGATCAATGAAGAATGAACGATGAAGAATGAACAAGGATAAATGATCAATGTAGAATGAACGATGAAGAATGAACAAGGATCAATGATCAATGACGAATGAACGATGAATAATGAACAAGGATCAATGATCAATGAAGAATGAAAGATAAAGAATGAACAAGGATCAATGATCAATGACGAATGAACGAAGAAGAATGAACAAGGATCAATGATCAATGAAGAATGAACGATGAAGAATGAAAAAGGATAAGTGATCAATAACGAATGAACGATGAAGAATGAACAAGGATCAATGATCAATGAAGAATGAACGATTAAGAATGAACAAGGATCAATGATCAATGTAGAATGAACGATGAAGAATGAACAAGGATCAATGATCAATGACGAATGAATGATGAAGAATGAACAAGGATCAATGATCAATGAAGAATGAAAGATAAAGAATAAACTAGGATCAATGATCAATGAAGAATGAACAAGGATCAATGGTCAATGAAGAATGAACGATTAAGAATGAACAAGGATCAATGATCAATGTAGAATGAAAGATGAAGAATGAACAAGGATCAATGATCAATGACGAATGAATGATGAAGAATGAACAAGGATCAATGATCAATGAAGAATGAAAGATAAAGAATAAACAAGGATCTATGATCAATGAAGAATGAACAATGAAGAATGAACAAGGATCAATGGTCAATGAAGAATGAACGATTAAGAATGAACAAGGATCAATGATCAATGTAGAATGAACGATGAAGAATGAACAAGGTTCAATGATCAATGACGAATGAACGATGAAAAAATGAACAAGGATCAATGATCAATGAAGAATGAACGATGAAGAATGAACAAGGATCAATGATCAATGACGAATGAACGATGAAGAATGAACAAGGATCAATGATCAATGAAGCATAAACGATGAAGAATGAACAAGGATCAATGATCAATGAAGAATGAACGATGACGATTCAATAAGGATCAATTATCAATGAAGAATAAACGATGAAGAATGAACAACGATCAATGATCCATGAAGAATAAACGATGAAGAATGAACAAGGATCAATGATCAATGACGAATGAACGATGAAGAATGAACAAGGATCAATGATCAATGAAGCATAAACAATGAAGAATGAACAAGGATCAATGATCAATGAAGAATGAACGATGAAGAATGAACAAGGATCAATGATCATTGTAGAATGAACGATGAAGAATGAACAAGGATCAATGATCAATGAAGAATGAACGATGAAGAATGAAAAAGGATAAGTGATCAATAACGAATGAACGATGAAGAATGAACAAGGATCAATGATCAATGAAGAATGAACGATAAAGAATGAAATAGGATCAATGATCAATGACGAATGAACGATGAAGAATGAACAAGGATCAATGATCAATGAAGAATGAACGATGAAGAATGAACGATGAAGAATGAACAAGGATAATTGATCAATGACGAATGAACGATGAAGAATGAACAAGGATCAATGATCAATGACGAATGAACGATGAAGAATGAACAAGGATCAATGATCAATAAAAGAATGAACGATTAAGAATGAACAAGAATCAATGGTCAATGACGAATGAACGATGAAGAATGAACAAGGATCAATGATCAATGAAGAATGAATGATGAAGAATGAACAAGTATCAATGATCAATGAAGAATAAACAATGAAGAATGAACAAGGATCAATGATCAATGACTAATGAACGATGAAGAATGAACAAGGATCAATGATCAATGAAGAATGAACGATTAAGAATGAACAAGGATCAATGATCAATGTAGAATGAACGATGAAGAATGAACAAGGATCAATGATCAATGACGAATGAACGATGAAGAATGAACAAGGATCAATGATCAATGAAGAATGAACGATGAAGAATGAACAAGGATCAATGATCAATGACGAATGAACGAAGAAGAATGAACAAGGATCAATGATCAATGAAGAATGAACGATGATGAATGAACAAGGATCAATGATCAATGACGAATGCACGATGAAGAATGAATAAGGATCAATGATCAATGAAGAATGAACGATGAAGAATGCACAAGGATCAATGGTCAATGACGAATGAACGATTAAGAATGAACAAGGATCAATGATCAATGAAGAATGAACGATGAAGAATGAACAAGGATCAATGATCAATGAAGAATGAACGATTAAGAATGAACAAGGATCAATGATCAATGAAGAATGAACGATGAAGAATGAACAAGGATAAATGATCAATGTAGAATGAACGATGAAGAATGAACAAGGATCAATGATCAATGACGAATGAACGATGAATAATGAACAAGGATCAATGATCAATGAAGAATGAAAGATAAAGAATGAACAAGGATCAATGATCAATGACGAATGAACGAAGAAGAATGAACAAGGATCAATGATCAATGAAGAATGAACGATGAAGAATGAAAAAGGATAAGTGATCAATAACGAATGAACGATGAAGAATGAACAAGGATCAATGATCAATGAAGAATGAACGATTAAGAATGAACAAGGATCAATGATCAATGTAGAATGAACGATGAAGAATGAACAAGGATCAATGATCAATGACGAATGAATGATGAAGAATGAACAAGGATCAATGATCAATGAAGAATGAAAGATAAAGAATAAACTAGGATCAATGATCAATGAAGAATGAACAAGGATCAATGGTCAATGAAGAATGAACGATTAAGAATGAACAAGGATCAATGATCAATGTAGAATGAAAGATGAAGAATGAACAAGGATCAATGATCAATGACGAATGAATGATGAAGAATGAACAAGGATCAATGATCAATGAAGAATGAAAGATAAAGAATAAACAAGGATCTATGATCAATGAAGAATGAACAATGAAGAATGAACAAGGATCAATGGTCAATGAAGAATGAACGATTAAGAATGAACAAGGATCAATGATCAATGTAGAATGAACGATGAAGAATGAACAAGGTTCAATGATCAATGACGAATGAACGATGAAAAAATGAACAAGGATCAATGATCAATGAAGAATGAACGATGAAGAATGAACAAGGATCAATGATCAATGACGAATGAACGATGAAGAATGAACAAGGATCAATGATCAATGAAGCATAAACGATGAAGAATGAACAAGGATCAATGATCAATGAAGAATGAACGATGACGATTCAATAAGGATCAATTATCAATGAAGAATAAACGATGAAGAATGAACAACGATCAATGATCCATGAAGAATAAACGATGAAGAATGAACAAGGATCAATGATCAATGACGAATGAACGATGAAGAATGAACAAGGATCAATGATCAATGAAGCATAAACAATGAAGAATGAACAAGGATCAATGATCAATGAAGAATGAACGATGAAGAATGAACAAGGATCAATGATCATTGTAGAATGAACGATGAAGAATGAACAAGGATCAATGATCAATGAAGAATGAACGATGAAGAATGAAAAAGGATAAGTGATCAATAACGAATGAACGATGAAGAATGAACAAGGATCAATGATCAATGAAGAATGAACGATAAAGAATGAAATAGGATCAATGATCAATGACGAATGAACGATGAAGAATGAACAAGGATCAATGATCAATGAAGAATGAACGATGAAGAATGAACGATGAAGAATGAACAAGGATAATTGATCAATGACGAATGAACGATGAAGAATGAACAAGGATCAATGATCAATGACGAATGAACGATGAAGAATGAACAAGGATCAATGATCAATAAAAGAATGAACGATTAAGAATGAACAAGAATCAATGGTCAATGACGAATGAACGATGAAGAATGAACAAGGATCAATGATCAATGAAGAATGAATGATGAAGAATGAACAAGTATCAATGATCAATGAAGAATAAACAATGAAGAATGAACAAGGATCAATGATCAATGACTAATGAACGATGAAGAATGAACAAGGATCAATGATCAATGAAGAATGAACGATAATGAATGAACAAGTATCAATGATCAATGACGAATGAGCGATGAAGAATGAACAAGAATCAATGATCAATGAAAAATGAACGATGAAGAATGAACAAGGATCAATGATCAATGTAGGATGAACGATGAAGAATGATCAAGGATCAATGATCAATGACGAATGAACGATGAAGAATGAACAAGGATCAATGATCAATGAAGCATAAACGATGAAGAATGAACAAGGATCAATGATCAATGAAGAATGAACGATGACGATTTAATAAGGATTAATTATCAATGAAGAATAAACGATGAAGAATGAACAACGATCAATGATCCATGAAGAATAAACGATGAAGAATGAACAAGGATCAATGATCAATGACGAATGAACGATGAAGAATTAACAAGGATCAATGATTAATGAAGCATAAACGATGAAGAATGGACAAGGATCAATGATCAATGTAGAATGAAAGATGAAGAATGAACAAGGATCAATGATCAATGACGAATGAATGATGAAGAATGAACAAGGATCAATGATCAATGAAGAATGAAAGATAAAGAATAAACAAGGATCAATGATCAATGAAGAATGAACAATGAAGAATGAACAAGGATCAATGGTCAATGAAGAATGAACGATTAAGAATGAACAAGGATCAATGATCAATGTAGAATGAACGATGAAGAATGAACAAGGATCAATGATCAATGACGAATGAACGATGAAGAATGAACAAGGATCAATGATCAATGAAGAATGAACGATGAAGAATGAACAAGGATCAATGATCAATGACGAATGAACGAAGAAGAATGAACAAGGATCAATGATCAATGAAGAATGAACGATGATGAATGAACAAGGATCAATGATCAATGACGAATGAACGATGAAGAATGAATAAGGATCAATGATCAATGAAGAATGAACGATGAAGAATGAACAAGGATCAATGGTCAATGACGAATGAACGATTAAGAATGAACAAGGATCAATGATCAATGAAGAATGAACGATGAAGAATGAACAAGGATCAATGATCAATGTAGAATGAACGATGAAGAATGAAAAAGGATCAATGATCAATGAAGAATGAACGATTAAGAATGAACAAGGATCAGTGATCAATGAAGAATGAACGATGAAGAATGAACAAGGATCAATGATCAATGTAGAATGAACGATGAAGAATGAACAAGGATCAATGATCAATGACGAATGAACGATGAAGAATGAACAAGGATCAATGATCAATGAAGCATAAACAATGAAGAATGAACAAGGATCAATGATCAATGAAGAATGAACGATGAAGAATGAACAAGGATCAATGATCATTGTAGAATGAACGATGAAGAATGAACAAGGATCAATGATCAATGAAAAATGAACGATGAAGAATGAACAAGGACCAATGATCATTGAAGAATGAACGATGAAGAATGAACAAGGATCAAGGATCAATGAAGAATGAACGATGACGATTCAATAAGGATCAATTATCAATGAAGAATAAACGATGAAGAATGAACAACGATCAATGATCCATGAAGAATAAACGATGAAGAATGAACAAGGATCAATGATCAATGACGAATGAACGATGAAGAATTAACAAGGATCAATGATCAATGAAGCATAAACGATGAAGAATGGACAAGGATCAATGATCAATGTAGAATGAAAGATGAAGAATGAACAAGGATCAATGATCAATGACGAATGAATGATGAAGAATGAACAAGGATCAATGATCAATGAAGAATGAAAGATAAAGAATAAACAAGGATCAATGATCAATGAAGAATGAACAAGGATCAATGGTCAATGAAGAATGAACGATTAAGAATGAACAAGGATCAATGATCAATGTAGAATGAACGATGAAGAATGAACAAGGATCAATGATCAATGACGAATGAACGATGAAGAATGAACAAGGATCAATGATCAATGAAGAATCAACGATGAAGAATGAACAAGGATCAATGATCAATGACGAATGAACGAAGAAGAATGAACAAGGATCAATGATCAATGAAGAATGAACGATGATGAATGAACAAGGATCAATGATCAATGACGAATGCACGATGAAGAAGGAATAAGGATCAATGATCAATGAAGAATGAACGATGAAGAATGAACAAGGATCAATGGTCAATGACGAATGAACGATTAAGAATGAACAAGGATCAATGATCAATGAAGAATGAACGATGAAGAATGAACAAGGATCAATGATCAATGAAGAATGAACGATGAAGAATGAAAAAGGATAAGTGATCAATAACGAATGAACGATGAAGAATGAACAAGGATCAATGATCAATGAAGAATGAACGATAAAGAATGAAATAGGATCAATGATCAATGACGAATGAACGATGAAGAATGAACAAGGATCAATGATCAATAAAGAATGAACGATGAAGAATGAACAAGGATAATTGATCAATGACGAATGAACGATGAAGAATGAACAAGGATCAATGATCAATGTAGAATGAACGATGAAGAATGAACAAGGATCAATGATCAATGAAGAATGAACGATTAAGAATGAACAAGGATCAATGATCAATGAAGAATGAACGATGAAGAATGAACAAGGATCAATGATCCATGAAGAATAAACGATGAAGAATGAACAAGGATCAATGATCAATGAAGAATGAACGATGAAGAATGAACAAGGATAATTGATCAATGACGAATGAACGATGAAGAATGAACAAGGATCAATGATCAATGTAGAATGAACGATGAAGAATGAACAAGGATCAATGATCAATGAAGAATGAACGATTAAGAATGAACAAGGATCAATGATCAATGAAGAATGAACGATGAAGAATGAACAAGGATGAATGATCCATGAAGAATAAACGATGAAGAATGAACAAGGATCAATGATCAATGACGAATGAACGATGAAGAATGAACAAGGATCAATGATCAATGAAGAATGAACGATAAAGAATGAACAAGGATCAATGATCAATGACGAATGAACGATGAAGAATGAACAAGGGTCAATGATCAATGAAGAATGAATGATGAAGAATGAACAAGTATCAATGATCAATGACGAATGAACGATGAAGAATGAACAAGGATCAATGATCAATGAAAAATGAACGATGAAGAATGAACAAGGACCAATGATCATTGAAGAATGAACGATGAAGAATGAACAAGGATCAAGGATCAATGAAGAATGAACGATGACGATTCAATAAGGATCAATTATCAATGAAGAATAAACGATGAAGAATGAACAACGATCAATGATCCATGAAGAATAAACGATGAAGAATGAACAAGCATCAATGATCAATGACGAATGAACGATGAAGAATTAACAAGGATCAATGATCAATGAAGCATAAACGATGAAGAATGGACAAGGATCAATGATCAATGTAGAATGAAAGATGAAGAATGAACAAGGATCAATGATCAATGACGAATGAATGATGAAGAATGAACAAGGATCAATGATCAATGAAGAATGAAAGATAAAGAATAAACAAGGATCAATGATCAATGAAGAATGAACAATGAAGAATGAACATCAATGGTCAATGAAGAATGAACGATTAAGAATGAACAAGGATCAATGATCAATGAAGAATGAAAGATAAAGAATAAACAAGGATCAATGATCAATGAAGAATGAACAATGAAGAATGAACATCAATGGTCAATGAAGAATGAACGATTAAGAATGAACAAGGATCAATGATCAATGTAGAATGAACGATGAAGAATGAACAAGGATCAATGATCAATGAAGAATGAACGATGAAGAATGAACAAGGATCAATGATCCATGAAGAATAAACGATGAAGAATGAACAAGGATCAATGATCAATGACGAATGAACGATGAAGAATGAACAAGGATCAATGATCAATGAAGAATGAACGATGAAGAATGAACAAGGATCAATGATCAATGACGAATGAACGATGAAGAATGAACAAGGATCAATGATCAATGAAGCATAAACGATGAAGAATGAACAAGGATCAATGATCAATGAAGAATGAACGATGAAGATTCAATAAGGATCAATTATCAATGAAGAATGAACAACGATCAATGATCCATGAAGAATAAACGATGAAGAATGAACAAGGATCAATGATCAATGACGAATGAACGATGAAGAATTAACAAGGATCAATGATCAATGAAGCATAAACGATGAAGAATGGACAAGGATCAATGATCAATGTAGAATGAAAGATGAAGAATGAACAAGGATCAATGATCAATGACGAATGAATGATGAAGAATGAACAAGGATCAATGATCAATGAAGAATGAAAGATAAAGAATGAACAAGGATCAATGATCAATGACGAATGAACGATGAAGAATGAACAAGGATCAATGATCAATGAAGAATGAACGATGAAGAATGAACAAGGATCAATGATCAATGACGAATGAACGAAGAAGAATGAACAAGGATCAATGATCAATGAAGAATGAACGATGATGAATGAACAAGGATCAATGATCAATGACGAATGAACGATGAAGAATGAATAAGGATCAATGATCAATGAAGAATGAACGATGAAGAATGAACAAGGATCAATGGTCAATGACGAATGAACAAGGATCAATGATCAATGAAGAATGAACGATGAAGAATGAACAAGGATCAATGATCAATGTAGAATGAACGATGAAGAATGAACAAGGATCAATGATCAATGAAGAATGAACGATTAAGAATGAACAAGGATCAATGATCAATGAAGAATGAACGATGAAGAATGAACAAGGATCAATGATCAATGTAGAATGAACGATGAAGAATGAACAAGGATCAATGATCAATGACGAATGAACGATGAAGAATGAACAAGGATCAATGATCAATGAAGCATAAACAATGAAGAATGAACAAGGATCAATGATCAATGAAGAATGAACGATGAAGAATGAACAAGGATCAATGATCATTGTAGAATGAACGATGAAGAATGAACAAGGATCAATGATCAATGAAAAATGAACGATGAAGAATGAACAAGGAGCAATGATCATTGAAGAATGAACGATGAAGAATGAACAAGGATCAAGGATCAATGAAGAATGAACGATGACGATTCAATAAGGATCAATTATCAATGAAGAATAAACGATGAAGAATGAACAACGATCAATGATCCATGAAGAATAAACGATGAAGAATGAACAAGGATCAATGATCAATGACGAATGAACGATGAAGAATTAACAAGGATCAATGATCAATGAAGCATAAACGATGAAGAATGGACAAGGATCAATGATCAATGTAGAATGAAAGATGAAGAATGAACAAGGATCAATGATCAATGACGAATGAATGATGAAGAATGAACAAGGATCAATGATCAATGAATAATGAAAGATAAAGAATAAACAAGGATCAATGATCAATGAAGAATGAACAAGGATCAATGGTCAATGAAGAATGAACGATTAAGAATGAACAAGGATCAATGATCAATGTAGAATGAAGGATGAAGAATGAACAAGGATCAATGATCAATGACGAATGAACGATGAAGAATGAACAAGGATCAATGATCAATGAAGAATGAACGATGAAGAATGAACAAGGATCAATGATCAATGACGAATGAACGATGAAGAATGAACAAGGATCAATGATCAATGAAGCATAAACGATGAAGAATGAACAAGGATCAATGATCAATGAAGAATGAACGATGACGATTCAATAAGGATCAATTATCAATGAAGAATAAACGATGAAGAATGAACAACGATCAATGATCCATGAAGAATAAACGATGAAGAATGAACAAGGATCAATGATCAATGACGAATGAACGATGAAGAATTAACAAGGATCAATGATCAATGAAGCATAAACGATGAAGAATGGACAAGGATCAATGATCAATGTAGAATGAAAGATGAAGAATGAACAAGGATCAATGATCAATGACGAATGAATGATGAAGAATGAACAAGGATCAATGATCAATGAAGAATGAAAGATAAAGAATAAACAAGGATCAATGATCAAAGAAGAATGAACAAGGATCAATGGTCAATGAAGAATGAACGATTAAGAATGAACAAGGATCAATGATCAATGTAGAATGAACGATGAAGAATGAACAAGGATCAATGATCAATGACGAATGAACGATGAAGAATGAACAAGGATCAATGATCAATGAAGAATGAACGATGAAGAATGAACAAGGATCAATGATCAATGACGAATGAACGATGAAGAATGAACAAGGATCAATGATCAATGAAGCATAAACGATGAAGAATGAACAAGGATCAATGATCAATGAAGAATGAACGATGACGATTCAATAAGGATCAATTATCAATGAAGAATAAACGATGAAGAATGAACAACGATCAATGATCCATGAAGAATAAACGATGAAGAATGAACAAGGATCAATGATCAATGACGAATGAATGATGAAGAATGAACAAGGATCAATGATCAATGAAGAATGAAAGATAAAGAATAAACAAGGATCAATGATAAATGAAGAATGAACAAGGATCAATGGTCAATGAAGAATGAACGATTAAGAATGAACAAGGATCAATGGTCAATGAAGAATGAACGATGAAGAATGAACAAGGATCAATGATCAATGACGAATGAACGATGAAGAATGAACAAGGATCAATGATCAATGAAGAATGAACGATGAAGAATGAACAAGGATCAATGATCAATGACGAATGAACGAAGAAGAATGAACAAGGATCAATGATCAATGAAGAATGAACGATGATGAATGAACAAGGATCAATGATCAATGACGAATGAACGATGAAGAATGAATAAGGATCAATGATCAATGAAGAATGAACGATGAAGAATGAACAAGGATCAATGGTCAATGACGAATGAACGATTAAGAATGAACAAGGATCAATGATCAATGAAGAATGAACGATGAAGAATGAACAAGGATCAATGATCAATGTAGAATGAACGATGAAGAATGAACAAGGATCAATGATCAATGAAGAATGAACGATTAAGAATGAACAAGGATCAATGATCAATGAAGAATGAACGATGAAGAATGAACAAGGATCAATGATCAATGTAGAATGAACGATGAAGAATGAACAAGGATCAATGATCAATGACGAATGAACGATGAAGAATGAACAAGGATCAATGATCAATGAAGCATAAACAATGAAGAATGAACAAGGATCAATGATCAATGAAGAATGAACGATGAAGAATGAACAAGGATCAATGATCATTGTAGAATGAACGATGAAGAATGAACAAGGATCAATGATCAATGAAAAATGAACGATGAAGAATGAACAAGGACCAATGATCATTGAAGAATGAACGATGAAGAATGAACAAGGATCAAGGATCAATGAAGAATGAACGATGACGATTCAATAAGGATCAATTATCAATGAAGAATAAACGATGAAGAATGAACAATGATCAATGATCCATGAAGAATAAACGATGAAGAATGAACAAGGATCAATGATCAATGACGAATGAACGATGAAGAATTAACAAGGATCAATGATCAATGAAGCATAAACGATGAAGAATGGACAAGGATCAATGATCAATGTAGAATGAAAGATGAAGAATGAACAAGGATCAATGATCAATGACGAATGAATGATGAAGAATGAACAAGGATCAATGATCAATGAAGAATGAAAGATAAAGAATAAACAAGGATCAATGATCAATGAAGAATGAACAAGGATCAATGGTCAATGAAGAATGAACGATTAAGAATGAACAAGGATCAATGATCAATGTAGAATGAACGATGAAGAATGAACAAGGATCAATGATCAATGACGAATGAACGATGAAGAATGAACAAGGATCAATGATCAATGAAGAATGAACGATGAAGAATGAACAAGGATCAATGATCAATGACGAATGAACGATGAAGAATGAACAAGGATCAATGATCATTGTAGAATGAACGATGAAGAATGAACAAGGATCAATGATCAATGAAAAATGAACGATGAAGAATGAACAAGGAGCAATGATCATTGAAGAATGAACGATGAAGAATGAACAAGGATCAAGGATCAATGAAGAATGAACGATGACGATTCAATAAGGATCAATTATCAATGAAGAATAAACGATGAAGAATGAACAACGATCAATGATCCATGAAGAATAAACGATGAAGAATGAACAAGGATCAATGATCAATGACGAATGAACGATGAAGAATTAACAAGGATCAATGATCAATGAAGCATAAACGATGAAGAATGGACAAGGATCAATGATCAATGTAGAATGAAAGATGAAGAATGAACAAGGATCAATGATCAATGACGAATGAATGATGAAGAATGAACAAGGATCAATGATCAATGAATAATGAAAGATAAAGAATAAACAAGGATCAATGATCAATGAAGAATGAACAAGGATCAATGGTCAATGAAGAATGAACGATTAAGAATGAACAAGGATCAATGATCAATGTAGAATGAAGGATGAAGAATGAACAAGGATCAATGATCAATGACGAATGAACGATGAAGAATGAACAAGGATCAATGATCAATGAAGAATGAACGATGAAGAATGAACAAGGATCAATGATCAATGACGAATGAACGATGAAGAATGAACAAGGATCAATGATCAATGAAGCAT
Source organism: Amaranthus tricolor (assembly GCF_026212465.1). NCBI lineage: Eukaryota > Viridiplantae > Streptophyta > Magnoliopsida > Caryophyllales > Amaranthaceae > Amaranthus > Amaranthus tricolor. Next base: position 28,368,520 of record NC_080047.1, read on the forward strand.
AAACGATGAAGAATGAACAAGGATCAATGATCAATGAAGAATGAACGATTAAGAATGAACAAGGATCAATGATCAATGAAGAATGAACGATGAAGAATGAACAAGGATCAATGATCAATGTAGAATGAACGATGAAGAATGAACAAGGATCAATGATCAATGACGAATGAACGATGAAGAATGAACAAGGATCAATGATCAATGAAGCATAAACAATGAAGAATGAACAAGGATCAATGATCAATGAAGAATGAACGATGAAGAATGAACAAGGATCAATGATCATTGTAGAATGAACGATGAAGAATGAACAAGGATCAATGATCAATGAAAAATGAACGATGAAGAATGAACAAGGACCAATGATCATTGAAGAATGAACGATGAAGAATGAACAAGGATCAAGGATCAATGAAGAATGAACGATGACGATTCAATAAGGATCAATTATCAATGAAGAATAAACGATGAAGAATGAACAATGATCAATGATCCATGAAGAATAAACGATGAAGAATGAACAAGGATCAATGATCAATGACGAATGAACGATGAAGAATTAACAAGGATCAATGATCAATGAAGCATAAACGATGAAGAATGGACAAGGATCAATGATCAATGTAGAATGAAAGATGAAGAATGAACAAGGATCAATGATCAATGACGAATGAATGATGAAGAATGAACAAGGATCAATGATCAATGAAGAATGAAAGATAAAGAATAAACAAGGATCAATGATCAATGAAGAATGAACAAGGATCAATGGTCAATGAAGAATGAACGATTAAGAATGAACAAGGATCAATGATCAATGTAGAATGAACGATGAAGAATGAACAAGGATCAATGATCAATGACGAATGAACGATGAAGAATGAACAAGGATCAATGATCAATGAAGAATGAACGATGAAGAATGAACAAGGATCAATGATCAATGACGAATGAACGATGAAGAATGAACAAGGATCAATGATCATTGTAGAATGAACGATGAAGAATGAACAAGGATCAATGATCAATGAAAAATGAACGATGAAGAATGAACAAGGAGCAATGATCATTGAAGAATGAACGATGAAGAATGAACAAGGATCAAGGATCAATGAAGAATGAACGATGACGATTCAATAAGGATCAATTATCAATGAAGAATAAACGATGAAGAATGAACAACGATCAATGATCCATGAAGAATAAACGATGAAGAATGAACAAGGATCAATGATCAATGACGAATGAACGATGAAGAATTAACAAGGATCAATGATCAATGAAGCATAAACGATGAAGAATGGACAAGGATCAATGATCAATGTAGAATGAAAGATGAAGAATGAACAAGGATCAATGATCAATGACGAATGAATGATGAAGAATGAACAAGGATCAATGATCAATGAATAATGAAAGATAAAGAATAAACAAGGATCAATGATCAATGAAGAATGAACAAGGATCAATGGTCAATGAAGAATGAACGATTAAGAATGAACAAGGATCAATGATCAATGTAGAATGAAGGATGAAGAATGAACAAGGATCAATGATCAATGACGAATGAACGATGAAGAATGAACAAGGATCAATGATCAATGAAGAATGAACGATGAAGAATGAACAAGGATCAATGATCAATGACGAATGAACGATGAAGAATGAACAAGGATCAATGATCAATGAAGCATAAACGATGAAGAATGAACAAGGATCAATGATCAATGAAGAATGAACGATGACGATTCAATAAGGATCAATTATCAATGAAGAATAAACGATGAAGAATGAACAACGATCAATGATCCATGAAGAATAAACGATGAAGAATGAACAAGGATCAATGATCAATGACGAATGAATGATGAAGAATGAACAAGGATCAATGATCAATGAAGAATGAAAGATAAAGAAGAAACAAGGATCAATGATCAATGAAGAATGAACAAGGATCAATGGTCAATGAAGAATGAACGATTAAGAATGAACAAGGATCAATGATCAATGTAGAATGAACGATGAAGAATGAACAAGGATCAATGATCAATGACGAATGAACGATGAAGAATGAACAAGGATCAATGATCAATGAAGAATGAACGATGAAGAATGAACAAGGATCAATGATCAATGACGAATGAACGAAGAAGAATGAACAAGGATCAATGATCAATGAAGAATGAACGATGATGAATGAACAAGGATCAATGATCAATGACGAATGCACGATGAAGAATGAATAAGGATCAATGATCAATGAAGAATGAACGATGAAGAATGCACAAGGATCAATGGTCAATGACGAATGAACGATTAAGAATGAACAAGGATCAATGATCAATGAAGAATGAACGATGAAGAATGAACAAGGATCAATGATCAATGAAGAATGAACGATTAAGAATGAACAAGGATCAATGATCAATGAAGAATGAACGATGAAGAATGAACAAGGATAAATGATCAATGTAGAATGAACGATGAAGAATGAACAAGGATCAATGATCAATGACGAATGAACGATGAATAATGAACAAGGATCAATGATCAATGAAGAATGAAAGATAAAGAATGAACAAGGATCAATGATCAATGACGAATGAACGAAGAAGAATGAACAAGGATCAATGATCAATGAAGAATGAACGATGAAGAATGAAAAAGGATAAGTGATCAATAACGAATGAACGATGAAGAATGAACAAGGATCAATGATCAATGAAGAATGAACGATTAAGAATGAACAAGGATCAATGATCAATGTAGAATGAACGATGAAGAATGAACAAGGATCAATGATCAATGACGAATGAATGATGAAGAATGAACAAGGATCAATGATCAATGAAGAATGAAAGATAAAGAATAAACTAGGATCAATGATCAATGAAGAATGAACAAGGATCAATGGTCAATGAAGAATGAACGATTAAGAATGAACAAGGATCAATGATCAATGTAGAATGAAAGATGAAGAATGAACAAGGATCAATGATCAATGACGAATGAATGATGAAGAATGAACAAGGATCAATGATCAATGAAGAATGAAAGATAAAGAATAAACAAGGATCTATGATCAATGAAGAATGAACAATGAAGAATGAACAAGGATCAATGGTCAATGAAGAATGAACGATTAAGAATGAACAAGGATCAATGATCAATGTAGAATGAACGATGAAGAATGAACAAGGTTCAATGATCAATGACGAATGAACGATGAAAAAATGAACAAGGATCAATGATCAATGAAGAATGAACGATGAAGAATGAACAAGGATCAATGATCAATGACGAATGAACGATGAAGAATGAACAAGGATCAATGATCAATGAAGCATAAACGATGAAGAATGAACAAGGATCAATGATCAATGAAGAATGAACGATGACGATTCGATAAGGATCAATTATCAATGAAGAATAAACGATGAAGAATGAACAACGATCAATGATCCATGAAGAATAAACGATGAAGAATGAACAAGGATCAATGATCAATGACGAATGAACGATGAAGAATGAACAAGGATCAATGATCAATGAAGCATAAACAATGAAGAATGAACAAGGATCAATGATCAATGAAGAATGAACGATGAAGAATGAACAAGGATCAATGATCATTGTAGAATGAACGATGAAGAATGAACAAGGATCAATGATCAATGAAGAATGAACGATGAAGAATGAAAAAGGATAAGTGATCAATAACGAATGAACGATGAAGAATGAACAAGGATCAATGATCAATGAAGAATGAACGATAAAGAATGAAATAGGATCAATGATCAATGACGAATGAACGATGAAGAATGAACAAGGATCAATGATCAATGAAGAATGAACGATGAAGAATGAACGATGAAGAATGAACAAGGATAATTGATCAATGACGAATGAACGATGAAGAATGAACAAGGATCAATGATCAATGACGAATGAACGATGAAGAATGAACAAGGATCAATGATCAATAAAAGAATGAACGATTAAGAATGAACAAGAATCAATGGTCAATGACGAATGAACGATGAAGAATGAACAAGGATCAATGATCAATGAAGAATGAATGATGAAGAATGAACAAGTATCAATGATCAATGAAGAATAAACAATGAAGAATGAACAAGGATCAATGATCAATGACTAATGAACGATGAAGAATGAACAAGGATCAATGATCAATGAAGAATGAACGATTAAGAATGAACAAGGATCAATGATCAATGTAGAATGAACGATGAAGAATGAACAAGGATCAATGATCAATGACGAATGAACGATGAAGAATGAACAAGGATCAATGATCAATGAAGAATGAACGATGAAGAATGAACAAGGATCAATGATCAATGACGAATGAACGAAGAAGAATGAACAAGGATCAATGATCAATGAAGAATGAACGATGATGAATGAACAAGGATCAATGATCAATGACGAATGCACGATGAAGAATGAATAAGGATCAATGATCAATGAAGAATGAACGATGAAGAATGCACAAGGATCAATGGTCAATGACGAATGAACGATTAAGAATGAACAAGGATCAATGATCAATGAAGAATGAACGATGAAGAATGAACAAGGATCAATGATCAATGAAGAATGAACGATTAAGAATGAACAAGGATCAATGATCAATGAAGAATGAACGATGAAGAATGAACAAGGATAAATGATCAATGTAGAATGAACGATGAAGAATGAACAAGGATCAATGATCAATGACGAATGAACGATGAATAATGAACAAGGATCAATGATCAATGAAGAATGAAAGATAAAGAATGAACAAGGATCAATGATCAATGACGAATGAACGAAGAAGAATGAACAAGGATCAATGATCAATGAAGAATGAACGATGAAGAATGAAAAAGGATAAGTGATCAATAACGAATGAACGATGAAGAATGAACAAGGATCAATGATCAATGAAGAATGAACGATTAAGAATGAACAAGGATCAATGATCAATGTAGAATGAACGATGAAGAATGAACAAGGATCAATGATCAATGACGAATGAATGATGAAGAATGAACAAGGATCAATGATCAATGAAGAATGAAAGATAAAGAATAAACTAGGATCAATGATCAATGAAGAATGAACAAGGATCAATGGTCAATGAAGAATGAACGATTAAGAATGAACAAGGATCAATGATCAATGTAGAATGAAAGATGAAGAATGAACAAGGATCAATGATCAATGACGAATGAATGATGAAGAATGAACAAGGATCAATGATCAATGAAGAATGAAAGATAAAGAATAAACAAGGATCTATGATCAATGAAGAATGAACAATGAAGAATGAACAAGGATCAATGGTCAATGAAGAATGAACGATTAAGAATGAACAAGGATCAATGATCAATGTAGAATGAACGATGAAGAATGAACAAGGTTCAATGATCAATGACGAATGAACGATGAAAAAATGAACAAGGATCAATGATCAATGAAGAATGAACGATGAAGAATGAACAAGGATCAATGATCAATGACGAATGAACGATGAAGAATGAACAAGGATCAATGATCAATGAAGCATAAACGATGAAGAATGAACAAGGATCAATGATCAATGAAGAATGAACGATGACGATTCAATAAGGATCAATTATCAATGAAGAATAAACGATGAAGAATGAACAACGATCAATGATCCATGAAGAATAAACGATGAAGAATGAACAAGGATCAATGATCAATGACGAATGAACGATGAAGAATGAACAAGGATCAATGATCAATGAAGCATAAACAATGAAGAATGAACAAGGATCAATGATCAATGAAGAATGAACGATGAAGAATGAACAAGGATCAATGATCATTGTAGAATGAACGATGAAGAATGAACAAGGATCAATGATCAATGAAGAATGAACGATGAAGAATGAAAAAGGATAAGTGATCAATAACGAATGAACGATGAAGAATGAACAAGGATCAATGATCAATGAAGAATGAACGATAAAGAATGAAATAGGATCAATGATCAATGACGAATGAACGATGAAGAATGAACAAGGATCAATGATCAATGAAGAATGAACGATGAAGAATGAACGATGAAGAATGAACAAGGATAATTGATCAATGACGAATGAACGATGAAGAATGAACAAGGATCAATGATCAATGACGAATGAACGATGAAGAATGAACAAGGATCAATGATCAATAAAAGAATGAACGATTAAGAATGAACAAGAATCAATGGTCAATGACGAATGAACGATGAAGAATGAACAAGGATCAATGATCAATGAAGAATGAATGATGAAGAATGAACAAGTATCAATGATCAATGAAGAATAAACAATGAAGAATGAACAAGGATCAATGATCAATGACTAATGAACGATGAAGAATGAACAAGGATCAATGATCAATGAAGAATGAACGATAATGAATGAACAAGTATCAATGATCAATGACGAATGAGCGATGAAGAATGAACAAGAATCAATGATCAATGAAAAATGAACGATGAAGAATGAACAAGGATCAATGATCAATGTAGGATGAACGATGAAGAATGATCAAGGATCAATGATCAATGACGAATGAACGATGAAGAATGAACAAGGATCAATGATCAATGAAGCATAAACGATGAAGAATGAACAAGGATCAATGATCAATGAAGAATGAACGATGACGATTTAATAAGGATTAATTATCAATGAAGAATAAACGATGAAGAATGAACAACGATCAATGATCCATGAAGAATAAACGATGAAGAATGAACAAGGATCAATGATCAATGACGAATGAACGATGAAGAATTAACAAGGATCAATGATTAATGAAGCATAAACGATGAAGAATGGACAAGGATCAATGATCAATGTAGAATGAAAGATGAAGAATGAACAAGGATCAATGATCAATGACGAATGAATGATGAAGAATGAACAAGGATCAATGATCAATGAAGAATGAAAGATAAAGAATAAACAAGGATCAATGATCAATGAAGAATGAACAATGAAGAATGAACAAGGATCAATGGTCAATGAAGAATGAACGATTAAGAATGAACAAGGATCAATGATCAATGTAGAATGAACGATGAAGAATGAACAAGGATCAATGATCAATGACGAATGAACGATGAAGAATGAACAAGGATCAATGATCAATGAAGAATGAACGATGAAGAATGAACAAGGATCAATGATCAATGACGAATGAACGAAGAAGAATGAACAAGGATCAATGATCAATGAAGAATGAACGATGATGAATGAACAAGGATCAATGATCAATGACGAATGAACGATGAAGAATGAATAAGGATCAATGATCAATGAAGAATGAACGATGAAGAATGAACAAGGATCAATGGTCAATGACGAATGAACGATTAAGAATGAACAAGGATCAATGATCAATGAAGAATGAACGATGAAGAATGAACAAGGATCAATGATCAATGTAGAATGAACGATGAAGAATGAAAAAGGATCAATGATCAATGAAGAATGAACGATTAAGAATGAACAAGGATCAGTGATCAATGAAGAATGAACGATGAAGAATGAACAAGGATCAATGATCAATGTAGAATGAACGATGAAGAATGAACAAGGATCAATGATCAATGACGAATGAACGATGAAGAATGAACAAGGATCAATGATCAATGAAGCATAAACAATGAAGAATGAACAAGGATCAATGATCAATGAAGAATGAACGATGAAGAATGAACAAGGATCAATGATCATTGTAGAATGAACGATGAAGAATGAACAAGGATCAATGATCAATGAAAAATGAACGATGAAGAATGAACAAGGACCAATGATCATTGAAGAATGAACGATGAAGAATGAACAAGGATCAAGGATCAATGAAGAATGAACGATGACGATTCAATAAGGATCAATTATCAATGAAGAATAAACGATGAAGAATGAACAACGATCAATGATCCATGAAGAATAAACGATGAAGAATGAACAAGGATCAATGATCAATGACGAATGAACGATGAAGAATTAACAAGGATCAATGATCAATGAAGCATAAACGATGAAGAATGGACAAGGATCAATGATCAATGTAGAATGAAAGATGAAGAATGAACAAGGATCAATGATCAATGACGAATGAATGATGAAGAATGAACAAGGATCAATGATCAATGAAGAATGAAAGATAAAGAATAAACAAGGATCAATGATCAATGAAGAATGAACAAGGATCAATGGTCAATGAAGAATGAACGATTAAGAATGAACAAGGATCAATGATCAATGTAGAATGAACGATGAAGAATGAACAAGGATCAATGATCAATGACGAATGAACGATGAAGAATGAACAAGGATCAATGATCAATGAAGAATCAACGATGAAGAATGAACAAGGATCAATGATCAATGACGAATGAACGAAGAAGAATGAACAAGGATCAATGATCAATGAAGAATGAACGATGATGAATGAACAAGGATCAATGATCAATGACGAATGCACGATGAAGAAGGAATAAGGATCAATGATCAATGAAGAATGAACGATGAAGAATGAACAAGGATCAATGGTCAATGACGAATGAACGATTAAGAATGAACAAGGATCAATGATCAATGAAGAATGAACGATGAAGAATGAACAAGGATCAATGATCAATGAAGAATGAACGATGAAGAATGAAAAAGGATAAGTGATCAATAACGAATGAACGATGAAGAATGAACAAGGATCAATGATCAATGAAGAATGAACGATAAAGAATGAAATAGGATCAATGATCAATGACGAATGAACGATGAAGAATGAACAAGGATCAATGATCAATAAAGAATGAACGATGAAGAATGAACAAGGATAATTGATCAATGACGAATGAACGATGAAGAATGAACAAGGATCAATGATCAATGTAGAATGAACGATGAAGAATGAACAAGGATCAATGATCAATGAAGAATGAACGATTAAGAATGAACAAGGATCAATGATCAATGAAGAATGAACGATGAAGAATGAACAAGGATCAATGATCCATGAAGAATAAACGATGAAGAATGAACAAGGATCAATGATCAATGAAGAATGAACGATGAAGAATGAACAAGGATAATTGATCAATGACGAATGAACGATGAAGAATGAACAAGGATCAATGATCAATGTAGAATGAACGATGAAGAATGAACAAGGATCAATGATCAATGAAGAATGAACGATTAAGAATGAACAAGGATCAATGATCAATGAAGAATGAACGATGAAGAATGAACAAGGATGAATGATCCATGAAGAATAAACGATGAAGAATGAACAAGGATCAATGATCAATGACGAATGAACGATGAAGAATGAACAAGGATCAATGATCAATGAAGAATGAACGATAAAGAATGAACAAGGATCAATGATCAATGACGAATGAACGATGAAGAATGAACAAGGGTCAATGATCAATGAAGAATGAATGATGAAGAATGAACAAGTATCAATGATCAATGACGAATGAACGATGAAGAATGAACAAGGATCAATGATCAATGAAAAATGAACGATGAAGAATGAACAAGGACCAATGATCATTGAAGAATGAACGATGAAGAATGAACAAGGATCAAGGATCAATGAAGAATGAACGATGACGATTCAATAAGGATCAATTATCAATGAAGAATAAACGATGAAGAATGAACAACGATCAATGATCCATGAAGAATAAACGATGAAGAATGAACAAGCATCAATGATCAATGACGAATGAACGATGAAGAATTAACAAGGATCAATGATCAATGAAGCATAAACGATGAAGAATGGACAAGGATCAATGATCAATGTAGAATGAAAGATGAAGAATGAACAAGGATCAATGATCAATGACGAATGAATGATGAAGAATGAACAAGGATCAATGATCAATGAAGAATGAAAGATAAAGAATAAACAAGGATCAATGATCAATGAAGAATGAACAATGAAGAATGAACATCAATGGTCAATGAAGAATGAACGATTAAGAATGAACAAGGATCAATGATCAATGAAGAATGAAAGATAAAGAATAAACAAGGATCAATGATCAATGAAGAATGAACAATGAAGAATGAACATCAATGGTCAATGAAGAATGAACGATTAAGAATGAACAAGGATCAATGATCAATGTAGAATGAACGATGAAGAATGAACAAGGATCAATGATCAATGAAGAATGAACGATGAAGAATGAACAAGGATCAATGATCCATGAAGAATAAACGATGAAGAATGAACAAGGATCAATGATCAATGACGAATGAACGATGAAGAATGAACAAGGATCAATGATCAATGAAGAATGAACGATGAAGAATGAACAAGGATCAATGATCAATGACGAATGAACGATGAAGAATGAACAAGGATCAATGATCAATGAAGCATAAACGATGAAGAATGAACAAGGATCAATGATCAATGAAGAATGAACGATGACGATTCAATAAGGATCAATTATCAATGAAGAATGAACAACGATCAATGATCCATGAAGAATAAACGATGAAGAATGAACAAGGATCAATGATCAATGACGAATGAACGATGAAGAATTAACAAGGATCAATGATCAATGAAGCATAAACGATGAAGAATGGACAAGGATCAATGATCAATGTAGAATGAAAGATGAAGAATGAACAAGGATCAATGATCAATGACGAATGAATGATGAAGAATGAACAAGGATCAATGATCAATGAAGAATGAAAGATAAAGAATGAACAAGGATCAATGATCAATGACGAATGAACGATGAAGAATGAACAAGGATCAATGATCAATGAAGAATGAACGATGAAGAATGAACAAGGATCAATGATCAATGACGAATGAACGAAGAAGAATGAACAAGGATCAATGATCAATGAAGAATGAACGATGATGAATGAACAAGGATCAATGATCAATGACGAATGAACGATGAAGAATGAATAAGGATCAATGATCAATGAAGAATGAACGATGAAGAATGAACAAGGATCAATGGTCAATGACGAATGAACAAGGATCAATGATCAATGAAGAATGAACGATGAAGAATGAACAAGGATCAATGATCAATGTAGAATGAACGATGAAGAATGAACAAGGATCAATGATCAATGAAGAATGAACGATTAAGAATGAACAAGGATCAATGATCAATGAAGAATGAACGATGAAGAATGAACAAGGATCAATGATCAATGTAGAATGAACGATGAAGAATGAACAAGGATCAATGATCAATGACGAATGAACGATGAAGAATGAACAAGGATCAATGATCAATGAAGCATAAACAATGAAGAATGAACAAGGATCAATGATCAATGAAGAATGAACGATGAAGAATGAACAAGGATCAATGATCATTGTAGAATGAACGATGAAGAATGAACAAGGATCAATGATCAATGAAAAATGAACGATGAAGAATGAACAAGGAGCAATGATCATTGAAGAATGAACGATGAAGAATGAACAAGGATCAAGGATCAATGAAGAATGAACGATGACGATTCAATAAGGATCAATTATCAATGAAGAATAAACGATGAAGAATGAACAACGATCAATGATCCATGAAGAATAAACGATGAAGAATGAACAAGGATCAATGATCAATGACGAATGAACGATGAAGAATTAACAAGGATCAATGATCAATGAAGCATAAACGATGAAGAATGGACAAGGATCAATGATCAATGTAGAATGAAAGATGAAGAATGAACAAGGATCAATGATCAATGACGAATGAATGATGAAGAATGAACAAGGATCAATGATCAATGAATAATGAAAGATAAAGAATAAACAAGGATCAATGATCAATGAAGAATGAACAAGGATCAATGGTCAATGAAGAATGAACGATTAAGAATGAACAAGGATCAATGATCAATGTAGAATGAAGGATGAAGAATGAACAAGGATCAATGATCAATGACGAATGAACGATGAAGAATGAACAAGGATCAATGATCAATGAAGAATGAACGATGAAGAATGAACAAGGATCAATGATCAATGACGAATGAACGATGAAGAATGAACAAGGATCAATGATCAATGAAGCATAAACGATGAAGAATGAACAAGGATCAATGATCAATGAAGAATGAACGATGACGATTCAATAAGGATCAATTATCAATGAAGAATAAACGATGAAGAATGAACAACGATCAATGATCCATGAAGAATAAACGATGAAGAATGAACAAGGATCAATGATCAATGACGAATGAACGATGAAGAATTAACAAGGATCAATGATCAATGAAGCATAAACGATGAAGAATGGACAAGGATCAATGATCAATGTAGAATGAAAGATGAAGAATGAACAAGGATCAATGATCAATGACGAATGAATGATGAAGAATGAACAAGGATCAATGATCAATGAAGAATGAAAGATAAAGAATAATCAAGGATCAATGATCAAAGAAGAATGAACAAGGATCAATGGTCAATGAAGAATGAACGATTAAGAATGAACAAGGATCAATGATCAATGTAGAATGAACGATGAAGAATGAACAAGGATCAATGATCAATGACGAATGAACGATGAAGAATGAACAAGGATCAATGATCAATGAAGAATGAACGATGAAGAATGAACAAGGATCAATGATCAATGACGAATGAACGATGAAGAATGAACAAGGATCAATGATCAATGAAGCATAAACGATGAAGAATGAACAAGGATCAATGATCAATGAAGAATGAACGATGACGATTCAATAAGGATCAATTATCAATGAAGAATAAACGATGAAGAATGAACAACGATCAATGATCCATGAAGAATAAACGATGAAGAATGAACAAGGATCAATGATCAATGACGAATGAATGATGAAGAATGAACAAGGATCAATGATCAATGAAGAATGAAAGATAAAGAATAAACAAGGATCAATGATAAATGAAGAATGAACAAGGATCAATGGTCAATGAAGAATGAACGATTAAGAATGAACAAGGATCAATGATCAATGTAGAATGAACGATGAAGAATGAACAAGGATCAATGATCAATGACGAATGAACGATGAAGAATGAACAAGGATCAATGATCAATGAAGAATGAACGATGAAGAATGAACAAGGATCAATGATCAATGACGAATGAACGAAGAAGAATGAACAAGGATCAATGATCAATGAAGAATGAACGATGATGAATGAACAAGGATCAATGATCAATGACGAATGAACGATGAAGAATGAATAAGGATCAATGATCAATGAAGAATGAACGATGAAGAATGAACAAGGATCAATGGTCAATGACGAATGAACGATTAAGAATGAACAAGGATCAATGATCAATGAAGAATGAACGATGAAGAATGAACAAGGATCAATGATCAATGTAGAATGAACGATGAAGAATGAACAAGGATCAATGATCAATGAAGAATGAACGATTAAGAATGAACAAGGATCAATGATCAATGAAGAATGAACGATGAAGAATGAACAAGGATCAATGATCAATGTAGAATGAACGATGAAGAATGAACAAGGATCAATGATCAATGACGAATGAACGATGAAGAATGAACAAGGATCAATGATCAATGAAGCATAAACAATGAAGAATGAACAAGGATCAATGATCAATGAAGAATGAACGATGAAGAATGAACAAGGATCAATGATCATTGTAGAATGAACGATGAAGAATGAACAAGGATCAATGATCAATGAAAAATGAACGATGAAGAATGAACAAGGACCAATGATCATTGAAGAATGAACGATGAAGAATGAACAAGGATCAAGGATCAATGAAGAATGAACGATGACGATTCAATAAGGATCAATTATCAATGAAGAATAAACGATGAAGAATGAACAATGATCAATGATCCATGAAGAATAAACGATGAAGAATGAACAAGGATCAATGATCAATGACGAATGAACGATGAAGAATTAACAAGGATCAATGATCAATGAAGCATAAACGATGAAGAATGGACAAGGATCAATGATCAATGTAGAATGAAAGATGAAGAATGAACAAGGATCAATGATCAATGACGAATGAATGATGAAGAATGAACAAGGATCAATGATCAATGAAGAATGAAAGATAAAGAATAAACAAGGATCAATGATCAATGAAGAATGAACAAGGATCAATGGTCAATGAAGAATGAACGATTAAGAATGAACAAGGATCAATGATCAATGTAGAATGAACGATGAAGAATGAACAAGGATCAATGATCAATGACGAATGAACGATGAAGAATGAACAAGGATCAATGATCAATGAAGAATGAACGATGAAGAATGAACAAGGATCAATGATCAATGACGAATGAACGATGAAGAATGAACAAGGATCAATGATCATTGTAGAATGAACGATGAAGAATGAACAAGGATCAATGATCAATGAAAAATGAACGATGAAGAATGAACAAGGAGCAATGATCATTGAAGAATGAACGATGAAGAATGAACAAGGATCAAGGATCAATGAAGAATGAACGATGACGATTCAATAAGGATCAATTATCAATGAAGAATAAACGATGAAGAATGAACAACGATCAATGATCCATGAAGAATAAACGATGAAGAATGAACAAGGATCAATGATCAATGACGAATGAACGATGAAGAATTAACAAGGATCAATGATCAATGAAGCATAAACGATGAAGAATGGACAAGGATCAATGATCAATGTAGAATGAAAGATGAAGAATGAACAAGGATCAATGATCAATGACGAATGAATGATGAAGAATGAACAAGGATCAATGATCAATGAATAATGAAAGATAAAGAATAAACAAGGATCAATGATCAATGAAGAATGAACAAGGATCAATGGTCAATGAAGAATGAACGATTAAGAATGAACAAGGATCAATGATCAATGTAGAATGAAGGATGAAGAATGAACAAGGATCAATGATCAATGACGAATGAACGATGAAGAATGAACAAGGATCAATGATCAATGAAGAATGAACGATGAAGAATGAACAAGGATCAATGATCAATGACGAATGAACGATGAAGAATGAACAAGGATCAATGATCAATGAAGCATAAACGATGAAGAATGAACAAGGATCAATGATCAATGAAGAATGAACGATGACGATTCAATAAGGATCAATTATCAATGAAGAATAAACGATGAAGAATGAACAACGATCAATGATCCATGAAGAATAAACGATGAAGAATGAACAAGGATCAATGATCAATGACGAATGAACGATGAAGAATTAACAAGGATCAATGATCAATGAAGCATAAACGATGAAGAATGGACAAGGATCAATGATCAATGTAGAATGAAAGATGAAGAATGAACAAGGATCAATGATCAATGACGAATGAATGATGAAGAATGAACAAGGATCAATGATCAATGAAGAATGAAAGATAAAGAATAAACAAGGATCAATGATCAAAGAAGAATGAACAAGGATCAATGGTCAATGAAGAATGAACGATTAAGAATGAACAAGGATCAATGATCAATGTAGAATGAACGATGAAGAATGAACAAGGATCAATGATCAATGACGAATGAACGATGAAGAATGAACAAGGATCAATGATCAATGAAGAATGAACGATGAAGAATGAACAAGGATCAATGATCAATGACGAATGAACGATGAAGAATGAACAAGGATCAATGATCAATGAAGCATAAACGATGAAGAATGAACAAGGATCAATGATCAATGAAGAATGAACGATGACGATTCAATAAGGATCAATTATCAATGAAGAATAAACGATGAAGAATGAACAACGATCAATGATCCATGAAGAATAAACGATGAAGAATGAACAAGGATCAATGATCAATGACGAATGAATGATGAAGAATGAACAAGGATCAATGATCAATGAAGAATGAAAGATAAAGAATAAACAAGGATCAATGATAAATGAAGAATGAACAAGGATCAATGGTCAATGAAGAATGAACGATTAAGAATGAACAAGGATCAATGATCAATGTAGAATGAACGATGAAGAATGAACAAGGATCAATGATCAATGACGAATGAACGATGAAGAATGAACAAGGATCAATGATCAATGAAGAATGAACGATGAAGAATGAACAAGGATCAATGATCAATGACGAATGAACGAAGAAGAATGAACAAGGATCAATGATCAATGAAGAATGAACGATGATGAATGAACAAGGATCAATGATCAATGACGAATGAACGATGAAGAATGAATAAGGATCAATGATCAATGAAGAATGAACGATGAAGAATGAACAAGGATCAATGGTCAATGACGAATGAACGATTAAGAATGAACAAGGATCAATGATCAATGAAGAATGAACGATGAAGAATGAACAAGGATCAATGATCAATGTAGAATGAACGATGAAGAATGAACAAGGATCAATGATCAATGAAGAATGAACGATTAAGAATGAACAAGGATCAATGATCAATGAAGAATGAACGATGAAGAATGAACAAGGATCAATGATCAATGTAGAATGAACGATGAAGAATGAACAAGGATCAATGATCAATGACGAATGAACGATGAAGAATGAACAAGGATCAATGATCAATGAAGCATAAACAATGAAGAATGAACAAGGATCAATGATCAATGAAGAATGAACGATGAAGAATGAACAAGGATCAATGATCATTGTAGAATGAACGATGAAGAATGAACAAGGATCAATGATCAATGAAAAATGAACGATGAAGAATGAACAAGGACCAATGATCATTGAAGAATGAACGATGAAGAATGAACAAGGATCAAGGATCAATGAAGAATGAACGATGACGATTCAATAAGGATCAATTATCAATGAAGAATAAACGATGAAGAATGAACAATGATCAATGATCCATGAAGAATAAACGATGAAGAATGAACAAGGATCAATGATCAATGACGAATGAACGATGAAGAATTAACAAGGATCAATGATCAATGAAGCATAAACGATGAAGAATGGACAAGGATCAATGATCAATGTAGAATGAAAGATGAAGAATGAACAAGGATCAATGATCAATGACGAATGAATGATGAAGAATGAACAAGGATCAATGATCAATGAAGAATGAAAGATAAAGAATAAACAAGGATCAATGATCAATGAAGAATGAACAAGGATCAATGGTCAATGAAGAATGAACGATTAAGAATGAACAAGGATCAATGATCAATGTAGAATGAACGATGAAGAATGAACAAGGATCAATGATCAATGACGAATGAACGATGAAGAATGAACAAGGATCAATGATCAATGAAGAATGAACGATGAAGAATGAACAAGGATCAATGATCAATGACGAATGAACGATGAAGAATGAACAAGGATCAATGATCAATGAAGCATAAACGATGAAGAATGAACAAGGATCAATGATCAATGAAGAATGAACGATGACGATTCAATAAGGATCAATTATCAATGAAGAATAAACGATGAAGAATGAACAACGATCAATGATCCATGAAGAATAAACGATGAAGAATGAACAAGGATCAATGATCAATGACGAATGAATGATGAAGAATGAACAAGGATCAATGATCAATGAAGAATGAAAGATAAAGAATAAACAAGGATCAATGATCAATGAAGAATGAACAATGAAGAATGAACAAGGATCAATGGTCAATGAAGAATGAACGATTAAGAATGAACAAGGATCAATGATCAATGTAGAATGAACGATGAAGAATGAACAAGGATCAATGATCAATGACGAATGAACGATGAAGAATGAACAAGGATCAATGATCAATGAAGAATGAACGATGAAGAATGAACAAGGATCAATGATCAATGACGAATGAACGAAGAAGAATGAACAAGGATCAATGATCAATGAAGAATGAACGATGATGAATGAACAAGGATCAATGATCAATGATGAATGAACGATGAAGAATGAATAAGGATCAATGATCAATGAAGAATGAACGATGAAGAATGAACAAGGATCAATGGTCAATGACGAATGAACGATTAAGAATGAACAAGGATCAATGATCAATGAAGAATGAACGATGAAGAATGAACAAGGATCAATGATCAATGTAGAATGAACGATGAAGAATGAACAAGGATCAATGATCAATGAAGAATGAACGATTAAGCATGAACAAGGATCAATGATCAATGAAGAATGAACGATGAAGAATGAACAAGGATCAATGATCAATGTAGAATGAACGATGAAGAATGAACAAGGATCAATGATCAATGAAGAATGAACGATGAAGAATGAACAAGGATCAATGATCAATGAAGAATGAACGATGAAGAATGAACAAGGATCAATGATCCATGAAGAATAAACGATGAAGAATGAACAAGGATCAATGATCAATGAAGAATGAACGATGAAGAATGAACAAGGATCAATGATCATTGTAGAATGAACGATGAAGAATGAACAAGGATCAATGATCAATGAAGAATGAACGATGAAGAATGAAAAAGGATAAGTGATCAATAACGAATGAACGATGAAGAATGAACAAGGATCAATGATCAATGAAGAATGAACGATAAAGAATGAAATAGGATCAATGATCAATGACGAATGAACGATGAAGAATGAACAAGGATCAATGATCAATGAAGAATGAACGATGAAGAATGAACAAGGATAATTGATCAATGACGAATGAACGATGAAGAATGAACAAGGATCAATGATCAATGTAGAATGAACGATGAAGAATGAACAAGGATCAATGATCAATGAAGAATGAACGATGAAGAATGAACAAGGATCAATGATCAATGAAGAATGAACGATGAAGAATGAACAAGGATCAATGATCCATGAAGAATAAACGATGAAGAATGAACAAGGATCAATGATCAATGAAGAATGAACGATGAAGAATGAACAAGGATAATTGATCAATGACGAATGAACGATGAAGAATGAACAAGGATCAATGATCAATGTAGAATGAACGATGAAGAATGAACAAGGATCAATGATCAATGAAGAATGAACGATGAAGAATGAACAAGGATCAATGATCAATGACGAATGAACGAAGAAGAATGAACAAGGATCAATGATCAATGAAGAATGAACGATGATGAATGAACAAGGATCAATGATCAATGATCAATGACGAATGAACGATGAAGAATGAATAAGGATCAATGATCAATGAAGAATGAACGATGAAGAATGAACAAGGATCAATGGTCAATGACGAATGAACGATTAAGAATGAACAAGGATCAATGATCAATGAAGAATGAACGATGAAGAATGAACAAGGATCAATGATCAATGTAGAATGAACGATGAAGAATGAACAAGGATCAATGATCAATGAAGAATGAACGATTAAGCATGAACAAGGATCAATGATCAATGAAGAATGAACGATGAAGAATGAACAAGGATCAATGATCAATGTAGAATGAACGATGAAGAATGAACAAGGATCAATGATCAATGACGAATGAACGATGAAGAATGAACAAGGATCAATGATCAATGAAGCATAAACAATGAAGAATGAACAAGGATCAATGATCAATGAAGAATGAACGATGAAGAATGAACAAGGATCAATGATCATTGTAGAATGAACGATGAAGAATGAACAAGGATCAATGATCAATGAAAAATGAACGATGAAGAATGAACAAGGACCAATGATCATTGAAGAATGAACGATGAAGAATGAACAAGGATCAAGGATCAATGAAGAATGAACGATGACGATTCAATAAGGATCAATTATCAATGAAGAATAAACGATGAAGAATGAACAACGATCAATGATCCATGAAGAATAAACGATGAAGAATGAACAAGGATCAATGATCAATGACGAATGAACGATGAAGAATTAACAAGGATCAATGATCAATGAAGCATAAACGATGAAGAATGGACAAGGATCAATGATCAATGTAGAATGAAAGATGAAGAATGAACAAGGATCAATGATCAATGACGAATGAATGATGAAGAATGAACAAGGATCAATGATCAATGAAGAATGAAAGATAAAGAATAAACAAGGATCAATGATCAATGAAGAATGAACAAGGATCAATGGTCAATGAAGAATGAACGATTAAGAATGAACAAGGATCAATGATCAATGTAGAATGAACGATGAAGAATGAACAAGGATCAATGATCAATGACGAATGAACGATGAAGAATGAACAAGGATCAATGATCAATGAAGAATGAACGATGAAGAATGAACAAGGATCAATGATCAATGACGAATGAACGATGAAGAATGAACAAGGATCAATGATCAATGAAGCATAAACGATGAAGAATGAACAAGGATCAATGATCAATGAAGAATGAACGATGACGATTCAATAAGGATCAATTATCAATGAAGAATAAACGATGAAGAATGAACAACGATCAATGATCCATGAAGAATAAACGATGAAGAATGAACAAGGATCAATGATCAATGACGAATGAATGATGAAGAATGAACAAGGATCAATGATCAATGAAGAATGAAAGATAAAGAATAAACAAGGATCAATGATCAATGAAGAATGAACAATGAAGAATGAACAAGGATCAATGGTCAATGAAGAATGAACGATTAAGAATGAACAAGGATCAATGATCAATGTAGAATGAACGATGAAGAATGAACAAGGATCAATGATCAATGACGAATGAACGATGAAGAATGAACAAGGATCAATGATCAATGAAGAATGAACGATGAAGAATGAACAAGGATCAATGATCAATGACGAATGAACGAAGAAGAATGAACAAGGATCAATGATCAATGAAGAATGAACGATGATGAATGAACAAGGATCAATGATCAATGACGAATGAACGATGAAGAATGAATAAGGATCAATGATCAATGAAGAATGAACGATGAAGAATGAACAAGGATCAATGGTCAATGACGAATGAACGATTAAGAATGAACAAGGATCAATGATCAATGAAGAATGAACGATGAAGAATGAACAAGGATCAATGATCAATGAAGAATGAAAGATAAAGAATAAACAAGGATCAATGATCAATGAAGAATGAACAATGAAGAATGAACAAGGATCAATGGTCAATGAAGAATGAACGATTAAGAATGAACAAGGATCAATGATCAATGTAGAATGAACGATGAAGAATGAACAAGGATCAATGATCAATGACGAATGAACGATGAAGAATGAACAAGGATCAATGATCAATGAAGAATGAACGATGAAGAATGAACAAGGATCAATGATCAATGACGAATGAACGAAGAAGAATGAACAAGGATCAATGATCAATGAAGAATGAACGATGATGAATGAACAAGGATCAATGATCAATGACGAATGAACGATGAAGAATGAATAAGGATCAATGATCAATGAAGAATGAACGATGAAGAATGAACAAGGATCAATGGTCAATGACGAATGAACGATTAAGAATGAACAAGGATCAATGATCAATGAAGAATGAACGATGAAGAATGAATAAGGATCAATGATCAATGAAGAATGAACGATGAAGAATGAACAAGGATCAATGGTCAATGACGAATGAACGATTAAGAATGAACAAGGATCAATGATCAATGAAGAATGAACGATGAAGAATGAACAAGGATCAATGATCAATGTAGAATGAACGATGAAGAATGAACAAGGATCAATGATCAATGAAGAATGAACGATTAAGAATGAACAAGGATCAATGATCAATGAAGAATGAACGATGAAGAATGAACAAGGATCAATGATCAATGTAGAACGAACGATGAAGAATGAACAAGGATCAATGATCAATGACGAATGAACGATGAAGAATGAACAAGGATCAATGATCAATGACGAATGAACGAAGAAGAATGAACAAGGATCAATGATCAATGAAGAATGAACGATGATGAATGAACAAGGATCAATGATCAATGTAGAATGAACGATGAAGAATGAACAAGGATCAATGATCAATGAAGAATGAACGATTAAGCATGAACAAGGATCAATGATCAATGAAGAATGAACGATGAAGAATGAACAAGGATCAATGATCAATGTAGAATGAACGATGAAGAATGAACAAGGATCAATGATCAATGAAGAATGAACGATGAAGAATGAACAAGGATCAATGATCAATGAAGAATGAACGATGAAGAATGAACAAGGATCAATGATCCATGAAGAATAAACGATGAAGAATGAACAAGGATCAATGATCAATGAAGAATGAACGATGAAGAATGAACAATGATCAATGATCATTGTAGAATGAACGATGAAGAATGAACAAGGATCAATGATCAATGAAGAATGAACGATGAAGAATGAAAAAGGATAAGTGATCAATAACGAATGAACGATGAAGAATGAACAAGGATCAATGATCAATGAAGAATGAACGATAAAGAATGAAATAGGATCAATGATCAATGACGAATGAACGATGAAGAATGAACAAGGATCAATGATCAATGAAGAATGAACGATGAAGAATGAACAAGGATAATTGATCAATGACGAATGAACGATGAAGAATGAACAAGGATCAATGATCAATGTAGAATGAACGATGAAGAATGAACAAGGATCAATGATCAATGACGAATGAATGATGAAGAATGAATAAGGATCAATGATCAATGAAGAATGAACGATGAAGAATGAACAAGGATCAATGGTCAATGACGAATGAACGATTAAGAATGAACAAGGATCAATGATCAATGAAGAATGAACGATGAAGAATGAACAAGGATCAATGATCAATGTAGAATGAACGATGAAGAATGAACAAGGATCAATGATCAATGAAGAATGAACGATTAAGCATGAACAAGGATCAATGATCAATGAAGAATGAACGATGAAGAATGAACAAGGATCAATGATCAATGTAGAATGAACGATGAAGAATGAACAAGGATCAATGATCAATGACGAATGAACGATGAAGAATGAACAAGGATCAATGATCAATGAAGCATAAACAATGAAGAATGAACAAGGATCAATGATCAATGAAGAATGAACGATGAAGAATGAACAAGGATCAATGATCATTGTAGAATGAACGATGAAGAATGAACAAGGATCAATGATCAATGAAAAATGAACGATGAAGAATGAACAAGGACCAATGATCATTGAAGAATGAACGATGAAGAATGAACAAGGATCAAGGATCAATGAAGAATGAACGATGACGATTCAATAAGGATCAATTATCAATGAAGAATAAACGATGAAGAATGAACAACGATCAATGATCCATGAAGAATAAACGATGAAGAATGAACAAGGATCAATGATCAATGACGAATGAACGATGAAGAATGAACAAGGATCAATGATCCATGAAGAATAAACGATGAAGAATGAACAAGGATCAATGATCAATGAAGAATGAACGATGAAGAATGAACAAGGATCAATGATCAATGTAGAATGAACGATGAAGAATGAACAAGGATCAATGATCAATGAAGAATGAACGATTAAGCATGAACAAGGATCAATGATCAATGAAGAATGAACGATGAAGAATGAACAAGGATCAATGATCAATGTAGAATGAACGATGAAGAATGAACAAGGATCAATGATCAATGAAGAATGAACGATGAAGAATGAACAAGGATCAATGATCAATGAAGAATGAACGATGAAGAATGAACAAGGATCAATGATCCATGAAGAATAAACGATGAAGAATGAACAAGGATCAATGATCAATGAAGAATGAACGATGAAGAATGAACAAGGATCAATGATCATTGTAGAATGAACGATGAAGAATGAACAAGGATCAATGATCAATGAAGAATGAACGATGAAGAATGAAAAAGGATAAGTGATCAATAACGAATGAACGATGAAGAATGAACAAGGATCAATGATCAATGAAGAATGAACGATAAAGAATGAAATAGGATCAATGATCAATGACGAATGAACGATGAAGAATGAACAAGGATCAATGATCAATGAAGAATGAACGATGAAGAATGAACAAGGATAATTGATCAATGACGAATGAACGATGAAGAATGAACAAGGATCAATGATCAATGTAGAATGAACGATGAAGAATGAACAAGGATCAATGATCAATGACGAATGAATGATGAAGAATGAATAAGGATCAATGATCAATGAAGAATGAACGATGAAGAATGAACAAGGATCAATGGTCAATGACGAATGAACGATTAAGAATGAACAAGGATCAATGATCAATGAAGAATGAACGATGAAGAATGAACAAGGATCAATGATCAATGTAGAATGAACGATGAAGAATGAACAAGGATCAATGATCAATGAAGAATGAACGATTAAGCATGAACAAGGATCAATGATCAATGAAGAATGAACGATGAAGAATGAACAAGGATCAATGATCAATGTAGAATGAACGATGAAGAATGAACAAGGATCAATGATCAATGACGAATGAACGATGAAGAATGAACAAGGATCAATGATCAATGAAGCATAAACAATGAAGAATGAACAAGGATCAATGATCAATGAAGAATGAACGATGAAGAATGAACAAGGATCAATGATCATTGTAGAATGAACGATGAAGAATGAACAAGGATCAATGATCAATGAAAAATGAACGATGAAGAATGAACAAGGACCAATGATCATTGAAGAATGAACGATGAAGAATGAACAAGGATCAAGGATCAATGAAGAATGAACGATGACGATTCAATAAGGATCAATTATCAATGAAGAATAAACGATGAAGAATGAACAACGATCAATGATCCATGAAGAATAAACGATGAAGAATGAACAAGGATCAATGATCAATGACGAATGAACGATGAAGAATTAACAAGGATCAATGATCAATGAAGCATAAACGATGAAGAATGGACAAGGATCAATGATCAATGTAGAATGAAAGATGAAGAATGAACAAGGATCAATGATCAATGACGAATGAATGATGAAGAATGAACAAGGATCAATGATCAATGAAGAATGAAAGATAAAGAATAAACAAGGATCAATGATCAATGAAGAATGAACAAGGATCAATGGTCAATGAAGAATGAACGATTAAGAATGAACAAGGATCAATGATCAATGTAGAATGAACGATGAAGAATGAACAAGGATCAATGATCAATGACGAATGAACGATGAAGAATGAACAAGGATCAATGATCAATGAAGAATGA
Organism: Amaranthus tricolor; assembly: GCF_026212465.1. Classification (NCBI taxonomy): domain Eukaryota; kingdom Viridiplantae; phylum Streptophyta; class Magnoliopsida; order Caryophyllales; family Amaranthaceae; genus Amaranthus; species Amaranthus tricolor. The sequence goes on from NC_080047.1 coordinate 28,393,795, forward strand.
ACGATGAAGAATGAACAAGGATCAATGATCAATGACGAATGAACGATGAAGAATGAACAAGGATAAATGATCAATGAAGCATAAACGATGAAGAATGAACAAGGATCAATGATCAATGAAGAATGAACGATGACGATTCAATAAGGATCAATTATCAATGAAGAATAAACGATGAAGAATGAACAACGATCAATGATCCATGAAGAATAAACGATGAAGAATGAACAAGGATCAATGATCAATGACGAATGAATGATGAAGAATGAACAAGGATCAATGATCAATGAAGAATGAAAGATAAAGAATAAACAAGGATCAATGATCAATGAAGAATGAACAATGAAGAATGAACAAGGATCAATGGTCAATGAAGAATGAACGATTAAGAATGAACAAGGATCAATGATCAATGTAGAATGAACGATGAAGAATGAACAAGGATCAATGATCAATGACGAATGAACGATGAAGAATGAACAAGGATCAATGATCAATGAAGAATGAACGATGAAGAATGAACAAGGATCAATGATCAATGACGAATGAACGAAGAAGAATGAACAAGGATCAATGATCAATGAAGAATGAACGATGATGAATGAACAAGGATCAATGATCAATGACGAATGAACGATGAAGAATGAATAAGGATCAATCATCAATGAAGAATGAACGATGAAGAATGAACAAGGATCAATGGTCAATGACGAATGAACGATTAAGAATGAACAAGGATCAATGATCAATGAAGAATGAACGATGAAGAATGAACAAGGATCAATGATCAATGTAGAATGAACGATGAAGAATGAACAAGGATCAATGATCAATGAAGAATGAACGATTAAGAATGAACAAGGATCAATGATCAATGAAGAATGAACGATGAAGAATGAACAAGGATCAATGATCAATGTAGAATGAACGATGAAGAATGAACAAGGATCAATGATCAATGAAGAATGAACGATTAAGCATGAACAAGGATCAATGATCAATGAAGAATGAACGATGAAGAATGAATAAGGATCAATGATCAATGTAGAATGAACGATGAAGAATGAACAAGGATCAATGATCAATGAAGAATGAACGATGAAGAATGAACAAGGATCAATGATCAATGAAGAATGAACGATGAAGAATGAACAAGGATCAATGATCCATGAAGAATAAACGATGAAGAATGAACAAGGATCAATGATCAATGAAGAATGAACGATGAAGAATGAACAAGGATCAATGATCATTGTAGAATGAACGATGAAGAATGAACAAGGATCAATGATCAATGAAGAATGAACGATGAAGAATGAAAAAGGATAAGTGATCAATAACGAATGAACGATGAAGAATGAACAAGGATCAATGATCAATGAAGAATGAACGATAAAGAATGAAATAGGATCAATGATCAATGACGAATGAACGATGAAGAATGAACAAGGATCAATGATCAATGAAGAATGAACGATGAAGAATGAACAAGGATAATTGATCAATGACGAATGAACGATGAAGAATGAACAAGGATCAATGATCAATGGAGAATGAACGATGAAGAATGAACAAGGATCAATGATCAATGAAGAATGAACGATGAAGAATGAACAAGGATCAATGATCAATGAAGAATGAACGATGAAGAATGAACAAGGATCAATGATCCATGAAGAATAAACGATGAAGAATGAACAAGGATCAATGATCAATGAAGAATGAACGATGAAGAATGAACAAGGATAATTGATCAATGACGAATGAACGATGAAGAATGAACAAGGATCAATGATCAATGTAGAATGAACGATGAAGAATGAACAAGGATCAATGATCAATGAAGAATGAACGATGAAGAATGAACAAGGATCAATGATCAATGACGAATGAACGAAGAAGAATGAACAAGGATCAATGATCAATGAAGAATGAACGATGATGAATGAACAAGGATCAATGATCAATGACGAATAAACGATGAAGAATGAATAAGGATCAATGATCAATGAAGAATGAACGATGAAGAATGAACAAGGATCAATGGTCAATGACGAATGAACGATTAAGAATGAACAAGGATCAATGATCAATGAAGAATGAACGATGAAGAATGAACAAGGATCAATGATCAATGTAGAATGAACGATGAAGAATGAACAAGGATCAATGATCAATGAAGAATGAACGATTAAGCATGAACAAGGATCAATGATCAATGAAGAATGAACGATGAAGAATGAACAAGGATCAATGATCAATGTAGAATGAACGATGAAGAATGAACAAGGATCAATGATCAATGACGAATGAACGATGAAGAATGAACAAGGATCAATGATCAATGAAGCATAAACAATGAAGAATGAACAAGGATCAATGATCAATGAAGAATGAACGATGAAGAATGAACAAGGATCAATGATCATTGTAGAATGAACGATGAAGAATGAACAAGGATCAATGATCAATGAAAAATGAACGATGAAGAATGAACAAGGACCAATGATCATTGAAGAATGAACGATGAAGAATGAACAAGGATCAAGGATCAATGAAGAATGAACGATGACGATTCAATAAGGATCAATTATCAATGAAGAATAAACGATGAAGAATGAACAACGATCAATGATCCATGAAGAATAAACGATGAAGAATGAACAAGGATCAATGATCAATGACGAATGAACGATGAAGAATTAACAAGGATCAATGATCAATGAAGCATAAACGATGAAGAATGGACAAGGATCAATGATCAATGTAGAATGAAAGATGAAGAATGAACAAGGATCAATGATCAATGACGAATGAATGATGAAGAATGAACAAGGATCAATGATCAATGAAGAATGAAAGATAAAGAATAAACAAGGATCAATGATCAATGAAGAATGAACAAGGATCAATGGTCAATGAAGAATGAACGATTAAGAATGAACAAGGATCAATGATCAATGTAGAATGAACGATGAAGAATGAACAAGGATCAATGATCAATGAAGAATGAACGATGAAGAATGAACAAGGATCAATGATCAATGAAGAATGAACGATGAAGAATGAACAAGGATCAATGATCAATGACGAATGAACGATGAAGAATGAACAAGGATCAATGATCAATGAAGCATAAACGATGAAGAATGAACAAGGATCAATGATCAATGAAGAATGAACGATGACGATTCAATAAGGATCAATTATCAATGAAGAATAAACGATGAAGAATGAACAACGATCAATGATCCATGAAGAATAAACGATGAAGAATGAACAAGGATCAATGATCAATGACGAATGAATGATGAAGAATGAACAAGGATCAATGATCAATGAAGAATGAAAGATAAAGAATAAACAAGGATCAATGATCAATGAAGAATGAACAATGAAGAATGAACAAGGATCAATGGTCAATGAAGAATGAACGATTAAGAATGAACAAGGATCAATGATCAATGTAGAATGAACGATGAAGAATGAACAAGGATCAATGATCAATGACGAATGAACGATGAAGAATGAACAAGGATCAATGATCAATGAAGAATGAACGATGAAGAATGAACAAGGATCAATGATCAATGACGAATGAACGAAGAAGAATGAACAAGGATCAATGATCAATGAAGAATGAACGATGATGAATGAACAAGGATCAATGATCAATGACGAATGAACGATGAAGAATGAATAAGGATCAATGATCAATGAAGAATGAACGATGAAGAATGAACAAGGATCAATGGTCAATGACGAATGAACGATTAAGAATGAACAAGGATCAATGATCAATGAAGAATGAACGATGAAGAATGAACAAGGATCAATGATCAATGTAGAATGAACGATGAAGAATGAACAAGGATCAATGATCAATGAAGAATGAACGATTAAGAATGAACAAGGATCAATGATCAATGAAGAATGAACGATGAAGAATGAACAAGGATCAATGATCAATGTAGAACGAACGATGAAGAATGAACAAGGATCAATGATCAATGACGAATGAACGATGAAGAATGAACAAGGATCAATGATCAATGACGAATGAACGAAGAAGAATGAACAAGGATCAATGATCAATGAAGAATGAACGATGATGAATGAACAAGGATCAATGATCAATGACGAATGCACGATGAAGAATGAATAAGGATCAATGATCAATGAAGAATGAACGATGAAGAATGAACAAGGATCAATGGTCAATGACGAATGAACGATTAAGAATGAACAAGGATCAATGATCAATGAAGAATGAACGATGAAGAATGAACAAGGATCAATGATCAATGTAGAATGAACGATTAAGAATGAACAAGGATCAATGATCAATGAAGAATTAACGATGAAGAATGAACAAGGATCAATGATCAATGTAGAATGAACGATGAAGAATGAACAAGGATCAATGATCAATGTAGAATGAACGATGAAGAATGAACAAGGATCAATGATCAATGACGAATGAACGATGAATAATGAACAAGGATCAATGATCAATGAAGAATGAAAGATAAAGAATGAACAAGGATCAATGATCAATGACGAATGAACGAAGAAGAATGAACAAGGATCAATGATCAATGAAGAATGAACGATGAAGAATGAAAAAGGATAAGTGATCAATAACGAATGAACGATGAAGAATGAACAAGGATCAATGATCAATGAAGAATGAACGATAAAGAATGAAATAGGATCAATGATCAATGACGAATGAACGATGAAGAATGAACAAGGATCAATGATCAATAAAGAATGAACGATGAAGAATGAACAAGGATAATTGATCAATGACGAATGAACGATGAAGAATGAACAAGGATCAATGATCAATGTAGAATGAACGATGAAGAATGAACAAGGATCAATGATCAATGAAGAATGAACGATTAAGAATGAACAAGGATCAATGATCAATGAAGAATGAACGATGAAGAATGAACAAGGATCAATGATCCATGAAGAATAAACGATGAAGAATGAACAAGGATCAATGATCAATGAAGAATGAACGATGAAGAATGAACAAGGATAATTGATCAATGACGAATGAACGATGAAGAATGAACAAGGATCAATGATCAATGTAGAATGAACGATGAAGAATGAACAAGGATCAATGATCAATGAAGAATGAACGATGAAGAATGAACAAGGATCAATGATCAATGAAGAATGAACGATGAAGAATGAACAAGGATCAATGATCAATGTAGAATGAACGATGAAGAATGAACAAGGATCAATGATCAATGAAGAATGAACGATTAAGAATGAACAAGGATCAATGATCAATGAAGAATGAACGATGAAGAATGAACAAGGATCAATGATCAATGACGAATGAACGATGAAGAATGAACAAGGATCAATGATCAATGAAGAATGAATGATGAAGAATGAACAAGTATCAATGATCAATGACGAATGAACGATGAAGAATGAACAAGGATCAATGATCAATGACGAATGAACGATGAAGAATGAACAAGGATCAATGATCAATGAAGAATGAATGATGAAGAATGAACAAGTATCAATGATCAATGACGAATGAACGATGAAGAATGAACAAGGACCAATGATCATTGAAGAATGAACGATGAAGAATGAACAAGGATCAAGGATCAATGAAGAATGAACGATGACGATTCAATAAGGATCAATTATCAATGAAGAATAAACGATGAAGAATGAACAACGATCAATGATCCATGAAGAATAAACGATGAAGAATGAACAAGGATCAATGATCAATGACGAATGAACGATGAAGAATTAACAAGGATCAATGATCAATGAAGCATAAACGATGAAGAATGGACAAGGATCAATGATCAATGTAGAATGAAAGATGAAGAATGAACAAGGATCAATGATCAATGACGAATGAATGATGAAGAATGAACAAGGATCAATGATCAATGAAGAATGAAAGATAAAGAATAAACAAGGATCAATGATCAATGAAGAATGAACAATGAAGAATGAATATCAATGGTCAATGAAGAATGAACGATTAAGAATGAACAAGGATCAATGATCAATGAAGAATGAAAGATAAAGAATAAACAAGGATCAATGATCAATGAAGAATGAACAATGAAGAATGAACATCAATGGTCAATGAAGAATGAACGATTAAGAATGAACAAGGATCAATGATCAATGTAGAATGAACGATGAAGAATGAACAAGGATCAATGATCAATGACGAATGAACGATGAAGAATGAACAAGGATCAATGATCAATGAAGAATGAACGATGAAGAATGAACAAGGATCAATGATCAATGACGAATGAACGATGAAGAATGAACAAGGATCAATGATCAATGTAGAATGAACGATGAAGAATGAACAAGGATCAATGATCAATGAAGAATGAACGATTAAGAATGAACAAGGATCAATGATCAATGAAGAATGAAAGATGAAGAATGAACAAGGATCAATGATCAATGAAGAATGAACGATGAAGAATGAACAAGGATCAATGATCATTGTAGAATGAACGATGAAGAATGAACAAGGATCAATGATCAATGACGAATGAACGAAGAAGAATGAACAAGGATCAATGATCAATGAAGAATGAACGATGAAGAATGAAAAAGGATAAGTGATCAATAACGAATGAACGATGAAGAATGAACAAGGATCAATGATCAATGAAGAATGAACGATAAAGAATGAAATAGGATCAATGATCAATGACGAATGAACGATGAAGAATGAACAAGGATCAATGATCAATAAAGAATGAACGATGAAGAATGAACAAGGATAATTGATCAATGACGAATGAACGATGAAGAATGAACAAGGATCAATGATCAATGTAGAATGAACGATGAAGAATGAACAAGGATCAATGATCAATGAAGAATGAACGATGACGATTCAATAAGGATCAATTATCAATGAAGAATAAACGATGAAGAATGAACAACGATCAATGATCCATGAAGAATAAACGATGAAGAATGAACAAGGATCAATGATCAATGACGAATGAACGATGAAGAATTAACAAGGATCAATGATCAATGAAGCATAAACGATGAAGAATTGACAAGGATCAATGATCAATGTAGAATGAAAGATGAAGAATGAACAAGGATCAATGATCAATGACGAATGAATGATGAAGAATGAACAAGGATCAATGATCAATGAAGAATGAAAGATAAAGAATAAACAAGGATCAATGATCAATGAAGAATGAACAATGAAGAATGAACAAGGATCAATGGTCAATGAAGAATGAACGATTAAGAATGAACAAGGATCAATGATCAATGTAGAATGAACGATGAAGAATGAACAAGGATCAATGATCAATGACGAATGAACGATGAAGAATGAACAAGGATCAATGATCAATGAAGAATGAACGATGAAGAATGAACAAGGATCAATGATCAATGACGAATGAACGATGAAGAATGAACAAGTATCAATGATCAATGAAGAATGAATGATGAAGAATGAACAAGTATCAATGATCAATGACGAATGAACGATGAAGAATGAACAAGGACCAATGATCATTGAAGAATGAACGATGAAGAATGAACAAGGATCAAGGATCAATGAAGAATGAACGATGACGATTCAATAAGGATCAATTATCAATGAAGAATAAACGATGAAGAATGAACAACGATCAATGATCCATGAAGAATAAACGATGAAGAATGAACAAGCATCAATGATCAATGACGAATGAACGATGAAGAATTAACAAGGATCAATGATCAATGAAGCATAAACGATGAAGAATGGACAAGGATCAATGATCAATGTAGAATGAAAGATGAAGAATGAACAAGGATCAATGATCAATGACGAATGAATGATGAAGAATGAACAAGGATCAATGATCAATGAAGAATGAAAGATAAAGAATAAACAAGGATCAATGATCAATGAAGAATGAACAATGAAGAATGAATATCAATGGTCAATGAAGAATGAACGATTAAGAATGAACAAGGATCAATGATCAATGAAGAATGAAAGATAAAGAATAAACAAGGATCAATGATCAATGAAGAATGAACAATGAAGAATGAACATCAATGGTCAATGAAGAATGAACGATTAAGAATGAACAAGGATCAATGATCAATGTAGAATGAACGATGAAGAATGAACAAGGATCAATGTTCAAAGAAGAATGAACGATTAAGAATGAACAAGGATCAATGATCAATGAAGAATGAACGATGAAGAATGAACAAGGATCAATGATCCATGAAGAATAAACGATGAAGAATGAACAAGGATCAATGATCAATGACGAATGAACGATGAAGAATGAACAAGGATCAATGATCAATGAAGAATGAACGATAAAGAATGAACAAGGATCAATGATCAATGACGAATGAACGATGAAGAATGAACAAGGATCAATGATCAATGAAGAATGAACGATGAAGAATGAACAAGGATCAATGATCAATGACGAATGAACGATGAAGAATGAACAAGGATCAATGATCAATGTAGAATGAACGATGAAGAATGAACAAGGATCAATGATCAATGAAGAATGAACGATCAAGAATGAACAAGGATCAATGATCAATGAAGAATGAACGATGAAGAATGAACAAGGATCAATGATCAATGAAGAATGAACGATGAAGAATGAACAAGGATCAATGATCATTGTAGAATGAACGATGAAGAATGAACAAAGATCAATGATCAATGAAGAATGAACGATGAAGAATGAAAAAGGATAAGTGATCAATAATGAATGAACGATGAAGAATGAACAAGGATCAATGATCAATGAAGAATGAACGATAAAGAATGAAATAGGATCAATGATCAATGACGAATGAACGATGAAGAATGAACAAGGATCAATGATCAATGAAGAATGAACAAGGATAATTGATCAATGACGAATGAACGATGAAGAATGAACAAGGATCAATGATCAATGACGAATGAACGATGAAGAATGAAAAGGGATCAATGATCAATGAAGAATGAACGATTAAGAATGAACAAGAATCAATGGTCAATGACGAATGAACGATGAAGAATGAACAAGGATCAATGATCAATGAAGAATGAATGATGAAGAATGAACAAGTATCAATGATCAATGAAGAATAAACAATGAAGAATGAACAAGGATCAATGATCAATGACTAATGAACGATGAAGAATGAACAAGGATCAATGATCAATGAAGAATGAACGATAATGAATGAACAAGTATCAATGATCAATGACGAATGAACGATGAAGAATGAACAAGAATCAATGATCAATGAAAAATGAACGATGAAGAATGAACAAGGATCAATGATCAATGTAGAATGAACGATGAAGAATGAACAAGGATCAATGATCAATGACGAATGAACGATGAAGAATGAACAAGGATCAATGATCAATGAAGCATAAACGATGAAGAATGAACAAGGATCAATGATCAATGAAGAATGAACGATGACGATTCAATAAGGATCAATTATCAATGAAGAATAAACGATGAAGAATGAACAACGATCAATGATCCATGAAGAATAAACGATGAAGAATGAACAAGGATCAATGATCAATGACGAATGAACGATGAAGAATGAAAAGGGATCAATGATCAATGAAGAATGAACGATTAAGAATGAACAAGAATCAATGGTCAATGACGAATGAACGATGAAGAATGAACAAGGATCAATGATCAATGAAGAATGAATGATGAAGAATGAACAAGTATCAATGATCAATGAAGAATAAACAATGAAGAATGAACAAGGATCAATGATCAATGACTAATGAACGATGAAGAATGAACAAGGATCAATGATCAATGAAGAATGAACGATAATGAATCAACAAGTATCAATGATAAATGACGAATGAACGATGAAGAATGAACAAGAATCAATGATCAATGAAAAATGAACGATGAAGAATGAACAAGGATCAATGATCAATGTAGAATGAACGATGAAGAATGAACAAGGATCAATGATCAATGACGAATGAACGATGAAGAATGAACAAGGATCAATGATCAATGAAGCATAAACGATGAAGAATGAACAAGGATCAATGATCAATGAAGAATGAACGATGACGATTCAATAAGGATCAATTATCAATGAAGAATAAACGATGAAGAATGAACAACGATCAATGATCCATGAAGAATAAACGATGAAGAATGAACAAGGATCAATGATCAATGACGAATGAACGATGAAGAATTAACAAGGATCAATGATCAATGAAGCATAAACGATGAAGAATGGACAAGGATCAATGATCAATGTAGAATGAAAGATGAAGAATGAACAAGGATCAATGATCAATGACGAATGAATGATGAAGAATGAACAAGGATCAATGATCAATGAAGAATGAAAGATAAAGAATAAACAAGGATCAATGATCAATGAAGAATGAACAATGAAGAATGAACAAGGATCAATGGTCAATGAAGAATGAACGATTAAGAATGAACAAGGATCAATGATCAATGTAGAATGAACGATGAAGAATGAACAAGGATCAATGATCAATGACGAATGAACGATGAAGAATGAACAAGGATCAATGATCAATGAAGAATGAACGATGAAGAATGAACAAGGATCAATGATCAATGACGAATGAACGATGAAGAATGAACAAGTATCAATGATCAATGAAGAATGAATGATGAAGAATGAACAAGTATCAATGATCAATGACGAATGAACGATGAAGAATGAACAAGGACCAATGATCATTGAAGAATGAACGATGAAGAATGAACAAGGATCAAGGATCAATGAAGAATGAACGATGACGATTCAATAAGGATCAATTATCAATGAAGAATAAACGATGAAGAATGAACAACGATCAATGATCCATGAAGAATAAACGATGAAGAATGAACAAGCATCAATGATCAATGACGAATGAACGATGAAGAATTAACAAGGATCAATGATCAATGATCAATGAAGCATAAACGATGAAGAATGGACAAGGATCAATGATCAATGTAGAATGAAAGATGAAGAATGAACAAGGATCAATGATCAATGACGAATGAATGATGAAGAATGAACAAGGATCAATGATCAATGAAGAATGAAAGATAAAGAATAAACAAGGATCAATGATCAATGAAGAATGAACAATGAAGAATGAATATCAATGGTCAATGAAGAATGAACGATTAAGAATGAACAAGGATCAATGATCAATGAAGAATGAAAGATAAAGAATAAACAAGGATCAATGATCAATGAAGAATGAACAATGAAGAATGAACATCAATGGTCAATGAAGAATGAACGATTAAGAATGAACAAGGATCAATGATCAATGTAGAATGAACGATGAAGAATGAACAAGGATCAATGTTCAAAGAAGAATGAACGATTAAGAATGAACAAGGATCAATGATCAATGAAGAATGAACGATGAAGAATGAACAAGGATCAATGATCCATGAAGAATAAACGATGAAGAATGAACAAGGATCAATGATCAATGACGAATGAACGATGAAGAATGAACAAGGATCAATGATCAATGAAGAATGAACGATAAAGAATGAACAAGGATCAATGATCAATGACGAATGAACGATGAAGAATGAACAAGGATCAATGATCAATGAAGAATGAACGATGAAGAATGAACAAGGATCAATGATCAATGACGAATGAACGATGAAGAATGAACAAGGATCAATGATCAATGTAGAATGAACGATGAAGAATGAACAAGGATCAATGATCAATGAAGAATGAACGATCAAGAATGAACAAGGATCAATGATCAATGAAGAATGAACGATGAAGAATGAACAAGGATCAATGATCAATGAAGAATGAACGATGAAGAATGAACAAGGATCAATGATCATTGTAGAATGAACGATGAAGAATGAACAAAGATCAATGATCAATGAAGAATGAACGATGAAGAATGAAAAAGGATAAGTGATCAATAATGAATGAACGATGAAGAATGAACAAGGATCAATGATCAATGAAGAATGAACGATAAAGAATGAAATAGGATCAATGATCAATGACGAATGAACGATGAAGAATGAACAAGGATCAATGATCAATGAAGAATGAACAAGGATAATTGATCAATGACGAATGAACGATGAAGAATGAACAAGGATCAATGATCAATGACGAATGAACGATGAAGAATGAAAAGGGATCAATGATCAATGAAGAATGAACGATTAAGAATGAACAAGAATCAATGGTCAATGACGAATGAACGATGAAGAATGAACAAGGATCAATGATCAATGAAGAATGAATGATGAAGAATGAACAAGTATCAATGATCAATGAAGAATAAACAATGAAGAATGAACAAGGATCAATGATCAATGACTAATGAACGATGAAGAATGAACAAGGATCAATGATCAATGAAGAATGAACGATAATGAATGAACAAGTATCAATGATCAATGACGAATGAACGATGAAGAATGAACAAGAATCAATGATCAATGAAAAATGAACGATGAAGAATGAACAAGGATCAATGATCAATGTAGAATGAACGATGAAGAATGAACAAGGATCAATGATCAATGACGAATGAACGATGAAGAATGAACAAGGATCAATGATCAATGAAGCATAAACGATGAAGAATGAACAAGGATCAATGATCAATGAAGAATGAACGATGACGATTCAATAAGGATCAATTATCAATGAAGAATAAACGATGAAGAATGAACAACGATCAATGATCCATGAAGAATAAACGATGAAGAATGAACAAGGATCAATGATCAATGACGAATGAACGATGAAGAATGAAAAGGGATCAATGATCAATGAAGAATGAACGATTAAGAATGAACAAGAATCAATGGTCAATGACGAATGAACGATGAAGAATGAACAAGGATCAATGATCAATGAAGAATGAATGATGAAGAATGAACAAGTATCAATGATCAATGAAGAATAAACAATGAAGAATGAACAAGGATCAATGATCAATGACTAATGAACGATGAAGAATGAACAAGGATCAATGATCAATGAAGAATGAACGATAATGAATGAACAAGTATCAATGATCAATGACGAATGAACGATGAAGAATGAACAAGAATCAATGATCAATGAAAAATGAACGATGAAGAATGAACAAGGATCAATGATCAATGACGAATGAACGATGAAGAATGAACAAGGATCAATGATCAATGAAGCATAAACGATGAAGAATGAACAAGGATCAATGATCAATGAAGAATGAACGATGACGATTCAATAAGGATCAATTATCAATGAAGAATAAACGATGAAGAATGAACAACGATCAATGATCCATGAAGAATAAACGATGAAGAATGAACAAGGATCAATGATCAATGACGAATGAACGATGAAGAATTAACAAGGATCAATGATCAATGAAGCATAAACGATGAAGAATGGACAAGGATCAATGATCAATGTAGAATGAAAGATGAAGAATGAACAAGGATCAATGATCAATGACGAATGAATGATGAAGAATGAACAAGGATCAATGATCAATGAAGAATGAAAGATAAAGAATAAACAAGGATCAATGATCAATGAAGAATGAACAATGAAGAATGAACAAGGATCAATGGTCAATGAAGAATGAACGATTAAGAATGAACAAGGATCAATGATCAATGTAGAATGAACGATGAAGAATGAACAAGGATCAATGATCAATGACGAATGAACGATGAAGAATGAACAAGGATCAATGATCAATGAAGAATGAACGATGAAGAATGAACAAGGATCAATGATCAATGACGAATGAACGATGAAGAATGAACAAGTATCAATGATCAATGAAGAATGAATGATGAAGAATGAACAAGTATCAATGATCAATGACGAATGAACGATGAAGAATGAACAAGGACCAATGATCATTGAAGAATGAACGATGAAGAATGAACAAGGATCAAGGATCAATGAAGAATGAACGATGACGATTCAATAAGGATCAATTATCAATGAAGAATAAACGATGAAGAATGAACAACGATCAATGATCCATGAAGAATAAACGATGAAGAATGAACAAGCATCAATGATCAATGACGAATGAACGATGAAGAATTAACAAGGATCAATGATCAATGAAGCATAAACGATGAAGAATGGACAAGGATCAATGATCAATGTAGAATGAAAGATGAAGAATGAACAAGGATCAATGATCAATGACGAATGAATGATGAAGAATGAACAAGGATCAATGATCAATGAAGAATGAAAGATAAAGAATAAACAAGGATCAATGATCAATGAAGAATGAACAATGAAGAATGAATATCAATGGTCAATGAAGAATGAACGATTAAGAATGAACAAGGATCAATGATCAATGAAGAATAAAAGATAAAGAATAAACAAGGATCAATGATCAATGAAGAATGAACAATGAAGAATGAACATCAATGGTCAATGAAGAATGAACGATTAAGAATGAACAAGGATCAATGATCAATGTAGAATGAACGATGAAGAATGAACAAGGATCAATGTTCAAAGAAGAATGAACGATTAAGAATGAACAAGGATCAATGATCAATGAAGAATGAACGATGAAGAATGAACAAGGATCAATGATCCATGAAGAATAAACGATGAAGAATGAACAAGGATCAATGATCAATGACGAATGAACGATGAAGAATGAACAAGGATCAATGATCAATGAAGCATAAACGATGAAGAATGAACAAGGATCAATGATCAATGAAGAATGAATGATGAAGAATGAACAAGTATCAATGATCAATGACGAATGAACGATGAAGAATGAACAAGGATCAATGATCAATGACGAATGAACGATGAAGAATGAACAAGGATCAATGATCAATGAAGAATGAATGATGAAGAATGAACAAGTATCAATGATCAATGACGAATGAACGATGAAGAATGAACAAGGACCAATGATCATTGAAGAATGAACGATGAAGAATGAACAAGGATCAAGGATCAATGAAGAATGAACGATGACGATTCAATAAGGATCAATTATCAATGAAGAATAAACGATGAAGAATGAACAACGATCAATGATCCATGAAGAATAAACGATGAAGAATGAACAAGCATCAATGATCAATGACGAATGAACGATGAAGAATTAACAAGGATCAATGATCAATGAAGCATAAACGATGAAGAATGGACAAGGATCAATGATCAATGTAGAATGAAAGATGAAGAATGAACAAGGATCAATGATCAATGACGAATGAATGATGAAGAATGAACAAGGATCAATGATCAATGAAGAATGAAAGATAAAGAATAAACAAGGATCAATGATCAATGAAGAATGAACAATGAAGAATGAATATCAATGGTCAATGAAGAATGAACGATTAAGAATGAACAAGGATCAATGATCAATGAAGAATGAAAGATAAAGAATAAACAAGGATCAATGATCAATGAAGAATGAACAATGAAGAATGAACATCAATGGTCAATGAAGAATGAACGATTAAGAATGAACAAGGATCAATGATCAATGTAGAATGAACGATGAAGAATGAACTAGGATCAATGATCAATGACGAATGAACGATGAAGAATGAACAAGGATCAATGATCAATGAAGAATGAACGATGAAGAATGAACAAGGATCAATGATCAATGACGAATGAACGATGAAGAATGAACAAGGATCAATGATCAATGTAGAATGAACGATGAAGAATGAACAAGGATCAATGATCAATGAAGAATGAACGATTAAGAATGAACAAGGATCAATGATCAATGAAGAATGAACGATGAAGAATGAACAAGGATCAATGATCAATGAAGAATGAACGATGAAGAATGAACAAGTATCAATGATCATTGTAGAATGAACGATGAAGAATGAACAAGGATCAATGATCAATGAAGAATGAACGATGAAGAATGAAAAAGGATAAGTGATCAATAATGAATGAACGATGAAGAATGAACAAGGATCAATGATCAATGAAGAATGAACGATAAAGAATGAAATAGGATCAATGATCAATGACGAATGAACGATGAAGAATGAACAAGGATCAATGATCAATGAAGAATGAACAAGGATAATTGATCAATGACGAATGAACGATGAAGAATGAACAAGGATCAATGATCAATGACGAATGAACGATGAAGAATGAAAAGGGATCAATGATCAATGAAGAATGAACGATTAAGAATGAACAAGAATCAATGGTCAATGACGAATGAACGATGAAGAATGAACAAGGATCAATGATCAATGAAGAATGAATGATGAAGAATGAACAAGTATCAATGATCAATGAAGAATAAACAATGAAGAATGAACAAGGATCAATGATCAATGACTAATGAACGATGAAGAATGAACAAGGATCAATGATCAATGAAGAATGAACGATAATGAATGAACAAGTATCAATGATCAATGACGAATGAACGATGAAGAATGAACAAGAATCAATGATCAATGAAAAATGAACGATGAAGAATGAACAAGGATCAATGATCAATGTAGAATGAACGATGAAGAATGAACAAGGATCAATGATCAATGACGAATGAACGATGAAGAATGAACAAGGATCAATGATCAATGAAGCATAAACGATGAAGAATGAACAAGGATCAATGATCAATGAAGAATGAACGATGACGATTCAATAAGGATCAATTATCAATGAAGAATAAACGATGAAGAATGAACAACGATCAATGATCCATGAAGAATAAACGATGAAGAATGAACAAGGATCAATGATCAATGACGAATGAACGATGAAGAATTAACAAGGATCAATGATCAATGAAGCATAAACGATGAAGAATGGACAAGGATCAATGATCAATGTAGAATGAAAGATGAAGAATGAACAAGGATCAATGATCAATGACGAATGAATGATGAAGAATGAACAAGGATCAATGATCAATGAAGAATGAAAGATAAAGAATAAACAAGGATCAATGATCAATGAAGAATGAACAATGAAGAATGAACAAGGATCAATGGTCAATGAAGAATGAACGATTAAGAATGAACAAGGATCAATGATCAATGTAGAATGAACGATGAAGAATGAACAAGGATCAATGATCAATGACGAATGAACGATGAAGAATGAACAAGGATCAATGATCAATGAAGAATGAACGATGAAGAATGAACAAGGATCAATGATCAATGACGAATGAACGATGAAGAATGAACAAGTATCAATGATCAATGAAGAATGAATGATGAAGAATGAACAAGTATCAATGATCAATGACGAATGAACGATGAAGAATGAACAAGGACCAATGATCATTGAAGAATGAACGATGAAGAATGAACAAGGATCAAGGATCAATGAAGAATGAACGATGACGATTCAATAAGGATCAATTATCAATGAAGAATAAACGATGAAGAATGAACAACGATCAATGATCCATGAAGAATAAACGATGAAGAATGAACAAGCATCAATGATCAATGACGAATGAACGATGAAGAATTAACAAGGATCAATGATCAATGAAGCATAAACGAAGAAGAATGGACAAGGATCAATGATCAATGTAGAATGAAAGATGAAAAATGAACAAGGATCAATGATCAATGACGAATGAATGATGAAGAATGAACAAGGATCAATGATCAATGAAGAATGAAAGATAAAGAATAAACAAGGATCAATGATCAATGAAGAATGAACAATGAAGAATGAACATCAATGGTCAATGAAGAATGAACGATTAAGAATGAACAAGGATCAATGATCAATGTAGAATGAACGATGAAGAATGAACAAGGATCAATGTTCAAAGAAGAATGAACGATTAAGAATGAACAAGGATCAATGATCAATGAAGAATGAACGATGAAGAATGAACAAGGATCAATGATCCATGAAGAATAAACGATGAAGAATGAACAAGGATCAATGATCAATGACGAATGAACGATGAAGAATGAACAAGGATCAATGATCAATGAAGCATAAACGATGAAGAATGAACAAGGATCAATGATCAATGAAGAATGAATGATGAAGAATGAACAAGTATCAATGATCAATGACGAATGAACGATGAAGAATGAACAAGGATCAATGATCAATGACGAATGAACGATGAAGAATGAACAAGGATCAATGATCAATGAAGAATGAATGATGAAGAATGAACAAGTATCAATGATCAATGACGAATGAACGATGAAGAATGAACAAGGACCAATGATCATTGAAGAATGAACGATGAAGAATGAACAAGGATCAAGGATCAATGAAGAATGAATGATGACGATTCAATAAGGATCAATTATCAATGAAGAATAAACGATGAAGAATGAACAACGATCAATGATCCATGAAGAATAAACGATGAAGAATGAACAAGCATCAATGATCAATGACGAATGAACGATGAAGAATTAACAAGGATCAATGATCAATGAAGCATAAACGATGAAGAATGGACAAGGATCAATGATCAATGTAGAATGAAAGATGAAGAATGAACAAGGATCAATGATCAATGACGAATGAATGATGAAGAATGAACAAGGATCAATGATCAATGAAGAATGAAAGATAAAGAATAAACAAGGATCAATGATCAATGAAGAATGAACAATGAACAATGAATATCAATGGTCAATGAAGAATGAACGATTAAGAATGAACAAGGATCAATGATCAATGAAGAATGAAAGATAAAGAATAAACAAGGATCAATGATCAATGAAGAATGAACAATGAAGAATGAACATCAATGGTCAATGAAGAATGAACGATTAAGAATGAACAAGGATCAATGATCAATGTAGAATGAACGATGAAGAATGAACAAGGATCAATGATCAATGACGAATGAACGATGAAGAATGAACAAGGATCAATGATCAATGTAGAATGAACGATGAAGAATGAACAAGGATCAATGATCAATGAAGAATGAACGATTAAGAATGAACAAGGATCAATGATCAATGAAGAATGAACGATGAAGAATGAACAAGGATCAATGATCAATGAAGAATGAACGATGAAGAATGAACAAGGATCAATGATCATTGTAGAATGAACGATGAAGAATGAACAAGGATCAATGATCAATGAAGAATGAACGATGAAGAATGAAAAAGGATAAGTGATCAATAATGAATGAACGATGAAGAATGAACAAGGATCAATGATCAATGAAGAATGAACGATAAAGAATGAAATAGGATCAATGATCAATGACGAATGAACGATGAAGAATGAACAAGGATCAATGATCAATGAAGAATGAACAAGGATAATTGATCAATGACGAATGAACGATGAAGAATGAACAAGGATCAATGATCAATGACGAATGAACGATGAAGAATGAAAAGGGATCAATGATCAATGAAGAATGAACGATTAAGAATGAACAAGAATCAATGGTCAATGACGAATGAACGATGAAGAATGAACAAGGATCAATGATCAATGAAGAATGAATGATGAAGAATGAACAAGTATCAATGATCAATGAAGAATAAACAATGAAGAATGAACAAGGATCAATGATCAATGACTAATGAACGATGAAGAATGAACAAGGATCAATGATCAATGAAGAATGAACGATAATGAATGAACAAGTATCAATGATCAATGACGAATGAACGATGAAGAATGAACAAGAATCAATGATCAATGAAAAATGAACGATGAAGAATGAACAAGGATCAATGATCAATGTAGAATGAACGATGAAGAATGAACAAGGATCAATGATCAATGACGAATGAACGATGAAGAATGAACAAGGATCAATGATCAATGAAGCATAAACGATGAAGAATGAACAAGGATCAATGATCAATGAAGAATGAACGATGACGATTCAATAAGGATCAATTATCAATGAAGAATAAACGATGAAGAATGAACAACGATCAATGATCCATGAAGAATAAACGATGAAGAATGAACAAGGATCAATGATCAATGACGAATGAACGATGAAGAATTAACAAGGATCAATGATCAATGAAGCATAAACGATGAAGAATGGACAAGGATCAATGATCAATGTAGAATGAAAGATGAAGAATGAACAAGGATCAATGATCAATGACGAATGAATGATGAAGAATGAACAAGGATCAATGATCAATGAAGAATGAAAGATAAAGAATAAACAAGGATCAATGATCAATGAAGAATGAACAATGAAGAATGAACAAGGATCAATGGTCAATGAAGAATGAACGATTAAGAATGAACAAGGATCAATGATCAATGTAGAATGAACGATGAAGAATGAACAAGGATCAATGATCAATGACGAATGAACGATGAAGAATGAACAAGGATCAATGATCAATGAAGAATGAACGATGAAGAATGAACAAGGATCAATGATCAATGACGAATGAACGATGAAGAATGAACAAGTATCAATGATCAATGAAGAATGAATGATAAAGAATGAACAAGTATCAATGATCAATGACGAATGAACGATGAAGAATGAACAAGGACCAATGATCATTGAAGAATGAACGATGAAGAATGAACAAGGATCAAGGATCAATGAAGAATGAACGATGACGATTCAATAAGGATCAATTATCAATGAAGAATAAACGATGAAGAATGAACAACGATCAATGATCCATGAAGAATAAACGATGAAGAATGAACAAGCATCAATGATCAATTACGAATGAACGATGAAGAATTAACAAGGATCAATGATCAATGAAGCATAAACGATGAAGAATGGACAAGGATCAATGATCAATGTAGAATGAAAGATGAAGAATGAACAAGGATCAATGATCAATGACGAATGAATGATGAAGAATGAACAAGGATCAATGATCAATGAAGAATGAAAGATAAAGAATAAACAAGGATCAATGATCAATGAAGAATGAACAATGAAGAATGAATATCAATGGTCAATGAAGAATGAACGATTAAGAATGAACAAGGATCAATGATCAATGAAGAATAAAAGATAAAGAATAAACAAGGATCAATGATCAATGAAGAATGAACAATGAAGAATGAACATCAATGGTCAATGAAGAATGAACGATTAAGAATGAACAAGGATCAATGATCAATGTAGAATGAACGATGAAGAATGAACAAGGATCAATGATCAAAGAAGAATGAACGATTAAGAATGAACAAGGATCAATGATCAATGAAGAATGAACGATGAAGAATGAACAAGGATCAATGATCCATGAAGAATAAACGATGAAGAATGAACAAGGATCAATGATCAATGACGAATGAACGATGAAGAATGAACAAGGATCAATGATCATTGAAGACTGAACGATGAAGAATGCACAAGGATAAATGATCAATGACGAATGAACGATGAAGAATGAACAAGGATCAATGATCAATGAAGCATAAACGATGAAGAATGAACAAGGATCAATGATCAATGAAGAATGAATGATGAAGAATGAACAAGTATCAATGATCAATGACGAATGAACGATGAAGAATGAACAAGGATCAATGATCAATGACGAATGAACGATGAAGAATGAACAAGGATCAATGATCAATGAAGAATGAATGATGAAGAATGAACAAGTATCAATGATCAATGACGAATGAACGATGAAGAATGAACAAGGACCAATGATCATTGAAGAATGAACGATGAAGAATGAACAAGGATCAAGGATCAATGAAGAATGAACGATGACGATTCAATAAGGATCAATTATCAATGAAGAATAAACGATGAAGAATGAACAACGATCAATGATCCATGAAGAATAAACGATGAAGAATGAACAAGCATCAATGATCAATGACGAATGAACGATGAAGAATTAACAAGGATCAATGATCAATGAAGCATAAACGATGAAGAATGGACAAGGATCAATGATCAATGTAGAATGAAAGATGAAGAATGAACAAGGATCAATGATCAATGACGAATGAATGATGAAGAATGAACAAGGATCAATGATCAATGAAGAATGAAAGATAAAGAATAAACAAGGATCAATGATCAATGAAGAATGAACAATGAAGAATGAATATCAATGGTCAATGAAGAATGAACGATTAAGAATGAACAAGGATCAATGATCAATGAAGAATGAAAGATAAAGAATAAACAAGGATCAATGATCAATGAAGAATGAACAATGAAGAATGAACATCAATGGTCAATGAAGAATGAACGATTAAGAATGAACAAGGATCAATGATCAATGTAGAATGAACGATGAAGAATGAACAAGGATCAATGATCAATGACGAATGAACGATGAAGAATGAACAAGGATCAATGATCAATGAAGAATGAACGATGAAGAATGAACAAGGATCAATGATCAATGACGAATGAACGATGAAGAATGAACAAGGATCAATGATCAATGTAGAATGAACGATGAAGAATGAACAAGGATCAATGATCAATGAAGAATGAACGATTAAGAATGAACAAGGATCAATGATCAATGAAGAATGAACGATGAAGAATGAACAAGGATCAATGATCAATGAAGA
Organism: Amaranthus tricolor; assembly: GCF_026212465.1. Classification (NCBI taxonomy): domain Eukaryota; kingdom Viridiplantae; phylum Streptophyta; class Magnoliopsida; order Caryophyllales; family Amaranthaceae; genus Amaranthus; species Amaranthus tricolor. The sequence continues at coordinate 28,416,382 of NC_080047.1, forward strand.
ATGAACGATGAAGAATGAACAAGGATCAATGATCATTGTAGAATGAACGATGAAGAATGAACAAGGATCAATGATCAATGAAGAATGAACGATGAAGAATGAAAAAGGATAAGTGATCAATAATGAATGAACGATGAAGAATGAACAAGGATCAATGATCAATGAAGAATGAACGATAAAGAATGAAATAGGATCAATGATCAATGACGAATGAACGATGAAGAATGAACAAGGATCAATGATCAATGAAGAATGAACAAGGATAATTGATCAATGACGAATGAACGATGAAGAATGAACAAGGATCAATGATCAATGACGAATGAACGATGAAGAATGAAAAGGGATCAATGATCAATGAAGAATGAACGATTAAGAATGAACAAGAATCAATGGTCAATGACGAATGAACGATGAAGAATGAACAAGGATCAATGATCAATGAAGAATGAATGATGAAGAATGAACAAGTATCAATGATCAATGAAGAATAAACAATGAAGAATGAACAAGGATCAATGATCAATGACTAATGAACGATGAAGAATGAACAAGGATCAATGATCAATGAAGAATGAACGATAATGAATGAACAAGTATCAATGATCAATGACGAATGAACGATGAAGAATGAACAAGAATCAATGATCAATGAAAAATGAACGATGAAGAATGAACAAGGATCAATGATCAATGTAGAATGAACGATGAAGAATGAACAAGGATCAATGATCAATGACGAATGAACGATGAAGAATGAACAAGGATCAATGATCAATGAAGCATAAACGATGAAGAATGAACAAGGATCAATGATCAATGAAGAATGAACGATGACGATTCAATAAGGATCAATTATCAATGAAGAATAAACGATGAAGAATGAACAACGATCAATGATCCATGAAGAATAAACGATGAAGAATGAACAAGGATCAATGATCAATGACGAATGAACGATGAAGAATTAACAAGGATCAATGATCAATGAAGCATAAACGATGAAGAATGGACAAGGATCAATGATCAATGTAGAATGAAAGATGAAGAATGAACAAGGATCAATGATCAATGACGAATGAATGATGAAGAATGAACAAGGATCAATGATCAATGAAGAATGAAAGATAAAGAATAAACAAGGATCAATGATCAATGAAGAATGAACAATGAAGAATGAACAAGGATCAATGGTCAATGAAGAATGAACGATTAAGAATGAACAAGGATCAATGATCAATGTAGAATGAACGATGAAGAATGAACAAGGATCAATGATCAATGACGAATGAACGATGAAGAATGAACAAGGATCAATGATCAATGAAGAATGAACGATGAAGAATGAACAAGGATCAATGATCAATGACGAATGAACGATGAAGAATGAACAAGTATCAATGATCAATGAAGAATGAATGATGAAGAATGAACAAGTATCAATGATCAACGACGAATGAACGATGAAGAATGAACAAGGACCAATGATCATTGAAGAATGAACGATGAAGAATGAACAAGGATCAAGGATCAATGAAGAATGAACGATGACGATTCAATAAGGATCAATTATCAATGAAGAATAAACGATGAAGAATGAACAACGATCAATGATCCATGAAGAATAAACGATGTAGAATGAACAAGCATCAATGATCAATGACGAATGAACGATGAAGAATTAACAAGGATCAATGATCAATGAAGCATAAACGATGAAGAATGGACAAGGATCAATGATCAATGTAGAATGAAAGATGAAGAATGAACAAGGATCAATGATCAATGACGAATGAATGATGAAGAATGAACAAGGATCAATGATCAATGAAGAATGAAAGATAAAGAATAAACAAGGATCAATGATCAATGAAGAATGAACAATGAAGAATGAATATCAATGGTCAATGAAGAATGAACGATTAAGAATGAACAAGGATCAATGATCAATGAAGAATGAAAGATAAAGAATAAACAAGGATCAATGATCAATGAAGAATGAACAATGAAGAATGAACATCAATGGTCAATGAAGAATGAACGATTAAGAATGAACAAGGATCAATGATCAATGTAGAATGAACGATGAAGAATGAACAAGGATCAATGATCAAAGAAGAATGAACGATTAAGAATGAACAAGGATCAATGATCAATGAAGAATGAACGATGAAGAATGAACAAGGATCAATGATCCATGAAGAATAAACGATGAAGAATGAACAAGGATCAATGATCAATGACGAATGAACGATGAAGAATGAACAAGGATCAATGATCAATGAAGAATGAACGATAAAGAATGAACAAGGATCAATGATCAATGACGAATGAACGATGAAGAATGAACAAGGATCAATGATCAATGAAGAATGAATGATGAAGAATGAACAAGTATCAATGATCAATGACGAATGAACGATGAAGAATGAACAAGGATCAATGATCAATGAAGCATAAACGATGAAGAATGAACAAGGATCAATGATCAATGAAGAATGAATGATGAAGAATGAACAAGTATCAATGATCAATGACGAATGAACGATGAAGAATGAACAAGGACCAATGATCATTGAAGAATGAACGATGAAGAATGAACAAGGATCAAGGATCAATGAAGAATGAACGATGACGATTCAATAAGGATCAATTATCAATGAAGAATAAACGATGAAGAATGAACAACGATCAATAATCCATGAAGAATAAACGATGAAGAATGAACAAGCATCAATGATCAATGACGAATGAACGATGAAGAATTAACAAGGTTCAATGATCAATGAAGCATAAACGATGAAGAATGGACAAGGATCAATGATCAATGTAGAATGAAAGATGAAGAATGAACAAGGATCAATGATCAATGACGAATGAATGATGAAGAATGAACAAGGATCAATGATCAATGAAGAATGAAAGATAAAGAATAAACAAGGATCAATGATCAATGAAGAATGAACAATGAAGAATGAACATCAATGGTCAATGAAGAATGAACGATTAAGAATGAACAAGGATCAATGATCAATGAAGAATGAACGATGAAGAATGAACAAGGATCAATGATCAATGACGAATGAACGATGAAGAATGAACAAGTATCAATGATCAATGAAGAATGAATGATGAAGAATGAACAAGTATCAATGATCAATGACGAATGAACGATGAAGAATGAACAAGGACCAATGATCATTGAAGAATGAACGATGAAGAATGAACAAGGATCAAGGATCAATGAAGAATGAACGATGACGATTCAATAAGGATCAATTATCAATGAAGAATAAACGATGAAGAATGAACAACGATCAATGATCCATGAAGAATAAACGATGAAGAATGAACAAGCATCAATGATCAATGACGAATGAACGATGAAGAATTAACAAGGATCAATGATCAATGAAGCATAAACGATGAAGAATGGACAAGGATCAATGATCAATGTAGAATGAAAGATGAAGAATGAACAAGGATCAATGATCAATGACGAATGAATGATGAAGAATGAACAAGGATCAATGATCAATGAAGAATGAAAGATAAAGAATAAACAAGGATCAATGATCAATGAAGAATGAACAATGAAGAATGAATATCAATGGTCAATGAAGAATGAACGATTAAGAATGAACAAGGATCAATGATCAATGAAGAATGAAAGATAAAGAATAAACAAGGATCAATGATCAATGAAGAATGAACAATGAAGAATGAACATCAATGGTCAATGAAGAATGAACGATTAAGAATGAACAAGGATCAATGATCAATGTAGAATGAACGATGAAGAATGAACAAGGATCAATGATCAAAGAAGAATGAACGATTAAGAATGAACAAGGATCAATGATCAATGAAGAATGAACGATGAAGAATGAACAAGGATCAATGATCCATGAAGAATAAACGATGAAGAATGAACAAGGATCAATGATCAATGACGAATGAACGATGAAGAATGAACAAGGATCAATGATCAATGAAGAATGAACGATAAAGAATGAACAAGGATCAATGATCAATGACGAATGAACGATGAAGAATGAACAAGGATCAATGATCAATGAAGAATGAATGATGAAGAATGAACAAGTATCAATGATCAATGACGAATGAACGATGAAGAATGAACAAGGATCAATGATCAATGACGAATGAACGATGAAGAATGAACAAGGATCAATGATCAATGAAGAATGAATGATGAAGAATGAACAAGTATCAATGATCAATGACGAATGAACGATGAAGAATGAACAAGGACCAATGATCATTGAAGAATGAACGATGAAGAATGAACAAGGATCAAGGATCAATGAAGAATGAACGATGACGATTCAATAAGGATCAATTATCAATGAAGAATAAACGATGAAGAATGAACAACGATCAATAATCCATGAAGAATAAACGATGAAGAATGAACAAGCATCAATGATCAATGACGAATGAACGATGAAGAATTAACAAGGTTCAATGATCAATGAAGCATAAACGATGAAGAATGGACAAGGATCAATGATCAATGTAGAATGAAAGATGAAGAATGAACAAGGATCAATGATCAATGACGAATGAATGATGAAGAATGAACAAGGATCAATGATCAATGAAGAATGAAAGATAAAGAATAAACAAGGATCAATGATCAATGAAGAATGAACAATGAAGAATGAACATCAATGGTCAATGAAGAATGAACGATTAAGAATGAACAAGGATCAATGATCAATGTAGAATGAACGATGAAGAATGAACAAGGATCAATGATCAATGACGAATGAACGATGAAGAATGAACAAGGATCAATGATCAATGAAGAATGAACGATGAAGAATGAACAAGGATCAATGATCAATGACGAATGAACGATGAAGAATGAACAAGGATCAATGATCAATGTAGAATGAACGATGAAGAATGAACAAGGATCAATGATCAATGAAGAATGAACGATTAAGAATGAACAAGGATCAATGATCAATGAAGAATGAACGATGAAGAATGAACAAGGATCAATGATCAATGAAGAATGAACGATGAAGAATGAACAAGGATCAATGATCATTGTAGAATGAACGATGAAGAATGAACAAGGATCAATGATCAATGAAGAATGAACGATGAAGAATGAAAAAGGATAAGTGATCAATAATGAATGAACGATGAAGAATGAACAAGGATCAATGATCAATGAAGAATGAACGATAAAGAATGAAATAGGATCAATGATCAATGACGAATGAACGATGAAGAATGAACAAGGATCAATGATCAATGAAGAATGAACAAGGATAATTGATCAATGACGAATGAACGATGAAGAATGAACAAGGATCAATGATCAATGACGAATGAACGATGAAGAATGAAAAGGGATCAATGATCAATGAAGAATGAACGATTAAGAATGAACAAGAATCAATGGTCAATGACGAATGAACGATGAAGAATGAACAAGGATCAATGATCAATGAAGAATGAATGATGAAGAATGAACAAGTATCAATGATCAATGAAGAATAAACAATGAAGAATGAACAAGGATCAATGATCAATGACTAATGAACGATGAAGAATGAACAAGGATCAATGATCAATGAAGAATGAACGATAATGAATGAACAAGTATCAATGATCAATGACGAATGAACGATGAAGAATGAACAAGAATCAATTATCAATGAAAAATGAACGATGAAGAATGAACAAGGATCAATGATCAATGTAGAATGAACGATGAAGAATGAACAAGGATCAATGATCAATGACGAATGAACGATGAAGAATGAACAAGGATCAATGATCAATGAAGCATAAACGATGAAGAATGAACAAGGATCAATGATCAATGAAGAATGAACGATGACGATTCAATAAGAATCAATTATCAATGAAGAATAAACGATGAAGAATGAACAACGATCAATGATCCATGAAGAATAAACGATGAAGAATGAACAAGGATCAATGATCAATGACGAATGAACGATGAAGAATTAACAAGGATCAATGATCAATGAAGCATAAACGATGAAGAATGGACAAGGATCAATGATCAATGTAGAATGAAAGATGAAGAATGAACAAGGATCAATGATCAATGACGAATGAATGATGAAGAATGAACAAGGATCAATGATCAATGAAGAATGAAAGATAAAGAATAAACAAGGATCAATGATCAATGAAGAATGAACAATGAAGAATGAACAAGGATCAATGGTCAATGAAGAATGAACGATTAAGAATGAACAAGGATCAATGATGAATGTAGAATGAACGATGAAGAATGAACAAGGATCAATGATCAATGACGAATGAACGATGAAGAATGAACAAGGATCAATGATCAATGAAGAATGAACGATGAAGAATGAACAAGGATCAATGATCAATGACGAATGAACGAAGAAGAATGAACAAGGATCAATGATCAATGAAGAATGAACGAGGATGAATTAACAAGGATCAATGATCAATGACGAATGAACGATGAAGAATGAATAAGGATCAATGATCAATGAAGAATGAACGATGAAGAATGAACAAGGATCAATGGTCAATGACGAATGAACGATTAAAAATGAACAAGGATCAATGATCAATGAAGAATGAACGATGAAGAATGAACAAGGATCAATGATCAATGTAGAATGAACGATGAAGAATGAACAAGGATCAATGATCAATGAAGAATGAACGATGAAGAATGAACAAGGATCAATGATCAATGTAGAATGAACGATGAAGAATGAACAAGGATCAATGATCAATGACGAATGAACGATGAAGAATGAACAAGGATCAATGATCAATGAAGCATAAACAATGAAGAATGAACAAGGATCAATGATCAATGAAGAATGAACGATGAAGAATGAACAAGGATCAATGATCATTGTAGAATGAACGATGAAGAATGAACAAGGATCAATGATCAATGAAGAATGAACGATGAAGAATGAAAAAGGATAAGTGATCAATAACGAATGAACGATGAAGAATGAACAAGGATCAATGATCAATGAAGAATGAACGATAAAGAATGAAATAGGATCAATGATCAATGACGAATGAACGATGAAGAATGAACAAGGATCAATGATCAATGAAGAATGAACGATGAAGAATGAACAAGGATTATTGATCAATGACGAATGAACGATGAAGAATGAACAAGGATCAATGATCAATGACGAATGAACGATGAAGAATGAAAAGGGATCAATGATCAATGAAGAATGAACGATTAAGAATGAACAAGGATCAATGGTCAATGACGAATGAAAGATGAAGAATGAACAAGGATCAATGATCAATGACGAATGAATGATGAAGAATGAACAAGGATCAATGATCAATGAAGAATGAAAGATAAAGAATAAACAAGGATCAATGATCAATGAAGAATGAACAATGAAGAATGAACATCAATGGTCAATGAAGAATGAACGATTAAGAATGAACAAGGATCAATGATCAATGAAGAATGAAAGATAAAGAATAAACAAGGATCAATGATCAATGAAGAATGAACAATGAAGAATGAACATCAATGGTCAATGAAGAATGAACGATTAAGAATGAACAAGGATCAATGATCAATGTAGAATGAACGATGAAGAATGAACAAGGATCAATGATCAATGACGAATGAACGATGAAGAATGAACAAGGATCAATGATCAATGAAGAATGAACGATGAAGAATGAACAAGGATCAATGATCAATGACGAATGAACGATGAAGAATGAACAAGGATCAATGATCAATGAAGCATAAACGATGAAGAATGAACAAGGATCAATGATCAATGAAGAATGAACGATGACGATTCAATAAGGATCAATTATCAATGAAGAATAAACGATGAAGAATGAACAACGATCAATGATCCATGAAAAATGAACGATGAAGAATGAAAAAGGACCAATGATCATTGAAGAATGAACGATGAAGAATGAACAAGGATCAAGGATCAATGAAGAATGAACGATGACGATTCAATAAGGATCAATTATCAATGAAGAATAAACGATGAAGAATGAACAACGATCAATGATCCATGAAGAATAAACGATGAAGAATGAACAAGCATCAATGATCAATGACGAATGAACGATGAAGAATTAACAAGGATCAATGATCAATGAAGCATAAACGATGAAGAATGGACAAGGATCAATGATCAATGTAGAATGAAAGATGAAGAATGAACAAGGATCAATGATCAATGACGAATGAATGATGAAGAATGAACAAGGATCAATGATCAATGAAGAATAAAAGATAAAGAATAAACAAGGATCAATGATCAATGAAGAATGAACAATGAAGAATGAACATCAATGGTCAATGAAGAATGAACGATTAAGAATGAACAAGGATCAATGATCAATGAAGAATGAAAGATAAAGAATAGATCAATTGACCAAGATGGTCAAGGTACAAGTGTCCAAGATGTCCAAGTCCAATCCAATGCAAGGGAATTAATTTTGTCCAAGTCTTATTTTGATCATAGCATGCACGGTCCAAATAAGTCATCAAATGGTTGTACTTTGCTAAGTATGACTAAGTACTTTGTTGAAAGTATAAATTAAAGGGTGTCGGTTACAAGGAATTAATTCCAAACAGTTTTGGAATACGAAGGGGCATGTTTTAAGGAGATTTAAAGCTGGTTTTTAATCTCATTTAAAGCTGCAGTTTTGGAATTCAAAGGGGCATGTTTTTAGGAGTATTTATGGCTGAATATTAACCTTTTTTTAGTGGGGGTTACTAGGCATTATTGTAGGAGTAAAATGCAATAATAAAGAAGCTTAAATGGAGGAGTAAATGGGAGTTACCAGGCAAATGAATGGGCTGTTTTGGATGTTACTTTGCACACTTGAAGGAGCCATGTGAAGAGTTTAATTGCTGGCCATTTCTTCCCTAGTTTTAATCTTTGTTTAATTAGTCTTAAGTGTGTGTAATGGAGATTAATGTGGACATTGATTAGCCACTTAATTCTCTTTTATTTTGTTGTCTTTTTAATTTCTTTTGTGAATTTATTTAGGCAAGTGAAAGGTTGTAATTATTTAATGTAAGAATGCTATATATAGCATACTTTGATGAATGAAAAACACATCCAGAAATTTGCCAAAAAACTTGTGTTTTGTTTATTGAACTTGACTTGTGTTTAGTCAATTTTAATTGTCCAAATTTGAGTGTTCCAAATTTGAAGAGTTAGAGTTTTAGTGAGAGTTCCTAAAACTAAAGCTTGTAGTTGACGATTTGGTGAGAGTTCCCTAATCTAAGCTACACCCAAACAAGTGAGTGAGTGTTCCTCCTTGTTATATCCTCAAGTTTAGGGTGAGAGTTCCCCTAACTAATCTGATCATACTAAAAAAATATACCAAAAAACGTGTGACCCCTTTAACTTATCATTTTGTAACAAGGTTTCTCGTCTTGTTTACACATCATTTGGCGCGTCAGGTAGGGGGAGTTTTTCCATACACTTCCAAAGGGGTCGAATACCTACATATCATGGGAGAGAATCAAGATTTGAGGGTAGCTTTGGAAGCTCTCAATCGATCCATTGCTAGTCAAGAAAGGTTGGCCGAGACTAATGCCAATCTACAAGGGAATCTTGCTGCCTTAATGGCAAGACTCTTGAACGAGCAAGATAGGAGGGATCAAGATGAAGAACCTCCACCTAGGAGGGAGGATAGGAGTCTCAAAGTAGACGTCCCTTCCTTTGATGGGTCACTTGATCCAGAGAAGTACTTGGAATGGGAGAAATCCTTGGAAAGGTACTTTGAGTACAAGGATATTCAAGAAGAAGTGCAGAAATATAAGATAGCCAAGGTGAAACTGAAGGGCTATGGTGACAGTTGGTTGCAAGGGGAACAAAGGGCACGTACCCTTAGGGGTAAAGCTCCCATATCAACCTGGAACAAGATGAAGAAACGGATGAGAGACCGTTTCATTCCTCACAATTACAAGCAAAGCCAATATGTGAAGTGGAGTACTTTGCAACAAAATGGAGATTCCGTGGAAGACTACATCAAAGAGTTTGATAGGCTTGCCATTGTGTGTGAAGTAACTGAAAATGAAGAGCTCAAAATGGGGCGTTTTGTAGCTGGGTTGGATCAAGAATTACAAGACAAGCTTGAAGGTTACACTAACCTCACGTTTGTGGAAGCTTGCAAACTTGTGACCAAGTTTGATGCTAGGAGGAAAAAGAAGAAAACGCCTACCACTACTCCAGTGGTGCGCAATCCACCCTTCACCTTGAAGAAGGGTTCTTCCTTTAGCAAGTCAAATGAAGCACCTAAGAAAGACAAGAAAGACTTCAAACTTAACGACATTGTCTGTTACAAGTGTGGAGGTAGAGGACATTTCAAAAAGGATTGTCCTAATTCAAGGGCCTTAACCATGCAAGAGGTTAGGCTCATAGCCACCCAAAACATAAATTGGGAGGAATTTGAAACTGAAGAAGAGGAGACCGAAAGTCCTAAGGAAGAGGATGGGGAAGATGATTGCTTTCCGGAGATGGAGGACAAAACCAATTTAGTGGTTAGAAGGGCATTGCAAGCACGTGTGGAGGAGCCTTTGGCGCCACAAAGACAACACATTTTCATCACCAAATGTAAAATTGGTGACGAGGTATGTGACTTAATTATTGATGGGGGGAGTGAGGCTAATACTGTGTCAAAGACTTTAGTGTCTAGACTTGGTCTTACCACCACTAATCATCCACACCCTTACAAGTTGAGTTGGTTAGGTTCTAATTCTAGTACGGGAGTTGGAAAGCAATGCATGGTTAATTTCTCTATTGGTTCTTATCATGATAATCAATTATGTGACGCAAGTGGGAAAGCGATTGGTGCCGTGTTGATTCAAGAGGGGCGTCCAATTGCATATTTTAGTGAAAAGTTGAGTCAAGGAAAGTTGAATTATTCCACCTATGATAAAGAGTTCTATGCCATGGTGAGACCTCTAGATCATTGGTCACATTATTTGAGGCCACAGCCGTTTATCTTGCATTCTGATCATGAGTCCTTGAGATTCATTCATGGACAAAAGAAGTTGAATTCAAGACATGCTAAGTGGGTTGAATTTCTGCAAACCTTTAACTTTTCCTCTAAGTACAAAAGTGCTAAAGCTAATGTTGTTGCGGATGCCTTATCTAGGAGGCATAATTTTCTTGGAGTTGTTGAAGCTAAGATTCTTGGTTTTGATTTGATCAAAGAGTACTACAAGGAAGATGGTGATTTTAATGGCGTCATGGAGAAATGTGTTCATGGAGTTTATGATTTATTTTCCTTACATGATGGTTTTCTTTTCAAGGGAAATAGATTATGCATTCCTAAGTGTCCAATTAGAAGTTTGTTGATTCATGAAGTTCATGGAGGAGGTCTAGCTGGTCACGTTGGGATTCAAAAGACAATGGAGCTTCTTCAAGCTCACTTTTACTGGCCAAAGATGTTAGCTACGGTTCATCATGTGGTTAGTCGTTGCTCTACTTGTCAAAGGGCAAAAATGGTGTTTCATAAGGGTCTTTACAAGCCTTTGCCAGTTCCTGATGTAAATGCTAATTCAAGACTTCCTAAATGATTAAGGAAGGAGAAGGACAAAAGAAAAGAAAGAAGAAGTAATTTGGACAGAATGTATATTTGAATGAAAATAGGACAACCAAAGCACAAGAACAAACTCAATGCAATAGTATTTAGGCTAGAGACAAGACAAACTCAATCTCCCCTAGTTTAATACTCAAGAACACACTCAAAGTATTAAAGAACTCTTGTTAACCTTGGACAAACACAAAGATAGGCAAGAAGAAAACACAAAGGTTGATTCATAAAACAAGTCTGAACTTTCATTCATGAATAGCTCTCTTTAAATAGAGTTACAACAGCAAAAGGAAGCTAAAAAGCAAGAGAATTTAAGGTGGGACGTCCAAGCATGGGGAACAAGCATTGGAACTCACAAAACAACATTAAATAGCCTCCAAAGCATGCATTAGGCTGATTTAAGTTGTTCCCTAAGCATGCAGTAGCTAATTAATCAGATTTAAGTGGTAAAAAGACTTTAAAAAACATAACTAAACTTGGACCTATCAAAGTGACGTCCAACCAATATATATGTAGCTTCACTTAATCTTCAACCCAAGTTAGACATGTAACAAATTCAGATTTAAAAGGATTAAAACCAAGTACTTCAAGAACTAAAGCAATCGGCTCATGAGATAACGTATTTGATCTTGGATCAGAAGACAATATTGTCCAAAACCATACTTGAAACTTAAAATAAACCATATCCATATGTTAAAAAGATTGACATGTGATTTGATTTTGAATAAGCCGATTGCTATTGCATCATCTTGCATCATTCTCCTTTTCTTCGAAAAGAATTCGACCTCGAATTCGGTTATTCCTAAAAACACAAGTTCAATCTGACAAGCTTCAATATGTATATTTCCTCTAATCAACTCCTTTTCTTCAAAAATATACCCAAATTTAACACACTTTTCATCGATGAGATTTTTTAGTTTTTCTTGCACCAAATAAAAACTATGTAAATCAAAATGATTGTTAAAATTGGTATTTGGTTGTTTAATTCCAATATTTTCTATGGGTTCAACTTGCTTTTCATCAATTGGCTCCTCATTTTTATCATTGGAAACTTTGAAGCCAGATATGTTCAACTCTATGGACTCTTCAACTTTTGTTTGATAAAAAACATTTTCATGGCTCTTCTCCCCAAGTTTAATTACAAGTTCCTCTCGGAGTATTTCTTCATCTACATGATCTTCTTTCTCTAGGACAAGGGACTTATACATTTTCTCTTCTTCTTCCATAATGGAACATTTGGAAGGTAAAATAGATTTGAAAGGACATTTACAAGTAAGATGACTTTTATCTTTACATATAAAACATCTTTTACCCAAGTTGTTCAATTTTTTAGTAATAACTCGCAACATTTCCACCAAATCTCCACAAGTGCCCATTTTTTTTTAAACACCCTTTCGATCCACCAAAAGCTTCTGATACCAAATGATGTAAATGCTAATTCAAGACTTCCTAAATGATTAAGGAAGGAGAAGGACAAAAGAAAAGAAAGAAGAAGTAATTTGGACAGAATGTATATTTGAATGAAAATAAGACAACCAAAGCACAAGAACAAACTCAATGCAATAGTATTTAGGCTAGAGACAAGACAAACTCAATCTCCCCTAGTTTAATACTCAAGAACACACTCAAAGTATTAAAGAACTCTTGTTAACCTTGGACAAACACAAAGATAGGCAAGAAGAAAACACAAAGGTTGATTCATAAAACAAGTCTGAACTTTCATTCATGAATAGCTCTCTTTAAATAGAGTTACAACAGCAAAAGGAAGCTAAAAAGCAAGAGAATTTAAGGTGGGACGTCCAAGCATGGGGAACAAGCATTGGAACTCACAAAACAACATTAAATAGCCTCCAAAGCATGCATTAGGCTGATTTAAGTTGTTCCCTAAGCATGCAGTAGCTAATTAATCAGATTTAAGTGGTAAAAAGACTTTAAAAAACATAACTAAACTTGGACCTATCAAAGTGACGTCCAACCAATATATATGTAGCTTCACTTAATCTTCAACCCAAGTTAGACATGTAACAAATTCAGATTTAAAAGGATTAAAACCAAGTACTTCAAGAACTAAAGCAATCGGCTCATGAGATAACGTATTTGATCTTGGATCAGAAGACAATATTGTCCAAAACCATACTTGAAACTTAAAATAAACCATATCCATATGTTAAAAAGATTGACATGTGATTTGATTTTGAATAAGCCGATTGCTATTGCATCATCTTGCATCAGTTCCCGAGAGACCTTGGGAAGATGTTAGTATGGATTTTATTGTAGCTTTACCTAGAACTCAAAGGGGTAAAGATTCAATAATGGTGGTTGTTGATAGGTTCTCAAAAATGGCTCACTTCATTCCATGTCATAAAACTGAAGATGCCATGAAAGTGGCTAAGCTATATTTTGAGGAAGTGGTTCGTTTTCATGGGGTGCCACGCACCATTGTGTCCGATCGAGATACAAAGTTCCTAAGTCATTTTTGGAAGTCATTATGGCGTCTCATGGGAACTAAGTTGCTGTTTTCTACATCACATCATCCACAAACCGACGGTCAAACCGAGGTGGTGAATAGAGTTCTTGGTTCTTTGCTTAGAACATTGGTTAGTAAGAGCACCAAGGATTGGGATGTTAAGCTTGCTCATGCCGAGTTTGCTTACAATAGGACTCCTAGTGCTACTACAAAGTATTCACCTTTTGAAGTAGTCTACGGGGTTAATCCCTATGTTCCTATTGATCTTATTGCTCTACCTCAAGATAAGTTTGTGCATGGAGGTGCAAAAGAGCAAGCCGAGTTCATGGTCAAGATTCACAAGGAAGTGAGGAAGAATATTGAAAAGGCCAATGAGACTTACAAGAAACAAGCCAACAAAAGAGTTAGAAACGTGAAGAACTTTGAAGTTGGTGACTTAGTGTGGATTTACATGAGGAAAGAAAGATTTCCTAGTCAAAGGAAAAACAAGCTCATGCCACGAGCTGAAGGTCCATTTGAAGTAGTGGAAAAGATCAATGACAATGCATACAAGGTTGATTTGGGTGGAAGGCATGGCGTCTCAAGTACGTTCAATGTGGGTGATCTTGCACTATATTATGATGATGAAGAATTGAGGGCAATTCCCTTTGAAGAAGAGGAGGATGACCAAGATGGTCAAGGTACAAGTGTCCAAGATGTCCAAGTCCAATCCAATGCAAGGGAATTAATTTTGTCCAAGTCTTATTTTGATCATAGCATGCACGGTCCAAATAAGTCATCAAATGGTTGTACTTTGCTAAGTATGACTAAGTACTTTGTTGAAAGTATAAATTAAAGGGTGTCGGTTACGAGGAATTAATTCCAAACAGTTTTGGAATACGAAGGGGCATGTTTTAAGGAGATTTAAAGCTGGTTTTTAATCTCATTTAAAGCTGCAGTTTTGGAATTCAAAGGGGCATGTTTTTAGGAGTATTTATGGCTGAATATTAACCTTTTTTTAGTGGGGGTTACTAGGCATTATTGTAGGAGTAAAATGCAATAATAAAGAAGCTTAAATGGAGGAGTAAATGGGAGTTACCAGGCAAATGAATGGGCTGTTTTGGATGTTACTTTGCACACTTGAAGGAGCCATGTGAAGAGTTTAATTGCTGGCCATTTCTTCCCTAGTTTTAATCTTTGTTTAATTAGTCTTAAGTGTGTGTAATGGAGATTAATGTGGACATTGATTAGCCACTTAATTCTCTTTTATTTTGTTGTCTTTTTAATTTCTTTTGTGAATTTATTTAGGCAAGTGAAAGGTTGTAATTATTTAATGTAAGAATGCTATATATAGCATACTTTGATGAATGAAAAACACATCCAGAAATTTGCCAAAAAACTTGTGTTTTGTTTATTGAACTTGACTTGTGTTTAGTCAATTTTAATTGTCCAAATTTGAGTGTTCCAAATTTGAAGAGTTAGAGTTTTAGTGAGAGTTCCTAAAACTAAAGCTTGTAGTTGACGATTTGGTGAGAGTTCCCTAATCTAAGCTACACCCAAACAAGTGAGTGAGTGTTCCTCCTTGTTATATCCTCAAGTTTAGGGTGAGAGTTCCCCTAACTAATCTGATCATACTAAAAAAATATACCAAAAAACGTGTGACCCCTTTAACTTATCATTTTGTAACAAGGTTTCTCGTCTTGTTTACACATCATCAATGAAGAATGAACATCAATGGTCAATGAAGAATGAACGATTAAGAATGAACAAGGATCAATGATCAATGTAGAATGAACGATGAAGAATGAACAAGGATCAATGATCAATGAAGAATGAACGATGAAGAATGAACAAGGATAATTGATCAATGACGCATGAACGATGAAGAATGAACAAGGATCAATGATCAATGAAGAATGAACGATTAAGAATGAACAAGAATCAATGGTCAATGACGAATGAAGGATGAAGAATGAACAAGGATCAATGATCAATGACGAATGAATGATGAAGAATGAACAAGGATCAATGATCAATGAAGAATGAAAGATAAAGAATAAACAAGGATCAATGATCAATGAAGAATGAACAATGAAGAATGAACATCAATGGTCAATGAAGAATGAACGATTAAGAATGAACAAGGATCAATGATCAATGAAGAATGAAAGATAAAGAATAAACAAGGATCAATGATCAATGAAGAATGAACAATGAAGAATGAACATCAATGGTCAATGAAGAATGAACGATTAAGAATGAACAAGGATCAATGATCAATGTAGAATGAACGATGAAGAATGAACAAGGATCAATGATCAATGACGAATGAACGATGAAGAATGAACAAGGATCAATGATCAATGAAGAATGAACGATGAAGAATGAACAAGGATCAATGATCAATGACGAATGAACGATGAAGAATGAACAAGGATCAATGATCAATGAAGCATAAACGATGAAGAATGAACAAGGATCAATGATCAATGAAGAATGAACGATGACGATTCAATAAGGATCAATTATCAATGAAGAATAAACGATGAAGAATGAACAACGATCAATGATCCATGAAAAATGAACGATGAAGAATGAAAAAGGACCAATGATCATTGAAGAATGAACGATGAAGAATGAACAAGGATCAAGGATCAATGAAGAATGAACGATGACGATTCAATAAGGATCAATTATCAATGAAGAATAAACGATGAAGAATGAACAACGATCAATGATCCATGAAGAATAAACGATGAAGAATGAACAAGCATCAATGATCAATGACGAATGAACGATGAAGAATTAACAAGGATCAATGATCAATGAAGCATAAACGATGAAGAATGGACAAGGATCAATGATCAATGTAGAATGAAAGATGAAGAATGAACAAGGATCAATGATCAATGACGAATGAATGATGAAGAATGAACAAGGATCAATGATCAATGAAGAATAAAAGATAAAGAATAAACAAGGATCAATGATCAATGAAGAATGAACAATGAAGAATGAACATCAATGGTCAATGAAGAATGAACGATTAAGAATGAACAAGGATCAATGATCAATGAAGAATGAAAGATAAAGAATAGATCAATGAAGAATGAACAATGAAGAATGAACATCAATGGTCAATGAAGAATGAACGATTAAGAATGAACAAGGATCAATGATCAATGTAGAATGAACGATGAAGAATGAACAAGGATCAATGATCAATGACGAATGAACGATGAAGAATGAACAAGGATCAATGATCAATGAAGAATGAACGATGAAGAATGAACAAGGATCAATGATCAATGACGAATGAACGATGAAGAATGAACAAGGATCAATGATCAATGAAGCATAAACGATGAAGAATGAACAAGGATCAATGATCAATGAAGAATGAACGATGACGATTCAATAAGGATCAATTATCAATGAAGAATAAACGATGAAGAATGAACAACGATCAATGATCCATGAAGAATAAACGATGAAGAATGAACAAGGATCAATGATCAATGACGAATGAACGATGAAGAATTAACAAGGATCAATGATCAATGAAGCATAAACGATGAAGAATGGACAAGGATCAATGATCAATGTAGAATGAAAGATGAAGAATGAACAAGGATCAATGATCAATGACGAATGAATGATGAAGAATGAACAAGGATCAATGATCAATGAAGAATGAAAGATAAAGAATAAACAAGGATCAATGATCAATGAAGAATGAACAATGAAGAATGAACAAGGATCAATGGTCAATGAAGAATGAACGATTATGAATGAACAAGGATCAATGATCAATGTAGAATGAACGATGAAGAATGAACAAGGATCAATGATCAATGACGAATGAACGATGAAGAATGAACAAGGATCAATGATCAATGAAGAATCAACGATGAAGAATGAACAAGGATCAATGATCAATGACGAATGAACGAAGAAGAATGAACAAGGATCAATGATCAATGAAGAATGAACGATGATGAATGAACAAGGATCAATGATCAATGACGAATGAACGATGAAGAATGAATAAGGATCAATGATCAATGAAGAATGAACGATGAAGAATGAACAAGGATCAATGGTCAATGACGAATGAACGATTAAGAATGAACAAGGATCAATGATCAATGAAGAATGAACGATGAAGAATGAACAAGGATCAATGATCAATGTAGAATGAACGATGAAGAATGAACAAGGATCAATGATCAATGACGAATGAACGATGAATAATGAACAAGGATCAATGATCAATGAAGCATAAACAATGAAGAATGAACAAGGATCAATGATCAATGAAGAATGAACGATGAAGAATGAACAAGGATCAATGATCATTGTAGAATGAACGATGAAGAATGAACAAGGATCAATGATCAATGAAGAATGAACGATGAAGAATGAAAAAGGATAAGTGATCAATAACGAATGAACGATGAAGAATGAACAAGGATCAATGATCAATGAAGAATGAACGATAAAGAATGAAATAGGATCAATGATCAATGACGAATGAACGATGAAGAATGAACAAGGATCAATGATCAATGAAGAATGAACGATGAAGAATGAACAAGGATAATTGATCAATGACGAATGAACGATGAAGAATGAACAAGGATCAATGATCAATGACGAATGAACGATGAAGAATGAAAAGGGATCAATGATCAATGAAGAATGAACGATTAAGAATGAACAAGAATCAATGGTCAATGACGAATGAAAGATGAAGAATAAACAAGGATCAATGATCAATGACAAATGAATGATGAAGAATGAACAAGGATCAATGATCAATGAAGAATGAAAGATAAAGAATAAACAAGGATCAATGATCAATGAAGAATGAACAATGAAGAATGAACATCAATGGTCAATGAAGAATGAACGATTAAGAATGAACAAGGATCAATGATCAATGAAGAATGAAAGATAAAGAATAAACAAGGATCAATGATCAATGAAGAATGAACAATGAAGAATGAACATCAATGGTCAATGAAGAATGAACGATTAAGAATGAACAAGGATCAATGATCAATGTAGAATGAACGATGAAGAATGAACAAGGATCAATGATCAATGACGAATGAACGATGAAGAATGAACAAGGATCAATGATCAATAAAGAATGAACGATGAAGAATGAACAAGGATCAATGATCAATGACGAATGAACGATGAAGAATGAACAAGGATCAATGATCAATGAAGCATAAACGATAAAGAATGAACAAGGATCAATGATCAATGAAGAATGAACGATGACGATTCAATAAGGATCAATTATCAATGAAGAATAAACGATGAAGAATGAACAACGATCAATGATCCATGAAGAATAAACGATGAAGAATGAACAAGGATCAATGATCAATGACGAATGAACGATGAAGAATTAACAAGGATCAATGATCAATGAAGCATAAACGATGAAGAATGGACAAGGATCAATGATCAATGTAGAATGAAAGATGAAGAATGAACAAGGATCAATGATCAATGACGAATGAATGATGAAGAATGAACAAGGATCAATGATCAATGAAGAATGAAAGATAAAGAATAAACAAGGATCAATGATCAATGAAGAATGAACAATGAAGAATGAACAAGGATCAATGGTCCATGAAGAATGAACGATTAAGAATGAACAAGGATCAATGATCAATGTAGAATGAACGATGAAGAATGAACAAGGATCAATGATCAATGACGAATGAACGATGAAGAATGAACAAGGATCAATGATCAATGAAGAATGAACGATGAAGAATGAACAAGGATCAATGATCAATGACGAATGAACGAAGAAGAATGAACAAGGATCAATGATCAATGAAGAATGAACGATGATGAATGAACAAGGATCAATGATCAATGACGAATGAACGATGAAGAATGAATAAGGATCAATGATCAATGAAGAATGAACAATGAAGAATGAACAAGGATCAATGGTCAATGACGAATGAACGATTAAGAATGAACAAGGATCAATGATCAATGAAGAATGAAGAATGAACGATGAAGAATGAACAAGGATCAATGATCAATGTAGAATGAACGATGAAGAATGAACAAGGATCAATGATCAATGAAGAATGAACGATGAAGAATGAACAAGGATCAATGATCAATGTAGAATGAACGATGAAGAATGAACAAGGATCAATGATCAATGACGAATGAACGATGAAGAATGAACAAGGATCAATGATCAATGAAGCATAAACAATGAAGAATGAACAAGGATCAATGATCAATGAAGAATGAACGATGAAGAATGAACAAGGATCAATGATCATTGTAGAATGAACGATGAAGAATGAACAAGGATCAATGATCAATGAAGAATGAACGATGAAGAATGAAAAAGGATAAGTGATCAATAACGAATGAACGATGAAGAATGAACAAGGATCAATGATCAATGAAGAATGAACGATAAAGAATGAAATAGGATCAATGATCAATGACGAATGAACGATGAAGAATGAACAAGGATCAATGATCAATGAAGAATGAACGATGAAGAATGAACAAGGATAATTGATCAATGACGAATGAACGATGAAGAATGAACAAGGATGAATGATCAATGACGAATGAACGATGAAGAATGAAAAGGGATCAATGATCAATGAAGAATGAACGATTAAGAATGAACAAGAATCAATGGTCAATGACGAATGAAAGATGAAGAATGAACAAGGATCAATGATCAATGACGAATGAATGATGAAGAATGAACAAGGATCAATGATCAATGAAGAATGAAAGATAAAGAACAAACAAGGATCAATGATCAATGAAGAATGAACAATGAAGAATGAACATTGATGGTCAATGAAGACTGAACGATTAAGAATGAACAAGGATCAATGATCAATGAAGAATGAAAGATAAAGAATAAACAAGGATCAATGATCAATGAAGAATGAACAATGAAGAATGAACATCAATGGTCAATGAAGAATGAACGATTAAGAATGAACAAGGATCAATGATCAATGTAGAATGAACGATGAAGAATGAACAAGGATCAATGATCAATGACGAATGAACGATGAAGAATGAACAAGGATCAATGATCAAAGAAGAATGAACGATGAAGAATGAACAAGGATCAATGATCAATGACGAATGAACGATGAAGAATGAACAAGGATCAATGATCAATGAAGCATAAACGATGAAGAATGAACAAGGATCAATGATCAATGAAGAATGAACGATGACGATTCAATAAGGATCAATTATCAATGAAGAATAAACGATGAAGAATGAACAACGATCAATGATCCATGAAGAATAAACGATGAAGAATGAACAAGGATCAATGATCAATGACGAATGAACGATGAAGAATTAACAAGGATCAATGATCAATGAAGCATAAACGATGAAGAATGGACAAGGATCAATGATCAATGTAGAATGAAAGATGAAGAATGAACAAGGATCAATGATCAATGACGAATGAATGATGAAGAATGAACAAGGATCAATGATCAATGAAGAATGAAAGATAAAGAATAAACAAGGATCAATGATCAATGAAGAATGAACAATGAAGAATGAACAAGGATCAATGGTCAATGAAGAATGAACGATTATGAATGAACAAGGATCAATGATCAATGTAGAATGAACGATGAAGAATGAACAAGGATCAATGATCAATGACGAATGAACGATGAAGAATGAACAAGGATCAATGATCAATGAAGAATCAACGATGAAGAATGAACAAGGATCAATGATCAATGACGAATGAACGAAGAAGAATGAACAAGGATCAATGATCAATGAAGAATGAACGATGATGAATGAACAAGGATCAATGATCAATGACGAATGAACGATGAAGAATGAATAAGGATCAATGATCAATGAAGAATGAACGATGAAGAATGAACAAGGATCAATGGTCAATGACGAATGAACGATTAAGAATGAACAAGGATCAATGATCAATGAAGAATGAACGATGAAGAATGAACAAGGATCAATGATCAATGTAGAATGAACGATGAAGAATGAACAAGGATCAATGATCAATGACGAATGAACGATGAATAATGAACAAGGATCAATGATCAATGAAGCATAAACAATGAAGAATGAACAAGGATCAATGATCAATGAAGAATGAACGATGAAGAATGAACAAGGATCAATGATCATTGTAGAATGAACGATGAAGAATGAACAAGGATCAATGATCAATGAAGAATGAACGATGAAGAATGAAAAAGGATAAGTGATCAATAACGAATGAACGATGAAGAATGAACAAGGATCAATGATCAATGAAGAATGAACGATAAAGAATGAAATAGGATCAATGATCAATGACGAATGAACGATGAAGAATGAACAAGGATCAATGATCAATGAAGAATGAACGATGAAGAATGAACAAGGATAATTGATCAATGACGAATGAACGATGAAGAATGAACAAGGATCAATGATCAATGACGAATGAACGATGAAGAATGAAAAGGGATCAATGATCAATGAAGAATGAACGATTAAGAATGAACAAGAATCAATGGTCAATGACGAATGAAAGATGAAGAATGAACAAGGATCAATGATCAATGACAAATGAATGATGAAGAATGAACAAGGATCAATGATCAATGAAGAATGAAAGATAAAGAATAAACAAGGATCAATGATCAATGAAGAATGAACAATGAAGAATGAACATCAATGGTCAATGAAGAATGAACGATTAAGAATGAACAAGGATCAATGATCAATGAAGAATGAAAGATAAAGAATAAACAAGGATCAATGATCAATGAAGAATGAACAATGAAGAATGAACATCAATGGTCAATGAAGAATGAACGATTAAGAATGAACAAGGATCAATGATCAATGTAGAATGAACGATGAAGAATGAACAAGGATCAATGATCAATGACGAATGAACGATGAAGAATGAACAAGGATCAATGATCAATGAAGAATGAACGATGAAGAATGAACAAGGATCAATGATCAATGACGAATGAACGATGAAGAATGAACAAGGATCAATGATCAATGAAGCATAAACGATAAAGAATGAACAAGGATCAATGATCAATGAAGAATGAACGATGACGATTCAATAAGGATCAATTATCAATGAAGAATAAACGATGAAGAATGAACAACGATCAATGATCCATGAAGAATAAACGATGAAGAATGAACAAGGATCAATGATCAATGACGAATGAACGATGAAGAATTAACAAGGATCAATGATCAATGAAGCATAAACGATGAAGAATGGACAAGGATCAATGATCAATGTAGAATGAAAGATGAAGAATGAACAAGGATCAATGATCAATGACGAATGAATGATGAAGAATGAACAAGGATCAATGATCAATGAAGAATGAAAGATAAAGAATAAACAAGGATCAATGATCAATGAAGAATGAACAATGAAGAATGAACAAGGATCAATGGTCAATGAAGAATGAACGATTAAGAATGAACAAGGATCAATGATCAATGTAGAATGAACGATGAAGAATGAACAAGGATCAATGATCAATGACGAATGAACGATGAAGAATGAACAAGGATCAATGATCAATGAAGAATGAACGATGAAGAATGAACAAGGATCAATGATCAATGACGAATGAACGAAGAAGAATGAACAAGGATCAATGATCAATGAAGAATGAACGATGATGAATGAACAAGGATCAATGATCAATGACGAATGAACGATGAAGAATGAATAAGGATCAATGATCAATGAAGAATGAACAATGAAGAATGAACAAGGATCAATGGTCAATGACGAATGAACGATTAAGAATGAACAAGGATCAATGATCAATGAAGAATGAACGATGAAGAATGAACAAGGATCAATGATCAATGTAGAATGAACGATGAAGAATGAAGAAGGATCAATGATCAATGAAGAATGAACGATGAAGAATGAACAAGGATCAATGATCAATGTAGAATGAACGATGAAGAATGAACAAGGATCAATGATCAATGACGAATGAACGATGAAGAATGAACAAGGATCAATGATCAATGAAGCATAAACAATGAAGAATGAACAAGGATCAATGATCAATGAAGAATGAACGATGAAGAATGAACAAGGATCAATGATCATTGTAGAATGAACGATGAAGAATGAACAAGGATCAATGATCAATGAAGAATGAACGATGAAGAATGAAAAAGGATAAGTGATCAATAACGAATGAACGATGAAGAATGAACAAGGATCAATGATCAATGAAGAATGAACGATAAAGAATGAAATAGGATCAATGATCAATGACGAATGAACGATGAAGAATGAACAAGGATCAATGATCAATGAAGAATGAACGATGAAGAATGAACAAGGATAATTGATCAATGACGAATGAACGATGAAGAATGAACAAGGATGAATGATCAATGACGAATGAACGATGAAGAATGAAAAGGGATCAATGATCAATGAAGAATGAACGATTAAGAATGAACAAGAATCAATGGTCAATGACGAATGAAAGATGAAGAATGAACAAGGATCAATGATCAATGACGAATGAATGATGAAGAATGAACAAGGATCAATGATCAATGAAGAATGAAAGATAAAGAACAAACAAGGATCAATGATCAATGAAGAATGAACAATGAAGAATGAACATTGATGGTCAATGAAGACTGAACGATTAAGAATGAACAAGGATCAATGATCAATGAAGAATGAAAGATAAAGAATAAACAAGGATCAATGATCAATGAAGAATGAACAATGAAGAATGAACATCAATGGTCAATGAAGAATGAACGATTAAGAATGAACAAGGATCAATGATCAATGTAGAATGAACGATGAAGAATGAACAAGGATCAATGATCAATGACGAATGAACGATGAAGAATGAACAAGGATCAATGATCAAAGAAGAATGAACGATGAAGAATGAACAAGGATCAATGATCAATGACGAATGAACGATGAAGAATGAACAAGGATCAATGATCAATGAAGCATAAACGATGAAGAATGAACAAGGATCAATGATCAATGAAGAATGAACGATGACGATTCAATAAGGATCAATTATCAATGAAGAATAAACGATGAAGAATGAACAACGATCAATGATCCATGAAGAATAAACGATGAAGAATGAACAAGGATCAATGATCAATGACGAATGAACGATGAAGAATTAACAAGGATCAATGATCAATGAAGCATAAACGATGAAGAATGGACAAGGATCAATGATCAATGTAGAATGAAAGATGAAGAATGAACAAGGATCAATGATCCATGAAGAATAAACGATGAAGAATGAACAAGGATCAATGATCAATGACGAATGAACGATGAAGAATGAACAAGGATCAATGATCAATGAAGAATGAACGATAAAGAATGAACAAGGATCAATGATCAATGACGAATGAACGATGAAGAATGAACAAGGATCAATGATCAATGAAGAATGAATGATGAAGAATGAACAAGTATCAATGATCAATGACGAATGAACGATGAAGAATGAACAAGGATCAATGATCAATGAAAAATGAACGATGAAGAATGAACAAGGACCAATGATCATTGAAGAATGAACGATGAAGAATGAACAAGGATCAAGGATCAATGAAGAATGAACGATGACGATTCAATAAGGATCAATTATCAATGAAGAATAAACGATGAAGAATGAACAAGGATCAATGATCAATGACGAATGAACGATGAAGAATGAACAAGGATCAATGATCAATGAAGCATAAACAATGAAGAATGAACAAGGATCAATGATCAATGAAGAATGAACGATGAAGAATGAACAAGGATCAATGATCATTGTAGAATGAACGATGAAGAATGAACAAGGATCAATGATCAATGAAAAATGAACGATGAATAATGAACAAGGACCAATGATCATTGAAGAATGAACGATGAAGAATGAACAAGGATCAAGGATCAATGAAGAATGAACGATGACGATTCAATAAGGATCAATTATCAATGAAGAATAAACGATGAAGAATGAAGAATGATCAATGATCCATCAAGAATAAACGATGAAGAATGAACAAGGATCAATGATCAATGAGGAATGAACGATGAAGAATTAACAAGGATCAATGATCAATGAAGCATAAATGATGAAGAATGGACAAGGATCAATGATCAATGTAGAATGAAAGATGAAGAATGAACAAGGATCAATGATCAATGACGAATGAATGATGAAGAATGAACAAGGATCAATGATCAATGAAGAATGAAAGATAAAGAATAAACAAGGATCAATGATCAATGAAGAATGAACAATGAAGAATGAACATCAATGGTCAATGAAGAATGAACGATTAAGAATGAACAAGGATCAATGATCAATGTAGAATGAACGATGAAGAATGAACAAGGATCAATGATCAATGACGAATGAACGATGAAGAATGAACAAGGATCAATGATCAATGATGAATGAACGATGAAGAATGAACAAGGATCAATGATCAATGACAATTGAACGATGAAGAATGAACAAGGATCAATGATCAATGAAGCATAAACGATGAAGAATGAACAAGGATCAATGATCAATGAAGAATGAACGATGACGATTCAATAAGGATCAATTATCAATGAAGAATAAACGATGAAGAATGAACAACGATCAATGATCCATGAAGAATAAACGATGAAGAATGAACAAGGATCAATGATCAATGACGAATGAACGATGAAGAATTAACAAGGATCAATGATCAATGAAGCATAAACGATGAAGAATGGACAAGGATCAATGATCAATGTAGAATGAAAGATGAAGAATGAACAAGGATCAATGATCAATGACGAATGAATGATGAAGAATAAACAAGGATCAATGATCAATGAAGAATGAAAGATAAAGAATAAACAAGGATCAATGATCAATGAAGAATGAACAAGGATCAATGGTCAATGAAGAATGAACGATTAAGAATGAACAAGGATCAATGATCAATGTAGAATGAACGATGAAGAATGAACAAGGATCAATGATCAATGACGAATGAACGATGAAGAATGAACAAGGATCAATGATCAATGAAGCATAAACAATGAAGAATGAACAAGGATCAATGATCAATGAAGAATGAACGATGAAGAATGAACAAGGATCAATGATCATTGTAGAATGAACGATGAAGAATGAACAAGGATCAATGATCAATGAAGAATGAACGATGAAGAATGAAAAAGGATAAGTGATCAATAACGAATGAACGATGAAGAATGAACAAGGATCAATGATCAATGAAGAATGAACGATAAAGAATGAAATAGGATCAATGATCAATGACGAATGCACGATGAAGAATGAACAAGGATCAATGATCAATGAAGAATGAACGATGAAGAATGAACAAGGATAATTGATCAATGACGAATGAACGATGAAGAATGAACAAGGATCAATGATCAATGACGAATGAACGATGAAGAATGAAAAGGGATCAATGATCAATGAAGAATGAACGATTAAGAATGAACTAGAATCAATGGTCAATGACGAATGAAAGATGAAGAATGAACAAGGATCAATGATCAATGACGAATGAATGATGAAGAATGAACAAGGATCAATGATCAATGAAGAATGAAAGATAAAGAATAAACAAGGATCAATGATCAATGAAGAATGAACATCAATGGTCAATGAAGAATGAACGATTAAGAATGAACAAGGATCAATGATCAATGAAGAATGAAAGATAAAGAATAAACAAGGATCAATGATCAATGAACAATGAACAATGAAGAATGAACATCAATGGTCAATGAAGAATGAACGATTAAGAATGAACAAGGATCAATGATCAATGTAGAATGAACGATGAAGAATGAACAAGGATCAATGATCAATGACGAATGAACGATGAAGAATGAACAACGATCAATGATCAATGAAGAATGAACGATGAAGAATGAACAAGGATCAATGATCAATGACGAATGAACGATGAAGAATGAACAAGGATCAATGATCAATGAAGCATAAACGATGAAGAATGAACAAGGATCAATGATCAATGAAGAATGAACGATGACGATTCAATAAGGATCAATTATCAATGAAGAATAAACGATGAAGAATGAACAAGGATCAATGATCAATGACGAATGAACGATGAAGAATGAACAAGGATCAATGATCAATGAAGCATAAACAATGAAGAATGAACAAGGATCAATGATCAATGAAGAATGAACGATGAAGAATGAACAAGGATCAATGATCATTGTAGAATGAACGATGAAGAATGAACAAGGATCAATGATCAATGAAAAATGAACGATGAATAATGAACAAGGACCAATGATCATTGAAGAATGAACGATGAAGAATGAACAAGGATCAAGGATCAATGAAGAATGAACGATGACGATTCAATAAGGATCAATTATCAATGAAGAATAAACGATGAAGAATGAAGAATGATCAATGATCCATCAAGAATAAACGATGAAGAATGAACAAGGATCAATGATCAATGAGGAATGAACGATGAAGAATTAACAAGGATCAATGATCAATGAAGCATAAATGATGAAGAATGGACAAGGATCAATGATCAATGTAGAATGAAAGATGAAGAATGAACAAGGATCAATGATCAATGACGAATGAATGATGAAGAATGAACAAGGATCAATGATCAATGAAGAATGAAAGATAAAGAATAAACAAGGATCAATGATCAATGAAGAATGAACAATGAAGAATGAACATCAATGGTCAATGAAGAATGAACGATTAAGAATGAACAAGGATCAATGATCAATGTAGAATGAACGATGAAGAATGAACAAGGATCAATGATCAATGACGAATGAACGATGAAGAATGAACAAGGATCAATGATCAATGATGAATGAACGATGAAGAATGAACAAGGATCAATGATCAATGACAATTGAACGATGAAGAATGAAC
Source organism: Amaranthus tricolor (assembly GCF_026212465.1). Lineage (NCBI taxonomy): Eukaryota > Viridiplantae > Streptophyta > Magnoliopsida > Caryophyllales > Amaranthaceae > Amaranthus > Amaranthus tricolor. The sequence goes on from NC_080047.1 coordinate 28,445,482, forward strand.
AAGGATCAATGATCAATGAAGCATAAACGATGAAGAATGAACAAGGATCAATGATCAATGAAGAATGAACGATGACGATTCAATAAGGATCAATTATCAATGAAGAATAAACGATGAAGAATGAACAACGATCATTGATCCATGAAGAATAAACGATGAAGAATGAACAAGGATCAATGATCAATGACGAATGAACGATGAAGAATTAACAAGGATCAATGATCAATGAAGCATAAACGATGAAGAATGGACAAGGATCAATGATCAATGTAGAATGAAAGATGAAGAATGAACAAGGATCAATGATCAATGACGAATGAATGATGAAGAATAAACAAGGATCAATGATCAATGAAGAATGAAAGATAAAGAATAAACAAGGATCAATGATCAATGAAGAATGAACAAGGATCAATGGTCAATGAAGAATGAACGATTAAGAATGAACAAGGATCAATGATCAATGTAGAATGAACGATGAAGAATGAACAAGGATCAATGATCAATGACGAATGAACGATGAAGAATGAACAAGGATCAATGATCAATGAAGCATAAACAATGAAGAATGAACAAGGATCAATGATCAATGAAGAATGAACGATGAAGAATGAACAAGGATCAATGATCATTGTAGAATGAACGATGAAGAATGAACAAGGATCAATGATCAATGAAGAATGAACGATGAAGAATGAAAAAGGATAAGTGATCAATAACGAATGAACGATGAAGAATGAACAAGGATCAATGATCAATGAAGAATGAACGATAAAGAATGAAATAGGATCAATGATCAATGACGAATGAACGATGAAGAATGAACAAGGATCAATGATCAATGAAGAATGAACGATGAAGAATGAACAAGGATAATTGATCAATGACGAATGAACGATGAAGAATGAACAAGGATCAATGATCAATGACGAATGAACGATGAAGAATGAAAAGGGATCAATGATCAATGAAGAATGAACGATTAAGAATGAACTAGAATCAATGGTCAATGACGAATGAAAGATGAAGAATGAACAAGGATCAATGATCAATGACGAATGAATGATGAAGAATGAACAAGGATCAATGATCAATGAAGAATGAAAGATAAAGAATAAACAAGGATCAATGATCAATGAAGAATGAACATCAATGGTCAATGAAGAATGAACGATTAAGAATGAACAAGGATCAATGATCAATGAAGAATGAAAGATAAAGAATAAACAAGGATCAATGATCAATGAACAATGAACAATGAAGAATGAACATCAATGGTCAATGAAGAATGAACGATTAAGAATGAACAAGGATCAATGATCAATGTAGAATGAACGATGAAGAATGAACAAGGATCAATGATCAATGACGAATGAACGATGAAGAATGAACAACGATCAATGATCAATGAAGAATGAACGATGAAGAATGAACAAGGATCAATGATCAATGACGAATGAACGATGAAGAATGAACAAGGATCAATGATCAATGAAGCATAAACGATGAAGAATGAACAAGGATCAATGATCAATGAAGAATGAACGATGACGATTCAATAAGGATCAATTATCAATGAAGAATAAACGATGAAGAATGAACAACGATCAATGATCCATGAAAAATGAACGATGAAGAATGAACAAGGACCAATGATCATTGAAGAATGAACGATGAAGAATGAACAAGGATCAAGGATCAATGAAGAATGAACGATGACGATTCAATAAGGATCAATTATCAATGAAGAATAAACGATGAAGAATGAACAACGATCAATGATCCATGAAGAATAAACGATGAAGAATGAACAAGCATCAATGATCAATGACGAATGAACGATGAAGAATTAACAAGGATCAATGATCAATGAAGCATAAACGATGAAGAATGGACAAGGATCAATGATCAATGTAGAATGAAAGATGAAGAATGAACAAGGATCAATGATCAATGACGAATGAATGATGAAGAATGAACAAGGATCAATGATCAATGAAGAATGAAAGATAAAGAATAAACAAGGATCAATGATCAATGAAGAATGAACAATGAAGAATGAACATCAATGGTCAATGAAGAATGAACGATTAAGAATGAACAAGGATCAATGATCAATGAAGAATGAAAGATAAAGAATAAACAAGGATCAATGATCAATGAAGAATGAACAATGAAGAATGAACATCAATGGTCAATGAAGAATGAACGATTAAGAATGAACAAGGATCAATGATCAATGTAGAATGAACGATGAAGACTGAACAAGGATCAATGATCAATGACGAATGAACGATGAAGAATGAACAAGGATCAATGATCAATGAAGAATGAACGATGAAGAATGAACAAGGATCAATGATCAATGACGAATGAACGATGAAGAATGAACAAGGATCAATGATCAATGAAGCATAAACGATGAAGAATGAACAAGGATCAATGATCAATGAAGAATGAACGATGACGATTCAATAAGGATCAATTATCAATGAAGAATAAACGATGAAGAATGAACAACGATCAATGATCCATGAAGAATAAACGATGAAGAATGAACAAGGATCAATGATCAATGACGAATGAACGATGAAGAATTAACAAGGATCAATGATCAATGAAGCATAAACGATGAAGAATGGACAAGGATCAATGATCAATGTAGAATGAAAGATGAAGAATGAACAAGGATCAATGATCAATGACGAATGAATGATGAAGAATAAACAAGGATCAATGATCAATGAAGAATGAAAGATAAAGAATAAACAAGGATCAATGATCAATGAAGAATGAACAAGGATCAATGGTCAATGAAGAATGAACGATTAAGAATGAACAAGGATCAATGATCAATGTAGAATGAACGATGAAGAATGAACAAGGATCAATGATCAATGACGAATGAACGATGAAGAATGAACAAGGATCAATGATCAATGAAGCATAAACAATGAAGAATGAACAAGGATCAATGATCAATGAAGAATGAACGATGAAGAATGAACAAGGATCAATGATCATTGTAGAATGAACGATGAAGAATGAACAAGGATCAATGATCAATGAAGAATGAACGATGAAGAATGAAAAAGGATAAGTGATCAATAACGAATGAACGATGAAGAATGAACAAGGATCAATGATCAATGAAGAATGAACGATAAAGAATGAAATAGGATCAATGATCAATGACGAATGAACGATGAAGAATGAACAAGGATCAATGATCAATGAAGAATGAACGATGAAGAATGAACAAGGATAATTGATCAATGACGAATGAACGATGAAGAATGAACAAGGATCAATGATCAATGACGAATGAACGATGAAGAATGAAAAGGGATCAATGATCAATGAAGAATGAACGATTAAGAATGAACTAGAATCAATGGTCAATGACGAATGAAAGATGAAGAATGAACAAGGATCAATGATCAATGACGAATGAATGATGAAGAATGAACAAGGATCAATGATCAATGAAGAATGAAAGATAAAGAATAAACAAGGATCAATGATCAATGAAGAATGAACATCAATGGTCAATGAAGAATGAACGATTAAGAATGAACAAGGATCAATGATCAATGAAGAATGAAAGATAAAGAATAAACAAGGATCAATGATCAATGAAGAATGAACAATGAAGAATGAACATCAATGGTCAATGAAGAATGAACGATTAAGAATGAACAAGGATCAATGATCAATGTAGAATGAACGATGAAGAATGAACAAGGATCAATGATCAATGACGAATGAACGATGAAGAATGAACAAGGATCAATGATCAATGAAGAATGAACGATGAAGAATGAACAAGGATCAATGATCAATGACGAATGAACGATGAAGAATGAACAAGGATCAATGATCAATGAAGCATAAACGATGAAGAATGAACAAGGATCAATGATCAATGACGAATGAACGATGAAGAATGAAAAGGGATCAATGATCAATGAAGAATGAACGATTAAGAATGAACAAGAATCAATGGTCAATGACGAATGAAAGATGAAGAATGAACAAGGATCAATGATCAATGACAAATGAATGATGAAGAATGAACAAGGATCAATGATCAATGAAGAATGAAAGATAAAGAATAAACAAGGATCAATGATCAATGAAGAATGAACAATGAAGAATGAACATCAATGGTCAATGAAGAATGAACGATTAAGAATGAACAAGGATCAATGATCAATGAAGAATGAAAGATAAAGAATAAACAAGGATCAATGATCAATGAAGAATGAACAATGAAGAATGAACATCAATGGGCAATGAAGAATGAACGATTAAGAATGAACAAGGATCAATGATCAATGTAGAATGAACGATGAAGAATGAACAAGGATCAATGATCAATGACGAATGAACGATGAAGAATGAACAAGGATCAATGATCAATGAAGAATGAACGATGAAGAATGAACAAGGATCAATGATCAATGACGAATGAACGATGAAGAATGAACAAGGATCAATGATCAATGAAGCATAAACGATAAAGAATGAACAAGGATCAATGATCAATGAAGAATGAACGATGACGATTCAATAAGGATCAATTATCAATGAAGAATAAACGATGAAGAATGAACAACGATCAATGATCCATGAAGAATAAACGATGAAGAATGAACAAGGATCAATGATCAATGACGAATGAACGATGAAGAATTAACAAGGATCAATGATCAATGAAGCATAAACGATGAAGAATGGACAAGGATCAATGATCAATGTAGAATGAAAGATGAAGAATGAACAAGGATCAATGATCAATGACGAATGAATGATGAAGAATGAACAAGGATCAATGATCAATGAAGAATGAAAGATAAAGAATAAACAAGGATCAATGATCAATGAAGAATGAACAATGAAGAATGAACAAGGATCAATGGTCAATGAAGAATGAACGATTAAGAATGAACAAGGATCAATGATCAATGTAGAATGAACGATGAAGAATGAACAAGGATCAATGATCAATGACGAATGAACGATGAAGAATGAACAAGGATCAATGATCAATGAAGAATGAACGATGAAGAATGAACAAGGATCAATGATCAATGACGAATGAACGAAGAAGAATGAACAAGGATCAATGATCAATGAAGAATGAACGATGATGAATGAACAAGGATCAATGATCAATGACGAATGAACGATGAAGAATGAATAAGGATCAATGATCAATGAAGAATGAACAATGAAGAATGAACAAGGATCAATGGTCAATGACGAATGAACGATTAAGAATGAACAAGGATCAATGATCAATGAAGAATGAACGATGAAGAATGAACAAGGATCAATGATCAATGTAGAATGAACGATGAAGAATGAACAAGGATCAATGATCAATGAAGAATGAACGATGAAGAATGAACAAGGATCAATGATCAATGTAGAATGAACGATGAAGAATGAACAAGGATCAATGATCAATGACGAATGAACGATGAAGAATGAACAAGGATCAATGATCAATGAAGCATAAACAATGAAGAATGAACAAGGATCAATGATCAATGAAGAATGAACGATGAAGAATGAACAAGGATCAATGATCATTGTAGAATGAACGATGAAGAATGAACAAGGATCAATGATCAATGAAGAATGAACGATGAAGAATGAAAAAGGATAAGTGATCAATAACGAATGAACGATGAAGAATGAACAAGGATCAATGATCAATGAAGAATGAACGATAAAGAATGAAATAGGATCAATGATCAATGACGAATGAACGATGAAGAATGAACAAGGATCAATGATCAATGAAGAATGAACGATGAAGAATGAACAAGGATAATTGATCAATGACGAATGAACGATGAAGAATGAACAAGGATGAATGATCAATGACGAATGAACGATGAAGAATGAAAAGGGATCAATGATCAATGAAGAATGAACGATTAAGAATGAACAAGAATCAATGGTCAATGACGAATGAAAGATGAAGAATGAACAAGGATCAATGATCAATGACGAATGAATGATGAAGAATGAACAAGGATCAATGATCAATGAAGAATGAAAGATAAAGAACAAACAAGGATCAATGATCAATGAAGAATGAACAATGAAGAATGAACATTAATGGTCAATGAAGACTGAACGATTAAGAATGAACAAGGATCAATGATCAATGAAGAATGAAAGATAAAGAATAAACAAGGATCAATGATCAATGAAGAATGAACAATGAAGAATGAACATCAATGGTCAATGAAGAATGAACGATTAAGAATGAACAAGGATCAATGATCAATGTAGAATGAACGATGAAGAATGAACAAGGATCAATGATCAATGACGAATGAACGATGAAGAATGAACAAGGATCAATGATCAAAGAAGAATGAACGATGAAGAATGAACAAGGATCAATGATCAATGACGAATGAACGATGAAGAATGAACAAGGATCAATGATCAATGAAGCATAAACGATGAAGAATGAACAAGGATCAATGATCAATGAAGAATGAACGATGACGATTCAATAAGGATCAATTATCAATGAAGAATAAACGATGAAGAATGAACAACGATCAATGATCCATGAAGAATAAACGATGAAGAATGAACAAGGATCAATGATCAATGACGAATGAACGATGAAGAATTAACAAGGATCAATGATCAATGAAGCATAAACGATGAAGAATGGACAAGGATCAATGATCAATGTAGAATGAAAGATGAAGAATGAACAAGGATCAATGATCCATGAAGAATAAACGATGAAGAATGAACAAGGATCAATGATCAATGACGAATGAACGATGAAGAATGAACAAGGATCAATGATCAATGAAGAATGAACGATAAAGAATGAACAAGGATCAATGATCAATGACGATTGAACGATGAAGAATGAACAAGGATCAATGATCAATGAAGAATGAATGATGAAGAATGAACAAGTATCAATGATCAATGACGAATGAACGATGAAGAATGAACAAGGATCAATGATCAATGAAAAATGAACGATGAAGAATGAACAAGGACCAATGATCATTGAAGAATGAACGATGAAGAATGAACAAGGATCAAGGATCAATGAAGAATGAACGATGACGATTCAATAAGGATCAATTATCAATGAAGAATAAACGATGAAGAATGAACAAGGATCAATGATCAATGACGAATGAACGATGAAGAATGAACAAGGATCAATGATCAATGAAGCATAAACAATGAAGAATGAACAAGGATCAATGATCAATGAAGAATGAACGATGAAGAATGAACAAGGATCAATGATCATTGTAGAATGAACGATGAAGAATGAACAAGGATCAATGATCAATGAAAAATGAACGATGAAGAATGAACAAGGACCAATGATCATTGAAGAATGAACGATGAAGAATGAACAAGGATCAAGGATCAATGAAGAATGAACGATGACGATTCAATAAGGATCAATTATCAATGAAGAATAAACGATGAAGAATGAAGAATGATCAATGATCCATCAAGAATAAACGATGAAGAATGAACAAGGATCAATGATCAATGACGAATGAACGATGAAGAATTAACAAGGATCAATGATCAATGAAGCATAAATGATGAAGAATGGACAAGGATCAATGATCAATGTAGAATGAAAGATGAAGAATGAACAAGGATCAATGATCAATGAAGAATGAACGATAAAGAATGAACAAGGATCAATGATCAATGACGAATGAACGATGAAGAATGAACAAGGATCAATGATCAATGAAGAATGAATGATGAAGAATGAACAAGTATCAATGATCAATGACGAATGAACGATGAAGAATGAACAAGGATCAATGATCAATGAAAAATGAACGATGAAGAATGAACAAGGACCAATGATCATTGAAGAATGAACGATGAAGAATGAACAAGGATCAAGGATCAATGAAGAATGAACGATGACGATTCAATAAGGATCAATTATCAATGAAGAATAAACGATGAAGAATGAACAAGGATCAATGATCAATGACGAATGAACGATGAAGAATGAACAAGGATCAATGATCAATGAAGCATAAACAATGAAGAATGAACAAGGATCAATGATCAATGAAGAATGAACGATGAAGAATGAACAAGGATCAATGATCATTGTAGAATGAACGATGAAGAATGAACAAGGATCAATGATCTATGAAAAATGAACGATGAAGAATGAACAAGGACCAATGATCATTGAAGAATGAACGATGAAGAATGAACAAGGATCAAGGATCAATGAAGAATGAACGATGACGATTCAATAAGGATCAATTATCAATGAAGAATAAACGATGAAGAATGAAGAATGATCAATGATCCATCAAGAATAAACGATGAAGAATGAACAAGGATCAATGATCAATGACGAATGAACGATGAAGAATTAACAAGGATCAATGATCAATGAAGCATAAATGATGAAGAATGGACAAGGATCAATGATCAATGTAGAATGAAAGATGAAGAATGAACAAGGATCAATGATCAATGACGAATGAATGATGAAGAATGAACAAGGATCAATGATCAATGAAGAATGAAAGATAAAGAATAAACAAGGATCAATGATCAATGAAGAATGAACAATGAAGAATGAACATCAATGGTCAATGAAGAATGAACGATTAAGAATGAACAAGGATCAATGATCAATGTAGAATGAACGATGAAGAATGAACAAGGATCAATGATCAATGACGAATGAACGATGAAGAATGAACAAGGATCAATGATCAATGATGAATGAACGATGAAGAATGAACAAGGATCAATGATCAATGACGAATGAACGATGAAGAATGAACAAGGATCAATGATCAATGAAGCATAAACGATGAAGAATGAACAAGGATCAATGATCAATGAAGAATGAACGATGACGATTCAATAAGGATCAATTATCAATGAAGAATAAACGATGAAGAATGAACAACGATCAATGATCCATGAAGAATAAACGATGAAGAATGAACAAGGATCAATGATCAATGACGAATGAACGATGAAGAATTAACAAGGATCAATGATCAATGAAGCATAAACGATGAAGAATGGACAAGGATCAATGATCAATGTAGAATGAAAGATGAAGAATGAACAAGGATCAATGATCAATGACGAATGAATGATGAAGAATAAACAAGGATCAATGATCAATGAAGAATGAAAGATAAAGAATAAACAAGGATCAATGATCAATGAAGAATGAACAAGGATCAATGGTCAATGAAGAATGAACGATTAAGAATGAACAAGGATCAATGATCAATGTAGAATGAACGATGAAGAATGAACAAGGATCAATGATCAATGACGAATGAACGATGAAGAATGAACAAGGATCAATGATCAATGAAGCATAAACAATGAAGAATGAACAAGGATCAATGATCAATGAAGAATGAACGATGAAGAATGAACAAGGATCAATGATCATTGTAGAATGAACGATGAAGAATGAACAAGGATCAATGATCAATGAAGAATGAACGATGAAGAATGAAAAAGGATAAGTGATCAATAACGAATGAACGATGAAGAATGAACAAGGATCAATGATCAATGAAGAATGAACGATAAAGAATGAAATAGGATCAATGATCAATGACGAATGAACGATGAAGAATGAACAAGGATCAATGATCAATGAAGAATGAACGATGAAGAATGAACAAGGATAATTGATCAATGACGAATAAACGATGAAGAATGAACAAGGATCAATGATCAATGACGAATGAACGATGAAGAATGAAAAGGGATCAATGATCAATGAAGAATGAACGATTAAGAATGAACTAGAATCAATGGTCAATGACGAATGAAAGATGAAGAATGAACAAGGATCAATGATCAATGACGAATGAATGATGAAGAATGAACAAGGATCAATGATCAATGAAGAATGAAAGATAAAGAATAAACAAGGATCAATGATCAATGAAGAATGAACATCAATGGTCAATGAAGAATGAATGATTAAGAATGAACAAGGATCAATGATCAATGAAGAATGAAAGATAAAGAATAAACAAGGATCAATGATCAATGAAGAATGAACAATGAAGAATGAACATCAATGGTCAATGAAGAATGAACGATTAAGAATGAACAAGGATCAATGATCAATGTAGAATGAACGATGAAGAATGAACAAGGATCAATGATCAATGACGAATGAACGATGAAGAATGAACAAGGATCAATGATCAATGAAGAATGAACGATGAAGAATGAACAAGGATCAATGATCAATGACGAATGAACGATGAAGAATGAACAAGGATCAATGATCAATGAAGCATAAACGATGAAGAATGAACAAGGATCAATGATCAATGAAGAATGAACGATGACGATTCAATAAGGATCAATTATCAATGAAGAATAAACGATGAAGAATGAACAACGATCAATGATCCATGAAAAATGAACGATGAAGAATGAACAAGGACCAATGATCATTGAAGAATGAACGATGAAGAATGAACAAGGATCAAGGATCAATGAAGAATGAACGATGACGATTCAACAAGGATCAATTATCAATGAAGAATAAACGATGAAGAATGAACAACGATCAATGATCCATGAAGAATAAACGATGAAGAATGAACAAGCATCAATGATCAATGACGAATGAACGATGAAGAATTAACAAGGATCAATGATCAATGAAGCATAAACGATGAAGAATGGACAAGGATCAATGATCAATGTAGAATGAAAGATGAAGAATGAACAAGGATCAATGACGAATGAATGATGAAGAATGAACAAGGATCAATGATCAATGAAGAATGAAAGATAAAGAATAAACAAGGATCAATGATCAATGAAGAATGAACAATGAAGAATGAACATCAATGGTCAATGAAGAATGAACGATTAAGAATGAACAAGGATCAATGATCAATGAAGAATGAAAGATAAAGAATAAACAAGGATCAATGATCAATGAAGAATGAACAATGAAGAATGAACATCAATGGTCAATGAAGAATGAACGATTAAGAATGAACAAGGATCAATGATCAATGTAGAATGAACGATGAAGACTGAACAAGGATCAATGATCAATGACGAATGAACGATGAAGAATGAACAAGGATCAATGATCAATGAAGAATGAACGATGAAGAATGAACAAGGATCAATGATCAATGACGAATAAACGATGAAGAATGAACAAGGATCAATGATCAATGAAGCATAAACGATGAAGAATGAACAAGGATCAATGATCAATGAAGAATGAACGATGACGATTCAATAAGGATCAATTATCAATGAAGAATAAACGATGAAGAATGAACAACGATCAATGATCCATGAAGAATAAACGATGAAGAATGAACAAGGATCAATGATCAATGACGAATGAACGATGAAGAATTAACAAGGATCAATGATCAATGAAGCATAAACGATGAAGAATGGACAAGGATCAATGATCAATGTAGAATGAAAGATGAAGAATGAACAAGGATCAATGATCCATGAAGAATAAACGATGAAGAATGAACAAGGATCAATGATCAATGACGAATGAACGATGAAGAATGAACAAGGATCAATGATCAATGAAGAATGAACGATAAAGAATGAACAAGGATCAATGATCAATGACGATTGAACGATGAAGAATGAACAAGGATCAATGATCAATGAAGAATGAATGATGAAGAATGAACAAGTATCAATGATCAATGACGAATGAACGATGAAGAATGAACAAGGATCAATGATCAATGAAAAATGAACGATGAAGAATGAACAAGGACCAATGATCATTGAAGAATGAACGATGAAGAATGAACAAGGATCAAGGATCAATGAAGAATGAACGATGACGATTCAATAAGGATCAATTATCAATGAAGAATAAACGATGAAGAATGAACAAGGATCAATGATCAATGACGAATGAACGATGAAGAATGAACAAGGATCAATGATCAATGAAGCATAAACAATGAAGAATGAACAAGGATCAATGATCAATGAAGAATGAACGATGAAGAATGAACAAGGATCAATGATCATTGTAGAATGAACGATGAAGAATGAACAAGGATCAATGATCAATGAAAAATGAACGATGAAGAATGAACAAGGACCAATGATCATTGAAGAATGAACGATGAAGAATGAACAAGGATCAAGGATCAATGAAGAATGAACGATGACGATTCAATAAGGATCAATTATCAATGAAGAATAAACGATGAAGAATGAAGAATGATCAATGATCCATCAAGAATAAACGATGAAGAATGAACAAGGATCAATGATCAATGACGAATGAACGATGAAGAATTAACAAGGATCAATGATCAATGAAGCATAAATGATGAAGAATGGACAAGGATCAATGATCAATGTAGAATGAAAGATGAAGAATGAACAAGGATCAATGATCAATGAAGAATGAACGATAAAGAATGAACAAGGATCAATGATCAATGACGAATGAACGATGAAGAATGAACAAGGATCAATGATCAATGAAGAATGAATGATGAAGAATGAACAAGTATCAATGATCAATGACGAATGAACGATGAAGAATGAACAAGGATCAATGATCAATGAAAAATGAACGATGAAGAATGAACAAGGACCAATGATCATTGAAGAATGAACGATGAAGAATGAACAAGGATCAAGGATCAATGAAGAATGAACGATGACGATTCAATAAGGATCAATTATCAATGAAGAATAAACGATGAAGAATGAACAAGGATCAATGATCAATGACGAATGAACGATGAAGAATGAACAAGGATCAATGATCAATGAAGCATAAACAATGAAGAATGAACAAGGATCAATGATCAATGAAGAATGAACGATGAAGAATGAACAAGGATCAATGATCATTGTAGAATGAACGATGAAGAATGAACAAGGATCAATGATCTATGAAAAATGAACGATGAAGAATGAACAAGGACCAATGATCATTGAAGAATGAACGATGAAGAATGAACAAGGATCAAGGATCAATGAAGAATGAACGATGACGATTCAATAAGGATCAATTATCAATGAAGAATAAACGATGAAGAATGAAGAATGATCAATGATCCATCAAGAATAAACGATGAAGAATGAACAAGGATCAATGATCAATGACGAATGAACGATGAAGAATTAACAAGGATCAATGATCAATGAAGCATAAATGATGAAGAATGGACAAGGATCAATGATCAATGTAGAATGAAAGATGAAGAATGAACAAGGATCAATGATCAATGACGAATGAATGATGAAGAATGAACAAGGATCAATGATCAATGAAGAATGAAAGATAAAGAATAAACAAGGATCAATGATCAATGAAGAATGAACAATCAAGAATGAACATCAATGGTCAATGAAGAATGAACGATTAAGAATGAACAAGGATCAATGATCAATGTAGAATGAACGATGAAGAATGAACAAGGATCAATGATCAATGACGAATGAACGATGAAGAATGAACAAGGATCAATGATCAATGATGAATGAACGATGAAGAATGAACAAGGATCAATGATCAATGACGAATGAACGATGAAGAATGAACAAGGATCAATGATCAATGAAGCATAAACGATGAAGAATGAACAAGGATCAATGATCAATGAAGAATGAACGATGACGATTCAATAAGGATCAATTATCAATGAAGAATAAACGATGAAGAATGAACAACGATCAATGATCCATGAAGAATAAACGATGAAGAATGAACAAGGATCAATGATCAATGACGAATGAACGATGAAGAATTAACAAGGATCAATGATCAATGAAGCATAAACGATGAAGAATGGACAAGGATCAATGATCAATGTAGAATGAAAGATGAAGAATGAACAAGGATCAATGATCAATGACGAATGAATGATGAAGAATAAACAAGGATCAATGATCAATGAAGAATGAAAAATAAAGAATAAACAAGGATCAATGATCAATGAAGAATGAACAAGGATCAATGGTCAATGAAGAATGAACGATTAAGAATGAACAAGGATCAATGATCAATGTAGAATGAACGATGAAGAATGAACAAGGATCAATGATCAATGACGAATGAACGATGAAGAATGAACAAGGATCAATGATCAATGAAGCATAAACAATGAAGAATGAACAAGGATCAATGATCAATGAAGAATGAACGATGAAGAATGAACAAGGATCAATGATCATTGTAGAATGAACGATGAAGAATGAACAAGGATCAATGATCAATGAAGAATGAACGATGAAGAATGAAAAAGGATAAGTGATCAATAACGAATGAACGATGAAGAATGAACAAGGATCAATGATCAATGAAGAATGAACGATAAAGAATGAAATAGGATCAATGATCAATGACGAATGAACGATGAAGAATGAACAAGGATCAATGATCAATGAAGAATGAACGATGAAGAATGAACAAGGATAATTGATCAATGACGAATGAACGATGAAGAATGAACAAGGATCAATGATCAATGACGAATGAACGATGAAGAATGAAAAGGGATCAATGATCAATGAAGAATGAACGATTAAGAATGAACTAGAATCAATGGTCAATGACGAATGAAAGATGAAGAATGAACAAGGATCAATGATCAATGACGAATGAATGATGAAGAATGAACAAGGATCAATGATCAATGAAGAATGAAAGATAAAGAATAAACAAGGATCAATGATCAATGAAGAATGAACATCAATGGTCAATGAAGAATGAACGATTAAGAATGAACAAGGATCAATGATCAATGAAGAATGAAAGATAAAGAATAAACAAGGATCAATGATCAATGAAGAATGAACAATGAAGAATGAACATCAATGGTCAATGAAGAATGAACGATTAAGAATGAACAAGGATCAATGATCAATGTAGAATGAACGATGAAGAATGAACAAGGATCAATGATCAATGACGAATGAACGATGAAGAATGAACAAGGATCAATGATCAATGAAGAATGAACGATGAAGAATGAACAAGGATCAATGATCAATGACGAATGAACGATGAAGAATGAACAAGGATCAATGATCAATGAAGCATAAACGATGAAGAATGAACAAGGATCAATGATCAATGAAGAATGAACGATGACGATTCAATAAGGATCAATTATCAATGAAGAATAAACGATGAAGAATGAACAACGATCAATGATCCATGAAGAATAAACGATGAAGAATGAACAAGCATCAATGATCAATGACGAATGAACGATGAAGAATTAACAAGGATCAATGATCAATGAAGCATAAACGATGAAGAATGGACAAGGATCAATGATCAATGTAGAATGAAAGATGAAGAATGAACAAGGATCAATGACGAATGAATGATGAAGAATGAACAAGGATCAATGATCAATGAAGAATGAAAGATAAAGAATAAACAAGGATCAATGATCAATGAAGAATGAACAATGAAGAATGAACATCAATGGTCAATGAAGAATGAACGATTAAGAATGAACAAGGATCAATGATCAATGAAGAATGAAAGATAAAGAATAAACAAGGATCAATGATCAATGAAGAATGAACAATGAAGAATGAACATCAATGGTCAATGAAGAATGAACGATTAAGAATGAACAAGGATCAATGATCAATGTAGAATGAACGATGAAGACTGAACAAGGATCAATGATCAATGACGAATGAACGATGAAGAATGAACAAGGATCAATGATCAATGAAGAATGAACGATGAAGAATGAACAAGGATCAATGATCAATGACGAATGAACGATGAAGAATGAACAAGGATCAATGATCAATGAAGCATAAACGATGAAGAATGAACAAGGATCAATGATCAATGAAGAATGAACGATGACGATTCAATAAGGATCAATTATCAATGAAGAATAAACGATGAAGAATGAACAACGATCAATGATCCATGAAGAATAAACGATGAAGAATGAACAAGGATCAATGATCAATGACGAATGAACGATGAAGAATTAACAAGGATCAATGATCAATGAAGCATAAACGATGAAGAATGGACAAGGATCAATGATCAATGTAGAATGAAAGATGAAGAATGAACAAGGATCAATGATCCATGAAGAATAAGCGATGAAGAATGAACAAGGATCAATGATCAATGACGAATGAACGATGAAGAATGAACAAGGATCAATGATCAATGAAGAATGAACGATAAAGAATGAACAAGGATCAATGATCAATGACGATTGAACGATGAAGAATGAACAAGGATCAATGATCAATGAAGAATGAATGATGAAGAATGAACAAGTATCAATGATCAATGACGAATGAACGATGAAGAATGAACAAGGATCAATGATCAATGAAAAATGAACGATGAAGAATGAACAAGGACCAATGATCATTGAAGAATGAACGATGAAGAATGAACAAGGATCAAGGATCAATGAAGAATGAACGATGACGATTCAATAAGGATCAATTATCAATGAAGAATAAACGATGAAGAATGAACAAGGATCAATGATCAATGACGAATGAACGATGAAGAATGAACAAGGATCAATGATCAATGAAGCATAAACAATGAAGAATGAACAAGGATCAATGATCAATGAAGAATGAACGATGAAGAATGAACAAGGATCAATGATCATTGTAGAATGAACGATGAAGAATGAACAAGGATCAATGATCAATGAAAAATGAACGATGAAGAATGAACAAGGACCAATGATCATTGAAGAATGAACGATGAAGAATGAACAAGGATCAAGGATCAATGAAGAATGAACGATGACGATTCAATAAGGATCAATTATCAATGAAGAATAAACGATGAAGAATGAAGAATGATCAATGATCCATCAAGAATAAACGATGAAGAATGAACAAGGATCAATGATCAATGACGAATGAACGATGAAGAATTAACAAGGATCAATGATCAATGAAGCATAAATGATGAAGAATGGACAAGGATCAATGATCAATGTAGAATGAAAGATGAAGAATGAACAAGGATCAATGATCAATGAAGAATAAACGATAAAGAATGAACAAGGATCAATGATCAATGACGAATGAACGATGAAGAATGAACAAGGATCAATGATCAATGAAGAATGAATGATGAAGAATGAACAAGTATCAATGATCAATGACGAATGAACGATGAAGAATGAACAAGGATCAATGATCAATGAAAAATGAACGATGAAGAATGAACAAGGACCAATGATCATTGAAGAATGAACGATGAAGAATGAACAAGGATCAAGGATCAATGAAGAATGAACGATGACGATTCAATAAGGATCAATTATCAATGAAGAATAAACGATGAAGAATGAACAAGGATCAATGATCAATGACGAATGAACGATGAAGAATGAACAAGGATCAATGATCAATGAAGCATAAACAATGAAGAATGAACAAGGATCAATGATCAATGAAGAATGAACGATGAAGAATGAACAAGGATCAATGATCATTGTAGAATGAACGATGAAGAATGAACAAGGATCAATGATCTATGAAAAATGAACGATGAAGAATGAACAAGGACCAATGATCATTGAAGAATGAACGATGAAGAATGAACAAGGATCAAGGATCAATGAAGAATGAACGATGACGATTCAATAAGGATCAATTATCAATGAAGAATAAACGATGAAGAATGAAGAATGATCAATGATCCATCAAGAATAAACGATGAAGAATGAACAAGGATCAATGATCAATGACGAATGAACGATGAAGAATTAACAAGGATCAATGATCAATGAAGCATAAATGATGAAGAATGGACAAGGATCAATGATCAATGTAGAATGAAAGATGAAGAATGAACAAGGATCAATGATCAATGACGAATGAATGATGAAGAATGAACAAGGATCAATGATCAATGAAGAATGAAAGATAAAGAATAAACAAGGATCAATGATCAATGAAGAATGAACAATGAAGAATGAACATCAATGGTCAATGAAGAATGAACGATTAAGAATGAACAAGGATCAATGATCAATGTAGAATGAACGATGAAGAATGAACAAGGATCAATGATCAATGACGAATGAACGATGAAGAATGAACAAGGATCAATGATCAATGATGAATGAACGATGAAGAATGAACAAGGATCAATGATCAATGACGAATGAACGATGAAGAATGAACAAGGATCAATGATCAATGAAGCATAAACGATGAAGAATGAACAAGGATCAATGATCAATGAAGAATGAACGATGACGATTCAATAAGGATCAATTATCAATGAAGAATAAACGATGAAGAATGAACAACGATCAATGATCCATGAAGAATAAACGATGAAGAATGAACAAGGATCAATGATCAATGACGAATGAACGATGAAGAATTAACAAGGATCAATGATCAATGAAGCATAAACGATGAAGAATGGACAAGGATCAATGATCAATGTAGAATGAAAGATGAAGAATGAACAAGGATCAATGATCAATGACGAATGAATGATGAAGAATAAACAAGGATCAATGATCAATGAAGAATGAAAGATAAAGAATAAACAAGGATCAATGATCAATGAAGAATGAACAAGGATCAATGGTCAATGAAGAATGAACGATTAAGAATGAACAAGGATCAATGATCAATGTAGAATGAACGATGAAGAATGAACAAGGATCAATGATCAATGACGAATGAACGATGAAGAATGAACAAGGATCAATGATCAATGAAGCATAAACAATGAAGAATGAACAAGGATCAATGATCAATGAAGAATGAACGATGAAGAATGAACAAGGATCAATGATCATTGTAGAATGAACGATGAAGAATGAACAAGGATCAATGATCAATGAAGAATGAACGATGAAGAATGAAAAAGGATAAGTGATCAATAACGAATGAACGATGAAGAATGAACAAGGATCAATGATCAATGAAGAATGAACGATAAAGAATGAAATAGGATCAATGATCAATGACGAATGAACGATGAAGAATGAACAAGGATCAATGATCAATGAAGAATGAACGATGAAGAATGAACAAGGATAATTGATCAATGACGAATGAACGATGAAGAATGAACAAGGATCAATGATCAATGACGAATGAACGATGAAGAATGAAAAGGGATCAATGATCAATGAAGAATGAACGATTAAGAATGAACTAGAATCAATGGTCAATGACGAATGAAAGATGAAGAATGAACAAGGATCAATGATCAATGACGAATGAATGATGAAGAATGAACAAGGATCAATGATCAATGAAGAATGAAAGATAAAGAATAAACAAGGATCAATGATCAATGAAGAATGAACATCAATGGTCAATGAAGAATGAACGATTAAGAATGAACAAGGATCAATGATCAATGAAGAATGAAAGATAAAGAATAAACAAGGATCAATGATCAATGAAGAATGAACAATGAAGAATGAACATCAATGGTCAATGAAGAATGAACGATTAAGAATGAACAAGGATCAATGATCAATGTAGAATGAACGATGAAGAATGAACAAGGATCAATGATCAATGACGAATGAACGATGAAGAATGAACAAGGATCAATGATCAATGAAGAATGAACGATGAAGAATGAACAAGGATCAATGATCAATGACGAATGAACGATGAAGAATGAACAAGGATCAATGATCAATGAAGCATAAACGATGAAGAATGAACAAGGATCAATGATCAATGAAGAATGAACGATGACGATTCAATAAGGATCAATTATCAATGAAGAATAAACGATGAAGAATGAACAACGATCAATGATCCATGAAAAATGAACGATGAAGAATGAACAAGGACCAATGATCATTGAAGAATGAACGATGAAGAATGAACAAGGATCAAGGATCAATGAAGAATGAACGATGACGATTCAATAAGGATCAATTATCAATGAAGAATAAACGATGAAGAATGAACAACGATCAATGATCCATGAAGAATAAACGATGAAGAATGAACAAGCATCAATGATCAATGACGAATGAACGATGAAGAATTAACAAGGATCAATGATCAATGAAGCATAAACGATGAAGAATGGACAAGGATCAATGATCAATGTAGAATGAAAGATGAAGAATGAACAAGGATCAATGACGAATGAATGATGAAGAATGAACAAGGATCAATGATCAATGAAGAATGAAAGATAAAGAATAAACAAGGATCAATGATCAATGAAGAATGAACAATGAAGAATGAACATCAATGGTCAATGAAGAATGAACGATGAAGAATGAACAAGGATCAATGATCAATGAAGAATGAAAGATAAAGAATAAACAAGGATCAATGATCAATGAAGAATGAACAATGAAGAATGAACATCAATGGTCAATGAAGAATGAACGATTAAGAATGAACAAGGATCAATGATCAATGTAGAATGAACGATGAAGACTGAACAAGGATCAATGATCAATGACGAATGAACGATGAAGAATGAACAAGGATCAATGATCAATGAAGAATGAACGATGAAGAATGAACAAGGATCAATGATCAATGACGAATGAACGATGAAGAATGAACAAGGATCAATGATCAATGAAGCATAAACGATGAAGAATGAACAAGGATCAATGATCAATGAAGAATGAACGATGACGATTCAATAAGGATCAATTATCAATGAAGAATAAACGATGAAGAATGAACAACGATCAATGATCCATGAAGAATAAACGATGAAGAATGAACAAGGATCAATGATCAATGACGAATGAACGATGAAGAATTAACAAGGATCAATGATCAATGAAGCATAAACGATGAAGAATGGACAAGGATCAATGATCAATGTAGAATGAAAGATGAAGAATGAACAAGGATCAATGATCAATGACGAATGAATGATGAAGAATGAACAAGGATCAATGATCAATGAAGAATGAAAGATAAAGAATAAACAAGGATCAATGATCAATGAAGAATGAACAAGGATCAATGGTCAATGAAGAATGAACGATTGAGAATGAACAAGGATCAATGATCAATGTAGAATGAACGATGAAGAATGAACAAGGATCAATGATCAATGACGAATGAACGATGAAGAATGAACAAGGATCAATGATCAATGAAGAATGAACGATGAAGAATGAACAAGGATCAATGATCAATGACGAATGAACGAAGAAGAATGAACAAGTATCAATGATCAATGAAGAATGAACGATGATGAATGAACAAGGATCAATGATCAATGACGAATGAACGATGAAGAATGAATAAGGATCAATGATCAATGAAGAATGAATGATGAAGAATGAACAAGGATCAATGGTCAATGACGAATGAACGATTAAGAATGAACAAGGATCAATGATCAATGAAGAATGAACGATGAAGAATGAACAAGGATCAATGATCAATGTAGAATGAACGATGAAGAATGAACAAGGATCAATGATCAATGAAGAATGAACGATGAAGAATGAACAAGGATCAATGATCAATGTAGAATGAACGATGAAGAATGAACAAGGATCAATGATCAATGACGAATGAACGATGAAGAATGAACAAGGATCAATGATCAATGAAGCATAAACAATGAAGAATGAACGAGGATCAATGATCAATGAAGAATGAACGATGAAGAATGAACAAGGATCAATGATCATTGTAGAATGAACGATGAAGAATGAACAAGGATCAATGATCAATGACGAATAAACGATGTAGAATGAACAAGGATCAATGATCAATGAAGCATAAACAATGAAGAATGAACAAGGATCAATGATCAATGAAGAATGAACGATGAAGAATGAACAAGGATCAATGATCATTGTAGAATGAACGATGAAGAATGAACAAGGATCAATGATCAATGAAGAATGAACGATGAAGAATGAAAAAGGATAAGTGATCAATAACGAATGAACAATGAAGAATGAAGAAGGATCAATGAGCAATGAAGAATGAACGATAAAGAATGAAATAGGATCAATGATCAATGACGAATGAACGATGAAGAATGAACAAGGATCAATGATCAATGAAGAATGAACGATGAAGAATGAACAAGGATAATTGATCAATGACGAATGAACGATGAAGAATGAACAAGGATCAATGATCAATGACGAATGAACGATGAAGAATGAAAAGGGATCAATGTTCAATGAAGAATGAACGATTAAGAATGAACAAGAATCAATGGTCAATGACGAATGAACGATGAAGAATGAACAAGGATCAATGATCAATGAAGAATGAATGATGAAGAATGAACAAGTATCAATGATCAATGAAGAATAAACAATGAAGAATGAACAAGGATCAATGATCAATGACTAATGAACGATGAAGAATGAACAAGGATCAATGATCAATGAAGAATGAACGATAATGAATGAACAAGTATCAATGATCAATGACGAATGAACGATGAAGAATGAACAAGAATCAATGATCAATGAAAAATGAACGATGAAGAATGAACAAGGATCAATGATCAATGTAGAATGAACGATGAAGAATGAACAAGGATCAATGATCAATGACGAATGAACGATGAAGAATGATCAAGGATCAATGATCAATGAAGCATAAACGATGAAGAATGAACAAGGATCAATGATCAATGAAGAATGAACGATAAAGAATGAAATAGGATCAATGATCAATGACGAATGAACGATGAAGAATGAACAAGGATCAATGATCAATGAAGAATGAACGATGAAGAATGAACAAGGATAATTGATCAATGACGAATGAACGATGAAGAATGAACAAGGATCAATGATCAATGACGAATGAACGATGAAGAATGAACAAGGATCAATGATCAATGAAGAATGAACGATGAAGAATGAACAAGGATCAATGATCAATGAAGAATGAACGATGAAGAATGAACAAGGATCAATGATCAATGAAGAATGAACGATGAAGAATGAACAAGGATCAATGATCCATGAAGAATAAACGATGAAGAATGAACAAGGATCAATGATCAATGAAGAATGAACGATGAAGAATGAACAAGGATAATTGATCAATGACGAATGAACGATGAAGAATGAACAAGGATCAATGATCAATGTAGAATGAACGATGAAGAATGAACAAGGATCAATGATCAATGAAGAATGAACGATTAAGAATGAACAAGGATCAATGATCAATGAAGAATGAACGATGAAGAATGAACAAGGATCAATGATCCATGAAGAATAAACGATGAAGAATGAACAAGGATCAATGATCAATGACGAATGAACGATGAAGAATGAACAAGGATCAATGATCAATGAAGAATGAACGATAAAGAATGAACAAGAATCAATGATCAATGACGAATGAACGATGAAGAATGAACAAGGATCAATGATCAATGAAGAATGAATGATGAAGAATGAACAAGTATCAATGATCAATGACGAATGAACGATGAAGAATGAACAAGGATCAATGATCAATGAAAAATGAACGATGAAGAATGAACAAGGACCAATGATCATTGAAGAATGAACGATGAAGAATGAACAAGGATCAAGGATCAATGAAGAATGAACGATGACGATTCAATAAGGATCAATAATCAATGAAGAATAAACGATGAAGAATGAACAACGATCAATGATCCATGAAGAATAAACGATGAAGAATGAACAAGCATCAATGATCAATGACGAATGAACGATGAAGAATTAACAAGGATCAATGATCAATGAAGCATAAACGATGAAGAATGGACAAGGATCAATGATCAATGTAGAATGAAAGATGAAGAATGAACAAGGATCAATGATCAATGACGAATGAATGATGAAGAATGAACAAGGATCAATGATCAATGAAGAATGAAAGATAAAGAATAAACAAGGATCAATGATCAATGAAGAATGAACAATGAATAATGAACATCAATGGTCAATGAAGAATGAACGATTAACAATGAACAAGGATCAATGATCAATGAAGAATGAAAGATAAAGAATAAACAAGGATCAATGATCAATGAAGAATGAACAATGAAGAATGAACATCAATGGTCAATGAAGAATGAACGATTAAGAATGAACAAGGATCAATGATCAATGTAGAATGAACGATGAAGAATGAACAAGGATCAATGATCAATGACGAATGAACGATGAAGAATGAACAAGGATCAATGATCAATGAAGAATGAACGATGAAGAATGAACAAGGATCAATGATCAATGACGAATGAACGATGAAGAATGAACAAGGATCAATGATCAATGAAGCATAAACGATGAAGAATGAACAAGGATCAATGATCAATGAAGAATGAACGATGACGATTCAATAAGGATCAATTATCAATGAAGAATAAACGATGAAGAATGAACAACGATCAATGATCCATGAAGAATAAACGATGAAGAATGAACAAGGATCAATGATCAATGACGAATGAACGATGAAGAATTAACAAGGATCAATGATCAATGAAGCATAAACGATGAAGAATGGACAAGGATCAATGATCAATGTAGAATGAAAGATGAAGAATGAACAAGGATCAATGATCAATGACGAATGAATGATGAAGAATGAACAAGGATCAATGATCAATGAAGAATGAAAGATAAAGAATAAACAAGGATCAATGATCAATGAAGAATGAACAATGAAGAATGAACAAGGATCAATGGTCAATGAAGAATGAACGATTAAGAATGAACAAGGATCAATGATCAATGTAGAATGAACGATGAAGAATGAACAAGGATCAATGATCAATGACGAATGAACGATGAAGAATGAACAAGGATCAATGATCAATGAAGAATGAACGATGTAGAATGAACAAGGATCAATGATCAATGACGAATGAACGAAGAAGAATGAACAAGGATCAATGATCAATGAAGAATGAACGATGATGAATGAACAAGGATCAATGATCAATGACGAATGAACGATGAAGAATGAATAAGGATCAATGATCAATGAACAATGAACGATGAAGAATGAACATGGATCAATGGTCAATGACGAATGAACGAAGAAGAAAAAACAAGGATCAATGATCAATGAAGAATGAACGATGATGAATGAACAAGGATCAATGATCAATGACGAATGAACGATGAAGAATGAATAAGGATCAATGATCAATGAAGAATGAACGATGAAGAATGAACAAGGATCAATGGTCAATGACGAATGAACGATTAAGAATGAACAAGGATCAATGATCAATGAAGAATAAACGATGAAGAATGAACAACGATCAATGATCAATGTAGAATGAACGATGAAGAATGAACAAGGATCAATGATCAATGAAGAATGAACGATGAAGAATGAACAAGGATCAATGATCAATGTAGAATGAACGATGAAGAATGAACAAGGATCAATGATCAATGACGAATGAACGATGAAGAATGAACAAGGATCAATGATCAATGAAGCATAAACAATGAAGAATGAACAAGGATCAATGATCAATGAAGAATGAACGATGAAGAATGAACAAGGATCAATGATCATTGTAGAATGAACGATGAAGAATGAACAAGGATCAATGATCAATGAAGAATGAACGATGAAGAATGAAAAAGGATAAGTGATCAATAACGAATGAACGATGAAGAATGAACAAGGATCAATGATCAATGAAGAATGAACGATAAAGAATGAAATAGGATCAATGATCAATGACGAATGAACGATGAAGAATGAACAAGGATCAATGATCAATGAAGAATGAACGATGAAGAATGAACAAGGATAATTGATCAATGACGAATGAACGATGAAGAATGAACAAGGATCAATGATCAATGACGAATGAACGATGAAGAATGAAAAGGGATCAATGATCAATGAAGAATGAACGATTAAGAATGAACAAGAATCAATGGTCAATGACGAATGAACGATGAAGAATGAACAAGGATCAATGATCAATGAAGAATGAATGATGAAGAATGAACAAGTATCAATGATCAATGAAGAATAAACAATGAAGAATGAACAAGGATCAATGATCAATGACAAATGAACGATGAAGAATGAACAAGGATCAATGATCAATGAAGAATGAACGATAATGAATGAACAAGTATCAATGATCAATGACGAATGAACGATGAAGAATGAACAAGAATCAATGATCAATGAAAAATGAACGATGAAGAATGAACAAGGATCAATGATCAATGTAGAATGAACGATGAAGAATGAACAAGGATCAATGATCAATGACGAATGAACGATGAAGAATGAACAAGGATCAATGATCAATGAAGCATAAACGATGAAGAATGAACAAGGATCAATGATCAATGAAGAATGAACGATGACGATTCAATAAGGATCAATTATCAATGAAGAATAAACGATGAAGAATGAACAACGATCAATGATCCATGAAGAATAAACGATGAAGAATGAACAAGCATCAATGATCAATGACGAATGAACGATGAAGAATTAACAATGATCAATGATCAATGAAGCATAAACGATGAAGAATGGACAAGGATCAATGATCAATGTAGAATGAAAGATGAAGAATGAACAAGGATCAATGATCAATGACGAATGAATGATGAAGAATGAACAAGGATCAATGATCAATGAAGAATGAAAGATAAAGAATAAACAAGGATCAATGATCAATGAAGAATGAACAAGGATCAATGGTCAATGAAGAATGAACGATTAAGAATGAACAAGGATCAATGATCAATGTAGAATGAACGATGAAGAATGAACAAGGATCAATGATCAATGACGAATGAACGATGAAGAATGAACAAGGATCAATGATCAATGAAGCATAAACGATGAAGAATGAACAAGGATCAATGATCAATGAAGAATGAACGATGACGATTCAATAAGGATCAATTATCAATGAAGAATAAACGATGAAGAATAAACAAGGATAAGTGATCAATAACGAATGAACGATGAAGAATGAACAAGGATAATTGATCAATGACGAATGAACGATGAAGAATGAACAAGGATCAATGATCAATGACGAATGAACGATGAAGAATGAACAAGGATCAATGATCAATGAAGAATGAACGATAAAGAATGAACAAGAATCAATGGTCAATGACGAATGAACGATGAAGAATGAACAAGGATCAATGATCAATGAAGAATGAATGATGAAGAATGAAACAAGTATCAATGATCAATGAAGAATAAACAATTAAGAATGAACAAGGATCAATGATCAATGACTAATGAACGATGAAGAATGAACAAGGATCAATGATCAATGAAGAATGAACGATAATGAATGAACAAGTATCAATGATCAATGACGAATGAACGATGAAGAATGAACAAGAATCAATGATCAATGAAAAATGAACGATGAAGAATGAACAAGGATCAATGATCGATGTAGAATGAACGATGAAGAATGAACAAGGATCAATGATCAATGACGAATGAACGATGAAGAATGAACAAGGATCAATGATCAATGAAGCATAAACGATGAAGAATGAACAAGGATCAATGATCAATGAAGAATGAACGATGACGATTCAATAAGGATCAATTATCAATGAAGAATAAACGATGAAGAATGAACAACGATCAATGATCCATGAAGAATAAACGATGAAGAATGAACAAGGATCAATGATCAAAGACGAATGAACGATGAAGAATTAACAAGGATCAATGATCAATGAAGCATAAACGATGAAGAATGGACAAGGATCAATGATCAATGTAGAATGAAAGATGAAGAATGAACAAGGATCAATGATCAATGACGAATGAATGATGAAGAATGAACAAGGATCAATGATCAATGAAGAATGAAAGATAAAGAATAAACAAGGATCAATGATCAATGAAGAATGAACAATGAAGAATGAACAAGGATCAATGGTCAATGAAGAATGAAGGATTAAGAATGAACAAGGATCAATGATCAATGTAGAATGAACGATGAAGAATGAAAAAGGATCAATGATCAATGACGAATGAACGATGAAGAATGAACAAGGATCAATGATCAATGAAGAATGAACGATGAAGAATGAACAAGGATCAATGATCAATGACGAATGAACGATGAAGAATGAACAAGGATCAATGATCAATGTAGAATGAACGATAAAGAATGAACAAGGATCAATGATCAATGAAGAATGAACGATGAAGAATGAACAAGGATCAATGATCAATGTAGAATGAACGATGAAGAATGAACAAGGATCAATGATCAATGACGAATGAACGATGAAGAATGAACAAGGATCAATGATCAATGAAGCATAAACAATGAAGAATGAACAAGGATCAATGATCAATGAAGAATGAACGATGAAGAATAAACAAGGATCAATGATCAATGAAGAATGAACAATGAAGAATGAACAAGGATCAATGGTCAATGAAGAATGAACGATTAAGAATGAACAAGGATCAATGATCAATGTAGAATGAACGATGAAGAATGAACAAGGATCAATGATCAATGACGAATGAACGATGAAGAATGAACAAGGATCAATGATCAATGAAGCATAAACGATGAAGAATGAACAAGGATCAATGATCAATGAAGAATGAACGATGACGATTCAATAAGGATCAATTATCAATGAAGAATAAACGATGAAGAATGAACAAGGATAAGTGATCAATAACGAATGAACGATGAAGAATGAACAAGGATAATTGATCAATGACGAATGAACGATGAAGAATGAACAAGGATCAATGATCAATGACGAATGAACGATGAAGAATGAACAAGGATCAATGATCAATGAAGAATGAACGATAAAGAATGAACAAGAATCAATGGTCAATGACGAATGAACGATGAAGAATGAACAAGGATCAATGATCAATGAAGAATGAATGATGAAGAATGAAACAAGTATCAATGATCAATGAAGAATAAACAATTAAGAATGAACAAGGATCAATGATCAATGACTAATGAACGATGAAGAATGAACAAGGATCAATGATCAATGAAGAATGAACGATAATGAATGAACAAGTATCAATGATCAATGACGAATGAACGA
Source organism: Amaranthus tricolor (assembly GCF_026212465.1). NCBI lineage: Eukaryota > Viridiplantae > Streptophyta > Magnoliopsida > Caryophyllales > Amaranthaceae > Amaranthus > Amaranthus tricolor. The sequence continues at coordinate 28,474,575 of NC_080047.1, forward strand.
TGAAGAATGAACAAGAATCAATGATCAATGAAAAATGAACGATGAAGAATGAACAAGGATCAATGATCGATGTAGAATGAACGATGAAGAATGAACAAGGATCAATGATCAATGACGAATGAACGATGAAGAATGAACAAGGATCAATGATCAATGAAGCATAAACGATGAAGAATGAACAAGGATCAATGATCAATGAAGAATGAACGATGACGATTCAATAAGGATCAATTATCAATGAAGAATAAACGATGAAGAATGAACAACGATCAATGATCCATGAAGAATAAACGATGAAGAATGAACAAGGATCAATGATCAAAGACGAATGAACGATGAAGAATTAACAAGGATCAATGATCAATGAAGCATAAACGATGAAGAATGGACAAGGATCAATGATCAATGTAGAATGAAAGATGAAGAATGAACAAGGATCAATGATCAATGACGAATGAATGATGAAGAATGAACAAGGATCAATGATCAATGAAGAATGAAAGATAAAGAATAAACAAGGATCAATGATCAATGAAGAATGAACAATGAAGAATGAACAAGGATCAATGGTCAATGAAGAATGAAGGATTAAGAATGAACAAGGATCAATGATCAATGTAGAATGAACGATGAAGAATGAACAAGGATCAATGATCAATGACGAATGAACGATGAAGAATGAACAAGGATCAATGATCAATGAAGAATGAACGATGAAGAATGAACAAGGATCAATGATCAATGACGAATGAACGATGAAGAATGAACAAGGATCAATGATCAATGTAGAATGAACGATAAAGAATGAACAAGGATCAATGATCAATGAAGAATGAACGATGAAGAATGAACAAGGATCAATGATCAATGTAGAATGAACGATGAAGAATGAACAAGGATCAATGATCAATGACGAATGAACGATGAAGAATGAACAAGGATCAATGATCAATGAAGCATAAACAATGAAGAATGAACAAGGATCAATGATCAATGAAGAATGAACGATGAAGAATAAACAAGGATCAATGATCAATGAAGAATGAACAATGAAGAATGAACAAGGATCAATGGTCAATGAAGAATGAACGATTAAGAATGAACAAGGATCAATGATCAATGTAGAATGAACGATGAAGAATGAACAAGGATCAATGATCAATGACGAATGAACGATGAAGAATGAACAAGGATCAATGATCAATGAAGCATAAACGATGAAGAATGAACAAGGATCAATGATCAATGAAGAATGAACGATGACGATTCAATAAGGATCAATTATCAATGAAGAATAAACGATGAAGAATGAACAAGGATAAGTGATCAATAACGAATGAACGATGAAGAATGAACAAGGATAATTGATCAATGACGAATGAACGATGAAGAATGAACAAGGATCAATGATCAATGACGAATGAACGATGAAGAATGAACAAGGATCAATGATCAATGAAGAATGAACGATAAAGAATGAACAAGAATCAATGGTCAATGACGAATGAACGATGAAGAATGAACAAGGATCAATGATCAATGAAGAATGAATGATGAAGAATGAAACAAGTATCAATGATCAATGAAGAATAAACAATTAAGAATGAACAAGGATCAATGATCAATGAAGAATGAACGATAATGAATGAACAAGTATCAATGATCAATGACGAATGAACGATGAAGAATGAACAAGAATCAATGATCAATGAAAAATGAACGATGAAGAATGAACAAGGATCAATGATCGATGTAGAATGAACGATGAAGAATGAACAAGGATCAATGATCAATGACGAATGAACGATGAAGAATGAACAAGGATCAATGATCAATGAAGCATAAACGATGAAGAATGAACAAGGATCAATGATCAATGAAGAATGAACGATGACGATTCAATAAGGATCAATTATCAATGAAGAATAAACGATGAAGAATGAACAACGATCAATGTTCCATGAAGAATAAACGATGAAGAATGAACAAGGATCAATGATCAAAGACGAATGAACGATGAAGAATTAACAAGGATCAATGATCAATGAAGCATAAACGATGAAGAATGGACAAGGATCAATGATCAATGTAGAATGAAAGATGAAGAATGAACAAGGATCAATGATCAATGACGAATGAATGATGAAGAATGAACAAGGATCAATGATCAATGAAGAATGAAAGATAAAGAATAAACAAGGATCAATGATCAATGAAGAATGAACAATGAAGAATGAACAAGGATCAATGGTCAATGAAGAATGAAGGATTAAGAATGAACAAGGATCAATGATCAATGACGAACGAACGATGAAGAATGAACAAGGATCAATGATCAATGACGAATGAACGATGAAGAATGAACAAGGATCAATGATCAATGAAGCATAAACAATGAAGAATGAACAAGGATCAATGATCAATGAAGAATGAACGATGAAGAATGAACAAGGATCAATGATCATTGTAGAATGAACGATGAAGAATGAACAAGGATCAATGATCAATGAAGAATGAACGATGAAGAATGAAAAAGGATAAGTGATCAATAACGAATGAACGATGAAGAATGAACAAGGATCAATGATCAATGAAGAATGAACGATAAAGAATGAAATAGGATCAATGATCAATGACGAATGAACGATGAAGAATGAACAAGGATCAATGATCAATGAAGAATGAACGATGAAGAATAAACAAGGATCAATGATCAATGAAGAATGAACAATGAAGAATGAACATCAATGGTCAATGAAGAATGAACGATTAAGAATGAACAAGGATCAATGATCAATGTAGAATGAACGATGAAGAATGAACAAGGATCAATGATCAATGACGAATGAACGATGAAGAATGAACAAGGATCAATGATCAATGAAGAATGAACGATGAAGAATGAACAAGGATCAATGATCAATGACGAATGAACGATGAAGAATGAACAAGGATCAATGATCAATGTAGAATGAACGATGAAGAATGAACAAGGATCAATGATCAATGAAGAATGAACGATGAAGAATGAACAAGGATCAATGATCAATGTAGAATGAACGATGAAGAATGAACAAGGATCAATAATCAATGACGAATGAACGATGAAGAATGAACAAGGATCAATGATCAATGAAGCATAAACAATGAAGAATGAACAAGGATCAATGATCAATGAAGAATGAACGATGAAGAATGAACAAGGATCAATGATCATTGTAGAATGAACGATGAAGAATGAACAAGGATCAATGATCAATGAAGAATGAACGATGAAGAATGAAAAAGGATAAGTGATCAATAACGAATGAACGATGAAGAATGAACAAGGATCAATGATCAATGAAGAATGAACGATAAAGAATGAAATAGGATCAATGATCAATGACGAATGAACGATGAAGAATGAACAAGGATCAATGATCAATGAAGAATGAACGATGAAGAATGAACAAGGATAATTGATCAATGACGAATGAACGATGAAGAATGAACAAGGATCAATGATCAATGACGAATGAACGATGAAGAATGAACAAGGATCAATGATCAATGAAGAATGAACGATGAAGAATGAAAAAGGATAAGTGATCAATAACGAATGAACGATGAAGAATGAACAAGGATCAATGATCAATGAAGAATGAACGATAAAGAATGAAATAGGATCAATGATCAATGACGAATGAACGATGAAGAATGAACAAGGATCAATGATCAATGAAGAATGAACGATGAAGAATGAACAAGGATAATTGATCAATGACGAATGAACGATGAAGAATGAACAAGGATCAATGATCAATGACGAATGAACGATGAAGAATGAACAAGGATCAATGATCAATGAAGAATGAACGATTAAGAATGAACAAGAATCAATGGTCAATGACGAATGAACGATGAAGAATGAACAAGGATCAATGATCAATGAAGAATGAATGATGAAGAATGAACAAGTATCAATGATCAATGAAGAATAAACAATGAAGAATGAACAAGGATCAATGATCAATGACTAATGAACGATGAAGAATGAACAAGGATCAATGATCAATGAAGAATGAACGATAATGAATGAACAAGTATCAATGATCAATGACGAATGAACGATGAAGAATGAACAAGAATCAATGATCAATGAAAAATGAACGATGAAGAATGAACAAGGATCAATGATCAATGTAGAATGAACGATGAAGAATGAACAAGGATCAATGATCAATGACGAATGAACGATGAAGAATGAACAAGGATCAATGATCAATGAAGCATAAACGATGAAGAATGAACAAGGATCAATGATCAATGAAGAATGAACGATGACGATTCAATAAGGATCAATTATCAATGAAGAATAAACGATGAAGAATGAACAACGATCAATGATCCATGAAGAATAAACGATGAAGAATGAACAAGGATCAATGATCAATGACGAATGAACGATGAAGAATTAACAAGGATCAATGATCAATGAAGCATAAACGATGAAGAATGGACAAGGATCAATGATCAATGTAGAATGAAAGATGAAGAATGAACAAGGATCAATGATCAATGACGAATGAATGATGAAGAATGAACAAGGATCAATGATCAATGAAGAATGAAAGATAAAGAATAAACAAGGATCAATGATCAATGAAGAATGAACAATGAAGAATGAACAAGGATCAATGGTCAATGAAGAATGAACGATTAAGAATGAACAAGGATCAATGATCAATGTAGAATGAACGATGAAGAATGAACAAGGATCAACGATCAATGAAGAATGAACGATGAAGAATGAAAAAGGATAAGTGATCAATAACGAATGAACGATGAAGAATGAACAAGGATCAATGATCAATGAAGAATGAACGATAAAGAATGAAATAGGATCAATGATCAATGACGAATGAACGATGAAGAATGAACAAGGATCAATGATCAATGAAGAATGAACGATGAAGAATAAACAAGGATCAATGATCAATGAAGAATGAACAATGAAGAATGAACATCAATGGTCAATGAAGAATGAACGATTAAGAATGAACAAGGATCAATGATCAATGTAGAATGAACGATGAAGAATGAACAAGGATCAATGATCAATGACGAATGAACGATGAAGAATGAACAAGGATCAATGATCAATGAAGAATGAACGATGAAGAATGAACAAGGATCAATGATCAATGACGAATGAACGATGAAGAATGAACAAGGATCAATGATCAATGTAGAATGAACGATGAAGAATGAACAAGGATCAATGATCAATGAAGAATGAACGATGAAGAATGAACAAGGATCAATGATCAATGTAGAATGAACGATGAAGAATGAACAAGGATCAATAATCAATGACGAATGAACGATGAAGAATGAACAAGGATCAATGATCAATGAAGCATAAACAATGAAGAATGAACAAGGATCAATGATCAATGAAGAATGAACGATGAAGAATGAACAAGGATCAATGATCATTGTAGAATGAACGATGAAGAATGAACAAGGATCAATGATCAATGAAGAATGAACGATGAAGAATGAAAAAGGATAAGTGATCAATAACGAATGAACGATGAAGAATGAACAAGGATCAATGATCAATGAAGAATGAACGATAAAGAATGAAATAGGATCAATGATCAATGACGAATGAACGATGAAGAATGAACAAGGATCAATGATCAATGAAGAATGAACGATGAAGAATGAACAACGATAATTGATCAATGACGAATGAACGATGAAGAATGAACAAGGATCAATGATCAATGACGAATGAACGATGAAGAATGAACAAGGATCAATGATCAATGAAGAATGAACGATGAAGAATGAAAAAGGATAAGTGATCAATAACGAATGAACGATGAAGAATGAACAAGGATCAATGATCAATGAAGAATGAACGATAAAGAATGAAATAGGATCAATGATCAATGACGAATGAACGATGAAGAATGAACAAGGATCAATGATCAATGAAGAATGAACGATGAAGAATGAACAAGGATAATTGATCAATGACGAATGAACGATGAAGAATGAACAAGGATCAATGATCAATGACGAATGAACGATGAAGAATGAACAAGGATCAATGATCAATGAAGAATGAACGATTAAGAATGAACAAGAATCAATGGTCAATGACGAATGAACGATGAAGAATGAACAAGGATCAATGATCAATGAAGAATGAATGATGAAGAATGAACAAGTATCAATGATCAATGAAGAATAAACAATGAAGAATGAACAAGGATCAATGATCAATGACTAATGAACGATGAAGAATGAACAAGGATCAATGATCAATGAAGAATGAACGATGAAGAATGAAAAAGGATAAGTGATCAATAACGAATGAACGATGAAGAATGAACAAGGATCAATGATCAATGAAGAATGAACGATAAAGAATGAAATAGGATCAATGATCAATGACGAATGAACGATGAAGAATGAACAAGGATCAATGATCAATGAAGAATGAACGATGAAGAATGAACAAGGATAATTGATCAATGACGAATGAACGATGAAGAATGAACAAGGATCAATGATCAATGACGAATGAACGATGAAGAATGAACAAGGATCAATGATCAATGAAGAATGAACGATTAAGAATGAACAAGAATCAATGGTCAATGACGAATGAACGATGAAGAATGAACAAGGATCAATGATCAATGAAGAATGAATGATGAAGAATGAACAAGTATCAATGATCAATGAAGAATAAACAATGAAGAATGAACAAGGATCAATGATCAATGACTAATGAACGATGAAGAATGAACAAGGATCAATGATCAATGAAGAATGAACGATAATGAATGAACAAGTATCAATGATCAATGACGAATGAACGATGAAGAATGAACAAGAATCAATGATCAATGAAAAATGAACGATGAAGAATGAACAAGGATCAATGATCAATGTAGAATGAACGATGAAGAATGAACAAGGATCAATGATCAATGACGAATGAACGATGAAGAATGAACAAGGATCAATGATCAATGAAGCATAAACGATGAAGAATGAACAAGGATCAATGATCAATGAAGAATGAACGATGACGATTCAATAAGGATCAATTATCAATGAAGAATAAACGATGAAGAATGAACAACGATCAATGATCCATGAAGAATAAACGATGAAGAATGAACAAGGATCAATGATCAATGACGAATGAACGATGAAGAATTAACAAGGATCAATGATCAATGAAGCATAAACGATGAAGAATGGACAAGGATCAATGATCAATGTAGAATGAAAGATGAAGAATGAACAAGGATCAATGATCAATGACGAATGAATGATGAAGAATGAACAAGGATCAATGATCAATGAAGAATGAAAGATAAAGAATAAACAAGGATCAATGATCAATGAAGAATGAACAATGAAGAATGAACAAGGATCAATGGTCAATGAAGAATGAACGATTAAGAATGAACAAGGATCAATGATCAATGTAGAATGAACGATGAAGAATGAACAAGGATCAATGATCAATGAAGAATGAACGATGAAGAATGAAAAAGGATAAGTGATCAATAACGAATGAACGATGAAGAATGAACAAGGATCAATGATCAATGAAGAATGAACGATAAAGAATGAAATAGGATCAATGATCAATGACGAATGAACGATGAAGAATGAACAAGGATCAATGATCAATGAAGAATGAACGATGAAGAATAAACAAGGATCAATGATCAATGAAGAAAGAACAATGAAGAATGAACATCAATGGTCAATGAAGAATGAACGATTAAGAATGAACAAGGATCAATGATCAATGTAGAATGAACGATGAAGAATGAACAAGGATCAATGATCAATGACGAATGAACGATGAAGAATGAACAAGGATCAATGATCAATGAAGAATGAACGATGAAGAATGAACAAGGATCAATGATCAATGACGAATGAACGATGAAGAATGAACAAGGATCAATGATCAATGTAGAATGAACGATGAAGAATGAACAAGGATCAATGATCAATGAAGAATGAACGATGAAGAATGAACAAGGATCAATGATCAATGTAGAATGAACGATGAAGAATGAACAAGGATCAATAATCAATGACGAATGAACGATGAAGAATGAACAAGGATCAATGATCAATGAAGCATAAACAATGAAGAATGAACAAGGATCAATGATCAATGAAGAATGAACGATGAAGAATGAACAAGGATCAATGATCATTGTAGAATTAACGATGAAGAATGAACAAGGATCAATGATCAATGAAGAATGAACGATGAAGAATGAAAAAGGATAAGTGATCAATAACGAATGAACGATGAAGAATGAACAAGGATCAATGATCAATGAAGAATGAACGATAAAGAATGAAATAGGATCAATGATCAATGACGAATGAACGATGAAGAATGAACAAGGATCAATGATCAATGAAGAATGAACGATGAAGAATGAACAAGGATAATTGATCAATGACGAATGAACGATGAAGAATGAACAAGGATCAATGATCAATGACGAATGAACGATGAAGAATGAACAAGGATCAATGATCAATGAAGAATGAACGATGAAGAATGAAAAAGGATAAGTGATCAATAACGAATGAACGATGAAGAATGAACAAGGATCAATGATCAATGAAGAATGAACGATAAAGAATGAAATAGGATCAATGATCAATGACGAATGAACGATGAAGAATGAACAAGGATCAATGATCAATGAAGAATGAACGATGAAGAATGAACAAGGATAATTGATCAATGACGAATGAACGATGAAGAATGAACAAGGATCAATGATCAATGACGAATGAACGATGAAGAATGAACAAGGATCAATGATCAATGAAGAATGAACGATTAAGAATGAACAAGAATCAATGGTCAATGACGAATGAACGATGAAGAATGAACAAGGATCAATGATCAATGAAGAATGAATGATGAAGAATGAACAAGTATCAATGATCAATGAAGAATAAACAATGAAGAATGAACAAGGATCAATGATCAATGACTAATGAACGATGAAGAATGAACAAGGATCAATGATCAATGAAGAATGAACGATAATGAATGAACAAGTATCAATGATCAATGACGAATGAACGATGAAGAATGAACAAGAATCAATGATCAATGAAAAATGAACGATGAAGAATGAACAAGGATCAATGATCAATGTAGAATGAACGATGAAGAATGAACAAGGATCAATGATCAATGACGAATGAACGATGAAGAATGAACAAGGATCAATGATCAATGAAGCATAAACGATGAAGAATGAACAAGGATCAATGATCAATGAAGAATGAACGATGACGATTCAATAAGGATCAATTATCAATGAAGAATAAACGATGAAGAATGAACAACGATCAATGATCCATGAAGAATAAACGATGAAGAATGAACAAGGATCAATGATCAATGACGAATGAACGATGAAGAATTAACAAGGATCAATGATCAATGAAGCATAAACGATGAAGAATGGACAAGGATCAATGATCAATGTAGAATGAAAGATGAAGAATGAACAAGGATCAATGATCAATGACGAATGAATGATGAAGAATGAACAAGGATCAATGATCAATGAAGAATGAAAGATAAAGAATAAACAAGGATCAATGATCAATGAAGAATGAACAATGAAGAATGAACAAGGATCAATGGTCAATGAAGAATGAACGATTAAGAATGAACAAGGATCAATGATCAATGTAGAATGAACGATGAAGAATGAACAAGGATCAATGATCAATGACGAATGAACGATGAAGAATGAACAAGGATCAATGATCAATGACGAATGAACGAAGAAGAATGAACAAGGATCAATGATCAATGAAGAATGAACGATGATGAATGAACAAGGATCAATGATCAATGACGAATGAACGATGAAGAATGAATAAGGATCAATGATCAATGACGAATGAACGATGAAGAATGATCAAGGATCAATGATCAATGAAGCATAAACGATGAAGAATGAACAAGGATCAATGATCAATGAAGAATGAACGATAAAGAATGAAATAGGTGATATAGATTGGTATGCCTCAAAACAAAACCAAGCTATAAGCACACGTAGTTTGCTGTTTTCGTTTAATGAATTTGTTTTTGTGATTTTTGTGGTTTTATAACAAGGGAAAAATGAAATGTATGTGTTGGTTTTTCAAACTGAAAATGGCTTGCCAAAGGTTGCTTCGATACAGATACACCACGAAACAAATCTAAGGGCTCCTAAGAACACATTCAAACTTTAGCCAAAAGTATGAAAAGCATAGGAACTTCAAATTACTTAAACTAATCCAAGTTAAAGTAAATTGCAAATAAGAACAAGGAAAATTGCTCAAAGGGTTGTGTTTGTATTATGCAAGCTGAATGCCTTCATTACATGAACTACAAGCCTATTTATACTAAAAGGAAATCAGCCCAACAAAAAATAAATAAAAAAAAAAATTAAATTAAAAAGCAAAAAAATCAGAATGTTGCTTGTTTCTTAACGGCTAGGAATCCACTTGCAAGTCCACTTGCAAGTTGCATCTTACAATCTTCTATGGAAATAATTAGGCTATTTTGTAGTGCATAGCTATATCTTACAAAGTCTTCATAGGCTGATTTGTTTTTTGTAGAAAAGATCTTCATGTAATAATGAACCAAAATCAGATTTCCCAACGGCTGAATTCTTGTATGATTTGCAAATATCTTCATATGTCCTTGGTTTATTTGCTGTCTCAAACAACTTGATTTTGCTAAATATATTTTTTTAATCTTCCACTTGCTGAACCTTCATATTTATATTCTTCATATTTCCTTGGTTTATTTGCTTGATATTTTCAGCTGCTTGCTTGCGTTTCAATCGCATAATATTCGACCCATGAGCAAAATTAAATACTAAACTCAAATAAAAGAAAAGTACAACTCGACTAACTAAGCATGAGAAATGATTAAGCTTGATCCTAAACCTGGCTTAAATCATTTCGAAGAAAACAAAAGACCCAAATACTCGAAATAAAATAAACGACTTAAATAATAAAACGACCCAAAAAAAAAAAAAAAAAAAAAAAAAGAAGACTTAGTTTATGACTACGAAATTAAAGGATTTCAGTTTTGGACCTTGAATTTTAGCGTCTTCCATTTGATGCATCATTATATTGATCTTGGCTAGCTCAGCAGAACTAGATGTAGGTGATCCTACATCATCCTCCCCTTCTTTGGAAAAGCTTGACCTCAAGCTTGGTAACATGTCCTCCTCATGAAATGTAATCAAATCTGCAACATTGAAAGTAGAAGACACACCATAGCTACTAGGTAGCTCTAGTTTGTAAGCATTGTCATTTACTTTTTCCAAAATTTCGAACGGTCCATCAATTCTAGCACTTAACTTTGATTTCCTTTGTGTGGGAAACCTATCCTTTCTCAAGTAAATCCATACTAAGTCACCTTCTTTGAAAATCACTTCTTTTCTCTTTTGGTCCACTTTCTCTTTAACCTTATTATTCATTTTCTCAATCTTTTCCACAACTTGTTTATGCAACTTTTGGATCTCATTAGCTCTAGTCTCGGCATCATGGCTAAACTTCAAAGGTGTAGGAAAAGGCGTAAGATCTATAGGGGTTAAAGGATTAAGGCCATAAACTATAAAGAAAGGAGAAAAACCGGTGGTCTTGCTAGGAACTCGATTATAAGCAAATTCAGCATGTGGTAGCAATTGTTCCCATTGTTTAGGATTCTTAGTAATGAGGGCACGCAACAAGGTTCCTAAGGTCCTATTGGTTACTTCGGTTTGTCCATCAGTCTGAGGGTGGCTAGAACTACTAAAGTTAAGCTTGGTTCCCATCTTTTTCCACAAAGTAAGCCAAAAATGACTAAGAAACTTTGAGTCTCTATCACTTACCATACTTCTTGCTATCCCATGTAGTCTTAATATTTCTTTAAAATAAAGATTAGCAATGTTAACAGCATCATGTGTAGTATGACAAGGAATGAAATGGGCCATCTTAGAAAACCTATCAACAACAACCATAATGGAATCCTTATTGTTAGAGGTTCTAGGTAGTCCGGTTATGAAGTCTAAGCTCACATCTTCCCATGGATTTTGTGGTGTAGGAAGAGGTTGGTAAAGACCTTGAGACGTTTTGTGGGCTTTGGCTTTTAGGCATTGCACACACCTCTTAATAATATGAATGACATCTTTAGCAAGTTTCGGCCAAAAGAAGGTCTCACTCACTAGAGCTATGGTCTTTTCTTCCCCAAAATGTCCTCCAAGTCCTCCCTCATGATATTCCTTAATTAAGGTCTCCCTAACACTATGTCTGGGCACACATAATTGATTACCTCGAAAGAGATATCCTTGAAAGAGGTAAAAAAGTCCTTGAGGTTTGTTATGACATTTTTCAAATATTTCTCCAAAATCAACATCATCAATATAACATTCTTTTAACAATTCCATCCCAACAACCTTAGTATTCAAAGTACTCAAAAGCAAGTATCTCCTAGATAAAGCATCAGCTCCGGTGTTTAATTTACCCGCTTTGTGTTTAATGGTGAAATGAAAGGTTTGTAGGAACTCGACCCACTTAGCATGTCTAGATTGAAGTTTGTGTTGGCTTTGAATGAATTTTAAGGCCTCATGGTCAGAATGTAACACAAATTCTTTTGCAATCAAATAATGTCTCCAATGTTCTAAACATCTAATAATAGCATAAAACTCTTTATCATAAGTAGAATACTTCCTTTTAGCATCATTGAGTTTTTCACTAAAGTAAGCAAGGGGTTTGTTGTTTTGAGTAAGAACACCTCCAATACCTACCCCAGATGCGTCACATTCTACTTCAAAGATATCCTCAAAATTAGGCAAAGCTAGAACAGGTGCGGTGGTAAGTTTGTCTTTGATGGTGTCAAAGGCTGCTTGTGCTTTGGAATTCCATTCTATGGTCTTATGTTTTGTGAGTTCGGTGATAGGGGCCATGATTGAACTAAAGTTTGGGACAAACCTCCTATAAAAAGAAGCTAAACCATGAAATGATCTAACTTGGTGAATGGTGGTAGGAACAGGCCAGTCTCTAATAGCTTCAACTTTCTTTTCATCCGCTTTTATCCCCTCAATTGACACAATAAACCCAAGAAATTTTACTGATTCCGAAAAGAATTGACACTTTTCCAAATTACCATACAATTTTTCTTTAGCCAATACACTAAAAACTTGATGCAAATGTTTAACATGCTCGTCTTCACTTTGACTATACACCAAGATATCATCAAAATAAACCACAACAAATTGACCCAAGAAAGGCTTTAAAGTTTGGTTCATAAGTCTCATAAAGGTAGAAGGTGCATTAGACAACCCAAAGGGCATGACTAACCATTCATAAAGTCCTTCTTTAGTTTTAAATGCGGTTTTCCATTCATCCCCTTCATAAATTCTAACTTGGTGATATCCACTCCTAAGGTCGATTTTAGAAAAAACTTTCGAACCATATAAATCATCTAACAAGTCATTGAGTCTAGGTATTGGAAATCTATACTTGATGGTGATTCTATTAATGGCTCTACTGTCCACACACATCCTCATTTCTCCAGTTTTCTTAGGCACAAGTAAGGTAGGGACGGCACAAGGACTTATGGACTCTCTAATCAAACCTTTAGCTAACAATTCATCAACTTGTCTCCTAATTTCTTCGGTCTCTTTAGGATTAGTTCTATAGGCTAGTTTGTTAGGTAATGTGGAACCGGGAATGAAATCAATCTTATGTTGTATGTCCCTTTTTGGTGGAAGTCCATTAGGTATCTCAATAGGGAAAACATGCGCAAATTCATCAAGTAAAGGCACAAGCAAAGGGTGATCATGCAAAACAGATTCGGTTTCATCATTTAGCAATAACAATTCTTTTCGTTCCACAAATTCATGTTGTTCACTTTTAAGTATAGGAATCAAAGAATGAAAATTTGTTAAAGTTGCTTGTAATTTAGAATTATGGCCAGGTGCATATGGAGCTAACGTGATCTTTTTCTTATTTAAAACAAAAGTATGTGTATTTTTAAAGCCATCATGCATAACTTTTCTATCATATTGCCAAGGTCTTCCTAATAAAACATGACATGCATCCATAGGTATAACATCACATAAAAGACTCTCCTTATAACTATTGCCTATTGAAAACGATAGTAAAACTTGAGAGTTTACAGGAATACCTTTGTTTTGATTCAACCATTGAATCATGTATGGCTCGGGGTGTGGAGTGGCGGTGAGATTAAGCTTGTCCACCATGGTCTTTGAAGCGACATTAGTGCAACTTCCTCCATCAATGATAAGCGAACAGATCTTACCTTTAACCGTACATTTTGTGTGGAATATTGCTTCCCTTTGTGGGTTTGGATCTTTGGCTTTGACCCCACTAAGAGCTCTTCGCATAACCAATAATTCTCCTTCATCTGGATATATCATTTCCTCATCAAGTTCAGCATTGTCACAGAAATCCTCCTCGTTTTCCTCTTGATGATCATCAAATTCAACCAAGTTCACCATTTTTCGGTTTGGGCATTCGGATGAGATATGTCCTAAGCCTTGACACTTAAAACATCTCCTAGGTGTGAATGAATTGGTGTTTGCTTTGGGTGTATTGGGTACGCTTACGGGCTGCTTTAAATGATTATTTTGCAAAGCTTTTGAATCTTGCGAATGGGCTTTAGAATAGGGATGGGGAGTGTTCTTTTGGTAGGAATTGAAATTGGTCGTTCTTGCTGAAGTGAAACGTGAGGTTTCCTTCATTTTAGTTCTTTGTTGTTTTTCCACTTTATGTGCAAGGTTAATTAAATCATCAAGGCAAGCGTAAGGTTGTAATTCAACAATGTTTCTGATTTTTGAATCTAAACCATTTAAAAATCTTACCAAAGTTTGATGATCATCCTCCTTAAGGTCGCACCTCATTATCATTGTCTCGAACTCTCGACCATACTCTTCTACACTCCTGCCATCTTGTTGTAGATGTTGAAGTTTGGTGAAATTCTCTTGCATGTAGTATGAAGGCAGAAACTTTTCCTTCATTTGCTTCTTCATCTTTTCCCATGATCTAATCTTGTCTTTCCCTTCTCTTTCTCGTTTTGCACATTTGCTAGCCCACCAAGTAGAAGCATATTTGCGCAATTTTAATGCTACTATCTTTACCTTCTTTTCTTCATCCGTATTCTTGTAATCAAATACTCTTTCAACGGTTCTTACCCATTCAAGGAACTCATCTCCATCTAATCTTCCTTCAAATTCTGGAATGTCGACTCTAAGATCATCTCCACGGCTTGTTTGCCTACTAACTTTAGGACTTTCACACTCATAATCCCCACCTTCCCTTAAGGTGTGTTTTAGGTCTAGATACTCTTTAAGTTGGGTTTGTAGGTATTTAATGGTGGCATTTTGCTCTTCAACAATTCTGCTCAAATCACTTGTTTCTCCTTCACCACTTTGAGACATGGTGTTATGCTTTGTGAATGAACGAAATTAAGGCTCGGAGCGTAGCCTTGGCTCTGATACCAAGATGATATAGATTGGTATGCCTCAAAACAAAACCAAGCTATAAGCACACGTAGTTTGCTGTTTTCGTTTAATGAATTTGTTTTTGTGATTTTTGTGGTTTTATAACAAGGGAAAAATGAAATGTATGTGTTGGTTTTTCAAACTGAAAATGGCTTGCCAAAGGTTGCTTCGATACAGATACACCACGAAACAAATCTAAGGGCTCCTAAGAACACATTCAAACTTTAGCCAAAAGTATGAAAAGCATAGGAACTTCAAATTACTTAAACTAATCCAAGTTAAAGTAAATTGCAAATAAGAACAAGGAAAATTGCTCAAAGGGTTGTGTTTGTATTATGCAAGCTGAATGCCTTCATTACATGAACTACAAGCCTATTTATACTAAAAGGAAATCAGCCCAACAAAAAATAAATAAAAAAAAAAATTAAATTAAAAAGCAAAAAAATCAGAATGTTGCTTGTTTCTTAACGGCTAGGAATCCACTTGCAAGTCCACTTGCAAGTTGCATCTTACAATCTTCTATGGAAATAATTAGGCTATTTTGTAGTGCATAGCTATATCTTACAAAGTCTTCATAGGCTGATTTGTTTTTTGTAGAAAAGATCTTCATGTAATAATGAACCAAAATCAGATTTCCCAACGGCTGAATTCTTGTATGATTTGCAAATATCTTCATATGTCCTTGGTTTATTTGCTGTCTCAAACAACTTGATTTTGCTAAATATATTTTTTTAATCTTCCACTTGCTGAACCTTCATATTTATATTCTTCATATTTCCTTGGTTTATTTGCTTGATATTTTCAGCTGCTTGCTTGCGTTTCAATCGCATAATATTCGACCCATGAGCAAAATTAAATACTAAACTCAAATAAAAGAAAAGTACAACTCGACTAACTAAGCATGAGAAATGATTAAGCTTGATCCTAAACCTGGCTTAAATCATTTCGAAGAAAACAAAAGACCCAAATACTCGAAATAAAATAAACGACTTAAATAATAAAACGACCCAAAAAAAAAAAAAAAAAAAAAAAAAAAAGAAGACTTAGTTTATGACTACGAAATTAAAGGATTTCAGTTTTGGACCTTGAATTTTAGCGTCTTCCATTTGATGCATCATAATATTGATCTTGGCTAGCTCAGCAGAACTAGATGTAGGTGATCCTACATCAATAGGATCAATGATCAATGACGAATGAACGATGAAGAATGAACAAGGATCAATAATCATTGAAGAATGAACGATGAAGAATGAACAAGGATAATTGATCAATGACGAATGAACGATGAAGAATGAACAAGGATCAATGATCAATGTAGAATGAACGATGAAGAATGAACAAGGATCAATGATCAATGAAGAATGAACGATGAAGAATGAACAAGGATCAATGATCAATGAAGAATGAACGATGAAGAATGAACAAGGATCAATGATCCATGAAGAATAAACGATGAAGAATGAACAAGGATCAATGATCAATGAAGAATGAACGATGAAGAATGAACAAGGATAATTGATCAATGACGAATGAACGATGAAGAATGAACAAGGATCAAAGATCAATGTAGAATGAACGATGAAGAATGAACAAGGATCAATGATCAATGAAGAATGAACGATTAAGAATGCACAAGGATCAATGATCAATGAAGAATGAACGATGAAGAATGAACAAGGATCAATGATCCATGAAGAATAAACGATGAAGAATGAACAAGGATCAATGATCAATGACGAATGAACAATGAAGAATGAACAAGGATCAATGATCAATGAAGAATGAACGATAAAGAATGAACAAGGATCAATGATCAATGACGAATGAACGATGAAGAATGAACAAGGATCAATGATCAATGAAGAATGAACGATGACGATTCAATAAGGATCAATTATCAATGAAGAATAAACGATGAAGAATGAACAACGATCAATGATCCATGAAGAATAAACGATGAAGAATGAACAAGCATCAATGATCAATGACGAATGAACGATGAAGAATTAACAAGGATCAATGATCAATGAAGCATAAACGATGAAGAATGGACAAGGATCAATGATCAATGTAGAATGAAAGATGAAGAATGAACAAGGATCAATGATCAATGACGAATGAATGATGAAGAATGAACAAGGATCAATGATCAATGAAGAATGAAAGATAAAGAATAAACAAGGATCAATGATCAATGAAGGATGAACAATGAAGAATGAACATCAATGGTCAATGAAGAATGAACGATTAAGAATGAACAAGGATCAATGATCAATGAAGAATGAAAGATAAAGAATAAACAAGGATCAATGATCAATGAAGAATGAACAATGAAGAATGAACATCAATGGTCAATGAAGAATGAACGATTAAGAATGAACAAGGATCAATGATCAATGTAGAATGAACGATGAAGAATGAACAAGGATCAATGATCAATGACGAATGAATGATGAAGAATGAACAAGGATCAATGATCAATGAAGAATGAAAGATAAAGAATAAACAAGGATCAATGATCAATGAAGAATGAACAATGAAGAATGAACAAGGATCAATGGTCAATGAAGAATGAACGATTAAGAATGAACAAGGATCAATGATCAATGTAGAATGAACGATGAAGAATGAACAAGGATCAATGATCAATGACGAATGAACGATGAAGAATGAACAAGGATCAATGATCAATGAAGAATGAACGATGAAGAATGAACAAGGATCAATGATCAATGACGAATGAACGAAGAAGAATGAACAAGGATCAATGATCAATGAAGAATGAACGATGATGAATGAACAAGGATCAATGATCAATGACGAATGAACGATGAAGAATGAATAAGGATCAATGATCAATGAAGAATGAACGATGAAGAATGAACAAGGATCAATGGTCAACGACGAATGAACGATTAAGAATGAACAAGGATCAATGATCAATGAAGAATGAACGATGAAGAATGAACAAGGATCAATGATCAATGTAGAATGAACGATGAAGAATGAACAAGGATCAATGATCAATGAAGAATGAACGATGAAGAATGAACAAGGATCAATGATCAATATAGAATGAACGATGAAGAATGAACAAGGATCAATGATCAATGACGAATGAACGATGAAGAATGAACAAGGATCAATGATCAATGAAGCATAAACAATGAAGAATGAACAAGGATCAATGATCAATGAAGAATGAACGATGAAGAATGAACAAGGATCAATGATCATTGTAGAATGAACGATGAAGAACGAACAAGGATCAATGATCAATGAAGAATGAACGATGAAGAATGAAAAAGGATAAGTGATCAATAACGAATGAACGATGAAGAATGAACAAGGATCAATGATCAATGAAGAATGAACGATAAAGAATGAAATAGGATCAATGATCAATGACGAATGAACGATGAAGAATGAACAAGGATCAATGATCAATGAAGAATGAACGATGAAGAATGAACAAGGATAATTGATCAATGACGAATGAACGATGAAGAATGAACAAGGATCAATGATCAATGTAGAATGAACGATGAAGAATGAACAAGGATCAATGATCAATGAAGAATGAACGATTAAGAATGAACAAGGATCAATGATCCATGAAGAATAAACGATGAAGAATGAACAAGGATCAATGATCAATGACGAATGAACGATGAAGAATGAACAAGGATCAATGATCAATGAAGAATGAACGATGAAGAATGAACAAGGATCAATGATCAATGACGAATGAACGATGAAGAATGAACAACGATCAATGATCAATGAAGAATGAATGATGAAAAATGAACAAGTATCAATGATCAATGACGAATGAACGATGAAGAATGAACAAGGATCAATGATCAATGAAAAATGAACGATGAAGAATGAACAAGGACCAATGATCATTGAAGAATGAACGATGAAGAATGAACAAGGATCAAGGATCAATGAAGAATGAACGATGACGATTCAATAAGGATCAATTATCAATGAAGAATAAACGATGAAGAATGAACAACGATCAATGATCCATGAAGAATAAACGATGAAGAATGAACAAGGATCAATGATCAATGACGAATGAACGATGAAGAATTAACAAGGATCAATGATCAATGAAGAATGAACGATGAAGAATGAACAAGGATCAATGATCAATGTAGAATGAACGATGAAGAATGAACAAGGATCAATGATCAATGAAGAATGAACGATGAAGAATGAACAAGGATCAATGATCAATGTAGAATGAACGATGAAGAATGAACAAGGATCAATGATCAATGGAAAATGAACGATGAAGAATGAACAAGGACCAATGATCATTGAAGAATGAACGATGAAGAATGAACAAGGATCAAGGATCAATGAAGAATGAACGATGACGATTCAATAAGGATCAATTATCAATGAAGAATAAACGATGAAGAATGAACAACGATCAATGATCCATGAAGAATAAACGATGAAGAATGAACAAGGATCAATGATCAATGAAGAATGAACGATGAAGAATGAACAAGGATCAATGATCATTGTAGAATGAACGATGAAGAATGAACAAGGATCAATGATCAATGAAGAATGAACGATGAAGAATGAAAAAGGATAAGTGATCAATAACGAATGAACGATGAAGAATGAACAAGGATCAATGATCAATGAAGAATGAACGATAAAGAATGAAATAGGATCAATGATCAATGACGAATGAACGATGAAGAATGAACAAGGATCAATGATCAATGAAGAATGAACGATGAAGAATGAACAAGGATAATTGATCAATGACGAATGAACGATGAAGAATGAACAAGGATCAATGATCAATGTAGAATGAACGATGAAGAATGAACAAGGATCAATGATCAATGAAGAATGAACGATTAAGAATGAACAAGGATCAATGATCAATGAAGAATGAACGATGAAGAATGAACAAGGATCAATGATCCATGAAGAATAAACGATGAAGAATGAACAAGGATCAATGATCAATGACGAATGAACGATGAAGAATGAACAAGGATCAATGATCAATGAAGAATGAACGATAAAGAATGAACAAGGATCAATGATCAATGACGAATGAACGATGAAGAATGAACAACGATCAATGATCAATGAAGAATGAATGATGAAAAATGAACAAGTATCAATGATCAATGAAGAATGAACGATAAAGAATGAAATAGGATCAATGATCAATGACGAATGAACGATGAAGAATGAACAAGGATCAATGATCAATGAAGAATGAACGATGAAGAATGAACAAGGATAATTGATCAATGACGAATGAACGATGAAGAATGAACAAGGATCAATGATCAATGACGAATGAACGATGAAGAATGAACAAGGATCAATGATCAATGACGAATGAACGAAGAAGAATGAACAAGGATCAATGATCAATGAAGAATGAACGATGATGAATGAACAAGGATCATTGATCAATGACGAATGAACGATGAAGAATGAACAAGGATCAATGATCAATGACGAATGAACGATGAAGAATGAACAAGGATCAATGATCAATGAAGCATAAACAATGAAGAATGAACAAGGATCAATGATCAATGAAGAATGAACGATGAAGAATGAACAAGGATCAATGATCATTGTAGAATGAACGATGAAGAATGAACAAGGATCAATGATCAATGAAGAATGAACGATGAAGAATGAACAAGGATCAATGATCAATGTAGAATGAACGATGAAGAATGAACAAGGATCAATGATCAATGACGAATGAACGATGAAGAATGAACAAGGATCAATGATCAATGAAGCATAAACAATGAAGAATGAACAAGGATCAATGATCAATGAAGAATGAACGATGAAGAATGAACAAGGATCAATGATCATTGTAGAATGAACGATGAAGAATGAACAAGGATCAATGATCAATGAAGAATGAACGATGAAGAATGAAAAAGGATAAGTGATCAATAACGAATGAACGATGAAGAATGAACAAGGATCAATGATCAATGAAGAATGAACGATAAAGAATGAAATAGGATCAATGATCAATGACGAATGAACGATGAAGAATGAACAAGGATCAATGATCAATGAAGAATGAACGATGAAGAATGAACAAGGATAATTGATCAATGACGAATGAACGATGAAGAATGAACAAGGATCAATGATCAATGACGAATGAACGATGAAGAATGAACAAGGATCAATGATCAATGAAGAATGAACGATGAAGAATGAAAAAGGATAAGTGATCAATAACGAATGAACGATGAAGAATGAACAAGGATCAATGATCAATGAAGAATGAACGATAAAGAATGAAATAGGATCAATGATCAATGACGAATGAACGATGAAGAATGAACAAGGATCAATGATCAATGAAGAATGAACGATGAAGAATGAACAAGGATAATTGATCAATGACGAATGAACGATGAAGAATGAACAAGGATCAATGATCAATGACGAATGAACGATGAAGAATGAACAAGGATCAATGATCAATGACGAATGAACGAAAAAGAATGAACAAGGATCAATGATCAATGAAGAATGAACGATGATGAATGAACAAGGATCATTGATCAATGACGAATGAACGATGAAGAATGAACAAGGATCAATGATCAATGACGAATGAACGATGAAGAATGAACAAGGATCAATGATCAATGAAGCATAAACAATGAAGAATGAACAAGGATCAATGATCAATGAAGAATGAACGATGAAGAATGAACAAGGATCAATGATCATTGTAGAATGAACGATGAAGAATGAACAAGGATCAATGATCAATGAAGAATGAACGATGAAGAATGAAAAAGGATAAGTGATCAATAACGAATGAACGATGAAGAATGAACAAGGATCAATGATCAATGAAGAATGAACGATAAAGAATGAAATAGGATCAATGATCAATGACGAATGAACGATGAAGAATGAACAAGGATCAATGATCAATGAAGAATGAACGATGAAGAATGAACAAGGATCAATGATCAATGACGAATGAACGATGAAGAATGAACAAGGATCAATGATCAATGAAGAATGAACGATGAAGAATGAAAAAGGATAAGTGATCAATAACGAATGAACGATGAAGAATGAACAAGGATCAATGATCAATGAAGAATGAACGATAAAGAATGAAATAGGATCAATGATCAATGACGAATGAACGATGAAGAATGAACAAGGATCAATGATCAATGAAGAATGAACGATGAAGAATGAACAAGGATAATTGATCAATGACGAATGAACGATGAAGAATGAACAAGGATCAATGATCAATGACGAATGAACGATGAAGAATGAACAAGGATCAATGATCAATGACGAATGAACGAAAAAGAATGAACAAGGATCAATGATCAATGAAGAATGAACGATGATGAATGAACAAGGATCATTGATCAATGACGAATGAACGATGAAGAATGAACAAGGATCAATGATCAATGACGAATGAACGATGAAGAATGAACAAGGATCAATGATCAATGAAGCATAAACAATGAAGAATGAACAAGGATCAATGATCAATGAAGAATGAACGATGAAGAATGAACAAGGATCAATGATCATTGTAGAATGAACGATGAAGAATGAACAAGGATCAATGATAAATGAAGAATGAACGATGAAGAATGAAAAAGGATAAGTGATCAATAACGAATGAACGATGAAGAATGAACAAGGATCAATGATCAATGAAGAATGAACGATAAAGAATGAAATAGGATCAATGATCAATGACGAATGAACGATGAAGAATGAACAAGGATCAATGATCAATGAAGAATGAACGATGAAGAATGAACAAGGATAATTGATCAATGACGAATGAACGATGAAGAATGAACAAGGATCAATGATCAATGACGAATGAACGATGAAGAATGAACAAGGATCAATGATCAATGAAGAATGAACGATGAAGAATGAAAAAGGATAAGTGATCAATAACGAATGAACGATGAAGAATGAACAAGGATCAATGATCAATGAAGAATGAACGATAAAGAATGAAATAGGATCAATGATCAATGACGAATGAACGATGAAGAATGAACAAGGATCAATGATCAATGAAGAATGAACGATGAAGAATGAACAAGGATAATTGATCAATGACGAATGAACGATGAAGAATGAACAAGGATCAATGATCAATGACGAATGAACGATGAAGAATGAACAAGGATCAATGATCAATGACGAATGAACGAAGAAGAATGAACAAGGATCAATGATCAATGAAGAATGAACGATGATGAATGAACAAGGATCAATGATCAATGACGAATGAACGATGAAGAATGAATAAGGATCAATGATCAATGAAGAATGAACGATGAAGAATGAACAAGGATCAATGATCAATGACTAATGAACGATGAAGAATGAACAAGGATCAATGATCAATGAAGAATGAACGATGAAGAATGAACAAGGATCAATGATCAATGTAGAATGAACGATGAAGAATGAACAAGGATCAATGATCAATGAAGAATGAACGATGAAGAATGAACAAGGATCAATGATCAATATAGAATGAACGATGAAGAATGAACAAGGATCAATGATCAATGACGAATGAACGATGAAGAATGAACAAGGATCAATGATCAATGAAGCATAAACAATGAAGAATGAACAAGGATCAATGATCAATGAAGAATGAACGATGAAGAATGAACAAGGATCAATGATCATTGTAGAATGAACGATGAAGAATGAACAAGGATCAATGATCAATGAAGAATGAACGATGAAGAATGAAAAAGGATAAGTGATCAATAACGAATGAACGATGAAGAATGAACAAGGATCAATGATCAATGAAGAATGAATGATAAAGAATGAAATAGGATCAATGATCAATGACGAATGAACGATGAAGAATGAACAAGGATCAATGATCAATGAAGAATGAACGATGAAGAATGAACAAGGACCAATGATCATTGAAGAATGAACGATGAAGAATGAACAAGGATCAAGGATCAATGAAGAATGAACGATGACGATTCAATAAGGATCAATTATCAATGAAGAATAAACGATGAAGAATGAACAACGATCAATGATCCATGAAGAATAAACGATGAAGAATGAACAAGGATCAATGATCAATGACGAATGAACGATGAAGAATTAACAAGGATCAATGATCAATGAAGAATGAACGATGAAGAATGAACAAGGATCAATGATCAATGTAGAATGAACGATGAAGAATGAACAAGGATCAATGATCAATGAAGAATGAACGATGAAGAATGAACAAGGATCAATGATCAATGTAGAATGAACGATGAAGAATGAACAAGGATCAATGATCAATGACGAATGAACGATGAAGAATGAACAAGGATCAATGATCAATGAAGCATAAACAATGAAGAATGAACAAGGATCAATGATCAATGAAGAATGAACGATGAAGAATGAACAAGGATCAATGATCATTGTAGAATGAACGATGAAGAATGAACAAGGATCAATGATCAATGAAGAATGAACGATGAAGAATGAAAAAGGATAAGTGATCAATAACGAATGAACGATGAAGAATGAACAAGGATCAATGATCAATGAAGAATGAACGATAAAGAATGAAATAGGATCAATGATCAATGACGAATGAACGATGAAGAATGAACAAGGATCAATGATCAATGAAGAATGAACGATGAAGAATGAACAAGGATAATTGATCAATGACGAATGAACGATGAAGAATGAACAAGGATCAATGATAAATGACGAATGAACGATGAAGAATGAACAAGGATCAATGATCAATGAAGAATGAACGATTAAGAATGAACAAGAATCAATGGTCAATGACGAATGAACGATGAAGAATGAACAAGGATCAATGATCAATGAAAAATGAACGATGAAGAATGAACAAGGACCAATGATCATTGAAGAATGAACGATGAAGAATGAACAAGGATCAAGGATCAATGAAGAATGAACGATGACGATTCAATAAGGATCAATTATCAATGAAGAATAAACGATGAAGAATGAACAACGATCAATGATCCATGAAGAATAAACGATGAAGAATGAACAACGATCAATGATCCATGAAGAATAAACGATGAAGAATGAACAAGGATCAATGATCAATGAAGAATGAATGATAATGAATGAACAAGTATCAATGATCAATGACGAATGAACGATGAAGAATGAACAAGAATCAATGATCAATGAAAAATGAACGATGAAGAATGAACAAGGATCAATGATCAATGTAGAATGAACGATGAAGAATGAACAAGGATCAATGATCAATGACGAATGAACGATGAAGAATGAACAAGGATCAATGATCAATGAAGCATAAACGATGAAGAATGAACAAGGATCAATGATCAATGAAGAATGAACGATGACGATTCAATAAGGATCAATTATCAATGAAGAATAAACGATGAAGAATGAACAACGATCAATGATCCATGAAGAATAAACGATGAAGAATGAACAAGGATCAATGATCAATGACGAATGAACGATGAAGAATTAACAAGGATCAATGATCAATGAAGAATGAACGATGAAGAATGAACAAGGATCAATGATCAATGTAGAATGAACGATGAAGAATGAACAAGGATCAATGATCAATGAAGAATGAACGATGAAGAATGAACAAGGATCAATGATCAATGTAGAATGAACGATGAAGAATGAACAAGGATCAATGATCAATGACGAATGAACGATGAAGAATGAACAAGGATCAATGATCAATGAAGCATAAACAATGAAGAATGAACAAGGATCAATGATCAATGAAGAATGAACGATGAAGAATGAACAAGGATCAATGATCATTGTAGAATGAACGATGAAGAATGAACAAGGATCAATGATCAATGAAGAATGAACGATGAAGAATGAAAAAGGATAAGTGATCAATAACGAATGAACGATGAAGAATGAACAAGGATCAATGATCAATGAAGTATGAACGATAAAGAATGAAATAGGATCAATGATCAATGACGAATGAACGATGAAGAATGAACAAGGATCAATGATCAATGAAGAATGAACGATGAAGAATGAACAAGGATAATTGATCAATGACGAATGAACGATGAAGAATGAACAAGGATCAATGATCAATGACGAATGAACGATGAAGAATGAACAAGGATCAATGATCAATGAAGAATGAACGATTAAGAATGAACAAGAATCAATGGTCAATGACGAATGAACGATGAAGAATGAACAAGGATCAATGATCAATGAAGAATGAATGATGAAGAATGAACAAGTATCAATGATCAATGAAGAATAAACAATGAAGAATGAACAAGGATCAATGATCAATGACTAATGAACGATGAAGAATGAACAAGGATCAATGATCAATGAAGAATGAACGATGAAGAATGAACAAGGATAATTGATCAATGACGAATGAACGATGAAGAATGAACAAGGATCAATGATCAATGACGAATGAACGATGAAGAATGAACAAGGATCAATGATCAATGACGAATGAACGAAGAAGAATGAACAAGGATCAATGATCAATGAAGAATGAACGATGATGAATGAACAAGGATCAATGATCAATGACGAATGAACGATGAAGAATGAACAAGGATCAATGATCAATGAAGCATAAACAATGAAGAATGAACAAGGATCAATGATCAATGAAGAATGAACGATGAAGAATGAACAAGGATCAATGATCATTGTAGAATGAACGATGAAGAATGAACAAGGATCAATGATCAATGAAGAATGAACGATGAAGAATGAAAAAGGATAAGTGATCAATAACGAATGAACGATGAAGAATGAACAAGGATCAATGATCAATGAAGAATGAACGATAAAGAATGAAATAGGATCAATGATCAATGACGAATGAACGATGAAGAATGAACAAGGATCAATGATCAATGAAGAATGAACGATGAAGAATGAACAAGGATAATTGATCAATGACGAATGAACGATGAAGAATGAACAAGGATCAATGATCAATGACGAATGAACGATGAAGAATGAACAAGGATCAATGATCAATGAAGAATGAACGATGAAGAATGAAAAAGGATAAGTGATCAATAACGAATGAACGATGAAGAATGAACAAGGATCAATGATCAATGAAGAATGAACGATAAAGAATGAAATAGGATCAATGATCAATGACGAATGAACGATGAAGAATGAACAAGGATCAATGATCAATGAAGAATGAACGATGAAGAATGAACAAGGATAATTGATCAATGACGAATGAACGATGAAGAATGAACAAGGATCAATGATCAATGACGAATGAACGATGAAGAATGAACAAGGATCAATGATCAATGACGAATGAACGAAGAAGAATGAACAAGGATCAATGATCAATGAAGAATGAACGATGATGAATGAACAAGGATCAATGATCAATGACGAATGAACGATGAAGAATGAATAAGGATCAATGATCAATGAAGAATGAACGATGAAGAATGAACAAGGATCAATGATCAATGACTAATGAACGATGAAGAATGAACAAGGATCAATGATCAATGAAGAATGAACGATGAAGAATGAACAAGGATCAATGATCAATGTAGAATGAACGATGAAGAATGAACAAGGATCAATGATCAATGAAGAATGAACGATGAAGAATGAACAAGGATCAATGATCAATATAGAATGAACGATGAAGAATGAACAAGGATCAATGATCAATGACGAATGAACGATGAAGAATGAACAAGGATCAATGATCAATGAAGCATAAACAATGAAGAATGAACAAGGATCAATGATCAATGAAGAATGAACGATGAAGAATGAACAAGGATCAATGATCATTGTAGAATGAACGATGAAGAATGAACAAGGATCAATGATCAATGAAGAATGAACGATGAAGAATGAAAAAGGATAAGTGATCAATAACGAATGAACGATGAAGAATGAACAAGGATCAATGATCAATGAAGAATGAATGATAAAGAATGAAATAGGATCAATGATCAATGACGAATGAACGATGAAGAATGAACAAGGATCAATGATCAATGAAGAATGAACGATGAAGAATGAACAAGGACCAATGATCATTGAAGAATGAACGATGAAGAATGAACAAGGATCAAGGATCAATGAAGAATGAACGATGACGATTCAATAAGGATCAATTATCAATGAAGAATAAACGATGAAGAATGAACAACGATCAATGATCCATGAAGAATAAACGATGAAGAATGAACAAGGATCAATGATCAATGACGAATGAACGATGAAGAATTAACAAGGATCAATGATCAATGAAGAATGAACGATGAAGAATGAACAAGGATCAATGATCAATGTAGAATGAACGATGAAGAATGAACAAGGATCAATGATCAATGAAGAATGAACGATGAAGAATGAACAAGGATCAATGATCAATGTAGAATGAACGATGAAGAATGAACAAGGATCAATGATCAATGACGAATGAACGATGAAGAATGAACAAGGATCAATGATCAATGAAGCATAAACAATGAAGAATGAACAAGGATCAATGATCAATGAAGAATGAACGATGAAGAATGAACAAGGATCAATGATCATTGTAGAATGAACGATGAAGAATGAACAAGGATCAATGATCAATGAAGAATGAACGATGAAGAATGAAAAAGGATAAGTGATCAATAACGAATGAACGATGAAGAATGAACAAGGATCAATGATCAATGAAGAATGAACGATAAAGAATGAAATAGGATCAATGATCAATGACGAATGAACGATGAAGAATGAACAAGGATCAATGATCAATGAAGAATGAACGATGAAGAATGAACAAGGATAATTGATCAATGACGAATGAACGATGAAGAATGAACAAGGATCAATGATAAATGACGAATGAACGATGAAGAATGAACAAGGATCAATGATCAATGAAGAATGAACGATTAAGAATGAACAAGAATCAATGGTCAATGACGAATGAACGATGAAGAATGAACAAGGATCAATGATCAATGAAAAATGAACGATGAAGAATGAACAAGGACCAATGATCATTGAAGAATGAACGATGAAGAATGAACAAGGATCAAGGATCAATGAAGAATGAACGATGACGATTCAATAAGGATCAATTATCAATGAAGAATAAACGATGAAGAATGAACAACGATCAATGATCCATGAAGAATAAACGATGAAGAATGAACAACGATCAATGATCCATGAAGAATAAACGATGAAGAATGAACAAGGATCAATGATCAATGAAGAATGAATGATAATGAATGAACAAGTATCAATGATCAATGACGAATGAACGATGAAGAATGAACAAGAATCAATGATCAATGAAAAATGAACGATGAAGAATGAACAAGGATCAATGATCAATGTAGAATGAACGATGAAGAATGAACAAGGATCAATGATCAATGACGAATGAACGATGAAGAATGAACAAGGATCAATGATCAATGAAGCATAAACGATGAAGAATGAACAAGGATCAATGATCAATGAAGAATGAACGATGACGATTCAATAAGGATCAATTATCAATGAAGAATAAACGATGAAGAATGAACAACGATCAATGATCCATGAAGAATAAACGATGAAGAATGAACAAGGATCAATGATCAATGACGAATGAACGATGAAGAATTAACAAGGATCAATGATCAATGAAGAATGAACGATGAAGAATGAACAAGGATCAATGATCAATGTAGAATGAACGATGAAGAATGAACAAGGATCAATGATCAATGAAGAATGAACGATGAAGAATGAACAAGGATCAATGATCAATGTAGAATGAACGATGAAGAATGAACAAGGATCAATGATCAATGACGAATGAACGATGAAGAATGAACAAGGATCAATGATCAATGAAGCATAAACAATGAAGAATGAACAAGGATCAATGATCAATGAAGAATGAACGATGAAGAATGAACAAGGATCAATGATCATTGTAGAATGAACGATGAAGAATGAACAAGGATCAATGATCAATGAAGAATGAACGATGAAGAATGAAAAAGGATAAGTGATCAATAACGAATGAACGATGAAGAATGAACAAGGATCAATGATCAATGAAGTATGAACGATAAAGAATGAAATAGGATCAATGATCAATGACGAATGAACGATGAAGAATGAACAAGGATCAATGATCAATGAAGAATGAACGATGAAGAATGAACAAGGATAATTGATCAATGACGAATGAACGATGAAGAATGAACAAGGATCAATGATCAATGACGAATGAACGATGAAGAATGAACAAGGATCAATGATCAATGAAGAATGAACGATTAAGAATGAACAAGAATCAATGGTCAATGACGAATGAACGATGAAGAATGAACAAGGATCAATGATCAATGAAGAATGAATGATGAAGAATGAACAAGTATCAATGATCAATGAAGAATAAACAATGAAGAATGAACAAGGATCAATGATCAATGACTAATGAACGATGAAGAATGAACAAGGATCAATGATCAATGAAGAATGAACGATGAAGAATGAACAAGGATAATTGATCAATGACGAATGAACGATGAAGAATGAACAAGGATCAATGATCAATGACGAATGAACGATGAAGAATGAACAAGGATCAATGATCAATGACGAATGAACGAAGAAGAATGAACAAGGATCAATGATCAATGAAGAATGAACGATGATGAATGAACAAGGATCAATGATCAATGACGAATGAACGATGAAGAATGAATAAGGATCAATGATCAATGAAGAATGAACGATAAAGAATGAAATAGGATCAATGATCAATGACGAATGAACGATGAAGAATGAACAAGGATCAATGATCAATGAAGAATGAACGATGAAGAATGAACAAGGATAATTGATCAATGACGAATGAACGATGAAGAATGAACAAGGATCAATGATCAATGTAGAATGAACGATGAAGAATGAACAAGGATCAATGATCAATGAAGAATGAACGATGAAGAATGAACAAGGATCAATGATCAATGAAGAATGAACGATGAAGAATGAACAAGGATCAATGATCCATGAAGAATAAACGATGAAGAATGAACAAGGATCAATGATCAATGACGAATGAACGATGAAGAATGAACAAGGATCAATGATCAATGAAGCATAAACAATGAAGAATGAATAAGGATCAATGATCAATGAAGAATGAACGATGAAGAATGAACAAGGATCAATGATCATTGTAGAATGAACGATGAAGAATGAACAAGGATCAATGATCAATGAAGAATGAACGATGAAGAATGAAAAAGGATAAGTGATCAATAACGAATGAACGATGAAGAATGAACAAGGATCAATGATCAATGAAGAATGAACGATAAAGAATGAAATAGGATCAATGATCAATGACGAATGAACGATGAAGAATGAACAAGGATCAATGATCAATGAAGAATGAACGATGAAGAATGAACAAGGATAATTGATCAATGACGAATGAACGATGAAGAATGAACAAGGATCAATGATCAATGACGAATGAACGATGAAGAATGAACAAGGATCAATGATCAATGAAGAATGAACGATTAAGAATGAACAAGAATCAATGGTCAATGACGAATGAACGATGAAGAATGAACAAGGATCAATGATCAATGAAGAATGAATGATGAAGAATGAACAAGTATCAATGATCAATGAAGAATAAACAATGAAGAATGAACAAGGATCAATGATCAATGACTAATGAACGATGAAGAATGAACAAGGATCAATGATCAATGAAGAATGAACGATAATGAATGAACAAGTATCAATGATCAATGACGAATGAACGATGAAGAATGAACAACAATCAATGATCAATGAAAAATGAACGATGAAGAATGAACAAGGATCAATGATCAATGTAGAATGAACGATGAAGAATGAACAAGGATCAATGATCAATGACGAATGAACGATGAAGAATGATCAAGGATCAATGATCAATGAAGCATAAACGATGAAGAATGAACAAGGATCAATGATCAATGAAGAATGAACGATAAAGAATGAAATAGGATCAATGATCAATGACGAATGAACGATGAAGAATGAACAAGGATCAATGATCAATGAAGAATGAACGATGAAGAATGAACAAGGATAATTGATCAATGACGAATGAACGATGAAGAATGAACAAGGATCAATGATCAATGTAGAATGAACGATGAAGAATGAACAAGGATCAATGATCAATGAAGAATGAACGATGAAGAATGAACAAGGATCAATGATCAATGAAGAATGAACGATGAAGAATGAACAAGGATCAATGATCCATGAAGAATAAACGATGAAGAATGAACAAGGATCAATGATCAATGAAGAATGAACGATGAAGAATGAACAAGGATAATTTATCAATGACGAATGAACGACGAAGAATGAACAAGGATCAATGATCAATGTAGAATGAACGATGAAGAATGAACAAGGATCAATGATCAATGAAGAATGAACGATTAAGAATGAACAAGGATCAATGATCAATGAAGAATGAACGATGAAGAATGAACAAGGATCAATGATCAATGACGAATGAACGATGAAGAATGAACAAGGATCAATGATCAATGAAGCATAAACAATGAAGAATGAACAAGGATCAATGATCAATGAAGAATGAACGATGAAGAATGAACAAGGATCAATGATCATTGTAGAATGAACGATGAAGAATGAACAAGGATCAATGATCAATGAAGAATGAACGATGAAGAATGAAAAAGGATAAGTGATCAATAACGAATGAACGATGAAGAATGAACAAGGATCAATGATCAATGACGAATGAACGATGAAGAATGATCAAGGATCAATGATCAATGAAGCATAAACGATGAAGAATGAACAAGGATCAATGATCAATGAAGAATGAACGATAAAGAATGAAATAGGATCAATGATCAATGACGAATGAACGATGAAGAATGAACAAGGATCAATGATCAATGAAGAATGAACGATGAAGAATGAACAAGGATAATTGATCAATGACGAATGAACGATGAAGAATGAACAAGGATCAATGATCAATGACGAATGAACGATGAAGAATGAACAAGGATCAATGATCAATGAAGAATGAACGATGAAGAATGAAAAAGGATAAGTGATCAATAACGAATGAACGATGAAGAATGAACAAGGATCAATGATCAATGAAGAATGAACGATAAAGAATGAAATAGGATCAATGATCAATGACGAATGAACGATGAAGAATGAAAAGGGATCAATGATCAATGAAGAATGAACGATGAAGAATGAACAAGGATAATTGATCAATGACGAATGAACGATGAAGAATGAACAAGGATCAATGATCAATGACGAATGAACGATGAAGAATGAACAAGGATCAATGATCAATGACGAATGAACGAAGAAGAATGAACAAGGATCAATGATCAATGAAGAATGAACGATGATGAATGAACAAGGATCAATGATCAATGACGAATGAACGATGAAGAATGAACAAGGATCAATGATCAATGACGAATGAACGATGAAGAATGAACAAGGATCAATGATCAATGAAGCATAAACAATGAAGAATGAACAAGGATCAATGATCAATGAAGAATGAACGATGAAGAATGAACAAGGATCAATGATCATTGTAGAATGAACGATGAAGAATGAACAAGGATCAATGATCAATGAAGAATGAACGATGAAGAATGAAAAAGGATAAGTGATCAATAACGAATGAACGATGAAGAATGAACAAGGATCAATGATCAATGAAGAATGAACGATAAAGAATGAAATAGGATCAATGATCAATGACGAATGAACGATGAAGAATGAACAAGGATCAATGATCAATGAAGAATGAACGATGAAGAATGAACAAGGATAATTGATCAATGACGAATGAACGATGAAGAATGAACAAGGATCAATGATCAATGACGAATGAACGATGAAGAATGAACAAGGATCAATGATCAATGAAGAATGAACGATGAAGAATGAAAAAGGATAAGTGATCAATAACGAATGAACGATGAAGAATGAACAAGGATCAATGATCAATGAAGAATGAACGATAAAGAATGAAATAGGATCAATGATCAATGACGAATGAACGATGAAGAATGAACAAGGATCAATGATCAATGAAGAATGAACGATGAAGAATGAACAAGGATAATTGATCAATGACGAATGAACGATGAAGAATGAACAAGGATCAATGATCAATGACGAATGAACGATGAAGAATGAACAAGGATCAATGATCAATGACGAATGAACGAAGAAGAATGAACAAGGATCAATGATCAATGAAGAATGAACGATGATGAATGAACAAGGATCAATGATCAATGACGAATGAACGATGAAGAATGAATAAGGATCAATGATCAATGAAGAATGAATGATGAAGAATGAACAAGGATCAATGATCAATGACTAATGAACGATGAAGAATGAACAAGGATCAATGATCAATGAAGAATGAACGATGAAGAATGAACAAGGATCAATGATCAATGTAGAATGAACGATGAAGAATGAACAAGGATCAATGATCAATGAAGAATGAACGATGAAGAATGAACAAGGATCAATGATCAATATAGAATGAACGATGAAGAATGAACAAGGATCAATGATCAATGACGAATGAACGATGAAGAATGAAAAAGGATAAGTGATCAATAACGAATGAACGATGAAGAATGAACAAGGATCAATGATCAATGAAGAATGAACGATAAAGAATGAAATAGGATCAATGATCAATGACGAATGAACGATGAAGAATGAACAAGGATCAATGATCAATGAAGAATGAACGATGAAGAATGAACAAGGATAATTGATCAATGACGAATGAACGATGAAGAATGAACAAGGATCAATGATCAATGTAGAATGAACGATGAAGAATGAACAAGGATC
The DNA here is from genome assembly GCF_026212465.1 of Amaranthus tricolor. Classification (NCBI taxonomy): domain Eukaryota; kingdom Viridiplantae; phylum Streptophyta; class Magnoliopsida; order Caryophyllales; family Amaranthaceae; genus Amaranthus; species Amaranthus tricolor. The sequence continues at coordinate 28,510,181 of NC_080047.1, forward strand.
AATGATCAATGAAGAATGAACGATTAAGAATGAACAAGGATCAATGATCAATGAAGAATGAACGATGAAGAATGAACAAGGATCAATGATCAATGAAGAATGAACGATGAAGAATGAACAAGGATCAATGATCCATGAAGAATAAACGATGAAGAATGAACAAGGATCAATGATCAATGAAGAATGAACGATGAAGAATGAACAAGGATAATTTATCAATGACGAATGAACGACGAAGAATGAACAAGGATCAATGATCAATGTAGAATGAACGATGAAGAATGAACAAGGATCAATGATCAATGAAGAATGAACGATTAAGAATGAACAAGGATCAATGATCAATGAAGAATGAACGATGAAGAATGAACAAGGATCAATGATCAATGACGAATGAACGATGAAGAATGAACAAGGATCAATGATCAATGAAGCATAAACAATGAAGAATGAACAAGGATCAATGATCAATGAAGAATGAACGATGAAGAATGAACAAGGATCAATGATCATTGTAGAATGAACGATGAAGAATGAACAAGGATCAATGATCAATGAAGAATGAACGATGAAGAATGAAAAAGGATAAGTGATCAATAACGAATGAACGATGAAGAATGAACAAGGATCAATGATCAATGAAGAATGAACGATAAAGAATGAAATAGGATCAATGATCAATGACGAATGAACGATGAAGAATGAACAAGGATCAATGATCAATGAAGAATGAACGATGAAGAATGAACAAGGATAATTGATCAATGACGAATGAACGATGAAGAATGAACAAGGATCAATGATCAATGACGAATGAACGATGAAGAATGAACAAGGATCAATGATCAATGAAGAATGAACGATGAAGAATGAAAAAGGATAAGTGATCAATAACGAATGAACGATGAAGAATGAACAAGGATCAATGATCAATGAAGAATGAACGATAAAGAATGAAATAGGATCAATGATCAATGACGAATGAACGATGAAGAATGAAAAGGGATCAATGATCAATGAAGAATGAACGATGAAGAATGAACAAGGATAATTGATCAATGACGAATGAACGATGAAGAATGAACAAGGATCAATGATCAATGACGAATGAACGATGAAGAATGAACAAGGATCAATGATCAATGACGAATGAACGAAGAAGAATGAACAAGGATCAATGATCAATGAAGAATGAACGATGATGAATGAACAAGGATCAATGATCAATGACGAATGAACGATGAAGAATGAACAAGGATCAATGATCAATGACGAATGAACGATGAAGAATGAACAAGGATCAATGATCAATGAAGCATAAACAATGAAGAATGAACAAGGATCAATGATCAATGAAGAATGAACGATGAAGAATGAACAAGGATCAATGATCATTGTAGAATGAACGATGAAGAATGAACAAGGATCAATGATCAATGAAGAATGAACGATGAAGAATGAAAAAGGATAAGTGATCAATAACGAATGAACGATGAAGAATGAACAAGGATCAATGATCAATGAAGAATGAACGATAAAGAATGAAATAGGATCAATGATCAATGACGAATGAACGATGAAGAATGAACAAGGATCAATGATCAATGAAGAATGAACGATGAAGAATGAACAAGGATAATTGATCAATGACGAATGAACGATGAAGAATGAACAAGGATCAATGATCAATGACGAATGAACGATGAAGAATGAACAAGGATCAATGATCAATGAAGAATGAACGATGAAGAATGAAAAAGGATAAGTGATCAATAACGAATGAACGATGAAGAATGAACAAGGATCAATGATCAATGAAGAATGAACGATAAAGAATGAAATAGGATCAATGATCAATGACGAATGAACGATGAAGAATGAACAAGGATCAATGATCAATGAAGAATGAACGATGAAGAATGAACAAGGATAATTGATCAATGACGAATGAACGATGAAGAATGAACAAGGATCAATGATCAATGACGAATGAACGATGAAGAATGAACAAGGATCAATGATCAATGACGAATGAACGAAGAAGAATGAACAAGGATCAATGATCAATGAAGAATGAACGATGATGAATGAACAAGGATCAATGATCAATGACGAATGAACGATGAAGAATGAATAAGGATCAATGATCAATGAAGAATGAATGATGAAGAATGAACAAGGATCAATGATCAATGACTAATGAACGATGAAGAATGAACAAGGATCAATGATCAATGAAGAATGAACGATGAAGAATGAACAAGGATCAATGATCAATGTAGAATGAACGATGAAGAATGAACAAGGATCAATGATCAATGAAGAATGAACGATGAAGAATGAACAAGGATCAATGATCAATATAGAATGAACGATGAAGAATGAACAAGGATCAATGATCAATGACGAATGAACGATGAAGAATGAAAAAGGATAAGTGATCAATAACGAATGAACGATGAAGAATGAACAAGGATCAATGATCAATGAAGAATGAACGATAAAGAATGAAATAGGATCAATGATCAATGACGAATGAACGATGAAGAATGAACAAGGATCAATGATCAATGAAGAATGAACGATGAAGAATGAACAAGGATAATTGATCAATGACGAATGAACGATGAAGAATGAACAAGGATCAATGATCAATGTAGAATGAACGATGAAGAATGAACAAGGATCAATGATCAATGAAGAATGAACGATTAAGAATGAACAAGGATCAATGATCCATGAAGAATAAACGATGAAGAATGAACAAGGATCAATGATCAATGACGAATGAACGATGAAGAATGAACAAGGATCAATGATCAATGAAGAATGAACGATAAAGAATGAACAAGGATCAATGATCAATGACGAATGAACGATGAAGAATGAACAACGATCAATGATCAATGAAGAATGAATGATGAAAAATGAACAAGTATCAATGATCAATGACGAATGAACGATGAAGAATGAACAAGGAACAATGATCAATGAAAAATGAACGATGAAGAATGAACAAGGACCAATGATCATTGAAGAATGAACGATGAAGAATGAACAAGGATCAAGGATCAATGAAGAATGAACGATGACGATTCAATAAGGATCAATTATCAATGAAGAATAAACGATGAAGAATGAACAACGATCAATGATCCATGAAGAATAAACGATGAAGAATGAACAAGGATCAATGATCAATGACGAATGAACGATGAAGAATTAACAAGGATCAATGATCAATGAAGAATGAACGATGAAGAATGAACAAGGATCAATGATCAATGTAGAATGAACGATGAAGAATGAACAAGGATCAATGATCAATGAAGAATGAACGATGAAGAATGAACAAGGATCAATGATCAATGTAGAATGAACGATGAAGAATGAACAAGGATCAATGATCAATGACGAATGAACGATGAAGAATGAACAAGGATCAATGATCAATGAAGCATAAACAATGAAGAATGAACAAGGATCAATGATCAATGAAGAATGAACGATGAAGAATGAACAAGGATCAATGATCATTGTAGAATGAACGATGAAGAATGAACAAGGATCAATGATCAATGAAGAATGAACGATGAAGAATGAAAAAGGATAAGTGATCAATAACGAATGAACGATGAAGAATGAACAAGGATCAATGATCAATGAAGAATGAACGATAAAGAATGAAATAGGATCAATGATCAATGACGAATGAACGATGAAGAATGAACAAGGATCAATGATCAATGAAGAATGAACGATGAAGAATGAACAAGGATAATTGATCAATGACGAATGAACGATGAAGAATGAACAAGGATCAATGATAAATGACGAATGAACGATGAAGAATAAACAAGGATCAATGATCAATGAAGAATGAACGATTAAGAATGAACAAGAATCAATGGTCAATGACGAATGAACGATGAAGAATGAACAAGGATCAATGATCAATGAAAAATGAACGATGAAGAATGAACAAGGACCAATGATCATTGAAGAATGAACGATGAAGAATGAACAAGGATCAAGGATCAATGAAGAATGAACGATGACGATTCAATAAGGATCAATTATCAATGAAGAATAAACGATGAAGAATGAACAACGATCAATGATCCATGAAGAATAAACGATGAAGAATGAACAACGATCAATGATCCATGAAGAATAAACGATGAAGAATGAACAAGGATCAATGATCAATGAAGAATGAATGATAATGAATGAACAAGTATCAATGATCAATGACGAATGAACGATGAAGAATGAACAAGAATCAATGATCAATGAAAAATGAACGATGAAGAATGAACAAGGATCAATGATCAATGTAGAATGAACGATGAAGAATGAACAAGGATCAATGATCAATGACGAATGAACGATGAAGAATGAACAAGGATCAATGATCAATGAAGCATAAACGATGAAGAATGAACAAGGATCAATGATCAATGAAGAATGAACGATGACGATTCAATAAGGATCAATTATCAATGAAGAATAAACGATGAAGAATGAACAACGATCAATGATCCATGAAGAATAAACGATGAAGAATGAACAAGGATCAATGATCAAAGACGAATGAACGATGAAGAATTAACAAGGATCAATGATCAATGAAGCATAAACGATGAAGAATGGACAAGGATCAATGATCAATGTAGAATGAAAGATGAAGAATGAACAAGGATCAATGATCAATGACGAATGAATGATGAAGAATGAACAAGGATCAATGATCAATGAAGAATGAAAGATAAAGAATAAACAAGGATCAATGATCAATGAAGAATGAACAATGAAGAATGAACAAGGATCAATGGTCAATGAAGAATGAAGGATTAAGAATGAACAAGGATCAATGATCAATGTAGAATGAACGATGAAGAATGAACAAGGATCAATGATCAATGACGAATGAACGATGAAGAATGAACAAGGATCAATGATCAATGAAGAATGAACGATGAAGAATGAACAAGGATCAATGATCAATGACGAATGAACGATGAAGAATGAACAAGGATCAATGATCAATGTAGAATGAACGATAAAGAATGAACAAGGATCAATGATCAATGAAGAATGAACGATGAAGAATGAACAAGGATCAATGATCAATGTAGAATGAACGATGAAGAATGAACAAGGATCAATGATCAATGACGAATGAACGATGAAGAATGAACAAGGATCAATGATCAATGAAGCATAAACAATGAAGAATGAACAAGGATCAATGATCAATGAAGAATGAACGATGAAGAATGAACAAGGATCAATGATCATTGTAGAATGAACGATGAAGAATGAACAAGGATCAATGATCAATGAAGAATGAACGATGAAGAATGAAAAAGGATAAGTGATCAATAACGAATGAACGATGAAGAATGAACAAGGATCAATGATCAATGACGAATGAACGATGAAGAATGAACAAGGATCAATGATCAATGAAGAATGAACGATTAAGAATGAACAAGAATCAATGGTCAATGACGAATGAACGATGAAGAATGAACAAGGATCAATGATCAATGAAGAATGAATGATGAAGAATGAACAAGTATCAATGATCAATGAAGAATAAACAATGAAGAATGAACAAGGATCAATGATCAATGACTAATGAACGATGAAGAATGAACAAGGATCAATGATCAATGAAGAATGAACGATGAAGAATGAACAAGGATAATTGATCAATGACGAATGAACGATGAAGAATGAACAAGGATCAATGATCAATGACGAATGAACGATGAAGAATGAACAAGGATCAATGATCAACGACGAATGAACAAAGAAGAATGAACAAGGATCAATGATCAATGAAGAATGAACGATGATGAATGAACAAGGATCAATGATCAATGACGAATGAACGATGAAGAATGAATAAGGATCAATGATCAATGAAGAATGAACGATAAAGAATGAAATAGGATCAATGATCAATGACGAATGAACGATGAAGAATGAACAAGGATCAATGATCAATGAAGAATGAACGATGAAGAATGAACAAGGATAATTGATCAATGACGAATGAACGATGAAGAATGAACAAGGATCAATGATCAATGTAGAATGAACGATGAAGAATGAACAAGGATCAATGATCAATGAAGAATGAACGATGAAGAATGAACAAGGATCAATGATCAATGAAGAATGAACGATGAAGAATGAACAAGGATCAATGATCCATGAAGAATAAACGATGAAGAATGAACAAGGATCAATGATCAATGACGAATGAACGATGAAGAATGAACAAGGATCAATGATCAATGAAGCATAAACAATGAAGAATGAATAAGGATCAATGATCAATGAAGAATGAACGATGAAGAATGAACAAGGATCAATGATCATTGTAGAATGAACGATGAAGAATGAACAAGGATCAATGATCAATGAAGAATGAACGATGAAGAATGAAAAAGGATAAGTGATCAATAACGAATGAACGATGAAGAATGAACAAGGATCAATGATCAATGAAGAATGAACGATAAAGAATGAAATAGGATCAATGATCAATGACGAATGAACGATGAAGAATGAACAAGGATCAATGATCAATGAAGAATGAACGATGAAGAATGAACAAGGATAATTGATCAATGACGAATGAACGATGAAGAATGAACAAGGATCAATGATCAATGACGAATGAACGATGAAGAATGAACAAGGATCAATGATCAATGAAGAATGAACGATTAAGAATGAACAAGAATCAATGGTCAATGACGAATGAACGATGAAGAATGAACAAGGATCAATGATCAATGAAGAATGAATGATGAAGAATGAACAAGTATCAATGATCAATGAAGAATAAACAATGAAGAATGAACAAGGATCAATGATCAATGACTAATGAACGATGAAGAATGAACAAGGATCAATGATCAATGAAGAATGAACGATAATGAATGAACAAGTATCAATGATCAATGACGAATGAACGATGAAGAATGAACAAGAATCAATGATCAATGAAAAATGAACGATGAAGAATGAACAAGGATCAATGATCAATGTAGAATGAACGATGAAGAATGAACAAGGATCAATGATCAATGACGAATGAACGATGAAGAATGATCAAGGATCAATGATCAATGAAGCATAAACGATGAAGAATGAACAAGGATCAATGATCAATGAAGAATGAACGATAAAGAATGAAATAGGATCAATGATCAATGACGAATGAACGATGAAGAATGAACAAGGATCAATGATCAATGAAGAATGAACGATGAAGAATGAACAAGGATAATTGATCAATGACGAATGAACGATGAAGAATGAACAAGGATCAATGATCAATGTAGAATGAACGATGAAGAATGAACAAGGATCAATGATCAATGAAGAATGAACGATGAAGAATGAACAAGGATCAATGATCAATGAAGAATGAACGATGAAGAATGAACAAGGATCAATGATCCATGAAGAATAAACGATGAAGAATGAACAAGGATCAATGATCAATGAAGAATGAACGATGAAGAATGAACAAGGATAATTGATCAATGACGAATGAACGACGAAGAATGAACAAGGATCAATGATCAATGTAGAATGAACGATGAAGAATGAACAAGGATCAATGATCAATGAAGAATGAACGATTAAGAATGAACAAGGATCAATGATCAATGAAGAATGAACGATGAAGAATGAACAAGGATCAATGATCCATGAAGAATAAACGATGAAGAATGAACAAGGATCAATGATCAATGACGAATGAACGATGAAGAATGAACAAGAATCAATGATCAATGAAGAATGAACGATAAAGAATGAACAAGGATCAATGATCAATGACGAATGAACGATGAAGAATGAACAAGGATCAATGATCAATGAAGAATGAACGATGAAGAATGAACAAGGATCAATTATCAATGACGAATGAACGATGAAGAATGAACAAAGATCAATGATCAATGAAGCATAAACGATGAAGAATGAACAAGGATCAATGATCAATGAAGAATGAACGATGACGATTCAATAAGGATCAATTATCAATGAAGAATAAACGATGAAGAATGAACAACGATCAATGATCCATGAAGAATAAACGATGAAGAATGAACAAGGATCAATGATCAATGACGAATGAACGATGAAGAATTAACAAGGATCAATGATCAATGAAGCATAAACGATGAAGAATGGACAAGGATCAATGATCAATGTAGAATAAAAGATGAAGAATGAACAAGGATCAATGATCAATGACGAATGAATGATGAAGAATGAACAAGGATCAATGATCAATGAAGAATGAAAGATAAAGAATAAACAAGGATCAATGATCAATGAAGAATGAACAATGAAGAATGAACAAGGATCAATGGTCAATGAAGAATGAACGATGAAGAATGAACAAGGATCAATGATCAATGACGAATGAACGATGAAGAATGAACAAGGATCAATGATCAATGAAGAATGAACGATGAAGAATGAACAAGGATCAATGATCAATGACGAATGAACGAAGAAGAATGAACAAGGATCAATGATCAATGAAGAATGAACGATGATGAATGAACAAGGATCAATGATCAATGACGAATGAACGATGAAGAATGAATAAGGATCAATGATCAATGAAGAATGAACGATGAAGAATGAACAAGGATCAATGGTCAATGACGAATGAACGATTAAGAATGAACAAGGATCAATGATCAATGAAGAATGAACGATGAAGAATGAACAAGGATCAATGATCAATGTAGAATGAACGATGAAGAATGAACAAGGATCAATGATCAATGAAGAATGAACGATGAAGAATGAACAAGGATCAATGATCAATATAGAATGAACGATGAAGAATGAACAAGGATCAATGATCAATGACGAATGAACGATGAAGAATGAACAAGGATCAATGATCAATGAAGCATAAACAATGAAGAATGAACAAGGATCAATGATCAATGAAGAATGAACGATGAAGAATGAACAAGGATCAATGATCATTGTAGAATGAACGATGAAGAATGAACAAGGATCAATGATCAATGAAGAATGAACGATGAAGAATGAAAAAGGATAAGTGATCAATAACGAATGAACGATGAAGAATGAACAAGGATCAATGATCAATGAAGAATGAACGATAAAGAATGATCAATGTAGAATGAACGATGAAGAATGAACAAGGATGAATGATCAATGACGAATGAACGATGAAGAATGAACAAGGATCAATGATCAATGAAGCATAAACGATGAAGAATGAACAAGGATCAATGATCAATGAAGAATGAACGATGACGATTCAATAAGGATCAATTATCAATGAAGAATAAACGATGAAGAATGAACAACGATCAATGATCCATGAAGAATAAACGATGAAGAATGAACAAGGATCAATGATCAATGACGAATGAACGATGAAGAATTAACAAGGATCAATGATCAATGAAGCATAAACGATGAAGAATGGACAAGGATCAATGATCAATGTAGAATGAAAGATGAAGAATGAACAAGCATCAATGATCAATGACGAATGAATGATGAAGAATGAACAAGGATCAATGATCAATGAAGAATGAAAGATAAAGAATAAACAAGGATCAATGATCAATGAAGAATGAACAAGGATCAATGGTCAATGAAGAATGAACGATTAAGAATGAACAAGGATCAATGATCAATGTAGAATGAACGATGAAGAATGAACAAGGATCAATGATCAATGACGAATGAACGATGAAGAATGAACAAGGATCAATGATCAATGAAGAATGAACGATGAAGAATGAACAAGGATCAATGATCAATGACGAATGAACGATGAAGAATGAACAAGGATCAATGATCAATGTAGAATGAACGATAAAGAATGAACAAGGATCAATGATCAATGAAGAATGAACGATGAAGAATGAACAAGGATCAATGATCAATGTAGAATGAACGATGAAGAATGAACAAGGATCAATGATCAATGACGAATGAACGATGAAGAATGAACAAGGATCAATGATCAATGAAGCATAAACAATGAAGAATGAACAAGGATCAATGATCAATGAAGAATGAACGATGAAGAATGAACAAGGATCAATGATCATTGTAGAATGAACGATGAAGAATGAACAAGGATCAATGATCAATGAAGAATGAACGATGAAGAATGAAAAAGGATAAGTGATCAATAACGAATGAACGATGAAGAATGAACAAGGATCAATGATCAATGACGAATGAACGATGAAGAATGAACAAGGATCAATGATCAATGAAGAATGAACGATTAAGAATGAACAAGAATCAATGGTCAATGACGAATGAACGATGAAGAATGAACAAGGATCAATGATCAATGAAGAATGAATGATGAAGAATGAACAAGTATCAATGATCAATGAAGAATAAACAATGAAGAATGAACAAGGATCAATGATCAATGACTAATGAACGATGAAGAATGAACAAGGATCAATGATCAATGAAGAATGAACGATGAAGAATGAACAAGGATAATTGATCAATGACGAATGAACGATGAAGAATGAACAAGGATCAATGATCAATGACGAATGAACGATGAAGAATGAACAAGGATCAATGATCAACGACGAATGAACAAAGAAGAATGAACAAGGATCAATGATCAATGAAGAATGAACGATGATGAATGAACAAGGATCAATGATCAATGACGAATGAACGATGAAGAATGAATAAGGATCAATGATCAATGAAGAATGAACGATAAAGAATGAAATAGGATCAATGATCAATGACGAATGAACGATGAAGAATGAACAAGGATCAATGATCAATGAAGAATGAACGATGAAGAATGAACAAGGATAATTGATCAATGACGAATGAACGATGAAGAATGAACAAGGATCAATGATCAATGTAGAATGAACGATGAAGAATGAACAAGGATCAATGATCAATGAAGAATGAACGATGAAGAATGAACAAGGATCAATGATCAATGAAGAATGAACGATGAAGAATGAACAAGGATCAATGATCCATGAAGAATAAACGATGAAGAATGAACAAGGATCAATGATCAATGACGAATGAACGATGAAGAATGAACAAGGATCAATGATCAATGAAGCATAAACAATGAAGAATGAATAAGGATCAATGATCAATGAAGAATGAACGATGAAGAATGAACAAGGATCAATGATCATTGTAGAATGAACGATGAAGAATGAACAAGGATCAATGATCAATGAAGAATGAACGATGAAGAATGAAAAAGGATAAGTGATCAATAACGAATGAACGATGAAGAATGAACAAGGATCAATGATCAATGAAGAATGAACGATAAAGAATGAAATAGGATCAATGATCAATGACGAATGAACGATGAAGAATGAACAAGGATCAATGATCAATGAAGAATGAACGATGAAGAATGAACAAGGATAATTGATCAATGACGAATGAACGATGAAGAATGAACAAGGATCAATGATCAATGACGAATGAACGATGAAGAATGAACAAGGATCAATGATCAATGAAGAATGAACGATTAAGAATGAACAAGAATCAATGGTCAATGACGAATGAACGATGAAGAATGAACAAGGATCAATGATCAATGAAGAATGAATGATGAAGAATGAACAAGTATCAATGATCAATGAAGAATAAACAATGAAGAATGAACAAGGATCAATGATCAATGACTAATGAACGATGAAGAATGAACAAGGATCAATGATCAATGAAGAATGAACGATAATGAATGAACAAGTATCAATGATCAATGACGAATGAACGATGAAGAATGAACAAGAATCAATGATCAATGAAAAATGAACGATGAAGAATGAACAAGGATCAATGATCAATGTAGAATGAACGATGAAGAATGAACAAGGATCAATGATCAATGACGAATGAACGATGAAGAATGATCAAGGATCAATGATCAATGAAGCATAAACGATGAAGAATGAACAAGGATCAATGATCAATGAAGAATGAACGATAAAGAATGAAATAGGATCAATGATCAATGACGAATGAACGATGAAGAATGAACAAGGATCAATGATCAATGAAGAATGAACGATGAAGAATGAACAAGGATAATTGATCAATGACGAATGAACGATGAAGAATGAACAAGGATCAATGATCAATGTAGAATGAACGATGAAGAATGAACAAGGATCAATGATCAATGAAGAATGAACGATGAAGAATGAACAAGGATCAATGATCAATGAAGAATGAACGATGAAGAATGAACAAGGATCAATGATCCATGAAGAATAAACGATGAAGAATGAACAAGGATCAATGATCAATGAAGAATGAACGATGAAGAATGAACAAGGATAATTGATCAATGACGAATGAACGACGAAGAATGAACAAGGATCAATGATCAATGTAGAATGAACGATGAAGAATGAACAAGGATCAATGATCAATGAAGAATGAACGATTAAGAATGAACAAGGATCAATGATCAATGAAGAATGAACGATGAAGAATGAACAAGGATCAATGATCCATGAAGAATAAACGATGAAGAATGAACAAGGATCAATGATCAATGACGAATGAACGATGAAGAATGAACAAGAATCAATGATCAATGAAGAATGAACGATAAAGAATGAACAAGGATCAATGATCAATGACGAATGAACGATGAAGAATGAACAAGGATCAATGATCAATGAAGAATGAACGATGAAGAATGAACAAGGATCAATTATCAATGACGAATGAACGATGAAGAATGAACAAAGATCAATGATCAATGAAGCATAAACGATGAAGAATGAACAAGGATCAATGATCAATGAAGAATGAACGATGACGATTCAATAAGGATCAATTATCAATGAAGAATAAACGATGAAGAATGAACAACGATCAATGATCCATGAAGAATAAACGATGAAGAATGAACAAGGATCAATGATCAATGACGAATGAACGATGAAGAATTAACAAGGATCAATGATCAATGAAGCATAAACGATGAAGAATGGACAAGGATCAATGATCAATGTAGAATAAAAGATGAAGAATGAACAAGGATCAATGATCAATGACGAATGAATGATGAAGAATGAACAAGGATCAATGATCAATGAAGAATGAAAGATAAAGAATAAACAAGGATCAATGATCAATGAAGAATGAACAATGAAGAATGAACAAGGATCAATGGTCAATGAAGAATGAACGATGAAGAATGAACAAGGATCAATGATCAATGACGAATGAACGATGAAGAATGAACAAGGATCAATGATCAATGAAGAATGAACGATGAAGAATGAACAAGGATCAATGATCAATGACGAATGAACGAAGAAGAATGAACAAGGATCAATGATCAATGAAGAATGAACGATGATGAATGAACAAGGATCAATGATCAATGACGAATGAACGATGAAGAATGAATAAGGATCAATGATCAATGAAGAATGAACGATGAAGAATGAACAAGGATCAATGGTCAATGACGAATGAACGATTAAGAATGAACAAGGATCAATGATCAATGAAGAATGAACGATGAAGAATGAACAAGGATCAATGATCAATGTAGAATGAACGATGAAGAATGAACAAGGATCAATGATCAATGAAGAATGAACGATGAAGAATGAACAAGGATCAATGATCAATATAGAATGAACGATGAAGAATGAACAAGGATCAATGATCAATGACGAATGAACGATGAAGAATGAACAAGGATCAATGATCAATGAAGCATAAACAATGAAGAATGAACAAGGATCAATGATCAATGAAGAATGAACGATGAAGAATGAACAAGGATCAATGATCATTGTAGAATGAACGATGAAGAATGAACAAGGATCAATGATCAATGAAGAATGAACGATGAAGAATGAAAAAGGATAAGTGATCAATAACGAATGAACGATGAAGAATGAACAAGGATCAATGATCAATGAAGAATGAACGATAAAGAATGATCAATGTAGAATGAACGATGAAGAATGAACAAGGATGAATGATCAATGACGAATGAACGATGAAGAATGAACAAGGATCAATGATCAATGAAGCATAAACGATGAAGAATGAACAAGGATCAATGATCAATGAAGAATGAACGATGACGATTCAATAAGGATCAATTATCAATGAAGAATAAACGATGAAGAATGAACAACGATCAATGATCCATGAAGAATAAACGATGAAGAATGAACAAGGATCAATGATCAATGACGAATGAACGATGAAGAATTAACAAGGATCAATGATCAATGAAGCATAAACGATGAAGAATGGACAAGGATCAATGATCAATGTAGAATGAAAGATGAAGAATGAACAAGCATCAATGATCAATGACGAATGAATGATGAAGAATGAACAAGGATCAATGATCAATGAAGAATGAAAGATAAAGAATAAACAAGGATCAATGATCAATGAAGAATGAACAAGGATCAATGGTCAATGAAGAATGAACGATTAAGAATGAACAAGGATCAATGATCAATGTAGAATGAACGATGAAGAATGAACAAGGATCAATGATCAATGACGAATGAACGATGAAGAATGAACAAGATTCAATGATCAATGAAGAATGAACGATGAAGAATGAACAAGGATCAATGATCAATGACGAATGAACGAAGAAGAATGAACAAGGATCAATGATCAATGAAGAATGAACGATGATGAATGAACAAGGATCAATGATCAATGACGAATGAACGATGAAGAATGAATAAGGATCAATGATCAATGAAGAATGAACGATGAAGAATGAACAAGGATCAATGGTCAATGACGAATGAACGATTAAGAATGAACAAGGATCAATGATCAATGAAGAATGAACGATGAAGAATGAATAAGGATCAATGATCAATGTAGAATGAACGATGAAGAATGAACAAGGATCAATGATCAATGAAGAATGAACGATTAAGAATGAACAAGGATCAATGATCAATGAAGAATGAACGATGAAGAATGAACAAGGATCAATGATCAATGTAGAATGAACGATGAAGAATGAACAAGGATCAATGATCAATGACGAATGAACGATGAAGAATGAACAAGGATCAATGATCAATGAAGCATAAACAATGAAGAATGAACAAGGATCAATGATCAATGAAGAATGAACGATGAAGAATGAACAAGGATCAATGATCATTGTAGAATGAACGATGAAGAATGAACAAGGATCAATGATCAATGAAGAATGAACGATGAAGAATGAAAAAGGATAAGTGATCAATAACGAATGAACGATGAAGAATGAACAAGGATCAATGATCAATGACGAATGAATGATGAAGGATGAACAAGGATCAATGATCAATGAAGAATGAAAGATAAAGAATAAACAAGGATCAATGATCAATGAAGAATGAACAATGAAGAATGAACATCAATGGTCAATGAAGAATGAACGATTAAGAATGAACAAGGATCAATGATCAATGAAGAATGAAAGATAAAGAATAAACAAGGATCAATGATCAATGAAGAATGAACAATGAAGAATGAACATCAATGGTTAATGAAGAATGAACGATTAAGAATGAACAAGGATCAATGATCAATGTAGAATGAACGATGAAGAATGAACAAGGATCAATGATCAATGACGAATGAACGATGAAGAATGAACAAGGATCAATGATCAATGAAGAATGAACGATGAAGAATGAACAAGGATCAATGATCAATGACGAATGAACGATGAAGAATGAACAAAGATCAATGATCAATGAAGCATAAACGATGAAGAATGAACAAGGATCAATGATCAATGAAGAATGAACGATGACGATTCAATAAGGATCAATTATCAATGAAGAATAAACGATGAAGAATGAACAACGATCAATGATCCATGAAGAATAAACGATGAAGAATGAACAAGGATCAATGATCAATGACGAATGAACGATGAAGAATTAACAAGGATCAATGATCAATGAAGCATAAACGATGAAGAATGGACAAGGATCAATGATCAATGTAGAATGAAAGATGAAGAATGAACAAGGATCAATGATCAATGACGAATGAATGATGAAGAATGAACAAGGATCAATGATCAATGAAGAATGAAAGATAAAGAATAAACAAGGATCAATGATCAATGAAGAATGAACAATGAAGAATGAACAAGGATCAATGGTCAATGAAGAATGAACGATTAAGAATGAACAAGGATCAATGATCAATGTAGAATGAACGATGAAGAATGAACAAGGATCAATGATCAATGACGAATGAACGATGAAGAATGAACAAGGATCAATGATCAATGAAGAATGAACGATGAAGAATGAACAAGGATCAATGATCAATGACGAATGAACGAAGAAGAATGAACAAGGATCAATGATCAATGAAGAATGAACGATGATGAATGAACAAGGATCAATGATCAATGACGAATGAACGATGAAGAATGAATAAGGATCAATGATCAATGAAGAATGAACGATGAAGAATGAACAAGGATCAATGGTCAATGACGAATGAACGATTAAGAATGAACAAGGATCAATGATCAATGAAGAATGAACGATGAAGAATGAACAAGGATCAATGATCAATGTAGAATGAACGATGAAGAATGAACAAGGATCAATGATCAATGAAGAATGAACGATGAAGAATGAACTAGGATCAATGATCAATATAGAATGAACGATGAAGAATGAACAAGGATCAATGATCAATGACGAATGAACGATGAAGAATGAACAAGGATCAATGATCAATGAAGCATAAACAATGAAGAATGAACAAGGATCAATGATCAATGAAGAATGAACGATGAAGAATGAACAAGGATCAATGATCATTGTAGAATGAACGATGAAGAATGAACAAGGATCAATGATCAATGAAGAATGAACGATGAAGAATGAAAAAGGATAAGTGATCAATAACGAATGAACGATGAAGAATGAACAAGGATCAATGATCAATGAAGAATGAACGATAAAGAATGAAATAGGATCAATGATCAATGACGAATGAACGATGAAGAATGAACAAGGATCAATGATCAATGAAGAATGAACGATGAAGAATGAACAAGGATAATTGATCAATGACGAATGAACGATGAAGAATGAACAAGGATCAATGATCAATGACGAATGAACGATTAAGAATGAACAAGGATCAATGATCAATGAAGAATGAACGATTAAGAATGAACAAGAATCAATGGTCAATGACGAATGAACGATGAAGAATGAACAAGGATCAATGATCAATGAAGAATGAATGATGAAGAATGAACAAGTATCAATGATCAATGAAGAATAAACAATGAAGAATGAACAAGGATCAATGATCAATGACTAATGAACGATGAAGAATGAACAAGGATCAATGATCAATGAAGAATGAACGATAATGAATGAACAAGTATCAATGATCAATGACGAATGAACGATGAAGAATGAACAAGAATCAATGATCAATGAAAAATGAACGATGAAGAATGAACAAGGATCAATGATCAATGTAGAATGAACGATGAAGAATGAACAAGGATGAATGATCAATGACGAATGAACGATGAAGAATGAACAAGGATCAATGATCAATGAAGCATAAACGATGAAGAATGAACAAGGATCAATGATCAATGAAGAATGAACGATGACGATTCAATAAGGATCAATTATCAATGAAGAATAAACGATGAAGAATGAACAACGATCAATGATCCATGAAGAATAAACGATGAAGAATGAACAAGGATCAATGATCAATGACGAATGAACGATGAAGAATTAACAAGGATCAATGATCAATGAAGCATAAACGATGAAGAATGGACAAGGATCAATGATCAATGTAGAATGAAAGATGAAGAATGAACAAGGATCAATGATCAATGACGAATGAATGATGAAGAATGAACAAGGATCAATGATCAATGAAGAATGAAAGATAAAGAATAAACAAGGATCAATGATCAATGAAGAATGAACAATGAAGAATGAACAAGGATCAATGGTCAATGAAGAATGAACGATTAAGAATGAACAAGGATCAATGATCAATGTAGAATGAACGATGAAGAATGAACAAGGATCAATGATCAATGACGAATGAACGATGAAGAATGAACAAGATTCAATGATCAATGAAGAATGAACGATGAAGAATGAACAAGGATCAATGATCAATGACGAATGAACGAAGAAGAATGAACAAGGATCAATGATCAATGAAGCATAAACGATGAAGAATGGACAAGGATCAATGATCAATGACGAATGAACGATGAAGAATGAATAAGGATCAATGATCAATGAAGAATGAACGATGAAGAATGAACAAGGATCAATGGTCAATGACGAATGAACGATTAAGAATGAACAAGGATCAATGATCAATGAAGAATGAACGATGAAGAATGAACAAGGATCAATGATCAATGTAGAATGAACGATGAAGAATGAACAAGGATCAATGATCAATGAACAATGAACGATTAAGAATGAACAAGGATCAATGATCAATGAAGAATGAACGATGAAGAATGAACAAGGATCAATGATCAATGTAGAATGAACGATGAAGAATGAACAAGGATCAATGATCAATGACGAATGAACGATGAAGAATGAACAAGGATCAATGATCAATGAAGCATAAACAATGAAGAATGAACAAGGATCAATGATCAATGAAGAATGAACGATGAAGAATGAACAAGGATCAATGATCATTGTAGAATGAACGATGAAGAATGAACAAGGATCAATGATCAATGAAGAATGAACGATGAAGAATGAAAAAGGATAAGTGATCATAACGAATGAACGATGAAGAATGAAAAAGGATAAGTGATCAATAACGAATGAACGATGAAGAATGAACAAGGATCAATGATCAATGAAGAATGAACGATAAAGAATGAAATAGGATCAATGATCAATGACGAATGAACGATGAAGAATGAACAATCAATGATCAATGAAGAATGAACGATGAAGAATAAACAAGGATAATTGATCAATGACGAATGAACGATGAAGAATGAACAAGGATCAATGATCAATGACGAATGAACGATGAAGAATGAACAAGGATCAATGATCAATGAAGAATGAACGATTAAGAATGAACAAGAATCAATGGTCAATGACGAATGAACGATGAAGAATGAACAAGGATCAATGATCAATGAAGAATGAATGATGAAGAATGAACAAGTATCAATGATCAATGAAGAATAAACAATGAAGAATGAACAAGGATCAATGATCAATGACTAATGAACGATGAAGAATGAACAAGGATCAATGAACAATGAAGAATGAACGATAATGAATGAACAAGTATCAATGATCAATGACGAATGAACGATGAAGAATGAACAAGAATCAATGATCAATGAAAAATGAACGATGAAGAATGAACAAGGATCAATGATCAATGTAGAATGAACGATGAAGAATGAACAAGGATCAATGATCAATGAAGCATAAACGATGAAGAATGGACAAGGATCAATGATCAATGACGAATGAACGATGAAGAATGAATAAGGATCAATGATCAATGAAGAATGAACGATGAAGAATGAACAAGGATCAATGGTCAATGACGAATGAACGATTAAGAATGAACAAGGATCAATGATCAATGAAGAATGAACGATGAAGAATGAACAAGGATCAATGATCAATGTAGAATGAACGATGAAGAATGAACAAGGATCAATGATCAATGAACAATGAACGATTAAGAATGAACAAGGATCAATGATCAATGAAGAATGAACGATGAAGAATGAACAAGGATCAATGATCAATGTAGAATGAACGATGAAGAATGAACAAGGATCAATGATCAATGACGAATGAACGATGAAGAATGAACAAGGATCAATGATCAATGAAGCATAAACAATGAAGAATGAACAAGGATCAATGATCAATTAAGAATGAACGATGAAGAATGAACAAGGATCAATGATCATTGTAGAATGAACGATGAAGAATGAACAAGGATCAATGATCAATGAAGAATGAACGATGAAGAATGAAAAAGGATAAGTGATCATAACGAATGAACGATGAAGAATGAAAAAGGATAAGTGATCAATAACGAATGAACGATGAAGAATGAACAAGGATCAATGATCAATGAAGAATGAACGATAAAGAATGAAATAGGATCAATGATCAATGACGAATGAACGATGAAGAATGAACAAGGATCAATGATCAATGAAGAATGAACGATGAAGAATGAACAAGGATAATTGATCAATGACGAATGAACGATGAAGAATGAACAAGGATCAATGATCAATGACGAATGAACGATGAAGAATGAACAAGGATCAATGATCAATGAAGAATGAACGATTAAGAATGAACAAGAATCAATGGTCAATGACGAATGAACGATGAAGAATGAACAAGGATCAATGATCAATGAAGAATGAATGATGAAGAATGAACAAGTATCAATGATCAATGAAGAATAAACAATGAAGAATGAACAAGGATCAATGATCAATGACTAATGAACGATGAAGAATGAACAAGGATCAATGATCAATGAAGAATGAACGATAATGAATGAACAAGTATCAATGATCAATGACGAATGAACGATGAAGAATGAACAAGAATCAATGATCAATGAAAAATGAACGATGAAGAATGAACAAGGATCAATGATCAATGTAGAATGAACGATGAAGAATGAACAAGGATGAATGATCAATGACGAATGAACGATGAAGAATGAACAAGGATCAATGATCAATGAAGCATAAACGATGAAGAATGAACAAGGATCAATGATCAATGAAGAATGAACGATGACGATTCAACAAGGATCAATTATCAATGAAGAATAAACGATGAAGAATGAACAACGATCAATGATCCATGAAGAATAAACGATGAAGAATGAACAAGGATCAATGATCAATGACGAATGAACGATGAAGAATTAACAAGGGTCAATGATCAATGAAGCATAAACGATGAAGAATGGACAAGGATCAATGATCAATGTAGAATGAAAGATGAAGAATGAACAAGGATCAATGATCAATGACGAATGAATGATGAAGAATGAACAAGGATCAATGATCAATGAAGAATGAAAGATAAAGAATAAACAAGGATCAATGATCAATGAAGAATGAACAATGAAGAATGAACAAGGATCAATGGTCAATGAAGAATGAACGATTAAGAATGAACAAGGATCAATGATCAATGTAGAATGAACGATGAAGAATGAACAAGGATCAATGATCAATGACGAATAAACGATGAAGAATGAACAAGATTCAATGATCAATGAAGAATGAACGATGAAGAATGAACAAGGATCAATGATCAATGACGAATGAACGAAGAAGAATGAACAAGGATCAATGATCAATGAAGAATGAACGATGATGAATGAACAAGGATCAATGATCAATGACGAATGAACGATGAAGAATGAATAAGGATCAATGATCAATGAAGAATGAACGATGAAGAATGAACAAGGATCAATGGTCAATGACGAATGAACGATTAAGAATGAACAAGGATCAATGATCAATGAAGAATGAACGATGAAGAATGAACAAGGATCAATGATCAATGTAGAATGAACGATGAAGAATGAACAAGGATCAATGATCAATGAAGAATGAACGATTAAGAATGAACAAGGATCAATGATCAATGAAGAATGAACGATGAAGAATGAACAAGGATCAATGATCAATGTAGAATGAACGATGAAGAATGAACAAGGATCAATGATCAATGACGAATGAACGATGAAGAATGAACAAGGATCAATGATCAATGAAGCATAAACAATGAAGAATGAACAAGGATCAATGATCAATGAAGAATGAACGATGAAGAATGAACAAGGATCAATGATCATTGTAGAATGAACGATGAAGAATGAACAAGGATCAATGATCAATGAAGAATGAACGATGAAGAATGAAAAAGGATAAGTGATCATAACGAATGAACGATGAAGAATGAAAAAGGATAAGTGATCAATAACGAATGAACGATGAAGAATGAACAAGGATCAATGATCAATGAAGAATGAACGATAAAGAATGAAATAGGATCAATGATCAATGACGAATGAACGATGAAGAATGAACAAGGATCAATGATCAATGAAGAATGAACGATGAAGAATGAACAAGGATAATTGATCAATGACGAATGAACGATGAAGAATGAACAAGGATCAATGATCAATGACGAATGAACGATGAAGAATGAACAAGGATCAATGATCAATGAAGAATGAACGATTAAGAATGAACAAGAATCAATGGTCAATGACGAATGAACGATGAAGAATGAACAAGGATCAATGATCAATGAAGAATGAATGATGAAGAATGAACAAGTATCAATGATCAATGAAGAATAAACAATGAAGAATGAACAAGGATCAATGATCAATGACTAATGAACGATGAAGAATGAACAAGGATCAATGATCAATGAAGAATGAACGATAATGAATGAACAAGTATCAATGATCAATGACGAATGAACGATGAAGAATGAACAAGAATCAATGATCAATGAAAAATGAACGATGAAGAATGAACAAGGATCAATGATCAATGTAGAATGAACGATGAAGAATGAACAAGGATGAATGATCAATGACGAATGAACGATGAAGAATGAACAAGGATCAATGATCAATGAAGCATAAACGATGAAGAATGAACAAGGATCAATGATCAATGAAGAATGAACGATGACGATTCAATAAGGATCAATTATCAATGAAGAATAAACGATGAAGAATGAACAACGATCAATGATCCATGAAGAATAAACGATGAAGAATGAACAAGGATCAATGATCAATGACGAATGAACGATGAAGAATTAACAAGGATCAATGATCAATGAAGCATAAACGATGAAGAATGGACAAGGATCAATGATCAATGTAGAATGAAAGATGAAGAATGAACAAGCATCAATGATCAATGACGAATGAATGATGAAGAATGAACAAGGATCAATGATCAATGACGAATGAACGATGAAGAATGAACAAGATTCAATGATCAATGAAGAATGAACGATGAAGAATGAACAAGGATCAATGATCAATGACGAATGAACGAAGAAGAATGAACAAGGATCAATGATCAATGAAGAATGAACGATGATGAATGAACAAGGATCAATGATCAATGACGAATGAACGATGAAGAATGAATAAGGATCAATGATCAATGAAGAATGAACGATGAAGAATGAACAAGGATCAATGGTCAATGACGAATGAACGATTAAGAATGAACAAGGATCAATGATCAATGAAGAATGAACGATGAAGAATGAATAAGGATCAATGATCAATGTAGAATGAACGATGAAGAATGAACAAGGATCAATGATCAATGAAGAATGAACGATTAAGAATGAACAAGGATCAATGATCAATGAAGAATGAACGATGAAGAATGAACAAGGATCAATGATCAATGTAGAATGAACGATGAAGAATGAACAAGGATCAATGATCAATGACGAATGAACGATGAAGAATGAACAAGGATCAATGATCAATGAAGCATAAACAATGAAGAATGAACAAGGATCAATGATCAATGAAGAATGAACGATGAAGAATGAACAAGGATCAATGATCATTGTAGAATGAACGATGAAGAATGAACAAGGATCAATGATCAATGAAGAATGAACGATGAAGAATGAAAAAGGATAAGTGATCAATAACGAATGAACGATGAAGAATGAACAAGGATCAATGATCAATGACGAATGAATGATGAAGGATGAACAAGGATCAATGATCAATGAAGAATGAAAGATAAAGAATAAACAAGGATCAATGATCAATGAAGAATGAACAATGAAGAATGAACATCAATGGTCAATGAAGAATGAACGATTAAGAATGAACAAGGATCAATGATCAATGAAGAATGAAAGATAAAGAATAAACAAGGATCAATGATCAATGAAGAATGAACAATGAAGAATGAACATCAATGGTTAATGAAGAATGAACGATTAAGAATGAACAAGGATCAATGATCAATGTAGAATGAACGATGAAGAATGAACAAGGATCAATGATCAATGACGAATGAACGATGAAGAATGAACAAGGATCAATGATCAATGAAGAATGAACGATGAAGAATGAACAAGGATCAATGATCAATGACGAATGAACGATGAAGAATGAACAAAGATCAATGATCAATGAAGCATAAACGATGAAGAATGAACAAGGATCAATGATCAATGAAGAATGAACGATGACGATTCAATAAGGATCAATTATCAATGAAGAATAAACGATGAAGAATGAACAACGATCAATGATCCATGAAGAATAAACGATGAAGAATGAACAAGGATCAATGATCAATGACGAATGAACGATGAAGAATTAACAAGGATCAATGATCAATGAAGCATAAACGATGAAGAATGGACAAGGATCATTGATCAATGTAGAATGAAAGATGAAGAATGAACAAAGATCAATGATCAATGACGAATGAATGATGAAGAATGAACAAGGATCAATGATCAATGAAGAATGAAAGATAAAGAATAAACAAGGATCAATGATCAATGAACAATGAACAATGAAGAATGAACAAGGATCAATGGTCAATGAAGAATGAACGATTAAGAATGAACAAGGATCAATGATCAATGTAGAATGAACGATGAAGAATGAACAAGGATCAATGATCAATGACGAATGAACGATGAAGAATGAACAAGGATCAATGATCAATGAAGAATGAACGATGAAGAATGAACAAGGATCAATGATCAATGACGAATGAACGAAGAAGAATGAACAAGGATCAATGATCAATGAAGAATGAACGATGATGAATGAACAAGGATCAATGATCAATGACGAATGAACGATGAAGAATGAATAAGGATCAATGATCAATGAAGAATGAACGATGAAGAATGAACAAGGATCAATGGTCAATGACGAATGAACGATTAAGAATGAACAAGGATCAATGATCAATGAAGAATGAACGATGAAGAATGAACAAGGATCAATGATCAATGTAGAATGAACGATGAAGAATGAACAAGGATCAATGATCAATGAAGAATGAACGATGAAGAATTAACTAGGATCAATGATCAATATAGAATGAACGATGAAGAATGAACAAGGATCAATGATCAATGACGAATGAACGATGAAGAATGAACAAGGATCAATGATCAATGAAGCATAAACAATGAAGAATGAACAAGGATCAATGATCAATGAAGAATGAACGATGAAGAATGAACAAGGATCAATGATCATTGTAGAATGAACGATGAAGAATGAACAAGGATCAATGATCAATGAAGAATGAACGATGAAGAATGAAAAAGGATAAGTGATCAATAACGAATGAACGATGAAGAATGAACAAGGATCAATGATCAATGAAGAATGAACGATAAAGAATGAAATAGGATCAATGATCAATGACGAATGAACGATGAAGAATGAACAAGGATCAATGATCAATGAAGAATGAACGATAATGAATGAACAAGTATCAATGATCAATGACGAATGAACGATGAAGAATGAACAAGAATCAATGATCAATGAAAAATGAACGATGAAGAATGAACAAGGATCAATGATCAATGACGAATGAATGATGAAGGATGAACAAGGATCAATGATCAATGAAGAATGAAAGATAAAGAATAAACAAGGATCAATGATCAATGAAGAATGAACAATGAAGAATGAACATCAATGGTCAATGAAGAATGAACGATTAAGAATGAACAAGGATCAATGATCAATGAAGAATGAAAGATAAAGAATAAACAAGGATCAATGATCAATGAAGAATGAACAATGAAGAATGAACATCAATGGTTAATGAAGAATGAACGATTAAGAATGAACAAGGATCAATGATCAATGTAGAATGAACGATGAAGAATGAACAAGGATCAATGATCAATGACGAATGAACGATGAAGAATGAACAAGGATCAATGATCAATGAAGAATGAACGATGAAGAATGAACAAGGATCAATGATCAATGACGAATGAACGATGAAGAATGAACAAAGATCAATGATCAATGAAGCATAAACGATGAAGAATGAACAAGGATCAATGATCAATGAAGAATGAACGATGACGATTCAATAAGGATCAATTATCAATGAAGAATAAACGATGAAGAATGAACAACGATCAATGATCCATGAAGAATAAACGATGAAGAATGAACAAGGATCAATGATCAATGACGAATGAACGATGAAGAATTAACAAGGATCAATGATCAATGAAGCATAAACGATGAAGAATGGACAAGGATCATTGATCAATGTAGAATGAAAGATGAAGAATGAACAAAGATCAATGATCAATGACGAATGAATGATGAAGAATGAACAAGGATCAATGATCAATGAAGAATGAAAGATAAAGAATAAACAAGGATCAATGATCAATGAACAATGAACAATGAAGAATGAACAAGGATCAATGGTCAATGAAGAATGAACGATTAAGAATGAACAAGGATCAATGATCAATGTAGAATGAACGATGAAGAATGAACAAGGATCAATGATCAATGACGAATGAACGATGAAGAATGAACAAGGATCAATGATCAATGAAGAATGAACGATGAAGAATGAACAAGGATCAATGATCAATGACGAATGAACGAAGAAGAATGAACAAGGATCAATGATCAATGAAGAATGAACGATGATGAATGAACAAGGATCAATGATCAATGACGAATGAACGATGAAGAATGAATAAGGATCAATGATCAATGAAGAATGAACGATGAAGAATGAACAAGGATCAATGGTCAATGACGAATGAACGATTAAGAATGAACAAGGATCAATGATCAATGAAGAATGAACGATGAAGAATGAACAAGGATCAATGATCAATGTAGAATGAACGATGAAGAATGAACAAGGATCAATGATCAATGAAGAATGAACGATGAAGAATTAACTAGGATCAATGATCAATATAGAATGAACGATGAAGAATGAACAAGGATCAATGATCAATGACGAATGAACGATGAAGAATGAACAAGGATCAATGATCAATGAAGCATAAACAATGAAGAATGAACAAGGATCAATGATCAATGAAGAATGAACGATGAAGAATGAACAAGGATCAATGATCATTGTAGAATGAACGATGAAGAATGAACAAGGATCAATGATCAATGAAGAATGAACGATGAAGAATGAAAAAGGATAAGTGATCAATAACGAATGAACGATGAAGAATGAACAAGGATCAATGATCAATGAAGAATGAACGATAAAGAATGAAATAGGATCAATGATCAATGACGAATGAACGATGAAGAATGAACAAGGATCAATGATCAATGAAGAATGAACGATAATGAATGAACAAGTATCAATGATCAATGACGAATGAACGATGAAGAATGAACAAGAATCAATGATCAATGAAAAATGAACGATGAAGAATGAACAAGGATCAATGATCAATGTAGAATGAACGATGAAGAATGAACAAGGATGAATGATCAATGACGAATGAACGATGAAGAATGAACAAGGATCAATGATCAATGAAGCATAAACGATGAAGAATGAACAAGGATCAATGATCAATGAAGAATGAACGATGACGATTCAATAAGGATCAATTATCAATGAAGAATAAACGATGAAGAATGAACAACGATCAATGATCCATGAAGAATAAACGATGAAGAATGAACAAGGATCAATGATCAATGACGAATGAACGATGAAGAATTAACAAGGATCAATGATCAATGAAGCATAAACGATGAAGAATGGACAAGGATCAATGATCAATGTAGAATGAAAGATGAAGAATGAACAAGCATCAATGATCAATGACGAATGAATGATGAAGAATGAACAAGGATCAATGATCAATGACGAATGAACGATGAAGAATGAACAAGATTCAATGATCAATGAAGAATGAACGATGAAGAATGAACAAGGATCAATGATCAATGACGAATGAACGAAGAAGAATGAACAAGGATCAATGATCAATGAAGAATGAACGATGATGAATGAACAAGGATCAATGATCAATGACGAATGAACGATGAAGAATGAATAAGGATCAATGATCAATGAAGAATGAACGATGAAGAATGAACAAGGATCAATGGTCAATGACGAATGAACGATTAAGAATGAACAAGGATCAATGATCAATGAAGAATGAACGATGAAGAATGAATAAGGATCAATGATCAATGTAGAATGAACGATGAAGAATGAACAAGGATCAATGATCAATGAAGAATGAACGATTAAGAATGTACAAGGATCAATGATCAATGAAGAATGAACGATGAAGAATGAACAAGGATCAATGATCAATGTAGAATGAACGATGAAGAATGAACAAGGATCAATGATCAATGACGAATGAACGATGAAGAATGAACAAGGATCAATGATCAATGAAGCATAAACAATGAAGAATGAACAAGGATCAATGATCAATGAAGAATGAACGATGAAGAATGAACAAGGATCAATGATCATTGTAGAATGAACGATGAAGAATGAACAAGGATCAATGATCAATGAAGAATGAACGATGAAGAATGAAAAAGGATAAGTGATCAATAACGAATGAACGATGAAGAATGAACAAGGATCAATGATCAATGACGAATGAATGATGAAGGATGAACAAGGATCAATGATCAATGAAGAATGAAAGATAAAGAATAAACAAGGATCAATGATCAATGAAGAATGAACAATGAAGAATGAACATCAATGGTCAATGAAGAATGAACAATTAAGAATGAACAAGGATCAATGATCAATGAAGAATGAAAGATAAAGAATAAACAAGGATCAATGATCAATGAAGAATGAACAATGAAGAATGAACATCAATGGTTAATGAAGAATGAACGATTAAGAATGAACAAGGATCAATGATCAATGTAGAATGAACGATGAAGAATGAACAAGGATCAATGATCAATGACGAATGAACGATGAAGAATGAACAAGGATCAATGATCAATGAAGAATGAACGATGAAGAATGAACAAGGATCAATGATCAATGACGAATGAACGATGAAGAATGAACAAAGATCAATGATCAATGAAGCATAAACGATGAAGAATGAACAAGGATCAATGATCAATGAAGAATGAACGATGACGATTCAATAAGGATCAATTATCAATGAAGAATAAACGATGAAGAATGAACAACGATCAATGATCCATGAAGAATAAACGATGAAGAATGAACAAGGATCAATGATCAATGACGAATGAACGATGAAGAATTAACAAGGATCAATGATCAATGAAGCATAAACGATGAAGAATGGACAAGGATCATTGATCAATGTAGAATGAAAGATGAAGAATGAACAAAGATCAATGATCAATGACGAATGAATGATGAAGAATGAACAAGGATCAATGATCAATGAAGAATGAAAGATAAAGAATAAACAAGGATCAATGATCAATGAACAATGAACAATGAAGAATGAACAAGGATCAATGGTCAATGAAGAATGAACGATTAAGAATGAACAAGGATCAATGATCAATGTAGAATGAACGATGAAGAATGAACAAGGATCAATGATCAATGACGAATGAACGATGAAGAATGAACAAGGATCAATGATCAATGAAGAATGAACGATGAAGAATGAACAAGGATCAATGATCAATGACGAATGAACGAAGAAGAATGAACAAGGATCAATGATCAATGAAGAATGAACGATGATGAATGAACAAGGATCAATGATCAATGACGAATGAACGATGAAGAATGAATAAGGATCAATGATCAATGAAGAATGAACGATGAAGAATGAACAAGGATCAATGGTCAATGACGAATGAACGATTAAGAATGAACAAGGATCAATGATCAATGAAGAATGAACGATGAAGAATGAACAAGGATCAATGATCAATGTAGAATGAACGATGAAGAATGAACAAGGATCAATGATCAATGAAGAATGAACGATGAAGAATTAACTAGGATCAATGATCAATATAGAATGAACGATGAAGAATGAACAAGGATCAATGATCAATGACGAATGAACGATGAAGAATGAACAAGGATCAATGATCAATGAAGCATAAACAATGAAGAATGAACAAGGATCAATGATCAATGAAGAATGAACGATGAAGAATGAACAAGGATCAATGATCATTGTAGAATGAACGATGAAGAATGAACAAGGATCAATGATCAATGAAGAATGAACGATGAAGAATGAAAAAGGATAAGTGATCAATAACGAATGAACGATGAAGAATGAACAAGGATCAATGATCAATGAAGAATGAACGATAAAGAATGAAATAGGATCAATGATCAATGACGAATGAACGATGAAGAATGAACAAGGATCAATGATCAATGAAGAATGAACGATGAAGAATGAACAAGGATAATTGATCAATGACGAATGAACGATGAAGAATGAACAAGGATCAATGATCAATGACGAATGAACGATGAAGAATGAACAAGGATCAATGATCAATGAAGAATGAACGATTAAGAATGAACAAGAATCAATGGTCAATGACGAATGAACGATGAAGAATGAACAAGGATCAATGATCAATGAAGAATGAATGATGAAGAATGAACAAGTATCAATGATCAATGAAGAATAAACAATGAAGAATGAACAAGGATCAATGATCAATGACTAATGAACGATGAAGAATGAACAAGGATCAATGATCAATGAAGAATGAACGATAATGAATGAACAAGTATCAATGATCAATGACGAATGAACGATGAAGAATGAACAAGAATCAATGATCAATGAAAAATGAACGATGAAGAATGAACAAGGATCAATGATCAATGTAGAATGAACGATGAAGAATGAACAAGGATGAATGATCAATGACGAATGAACGATGAAGAATGAACAAGGATCAATGATCAATGAAGCATAAACGATGAAGAATGAACAAGGATCAATGATCAATGAAGAATGAACGATGACGATTCAATAAGGATCAATTATCAATGAAGAATAAACGATGAAGAATGAACAACGATCAATGATCCATGAAGAATAAACGATGAAGAATGAACAAGGATCAATGATCAATGACGAATGAACGATGAAGAATTAACAAGGATCAATGATCAATGAAGCATAAACGATGAAGAATGGACAAGGATCAATGATCAATGTAGAATGAAAGATGAAGAATGAACAAGGATCAATGATCAATGACGAATGAATGATGAAGAATGAACAAGGATCAATGATCAATGAAGAATGAAAGATAAAGAATAAACAAGGATCAATGATCAATGAAGAATGAACAATGAAGAATGAACAAGGATCAATGGTCAATGAAGAATAAACGATTAAGAATGAACAAGGATCAATGATCAATGTAGAATGAACGATGAAGAATGAACAAGGATCAATGATCAATGACGAATGAACGATGAAGAATGAACAAGATTCAATGATCAATGAAGAATGAACGATGAAGAATGAACAAGGATCAATGATCAATGACGAATGAACGAAGAAGAATGAACAAGGATCAATGATCAATGAAGAATGAACGATGATGAATGAACAAGGATCAATGATCAATGACGAATGAACGATGAAGAATGAATAAGGATCAATGATCAATGAAGAATGAACGATGAAGAATGAACAAGGATCAATGGTCAATGACGAATGAACGATTAAGAATGAACAAGGATCAATGATCAATGAAGAATGAACGATGAAGAATGAACAAGGATCAATGATCAATGTAGAATGAACGATGAAGAATGAATAAGGATCAATGATCAATGAAGAATGAACGATTAAGAATGAACAAGGATCAATGATCAATGAAGAATGAACGATGAAGAATGAACAAGGATCAATGATCAATGTAGAATGAACGATGAAGAATGAACAAGGATCAATGATCAATGACGAATGAACGATGAAGAATGAACAAGGATCAATGATCAATGAAGCATAAACAATGAAGAATGAACAAGGATCAATGATCAATGAAGAATGAACAATGAAGAATGAACAAGGATCAATGATCATTGTAGAATGAACGATGAAGAATGAACAAGGATCAATGATCAATGAAGAATGAACGATGAAGAATGAAAAAGGATAAGTGATCATAACGAATGAACGATGAAGAATGAAAAAGGATAAGTGATCAATAACGAATGAACGATGAAGAATGAACAAGGATCAATGATCAATGAAGAATGAACGATAAAGAATGAAATAGGATCAATGATCAATGACGAATGAACGATGAAGAATGAACAAGGATCAATGATCAATGAAGAATGAACGATGAAGAATGAACAAGGATAATTGATCAATGACGAATGAACGATGAAGAATGAACAAGGATCAATGATCAATGACGAATGAACGATGAAGAATGAACAAGGATCAATGATCAATGAAGAATGAACGATTAAGAATGAACAAGAATCAATGGTCAATGACGAATGAACGATGAAGAATGAACAAGGATCAATGATCAATGAAGAATGAATGATGAAGAATGAACAAGTATCAATGATCAATGAAGAATAAACAATGAAGAATGAACAAGGATCAATGATCAATGACTAATGAACGATGAAGAATGAACAAGGATCAATGATCAATGAAGAATGAACGATAATGAATGAACAAGTATCAATGATCAATGACGAATGAACGATGAAGAATGAACAAGAATCAATGATCAATGAAAAATGAACGATGAAGAATGAACAAGGGTCAATGATCAATGTAGAATGAACGATGAAGAATGAACAAGGATGAATGATCAATGACGAATGAACGATGAAGAATGAACAAGGATTAATGATCAATGAAGCATAAACGATGAAGAATGAACAAGGATCAATGATCAATGAAGAATGAACGATGACGATTCAATAAGGATCAATTATCAATGAAGAATAAACGATGAAGAATGAACAACGATCAATGATCCATGAAGAATAAACGATGAAGAATGAACAAGGATCAATGATCAATGACGAATGAACGATGAAGAATTAACAAGGATCAATGATCAATGAAGCATAAACGATGAAGAATGGACAAGGATCAATGATCAATGTAGAATGAAAGATGAAGAATGAACAAGGATCAATGATCAATGACGAATGAATGATGAAGAATGAACAAGGATCAATGATCAATGAAGAATGAAAGATAAAGAATAAACAAGGATCAATGATCAATGAAGAATGAACAATGAAGAATGAACAAGGATCAATGGTCAATGAAGAATGAACGATTAAGAATGAACAAGGATCAATGATCAATGTAGAATGAACGATGAAGAATGAACAAGGATCAATGATCAATGACGAATGAACGATGAAGAATGAAAAAGATTCAATGATCAATGAAGAATGAACGATGAAGAATGAACAAGGATCAATGATCAATGACGAATGAACGAAGAAGAATGAACAAGGATCAATGATCAATGAAGAATGAACGATGATGAATGAACAAGGATCAATGATCAATGACGAATGAACGATGAAGAATGAATAAGGATCAATGATCAATGAAGAATGAACGATGAAGAATGAACAAGGATCAATGGTCAATGACGAATGAACGATTAAGAATGAACAAGGATCAATGATCAATGAAGAATGAACGATGAAGAATGAACAAGGATCAATGATCAATGTAGAATGAACGATGAAGAATGAACAAGGATCAATGATCAATGAAGAATGAACGATTAAGAATGAACAAGGATCAATGATCAATGAAGAATGAACGATGAAGAATGAACAAGGATCAATGATCAATGTAGAATGAACGATGAAGAATGAACAAGGATCAATGATCAATGACGAATGAACGATGAAGAATGAACAAGGATCAATGATCAATGAAGCATAAACAATGAAGAATGAACAAGGATCAATGATCAATGAAGAATGAACGATGAAGAATGAACAAGGATCAATGATCATTGTAGAATGAACGATGAAGAATGAACAAGGATCAAAGATCAATGAAGAATGAACGATGAAGAATGAAAAAGGATAAGTGATCATAACGAATGAACGATGAAGAATGAAAAAGGATAAGTGATCAATAACGAATGAACGATGAAGAATGAACAAGGATCAATGATCAATGAAGAATGAACGATAAAGAATGAAATAGGATCAATGATCAATGACGAATGAACGATGAAGAATGAACAAGGATCAATGATCAATGAAGAATGAACGATGAAGAATGAACAAGGATAATTGATCAATGACGAATGAACGATGAAGAATGAACAAGGATCAATGATCAATGACGAATGAACGATGAAGAATGAACAAGGATCAATGATCAATGAAGAATGAACGATTAAGAATGAACAAGAATCAATGGTCAATGACGAATGAACGATGAAGAATGAACAAGGATCAATGATCAATGAAGAATGAATGATGAAGAATGAACAAGTATCAATGATCAATGAAGAATAAACAATGAAGAATGAACAAGGATCAATGATCAATGACTAATGAACGATGAAGAATGAACAAGGATCAATGATCAATGAAGAATGAACGATAATGAATGAACAAGTATCAATGATCAATGACGAATGAACGATGAAGAATGAACAAGAATCAATGATCAATGA
Organism: Amaranthus tricolor; assembly: GCF_026212465.1. NCBI lineage: Eukaryota > Viridiplantae > Streptophyta > Magnoliopsida > Caryophyllales > Amaranthaceae > Amaranthus > Amaranthus tricolor. Next base: position 28,545,041 of record NC_080047.1, read on the forward strand.
AAAATGAACGATGAAGAATGAACAAGGATCAATGATCAATGTAGAATGAACGATGAAGAATGAACAAGGATGAATGATCAATGACGAATGAACGATGAAGAATGAACAAGGATCAATGATCAATGAAGCATAAACGATGAAGAATGAACAAGGATCAATGATCAATGAAGAATGAACGATGACGATTCAATAAGGATCAATTATCAATGAAGAATAAACGATGAAGAATGAACAACGATCAATGATCCATGAAGAATAAACGATGAAGAATGAACAAGGATCAATGATCAATGACGAATGAACGATGAAGAATTAACAAGGATCAATGATCAATGAAGCATAAACGATGAAGAATGGACAAGGATCAATGATCAATGTAGAATGAAAGATGAAGAATGAACAAGCATCAATGATCAATGACGAATGAATGATGAAGAATGAACAAGGATCAATGATCAATGAAGAATGAAAGATAAAGAATAAACAAGGATCAATGATCAATGAAGAATGAACAATGAAGAATGAACAAGGATCAATGGTCAATGAAGAATGAACGATTAAGAATGAACAAGGATCAATGATCAATGTAGAATGAACGATGAAGAATGAACAAGGATCAATGATCAATGACGAATGAACGATGAAGAATGAACAAGATTCAATGATCAATGAAGAATGAACGATGAAGAATGAACAAGGATCAATGATCAATGACGAATGAACGAAGAAGAATGAACAAGGATCAATGATCAATGAAGAATGAACGATGATGAATGAACAAGGATCAATGATCAATGACGAATGAACGATGAAGAATGAATAAGGATCAATGATCAATGAAGAATGAACGATGAAGAATGAACAAGGATCAATGGTCAATGACGAATGAACGATTAAGAATGAACAAGGATCAATGATCAATGAAGAATGAACGATGAAGAATGAATAAGGATCAATGATCAATGTAGAATGAACGATGAAGAATGAACAAGGATCAATGATCAATGAAGAATGAACGATTAAGAATGAACAAGGATCAATGATCAATGAAGAATGAACGATGAAGAATGAACAAGGATCAATGATCAATGTAGAATGAACGATGAAGAATGAACAAGGATCAATGATCAATGACGAATGAACGATGAAGAATGAACAAGGATCAATGATCAATGAAGCATAAACAATGAAGAATGAACAAGGATCAATGATCAATGAAGAATGAACGATGAAGAATGAACAAGGATCAATGATCATTGTAGAATGAACGATGAAGAATGAACAAGGATCAATGATCAATGAAGAATGAACGATGAAGAATGAAAAAGGATAAGTGATCAATAACGAATGAACGATGAAGAATGAACAAGGATCAATGATCAATGACGAATGAATGATGAAGGATGAACAAGGATCAATGATCAATGAAGAATGAAAGATAAAGAATAAACAAGGATCAATGATCAATGAAGAATGAACAATGAAGAATGAACATCAATGGTCAATGAAGAATGAACGATTAAGAATGAACAAGGATCAATGATCAATGAAGAATGAAAGATAAAGAATAAACAAGGATCAATGATCAATGAAGAATGAACAATGAAGAATGAACATCAATGGTTAATGAAGAATGAACGATTAAGAATGAACAAGGATCAATGATCAATGTAGAATGAACGATGAAGAATGAACAAGGATCAATGATCAATGACGAATGAACGATGAAGAATGAACAAGGATCAATGATCAATGAAGAATGAACGATGAAGAATGAACAAGGATCAATTATCAATGACGAATGAACGATGAAGAATGAACAAAGATCAATGATCAATGAAGCATAAACGATGAAGAATGAACAAGGATCAATGATCAATGAAGAATGAACGATGACGATTCAATAAGGATCAATTATCAATGAAGAATAAACGATGAAGAATGAACAACGATCAATGATCCATGAAGAATAAACGATGAAGAATGAACAAGGATCAATGATCAATGACGAATGAACGATGAAGAATTAACAAGGATCAATGATCAATGAAGCATAAACGATGAAGAATGGACAAGGATCAATGATCAATGTAGAATGAAAGATGAAGAATGAACAAGGATCAATGATCAATGAAGAATGAAAGATAAAGAATAAACAAGGATCAATGATCAATGAAGAATGAACAATGAAGAATGAACAAGGATCAATGGTCAATGAAGAATGAACGATTAAGAATGAACAAGGATCAATGATCAATGTAGAATGAACGATGAAGAATGAACAAGGATCAATGATCAATGACGAATGAACGATGAAGAATGAACAAGATTCAATGATCAATGAAGAATGAACGATGAAGAATGAACAAGGATCAATGATCAATGACGAATGAACGAAGAAGAATGAACAAGGATCAATGATCAATGAAGAATGAACGATGATGAATGAACAAGGATCAATGATCAATGACGAATGAACGATGAAGAATGAATAAGGATCAATGATCAATGAAGAATGAACGATGAAGAATGAACAAGGATCAATGGTCAATGACGAATGAACGATTAAGAATGAACAAGGATCAATGATCAATGAAGAATGAACGATGAAGAATGAACAAGGATCAATGATCAATGTAGAATGAACGATGAAGAATGAACAAGGATCAATGATCAATGAAGAATGAACGATGACGATTCAATAAGGATCAATTATCAATGAAGAATAAACGATGAAGAATGAACAACGATCAATGATCCATGAAGAATAAACGATGAAGAATGAACAAGGATCAATGATCAATGACGAATGAACGATGAAGAATTAACAAGGATCAATGATCAATGAAGCATAAACGATGAAGAATGGACAAGGATCAATGATCAATGTAGAATGAAAGATGAAGAATGAACAAGGATCAATGATCAATGACGAATGAATGATGAAGAATGAACAAGGATCAATGATCAATGAAGAATGAAAGATAAAGAATAAACAAGGATCAATGATCAATGAAGAATGAACAATGAAGAATGAACAAGGATCAATGGTCAATGAAGAATGAACGATTAAGAATGAACAAGGATCAATGATCAATGTAGAATGAACGATGAAGAATGAACAAGGATCAATGATCAATGACGAATGAACGATGAAGAATGAACAAGATTCAATGATCAATGAAGAATGAACGATGAAGAATGAACAAGGATCAATGATCAATGACGAATGAACGAAGAAGAATGAACAAGGATCAATGATCAATGAAGAATGAACGATGATGAATGAACAAGGATCAATGATCAATGACGAATGAACGATGAAGAATGAATAAGGATCAATGATCAATGAAGAATGAACGATGAAGAATGAACAAGGATCAATGGTCAATGACGAATGAACGATTAAGAATGAACAAGGATCAATGATCAATGAAGAATGAACGATGAAGAATGAACAAGGATCAATGATCAATGTAGAATGAACGATGAAGAATGAACAAGGATCAATGATCAATGAAGAATGAACGATTAAGAATGAACAAGGATCAATGATCAATGAAGAATGAACGATGAAGAATGAACAAGGATCAATGATCAATGTAGAATGAACGATGAAGAATGAACAAGGATCAATGATCAATGACGAATGAACGATGAAGAATGAACAAGGATCAATGATCAATGAAGCATAAACAATGAAGAATGAACAAGGATCAATGATCAATGAAGAATGAACAATGAAGAATGAACAAGGATCAATGATCATTGTAGAATGAACGATGAAGAATGAACAAGGATCAATGATCAATGAAGAATGAACGATGAAGAATGAAAAAGGATAAGTGATCATAACGAATGAACGATGAAGAATGAAAAAGGATAAGTGATCAATAACGAATGAACGATGAAGAATGAACAAGGATCAATGATCAATGAAGAATGAACGATAAAGAATGAAATAGGATCAATGATCAATGACGAATGAACGATGAAGAATGAACAAGGATCAATGATCAATGAAGAATGAACGATGAAGAATGAACAAGGATAATTGATCAATGACGAATGAACGATGAAGAATGAACAAGGATCAATGATCAATGACGAATGAACGATGAAGAATGAACAAGGATCAATGATCAATGAAGAATGAACGATTAAGAATGAACAAGAATCAATGGTCAATGACGAATGAACGATGAAGAATGAACAAGGATCAATGATCAATGAAGAATGAATGATGAAGAATGAACAAGTATCAATGATCAATGAAGAATAAACAATGAAGAATGAAAAAGGATCAATGATCAATGACTAATGAACGATGAAGAATGAACAAGGATCAATGATCAATGAAGAATGAACGATAATGAATGAACAAGTATCAATGATCAATGACGAATGAACGATGAAGAATGAACAAGAATCAATGATCAATGAAAAATGAACGATGAAGAATGAACAAGGATCAATGATCAATGTAGAATGAACGATGAAGAATGAACAAGGATGAATGATCAATGACGAATGAACGATGAAGAATGAACAAGGATCAATGATCAATGAAGCATAAACGATGAAGAATGAACAAGGATCAATGATCAATGAAGAATGAACGATGACGATTCAATAAGGATCAATTATCAATGAAGAATAAACGATGAAGAATGAACAACGATCAATGATCCATGAAGAATAAACGATGAAGAATGAACAAGGATCAATGATCAATGACGAATGAACGATGAAGAATTAACAAGGATCATTGATCAATGAAGCATAAACGATGAAGAATGGACAAGGATCAATGATCAATGTAGAATGAAAGATGAAGAATGAACAAGGATCAATGATCAATGACGAATGAATGATGAAGAATGAACAAGGATCAATGATCAATGAAGAATGAAAGATAAAGAATAAACAAGGATCAATGATCAATGAAGAATGAACAATGAAGAATGAAAAAGGATCAATGGTCAATGAAGAATGAACGATTAAGAATGAACAAGGATCAATGATCAATGTAGAATGAACGATGAAGAATGAACAAGGATCAATGATCAATGACGAATGAACGATGAAGAATGAACAAGATTCAATGATCAATGAAGAATGAACGATGAAGAATGAACAAGGATCAATGATCAATGACGAATGAACGAAGAAGAATGAACAAGGATCAATGATCAATGAAGAATGAACGATGATGAATGAACAAGGATCAATGATCAATGACGAATGAACGATGAAGAATGAATAAGGATCAATGATCAATGAAGAATGAACGATGAAGAATGAACAAGGATCAATGGTCAATGACGAATGAACGATTAAGAATGAACAAGGATCAATGATCAATGAAGAATGAACGATGAAGAATGAACAAGGATCAATGATCAATGTAGAATGAACGATGAAGAATGAACAAGGATCAATGATCAATGAAGAATGAACGATTAAGAATGAACAAGGATCAATGATCAATGAAGAATGAACGATGAAGAATGAACAAGGATCAATGATCAATGTAGAATGAACGATGAAGAATGAACAAGGATCAATGATCAATGACGAATGAACGATGAAGAATGAACAAGGATCAATGATCAATGAAGCATAAACAATGAAGAATGAACAAGGATCAATGATCAATGAAGAATGAACGATGAAGAATGAACAAGGATCAATGATTATTGTAGAATGAACGATGAAGAATGAACAAGGATCAATGATCAATGAAGAATGAACGATGAAGAATGAAAAAGGATAAGTGATCATAACGAATGAACGATGAAGAATGAAAAAGGATAAGTGATCAATAACGAATGAACGATGAAGAATGAACAAGGATCAATGATCAATGAAGAATGAACGATAAAGAATGAAATAGGATCAATGATCAATGACGAATGAACGATGAAGAATGAACAAGGATCAATGATCAATGAAGAATGAACGATGAAGAATGAACAAGGATAATTGATCAATGACGAATGAACGATGAAGAATGAACAAGGATCAATGATCAATTACGAATGAACGATGAAGAATGAACAAGGATCAATGATCAATGAAGAATGAACGATTAAGAATGAACAAGAATCAATGGTCAATGACGAATGAACGATGAAGAATGAACAAGGATCAATGATCAATGAAGAATGAATGATGAAGAATGAACAAGTATCAATGATCAATGAAGAATAAACAATGAAGAATGAACAAGGATCAATGATCAATGACTAATGAACGATGAAGAATGAACAAGGATCAATGATCAATGAAGAATGAACGATAATGAATGAACAAGTATCAATGATCAATGACGAATGAACGATGAAGAATGAACAAGAATCAATGATCAATGAAAAATGAACGATGAAGAATGAACAAGGATCAATGATCAATGTAGAATGAACGATGAAGAATGAACAAGGATGAATGATCAATGACGAATGAACGATGAAGAATGAACAAGGATCAATGATCAATGAAGCATAAACGATGAAGAATGAACAAGGATCAATGATCAATGAAGAATGAACGATGACGATTCAATAAGGATAAATTATCAATGAAGAATAAACGATGAAGAATGAACAACGATCAATGATCCATGAAGAATAAACGATGAAGAATGAACAAGGATCAATGATCAATGACGAATGAACGATGAAGAATTAACAAGGATCAATGATCAATGAAGCATAAACGATGAAGAATGGACAAGGATCAATGATCAATGTAGAATGAAAGATGAAGAATGAACAAGGATCAATGATCAATGACGAATGAATGATGAAGAATGAACAAGGATCAATGATCAATGAAGAATGAAAGATAAAGAATAAACAAGGATCAATGATCAATGAAGAATGAACAATGAAGAATTAACAAGGATCAATGGTCAATGAAGAATGAACGATTAAGAATGAACAAGGATCAATGATCAATGTAGAATGAACGATGAAGAATGAACAAGGATCAATGGTCAATGACGAATGAACGATTAAGAATGAACAAGGATCAATGATCAATGAAGAATGAACGATGAAGAATGAACAAGGATCAATGATCAATGTAGAATGAACGATGAAGAATGAACAAGGATCAATGATCAATGAAGAATGAACGATTAAGAATGAACAAGGATCAATGATCAATGAAGAATGAACGATGAAGAATGAACAAGGATCAATGATCAATGTAGAATGAACGATGAAGAATGAACAAGGATCAATGATCAATGACGAATGAACGATGAAGAATGAACAAGGATCAATGATCAATGAAGCATAAACAATGAAGAATGAACAAGGATCAATGATCAATGAAGAATGAACGATGAAGAATGAACAAGGATCAATGATCATTGTAGAATGAACGATGAAGAATGAACAAGGATCAATGATCAATGAAGAATGAACGATGAAGAATGAAAAAGGATAAGTGATCAATAACGAATGAACGATGAAGAATGAACAAGGATCAATGATCAATGAAGAATGAACGATAAAGAATGAAATAGGATCAATGATCAATGACGAATGAACGATGAAGAATGAACAAGGATCAATGATCAATGAAGAATGAACGATGAAGAATGAACAAGGATAATTGATCAATGACGAATGAACGATGAAGAATGAACAGGGATCAATGATCAATGACGAATGAACGATGAAGAATGAACAAGGATCAATGATCAATGAAGAATGAACGATTAAGAATGAACAAGAATCAATGGTCAATGACGAATGAACGATGAAGAATGAACAAGGATCAATGATCAATGAAGAATGAATGATGAAGAATGAACAAGTATCAATGATCAATGAAGAATAAACAATGAAGAATGAACAAGGATCAATGATCAATGACTAATGAACGATGAAGAATGAACAAGGATCAATGATCAATGAAGAATGAACGATAATGAATGAACAAGTATCAATGATCAATGACGAATGAACGATGAAGAATGAACAAGAATCAATGATCAATGAAAAATGAACGATGAAGAATGAACAAGGATCAATGATCAATGTAGAATGAACGATGAAGAATGAACAAGGATGAATGATCAATGACGAATGAACGATGAAGAATGAACAAGGATCAATGATCAATGAAGCATAAACGATGAAGAATGAACAAGGATCAATGATCAATGAAGAATGAACGATGACGATTCAATAAGGATCAATTATCAATGAAGAATAAACGATGAAGAATGAACAACGATCAATGATCCATGAAGAATAAACGATGAAGAATGAACAAGGATCAATGATCAATGACGAATGAACGATGAAGAATTAACAAGGATCAATGATCAATGAAGCATAAACGATGAAGAATGGACAAGGATCAATGATCAATGTAGAATGAAAGATGAAGAATGAACAAGGATCAATGATCAATGACGAATGAATGATGAAGAATGAACAAGGATCAATGATCAATGAAGAATGAAAGATAAAGAATAAACAAGGATCAATGATCAATGAAGAATGAACAATGAAGAATGAACAAGGATCAATGGTCAATGAAGAATGAACGATTAAGAATGAACAAGGATCAATGATCAATGTAGAATGAACGATGAAGAATGAACAAGGATCAATGATCAATGACGAATGAACGATGAAGAATGAACAAGATTCAATGATCAATGAAGAATGAACGATGAAGAATGAACAAGGATCAATGATCAATGACGAATGAACGAAGAAGAATGAACAAGGATCAATGATCAATGAAGAATGAACGATGATGAATGAACAAGGATCAATGATCAATGACGAATGAACGATGAAGAATGAATAAGGATCAATGATCAATGAAGAATGAACGATGAAGAATGAACAAGGATCAATGGTCAATGACGAATGAACGATTAAGAATGAACAAGGATCAATGATCAATGAAGAATGAACGATGAAGAATGAACAAGGATCAATGATCAATGTAGAATGAACGATGAAGAATGAACAAGGATCAATGATCAATGAAGAATGAACGATTAAGAATGAACAAGGATCAATGATCAATGAAGAATGAACGATGAAGAATGAACAAGGATCAATGATCAATGTAGAATGAACGATGAAGAATGAACAAGGATCAATGATCAATGACGAATGAACGATGAAGAATGAACAAGGATCAATGATCAATGAAGCATAAACAATGAAGAATGAACAAGGATCAATGATCAATGAAGAATGAACGATGAAGAATGAACAAGGATCAATGATCATTGTAGAATGAACGATGAAGAATGAACAAGGATCAATGATCAATGAAGAATGAACGATGAAGAATGAAAAAGGATAAGTGATCAATAACGAATGAACGATGAAGAATGAACAAGGATCAATGATCAATGAAGAATGAACGATAAAGAATGAAATAAGATCAATGATCAATGACGAATGAACGATGAAGAATGAACAAGGATCAATGATCAATGAAGAATGAACGATGAAGAATGAACAAGGATAATTGATCAATGACGAATGAACGATGAAGAATGAACAAGGATCAATGATCAATGACGAATGAACGATGAAGAATGAACAAGGATCAATGATCAATGAAGAATGAACGATTAAGAATGAACAAGAATCAATGGTCAATGACGAATGAACGATGAAGAATGAACAAGGATCAATGATCAATGAAGAATGAATGATGAAGAATGAACAAGTATCAATGATCAATGAAGAATAAACAATGAAGAATGAACAAGGATCAATGATCAATGACTAATGAACGATGAAGAATGAACAAGGATCAATGATCAATGAAGAATGAACGATAATGAATGAACAAGTATCAATGATCAATGACGAATGAACGATGAAGAATGAACAAGAATCAATGATCAATGAAAAATGAACGATGAAGAATGAACAAGGATCAATGATCAATGTAGAATGAACGATGAAGAATGAACAAGGATCAATGATCAATGACGAATGAACGATGAAGAATGAACAAGGATCAATGATCAATGAAGCATAAACGATAAAGAATGAACAAGGATCAATGATCAATGAAGAATGAACGATGACGATTCAATAAGGATCAATTATCAATGAAGAATAAACGATGAAGAATGAACAACGATCAATGATCCATGAAGAATAAACGATGAAGAATGAACAAGGATCAATGATCAATGACGAATGAACGATGAAGAATTAACAAGGATCAATGATCAATGAAGCATAAACGATGAAGAATGGACAAGGATCAATGATCAATGTAGAATGAAAGATGAAGAATGAACAAGGATCAATGATCAATGACGAATGAATGATGAAGAATGAACAAGGATCAATGATCAATGAAGAATGAAAGATAAAGAATAAACAAGGATCAATGATCAATGAAGAATGAACAAGGATCAATGGTCAATGAAGAATGAACGATTAAGAATGAACAAGGATCAATGATCAATGTAGAATGAACGATGAAGAATGAACAAGGATCAATGATCAATGACGAATGAACGATGAAGAATGAACAAGGATCAATGATCAATGAAGAATGAACGATGAAGAATGAACAAGGATCAATGATCAATGACGAATGAACGATGAAGAATGAACAAGGATCAATGATCAATGAAGCATAAACGATGAACAATGAACAAGGATCAATGATAAATGAAGAATGAACGATTAAGAATGAACAAGAATCAATGGTCAATGACGAATGAACGATGAAGAATGAACAAGTTTCAATGATCAATGACGAATGAACGATGAAGACTGAATAAGGATCAATGATCAATGACGAATGAATGATGAAAAATGAACAAGGATCAATTATTAATGAAGAATGAACGATGAAGAATGAACAAGGATCAATGATCATTGAAGAATGAACGATGAAGAATGAACAAGGATCAATGATCAATGAAGAATAAACGATGAAGAATGAACAAGGATCAATGATCAATGACGAATGAACGATGAAGAATGAACAAGGATCAATGATCAATGACGAATGAACGATGAAGAATGAACAAGGATCAATGATCAATGTAGAATGAAAGATGAAGAATGAACAAGATTCACTGATCAATGACGAATGAACGATGAAGAATGAACAAGGATCAATGATCAATGAAGAATGAAATATAAAGAATGAACAAGGATCAATGATCAATGACGAATGAACGAAGAAGAATGAACAAGGATCAATGATCAATGAAGAATGAACGATTAAGAATGAACAAGGATCAATGATCAATGTAGAATGAACGATGAAGAATGAACAACGATCAATGATCAATGACGAATGAACGATGAAGAATGAATAAGGATCAATGATCAATGAAGAATGAACGATGAAGAATGAACAAGGATCAATGATCAATGAAGAATAAACGATTAAGGATGAACAAGGATCAATGATCAATGAAGAATGAACGATGAAGAATGAAAAAGGATTAATGGTCAATGACGAATGAACGATGAAGAATGAACAAGGATCAATGATCAATGAACAATGAACGATGAAGAATGAACAAGGATCAATGATCAATGTAGAATGAACAATGAAGTATGAACAAGGATCAATGAACGATTAAGAATGAACAAGGATCACTGATCAATGAAGAATGAACGATGAAGAATGAACAAGGATCAATGATCATTGAAGAATGAACGATGAAGAATGAACAAGGATCAATGATCAATGAAGAATGAACGATGACGAATTAAAAAGGATCAATGATCAATGAAGAATGAACGATGAAGAATGAAAAAGTTTCAATGATCAATGACGAATGAACGATGAAGAATGAACAAGGATCAATGATCAATGACGAATGAACGATGAAAAATGAACAAGGATCAATTATTAATGAAGAATGAACGATGAAGAATGAACAATGATCAATGATCATTGAAGAATGAACGATGAAGAATGAACAAGGATCCATGATCAATGAAGAATGAACGATGAAGAATGAACAAGGATCAATGATCAATGACGAATGAACGATGAAGAATGAATAAGGATGAATGATCAATGAAGAATGAACGATGAAGAATGAACAAGGATTAATGGTCAATGACGAATGAACGATGAAGAATGAACAAGGATCAATGATAAATGAAGAATGAACGATTGATGTAGGATCACCTACATCTGGTTCTGATGAACTAACACGGATCAATACCATGATTCATCATATGGAAGATGCTCAAATTCAAGGTTCAAATGTTAAGTCTTTTAATTTTGTAATCATGAACTAAATCTTCTTCTTTAATTTTTATTTTGTATTTTCATTTTTATAATGAAACAAAGTCTTAGAGATGATTAAGCCAGGTTTAGGATCAAGCTTAATCATGTCTCATGTTTAGTTAGTCGAGTTGTAATTTTTATTTTATTGAGTCTAATATTTATTTTGCTCATGGGACGTCCTTTACAAAATTAAAATGCATGGATCAAAACAAGCAATCAGATTCTCCAAATTGAGCCGTTGCATTCTTCAAAACCAGCTGATTTACCACAGCCATATGTTTTGAAGATTGAGTGGGATTTTTATGATAATATCTCTTACAAATCAGCCACAAATAATCCCAAGAAGATAGAAGAGCTGATTTTCAAATCCCAAAGAAAAACTAGCTGTTGGAGACAACAAAACTAGCTGTTAGAGACAACAAAAAAAAATCAGCAAAAATCTCCTTGTTCTTTTACTAGCTGTTGCATTTTATTGCCATTTTGGTTGTACTGTCATTTTCAAAGTTTGTACTCATTGCTGAATGCTTTAGTATAAATAGGATGTATGAACTCTTGTAATAAACAACCTGATTTTTACATTCTGAATACAAAACAACCTTTGAGCAAATCCCTTTGTTCTCTCTTTGCAATTTACTTTAACTTGGATTGGTTTTAGTAAGTTGAAGTTCCTATGCTTTTCATTCTTTTGGCTTAAAGTTTAAATGTGTTCTTAGGAGCCCTTGGTTTTAATTTGTGGTGAATCTGTATCAAATTAATCCTTGGATCAGCCATTTTCAAGTTGTTCAATTCAACATATCTTTTCTTAGTTCTTCTTATTACAAAACCCACAAAAATCACAAAAAAAACATTTTACAATATCACCTACACTTTCAGCCTTAATTGCTGAATTTCGAAACCTCAAAACATACGTGTGCATATAGTTTGGTCCTTGTTCAAAACATAGTCAACCTATATCAACGATGAAGAATGAACAAGGATCAATGATCAATGTAGAATGAACGATGAAGTATGAACAAGGATCAATGAACGATTAAGAATGAACAAGGATCAATGATCAATGAAGAATGAACGATGAAGAATGAACAAGGATCAATGATCCATGAAGAATAAACGATGAAGAATGAACAAGGATCAATGATCAATGACGAATGAACGATGAAGAATGAACAAGGATCAATGATCAATCAAAAATGAACGATGAAGAATGAACAAGGATCAATGATCATTGAAGAATGAACGATGAAGAATGAACAAGTTTCAATGATCAATGATGAATGAACTATGAAGAATGAACAAGGATCAATGATCAATGACGAATGAACGATGAAAAATGAACAAGGATTAATTATTAATGAAGAATGGACGATGAAGAATGAACAAGGATCAATGATCATTGAAGAATGAACGATGAAGAATGAATAAGGATGAATGATCAATGAAGAATGAACGATGAAGAATGAACAAGGATTAATGGTCAATGACGAATGAACGATGAAGAATGAACAAGGATCAATGATCAATGAAGAATGAACGATGAAGAATGAACAAGGATCAATGATCCATGAAGAATAAACGATGAAGAATGAACAAGGATCAATGATCAATGACGAATGAACGATGAAGAATGAACAAGGATCAATGATCAATGAAGAATGAACGATAAAGAATGAACAAGGATCAATGATCAATGACGAATGAACGAAGAAGAATGAACAAGGATCAATGATCAATGAAAAATGAACGATGAAGAATGAACAAGGACCAATGATCATTGAAGAATGAACGATGAAGAATGAACAAGGATCAATGATCAATGAAGAATGAACAATGACGATTCAATAAGGATCAATTATCAATGAAGAATAAGCGATGAAGAATGAACAACGATCAATGATCCATGAAGAATAAACGATGAAGAATGAACAAGGATCAATGATCAATGACGAATGAACGATTAAGGATGAACAATGAAGTATGAACAAGGATCAATGAACGATTAAGAATGAACAAGGATCAATGATCAATGAAGAATGAACGATGAAGAATGAACAAGGATCAATCATCATTGAAGAATGAACGATGAAGAATGAACAAGGATCAATGATCAATGAAGAATGAACGATGATGAATTAATAAGGATCAATGATCAATGAAGAATGAACGATGAAGAATGAAAAAGTTTCAATGATCAATGACGAATGAACGATGAATAATGAACAAGGATCAATGATCAATGACGAATGAACGATGAAAAATTAACAAGGATCAATTATTAATGAAGAATGAACGATGAAGAATGAACAATGATCAATGATCATTGAAGAATGAACGATGAAGAATGAACAAGGATCCATGATCAATGAAGAATGAACGATGAAGAATGAACAAGGATCAATGATCAATGACGAATGAACGATGAAGAATGAATAAGGATGAATGATCAATGAAGAATGAACGATGAAGAATGAACAAGGATTAATGGTCAATGACGAATGAACGATGAAGAATGAACAAGGATCAATGATCAATGAAGAATGAACGATGAAGAATGAACAAGGATCAATGATCAATGTAGAATGAACGATGAAGAATGAACAAGGATCAATGATCAATGACGAATGAACGATGAAGAATGAATAAGGATGAATGATCAATGAAGAATGAACGATGAAGAATGAACAAGGATTAATGGTCAATGACGAATGAACGATGAAGAATGAACAAGGATCAATGATCAATGAAGAATGAACGATGAAGAATGAACAAGGATCAATGATCAATGTAGAATGAACGATGAAGAATGAACAAGGATTAATGGTCAATGACGAATGAACGATAAAGAATGAACAAGGATCAATGATCAATGAAGAATGAACGATGAAGAATGAACAAGGATCAATGATCAATGACGAATGAACGATGAAGAATGAACAAGGATCAATGATCAATGAAGCATAAACGATGAAGAATGAACAAGGATCAATGATCAATGAAGAATGAACGATTAAGAATGAACAAGGATCAATGATCAATGTAGAATGAACGATGAAGAATGAACAACGATCAATGATCAATGACGAATGAACGATGAAGAGTGAATAAGGATCAATGATCAATGAAGAATGAACGATGAAGAATGAACAAGGATCAATGATCAATGAAGAATAAACGATTAAGGATGAACAAGGATCAATGATCAATGAAGAATGAACAAGGATCAATGATCCATGAAGAATAAACGATGAAGAATGAACAAGGATCAATGATCAATGACGAATGAACGATGAAGAATGAACAAGGATCAATGATCAATCAAAAATGAACGATGAAGAATGAACAAGGATCAATGATCATTGAAGAATGAACGATGAAGAATGAACAAGTTTCAATGATCAATGATGAATGAACTATGAAGAATGAACAAGGATCAATGATCAATGACGAATGAACGATGAAAAATGAACAAGGATCAATTATTAATGAAGAATGGACGATGAAGATTGAACAAGGATCAATGATCATTGAAGAATGAACGATGAAGAATGAATAAGGATGAATGATCCATGAAGAATGAACGATGAAGAATGAACAAGGATTAATGGTCAATGACGAATGAACGATGAAGAATGAACAAGGATCAATGATCAATGAAGAATGAACGATGAAGAATGAACAAGGATCAATGATCCATGAAGAATAAACGATGAAGAATGAACAAGGATCAATGATCAATGACGAATGAACGATGAAGAATGAACAAGGATCAATGATCAATGAAGAATGAACGATAAAGAATGAACAAGGATCAATGATCAATGACGAATGAACGAAGAAGAATGAACAAGGATCAATGATCAATGAAAAATGAACGATGAAGAATGAACAAGGACCAATGATCATTGAAGAATGAACGATGAAGAATGAACAAGGATCAATGATCAATGAAGAATGAACAATGACGATTCAATAAGGATCAATTATCAATGAAGAATAAGCGATGAAGAATGAACAACGATCAATGATCCATGAAGAATAAACGATGAAGAATGAACAAGGATCAATGATCAATGACGAATGAACGATTAAGGATGAACAATGAAGTATGAACAAGGATCAATGAACAATTAAGAATGAACAAGGATCAATGATCAATGAAGAATGAACGATGAAGAATGAACAAGGATCAATCATCATTGAAGAATGAACGATGAAGAATGAACAAGGATCAATGATCAATGAAGAATGAACGATGATGAATTAATAAGGATCAATGATCAATGAAGAATGAACGATGAAGAATGAAAAAGTTTCAATGATTAATGACGAATGAACGATGAATAATGAACAAGGATCAATGATCAATGACGAATGAACGATGAAAAATTAACAAGGATCAATTATTAATGAAGAATGAACGATGAAGAATGAACAATGATCAATGATCATTGAAGAATGAACGATGAAGAATGAACAAGGATCCATGATCAATGACGAATGAACCATGAAGAATGAACAAGGATCAATGATCAATGACGAATGAACGATGAAGAATGAATAAGGATGAATGATCAATGAAGAATGAACGATGAAGAATGAACAAGGATCAATGATCAATGACGAATGAACGATGAAGAATGAACAAGGATCAATGATCAATGAAGAATGAACGATGAAGAATGAACAAGGATCAATGATCAATGAAGAATAAACGATTAAGGATGAACAAGGATCAATGATCAATGAAGAATGAACAAGGATCAACGATCCATGAAGAATAAACGATGAAGAATGAACAAGGATCAATGATCAATGACAAATGAACGATGAAGAATGAACAAGGATAAATGATCAATCAAAAATGAACGATGAAGAATGAACAAGGATCAATGATCATTGAAGAATGAACGATGAAGAATGAACAAGTTTCAATGATCAATGATGAATGAACTATGAAGAATGAACAAGGATCAATGATCAATGACGAATGAACGATGAAAAATGAACAAGGATCAATTATTAATGAAGAATGGACGATGAAGATTGAACAAGGATCAATGATCATTGAAGAATGAACGATGAAGAATGAATAGGGATGAATGATCCATGAAGAATGAACGATGAAGAATGAACAAGGATTAATGGTCAATGACGAATGAACGATGAAGAATGAACGAGGATCAATGATCAATGAAGAATGAACGATGAAGAATGAACAAGGATCAATGATCCATGAAGAATAAACGATGAAGAATGAACAAGGATCAATGATCAATGACGAATGAACGATGAAGAATGAACAAGGATCAATGATCAATGAAGAATGAACGATAAAGAATGAACAAGGATCAATGATCAATGACGAATGAACGAAGAAGAATGAACAAGGATCAATGATCAATGAAAAATGAACGATGAAGAATGAACAAGGACCAATGATCATTGAAGAATGAACAAGGATCAATGATCAATGAAGAATGAACAATGACGATTCAATAAGGATCAATTATCAATGAAGAATAAGCGATGAAGAATGAACAACGATCAATGATCCATGAAGAATAAACGATGAAGAATGAACAAGGATCAATGATCAATGACGAATGAACGATTAAGGATGAACAATGAAGTATGAACAAGGATCAATGAACGATTAAGAATGAACAAGGATCAATGATCAATGAAGAATGAACGATGAAGAATGAACAAGGATCAATCATCATTGAAGAATGAACGATGAAGAATGAACAAGGATCAATGATCAATGAAGAATGAACGATGATGAATTAATAAGGATCAATGATCAATGAAGAATGAACGATGAAGAATGAAAAAGTTTCAATGATCAATGACGAATGAACGATGAATAATGAACAAGGATCAATGATCAATGACGAATGAACGATGAAAAATTAACAAGGATCAATTATTAATGAAGAATGAACGATGAAGAATGAACAATGATCAATGATCATTGAAGAATGAACGATGAAGAATGAACAAGGATCCATGATCAATGAAGAATGAACGATGAAGAATGAACAAGGATCAATGATCAATGACGAATGAACGATGAAGAATGAATAAGGATGAATGATCAATGAAGAATGAACGATGAAGAATGAACAAGGATTAATGGTCAATGACGAATGAACGATGAAGAATGAACAAGGATCAATGATCAATGAAGAATGAACGATGAAGAATGAACAAGGATCAATGATCAATGACGAATGAACGATGAAGAATGAACAAGGATCAATGATCAATGAAGCATAAACGATGAAGAATGAACAAGGATCAATGATCAATGAAGAATGAACGATTAAGAATGAACAAGGATCAATGATCAATGTAGAATGAACGATGAAGAATGAACAACGATCAATGATCAATGACGAATGAACGATGAAGAATGAATAAGGATCAATGATCAATGAAGAATGAACGATGAAGAATGAACAAGGATCAATGATCATTGAAGAATGAACGATGAAGAATGAACAAGGATCAATGATCAATGAAGAATGAACGATGAAGAATGAAAAAGGATTAATGGTCAATGACGAATGAACGATGAAGAATGAACAAGGATCAATGATCAATGAACAATGAACGATGAAGAATGAACAAGGATCAATGATCAATGTAGAATGAACAATGAAGTATGAACAAGGATCAATGAACGATTAAGAATGAACAAGGATCAATGATCAATGAAGAATGAACGATGAAGAATGAACAAGGATCAATGATCATTGAAGAATGAACGATGAAGAATGAACAAGGATCAATGATCAATGAAGAATGAACGATGACGAATTAAAAAGGATCAATGATCAATGAAGAATGAACGATGAAGAATGAAAAAGTTTCAATGATCAATGACGAATGAACGATGAAGAATGAACAAGGATCAATGATCAATGACGAATGAACGATGAAAAATGAACAAGGATCAATTATTAATGAAGAATGAACGATGAAGAATGAACAATGATCAATGATCATTGAAGAATGAACGATGAAGAATGAACAAGGATCCATGATCAATGAAGAATGAACGATGAAGAATGAACAAGGATCAATGATCAATGACGAATGAACGATGAAGAATGAATAAGGATGAATGATCAATGAAGAATGGACGATGAAGAATGAACAAGGATCAATGATCCATGAAGAATAAACGATGAAGAATGAACAAGGATCAATGATCAATGACGAATGAACGATGAAGAATGAACAAGGATCAATGATCAATGAAGAATGAACGATAAAGAATGAACAAGGATCAATGATCAATGACGAATGAACGAAGAAGAATGAACAAGGATCAATGATCAATGAAAAATGAACGATGAAGAATGAACAAGGACCAATGATCATTGAAGAATGAACGATGAAGAATGAACAAGGATCAATGATCAATGAAGAATGAACAATGACGATTCAATAAGGATCAATTATCAATGAAGAATAAGCGATGAAGAATGAACAACGATCAATGATCCATGAAGAATAAACGATGAAGAATGAACAAGGATCAATGATCAATGACGAATGAACGATTAAGGATGAACAATGAAGTATGAACAAGGATCAATGAACGATTAAGAATGAACAAGGATCAATGATCAATGAAGAATGAACGATGAAGAATGAACAAGGATCAATCATCATTGAAGAATGAACGATGAAGAATGAACAAGGATCAATGATCAATGAAGAATGAACGATGATGAATTAATAAGGATCAATGATCAATGAAGAATGAACGATGAAGAATGAAAAAGTTTCAATGATCAATGACGAATGAACGATGAATAATGAACAAGGATCAATGATCAATGACGAATGAACGATGAAAAATTAACAAGGATCAATTATTAATGAAGAATGAACGATGAAGAATGAACAATGATCAATGATCATTGAAGAATGAACGATGAAGAATGAACAAGGATCCATGATCAATGAAGAATGAACGATGAAGAATGAACAAGGATCAATGATCAATGACGAATGAACGATGAAGAATGAATAAGGATGAATGATCAATGAAGAATGAACGATGAAGAATGAACAAGGATTAATGGTCAATGACGAATGAACGATGAAGAATGAACAAGGATCAATGATAAATGAAGAATGAACGATTGATGTAGGATCACCTACATCTGGTTCTGATGAACTAACACGGATCAATACCATGATTCATCATATGGAAGATGCTCAAATTCAAGGTTCAAATGTTAAGTCTTTTAATTTTGTAATCATGAACTAAATCTTCTTCTTTAATTTTTATTTTGTATTTTCATTTTTATAATGAAACAAAGTCTTAGAGATGATTAAGCCAGGTTTAGGATCAAGCTTAATCATGTCTCATGTTTAGTTAGTCGAGTTGTAATTTTTATTTTATTGAGTCTAATATTTATTTTGCTCATGGGACGTCCTTTACAAAATTAAAACGCATGGATCAAAACAAGCAATCAGATTCTCCAAATTGAGCCGTTGCATTCTTCAAAACCAGCTGATTTACCACAGCCATATGTTTTGAAGATTGAGTGGGATTTTTATGATAATATCTCTTACAAATCAGCCACAAATAATCCCAAGAAGATAGAAGAGCTGATTTTCAAATCCCAAAGAAAAACTAGCTGTTGGAGACAACAAAACTAGCTGTTAGAGACAACAAAAAAAAATCAGCAAAAATCTCCTTGTTCTTTTACTAGCTGTTGCATTTTATTGCCATTTTGGTTGTACTGTCATTTTCAAAGTTTGTACTCATTGCTGAATGCTTTAGTATAAATAGGATGTATGAACTCTTGTAATAAACAACCTGATTTTTACATTCTGAATACAAAACAACCTTTGAGCAAATCCCTTTGTTCTCTCTTTGCAATTTACTTTAACTTGGATTGGTTTTAGTAAGTTGAAGTTCCTATGCTTTTCATTCTTTTGGCTTAAAGTTTGAATGTGTTCTTAGGAGCCCTTGGTTTTAATTTGTGGTGAATCTGTATCAAATTAATCCTTGGATCAGCCATTTTCAAGTTGTTCAATTCAACATATCTTTTCTTAGTTCTTCTTATTACAAAACCCACAAAAATCACAAAAAAAACATTTTACAATATCACCTACACTTTCAGCCTTAATTGCTGAATTTCGAAACCTCAAAACATACGTGTGCATATAGTTTGGTCCTTGTTCAAAACATAGTCAACCTATATCAACGATGAAGAATGAACAAGGATCAATGATCAATGTAGAATGAACGATGAAGTATGAACAAGGATCAATGAACGATTAAGAATGAACAAGGATCAATGATCAATGAAGAATGAACGATGAAGAATGAACAAGGATCAATGATCCATGAAGAATAAACGATGAAGAATGAACAAGGATCAATGATCAATGACGAATGAACGATGAAGAATGAACAAGGATCAATGATCAATCAAAAATGAACGATGAAGAATGAACAAGGATCAATGATCATTGAAGAATGAACGATGAAGAATGAATAAGGATGAATGATCAATGAAGAATGAACGATGAAGAATGAACAAGGATTAATGGTCAATGACGAATGAACGATGAAGAATGAACAAGGATCAATGATCAATGAAGAATGAACGATGAAGAATGAACAAGGATCAATGATCCATGAAGAATAAACGATGAAGAATGAACAAGGATCAATGATCAATGACGAATGAACGATGAAGAATGAACAAGGATCAATGATCAATGAAGAATGAACGATAAAGAATGAACAAGGATCAATGATCAATGACGAATGAACGAAGAAGAATGAACAAGGATCAATGATCAATGAAAAATGAACGATGAAGAATGAACAAGGACCAATGATCATTGAAGAATGAACGATGAAGAATGAACAAGGATCAATGATCAATGAAGAATGAACAATGACGATTCAATAAGGATCAATTATCAATGAAGAATAAGCGATGAAGAATGAACAACGATCAATGATCCATGAAGAATAAACGATGAAGAATGAACAAGGATCAATGATCAATGACGAATGAACGATTAAGGATGAACAATGAAGTATGAACAAGGATCAATGAACGATTAAGAATGAACAAGGATCAATGATCAATGAAGAATGAACGATGAAGAATGAACAAGGATCAATCATCATTGAAGAATGAACGATGAAGAATGAACAAGGATCAATGATCAATGAAGAATGAACGATGATGAATTAATAAGGATCAATGATCAATGAAGAATGAACGATGAAGAATGAAAAAGTTTCAATGATCAATGACGAATGAACGATGAATAATGAACAAGGATCAATGATCAATGACGAATGAACGATGAAAAATTAACAAGGATCAATTATTAATGAAGAATGAACGATGAAGAATGAACAATGATCAATGATCATTGAAGAATGAACGATGAAGAATGAACAAGGATCCATGATCAATGAAGAATGAACGATGAAGAATGAACAAGGATCAATGATCAATGACGAATGAACGATGAAGAATGAATAAGGATGAATGATCAATGAAGAATGAACGATGAAGAATGAACAAGGATTAATGGTCAATGACGAATGAACGATGAAGAATGAACAAGGATCAATGATCAATGAAGAATGAACGATGAAGAATGAACAAGGATCAATGATCAATGTAGAATGAACGATGAAGAATGAACAAGGATCAATGATCAATGACGAATGAACGATGAAGAATGAATAAGGATGAATGATCAATGAAGAATGAACGATGAAGAATGAACAAGGATTAATGGTCAATGACGAATGAACGATGAAGAATGAACAAGGATCAATGATCAATGAAGAATGAACGATGAAGAATGAACAAGGATCAATGATCCATGAAGAATAAACGATGAAGAATGAACAAGGATCAATGATCAATGACGAATGAACGATGAAGAATGAACAAGGATCAATGATCAATGAAGAATGAACGATAAAGAATGAACAAGGATCAATGATCAATGACGAATGAACGAAGAAGAATGAACAAGGATCAATGATCAATGAAAAATGAACGATGAAGAATGAACAAGGACCAATGATCATTGAAGAATGAACGATGAAGAATGAACAAGGATCAATGATCAATGAAGAATGAACAATGACGATTCAATAAGGATCAATTATCAATGAAGAATAAGCGATGAAGAATGAACAACGATCAATGATCCATGAAGAATAAACGATGAAGAATGAACAAGGATCAATGATCAATGACGAATGAACGATTAAGGATGAACAATGAAGTATGAACAAGGA
The DNA here is from genome assembly GCF_026212465.1 of Amaranthus tricolor. Taxonomy (NCBI): domain Eukaryota; kingdom Viridiplantae; phylum Streptophyta; class Magnoliopsida; order Caryophyllales; family Amaranthaceae; genus Amaranthus; species Amaranthus tricolor. Next base: position 28,568,619 of record NC_080047.1, read on the forward strand.
TCAATGAACGATTAAGAATGAACAAGGATCAATGATCAATGAAGAATGAACGATGAAGAATGAACAAGGATCAATCATCATTGAAGAATGAACGATGAAGAATGAACAAGGATCAATGATCAATGAAGAATGAACGATGATGAATTAATAAGGATCAATGATCAATGAAGAATGAACGATGAAGAATGAAAAAGTTTCAATGATCAATGACGAATGAACGATGAATAATGAACAAGGATCAATGATCAATGACGAATGAACGATGAAAAATTAACAAGGATCAATTATTAATGAAGAATGAACGATGAAGAATGAACAATGATCAATGATCATTGAAGAATGAACGATGAAGAATGAACAAGGATCCATGATCAATGAAGAATGAACGATGAAGAATGAACAAGGATCAATGATCAATGACGAATGAACGATGAAGAATGAATAAGGATGAATGATCAATGAAGAATGAACGATGAAGAATGAACAAGGATTAATGGTCAATGACGAATGAACGATGAAGAATGAACAAGGATCAATGATCAATGAAGAATGAACGATGAAGAATGAACAAGGATCAATGATCAATGTAGAATGAACGATGAAGAATGAACAAGGATCAATGATCAATGACGAATGAACGATGAAGAATGAATAAGGATGAATGATCAATGAAGAATGAACGATGAAGAATGAACAAGGATTAATGGTCAATGACGAATGAACGATGAAGAATGAACAAGGATCAATGATCAATGAAGAATGAACGATGAAGAATGAACAAGGATCAATGATCCATGAAGAATAAACGATGAAGAATGAACAAGGATCAATGATCAATGACGAATGAACGATGAAGAATGAACAAGGATCAATGATCAATGAAGAATGAACGATAAAGAATGAACAAGGATCAATGATCAATGACGAATGAACGAAGAAGAATGAACAAGGATCAATGATCAATGAAAAATGAACGATGAAGAATGAACAAGGACCAATGATCATTGAAGAATGAACGATGAAGAATGAACAAGGATCAATGATCAATGAAGAATGAACAATGACGATTCAATAAGGATCAATTATCAATGAAGAATAAGCGATGAAGAATGAACAACGATCAATGATCCATGAAGAATAAACGATGAAGAATGAACAAGGATCAATGATCAATGACGAATGAACGATTAAGGATGAACAATGAAGTATGAACAAGGATCAATGAACGATTAAGAATGAACAAGGATCAATGATCAATGAAGAATGAACGATGAAGAATGAACAAGGATCAATCATCATTGAAGAATGAACGATGAAGAATGAACAAGGATCAATGATCAATGAAGAATGAACGATGATGAATTAATAAGGATCAATGATCAATGAAGAATGAACGATGAAGAATGAAAAAGTTTCAATGATCAATGACGAATGAACGATGAATAATGAACAAGGATCAATGATCAATGACGAATGAACGATGAAAAATTAACAAGGATCAATTATTAATGAAGAATGAACGATGAAGAATGAACAATGATCAATGATCATTGAAGAATGAACGATGAAGAATGAACAAGGATCCATGATCAATGAAGAATGAACGATGAAGAATGAACAAGGATCAATGATCAATGACGAATGAACGATGAAGAATGAATAAGGATGAATGATCAATGAAGAATGAACGATGAAGAATGAACAAGGATTAATGGTCAATGACGAATGAACGATGAAGAATGAACAAGGATCAATGATAAATGAAGAATGAACGATGAAGAATGAACAAGGATCAATGATCAATGACGAATGAACGATGAAGAATGAACAAGGATCAATGATCAATGAAGCATAAACGATGAAGAATGAACAAGGATCAATGATCAATGAAGAATGAACGATTAAGAATGAACAAGGATCAATGATCAATGTAGAATGAACGATGAAGAATGAACAACGATCAATGATCAATGACGAATGAACGATGAAGAATGAATAAGGATCAATGATCAATGAAGAATGAACGATGAAGAATGAACAAGGATCAATGATCAATGAAGAATAAACGATTAAGGATGAACAAGGATCAATGATCAATGAAGAATGAACGATGAAGAATGAAAAAGGATTAATGGTCAATGACGAATGAACGATGAAGAATGAACAAGGATCAATGATCAATGAACAATGAACGATGAAGAATGAACAAGGATCAATGATCAATGTAGAATGAACAATGAAGTATGAACAAGGATCAATGAACGATTAAGAATGAACAAGGATCAATGATCAATGAAGAATGAACGATGAAGAATGAACAAGGATCAATGATCATTGAAGAATGAACGATGAAGAATGAACAAGGATCAATGATCAATGAAGAATGAACTATGACGAATTAAAAAGGATCAATGATCAATGAAGAATGAACGATGAAGAATGAAAAAGTTTCAATGATCAATGACGAATGAACGATGAAGAATGAACAAGGATCAATGATCAATGACGAATGAACGATGAAAAATGAACAAGGATCAATTATTAATGAAGAATGAACGATGAAGAATGAACAATGATCAATGATCATTGAAGAATGAACGATGAAGAATGAACAAGGATCCATGATCAATGAAGAATGAACGATGAAGAATGAACAAGGATCAATGATCAATGACGAATGAATGATGAAGAATGAATAAGGATGAATGATCAATGAAGAATGGACGATGAAGAATGAACAAGGATCAATGATCCATGAAGAATAAACGATGAAGAATGAACAAGGATCAATGATCAATGACGAATGAACGATGAAGAATGAACAAGGATCAATGATCAATGAAGAATGAACGATAAAGAATGAACAAGGATCAATGATCAATGACGAATGAACGAAGAAGAATGAACAAGGATCAATGATCAATGAAAAATGAACGATGAAGAATGAACAAGGACCAATGATCATTGAAGAATGAACGATGAAGAATGAACAAGGATCAATGATCAATGAAGAATGAACAATGACGATTCAATAAGGATCAATTATCAATGAAGAATAAGCGATGAAGAATGAACAACGATCAATGATCCATGAAGAATAAACGATGAAGAATGAACAAGGATCAATGATCAATGACGAACGAACGATTAAGGATGAACAATGAAGTATGAACAAGGATCAATGAACGATTAAGAATGAACAAGGATCAATGATCAATGAAGAATGAACGATGAAGAATGAACAAGGATCAATCATCATTGAAGAATGAACGATGAAGAATGAACAAGGATCAATGATCAATGAAGAATGAACGATGATGAATTAATAAGGATCAATGATCAATGAAGAATGAACGATGAAGAATGAAAAAGTTTCAATGATCAATGACGAATGAACGATGAATAATGAACAAGGATCAATGATCAATGACGAATGAACGATGAAAAATGAACAAGGATCAATTATTAATGAAGAATGAACGATGAAGAATGAACAATGATCAATGATCATTGAAGAATGAACGATGAAGAATGAACAAGGATCCATGATCAATGAAGAATGAACGATGAAGAATGAACAAGGATCAATGATCAATGACGAATGAACGATGAAGAATGAATAAGGATGAATGATCAATGAAGAATGAACGATGAAGAATGAACAAGGATTAATGGTCAATGACGAATGAACGATGAAGAATGAACAAGGATCAATGATAAATGAAGAATGAACGATTGATGTAGGATCACCTACATCTGGTTCTGATGAACTAACACGGATCAATACCATGATTCATCATATGGAAGATGCTCAAATTCAAGGTTCAAATGTTAAGTCTTTTAATTTTGTAATCATGAACTAAATCTTCTTCTTTAATTTTTATTTTGTATTTTCATTTTTATAATGAAACAAAGTCTTAGAGATGATTAAGCCAGGTTTAGGATCAAGCTTAATCATGTCTCATGTTTAGTTAGTCGAGTTGTAATTTTTATTTTATTGAGTCTAATATTTATTTTGCTCATGGGACGTCCTTTACAAAATTAAAACGCATGGATCAAAACAAGCAATCAGATTCTCCAAATTGAGCCGTTGCATTCTTCAAAACCAGCTGATTTACCACAGCCATATGTTTTGAAGATTGAGTGGGATTTTTATGATAATATCTCTTACAAATCAGCCACAAATAATCCCAAGAAGATAGAAGAGCTGATTTTCAAATCCCAAAGAAAAACTAGCTGTTGGAGACAACAAAACTAGCTGTTAGAGACAACAAAAAAAAATCAGCAAAAATCTCCTTGTTCTTTTACTAGCTGTTGCATTTTATTGCCATTTTGGTTGTACTGTCATTTTCAAAGTTTGTACTCATTGCTGAATGCTTTAGTATAAATAGGATGTATGAACTCTTGTAATAAACAACCTGATTTTTACATTCTGAATACAAAACAACCTTTGAGCAAATCCCTTTGTTCTCTCTTTGCAATTTACTTTAACTTGGATTGGTTTTAGTAAGTTGAAGTTCCTATGCTTTTCATTCTTTTGGCTTAAAGTTTGAATGTGTTCTTAGGAGCCCTTGGTTTTAATTTGTGGTGAATCTGTATCAAATTAATCCTTGGATCAGCCATTTTCAAGTTGTTCAATTCAACATATCTTTTCTTAGTTCTTCTTATTACAAAACCCACAAAAATCACAAAAAAAACATTTTACAATATCACCTACACTTTCAGCCTTAATTGCTGAATTTCGAAACCTCAAAACATACGTGTGCATATAGTTTGGTCCTTGTTCAAAACATAGTCAACCTATATCAACGATGAAGAATGAACAAGGATCAATGATCAATGTAGAATGAACGATGAAGTATGAACAAGGATCAATGAACGATTAAGAATGAACAAGGATCAATGATCAATGAAGAATGAACGATGAAGAATGAACAAGGATCAATGATCCATGAAGAATAAACGATGAAGAATGAACAAGGATCAATGATCAATGACGAATGAACGATGAAGAATGAACAAGGATCAATGATCAATCAAAAATGAACGATGAAGAATGAACAAGGATCAATGATCATTGAAGAATGAACGATGAAGAATGAATAAGGATGAATGATCAATGAAGAATGAACGATGAAGAATGAACAAGGATTAATGGTCAATGACGAATGAACGATGAAGAATGAACAAGGATCAATGATCAATGAAGAATGAACGATGAAGAATGAACAAGGATCAATGATCCATGAAGAATAAACGATGAAGAATGAACAAGGATCAATGATCAATGACGAATGAACGATGAAGAATGAACAAGGATCAATGATCAATGAAGAATGAACGATAAAGAATGAACAAGGATCAATGATCAATGACGAATGAACGAAGAAGAATGAACAAGGATCAATGATCAATGAAAAATGAACGATGAAGAATGAACAAGGACCAATGATCATTGAAGAATGAACGATGAAGAATGAACAAGGATCAATGATCAATGAAGAATGAACAATGACGATTCAATAAGGATCAATTATCAATGAAGAATAAGCGATGAAGAATGAACAACGATCAATGATCCATGAAGAATAAACGATGAAGAATGAACAAGGATCAATGATCAATGACGAATGAACGATTAAGGATGAACAATGAAGTATGAACAAGGATCAATGAACGATTAAGAATGAACAAGGATCAATGATCAATGAAGAATGAACGATGAAGAATGAACAAGGATCAATCATCATTGAAGAATGAACGATGAAGAATGAACAAGGATCAATGATCAATGAAGAATGAACGATGATGAATTAATAAGGATCAATGATCAATGAAGAATGAACGATGAAGAATGAAAAAGTTTCAATGATCAATGACGAATGAACGATGAATAATGAACAAGGATCAATGATCAATGACGAATGAACGATGAAAAATTAACAAGGATCAATTATTAATGAAGAATGAACGATGAAGAATGAACAATGATCAATGATCATTGAAGAATGAACGATGAAGAATGAACAAGGATCCATGATCAATGAAGAATGAACGATGAAGAATGAACAAGGATCAATGATCAATGACGAATGAACGATGAAGAATGAATAAGGATGAATGATCAATGAAGAATGAACGATGAAGAATGAACAAGGATTAATGGTCAATGACGAATGAACGATGAAGAATGAACAAGGATCAATGATCAATGAAGAATGAACGATGAAGAATGAACAAGGATCAATGATCAATGTAGAATGAACGATGAAGAATGAACAAGGATCAATGATCAATGACGAATGAACGATGAAGAATGAATAAGGATGAATGATCAATGAAGAATGAACGATGAAGAATGAACAAGGATTAATGGTCAATGACGAATGAACGATGAAGAATGAACAAGGATCAATGATCAATGAAGAATGAACGATGAAGAATGAACAAGGATAAATGATCAATGTAGAATGAACGATGAAGAATGAACAAGGATTAATGGTCAATGACGAATGAACGATGAAGAATGAACAAGGATCAATGATCAATGAAGAATGAACGATGAAGAATGAACAAGGATCAATGATCAATGACGAATGAACGATGAAGAATGAACAAGGATCAATGATCAATGAAGCATAAACGATGAAGAATGAACAAGGATCAATGATCAATGAAGAATGAACGATTAAGAATGAACAAGGATCAATGATCAATGTAGAATGAACGATGAAGAATGAACAACGATCAATGATCAATGACGAATGAACGATGAAGAGTGAATAAGGATCAATGATCAATGAAGAATGAACGATGAAGAATGAACAAGGATCAATGATCAATGAAGAATAAACGATTAAGGATGAACAAGGATCAATGATCAATGAAGAATGAACAAGGATCAATGATCCATGAAGAATAAACGATGAAGAATGAACAAGGATCAATGATCAATGACGAATGAACGATGAAGAATGAACAAGGATCAATGATCAATCAAAAATGAACGATGAAGAATGAACAAGGATCAATGATCATTGAAGAATGAACGATGAAGAATGAACAAGTTTCAATGATCAATGATGAATGAACTATGAAGAATGAACAAGGATCAATGATCAATGACGAATGAACGATGAAAAATGAACAAGGATCAATTATTAATGAAGAATGGACGATGAAGATTGAACAAGGATCAATGATCATTGAAGAATGAACGATGAAGAATGAATAAGGATGAATGATCCATGAAGAATGAACGATGAAGAATGAACAAGGATTAATGGTCAATGACGAATGAACGATGAAGAATGAACAAGGATCAATGATCAATGAAGAATGAACGATGAAGAATGAACAAGGATCAATGATCCATGAAGAATAAACGATGAAGAATGAACAAGGATCAATGATCAATGACGAATGAACGATGAAGAATGAACAAGGATCAATGATCAATGAAGAATGAACGATAAAGAATGAACAAGGATCAATGATCAATGACGAATGAACGAAGAAGAATGAACAAGGATCAATGATCAATGAAAAATGAACGATGAAGAATGAACAAGGACCAATGATCATTGAAGAATGAACAAGGATCAATGATCAATGAAGAATGAACAATAACGATTCAATAAGGATCAATTATCAATGAAGAATAAGCGATGAAGAATGAACAACGATCAATGATCCATGAAGAATAAACGATGAAGAATGAACAAGGATCAATGATCAATGACGAATGAACGATTAAGGATGAACAATGAAGTATGAACAAGGATCAATGAACGATTAAGAATGAACAAGGATCAATGATCAATGAAGAATGAACGATGAAGAATGAACAAGGATCAATCATCATTGAAGAATGAACGATGAAGAATGAACAAGGATCAATGATCAATGAAGAATGAACGATGATGAATTAATAAGGATCAATGATCAATGAAGAATGAACGATGAAGAATGAAAAAGTTTCAATGATCAATGACGAATGAACGATGAATAATGAACAAGGATCAATGATCAATGACGAATGAACGATGAAAAATTAACAAGGATCAATTATTAATGAAGAATGAACGATGAAGAATGAACAATGATCAATGATCATTAAAGAATGAACGATGAAGAATGAACAAGGATCCATGATCAATGAAGAATGAACGATGAAGAATGAACAAGGATCAATGATCAATGACGAATGAACGATGAAGAATGAATAAGGATGAATGATCAATGAAGAATGAACGATGAAGAATGAACAAGGATTAATGGTCAATGACGAATGAACGATGAAGAATGAACAAGGATCAATGATCAATGAAGAATGAACGATGAAGAATGAACAAGGATCAATGATCAATGACGAATGAACGATGAAGAATGAACAAGGATCAATGATCAATGAAGCATAAACGATGAAGAATGAACAAGGATCAATGATCAATGAAGAATGAACGATTAAGAATGAACAAGGATCAATGATCAATGTAGAATGAACGATGAAGAATGAACAACGATCAATGATCAATGACGAATGAACGATGAAGAATGAATAAGGATCAATGATCAATGAAGAATGAACGATGAAGATTGAACAAGGATCAATGATCAATGATGAATAAACGATTAAGGATGAACAAGGATCAATGATCAATGAAGAATGAACGATGAAGAATGAAAAAGGATTAATGGTCAATGACGAATGAACGATGAAGAATGAACAAGGATCAATAATCAATGAACAATGAACGATGAAGAATGAACAAGGATCAATGATCAATGTAGAATGAACAATGAAGTATGAACAAGGATCAATGAACGATTAAGAATGAACAAGGATCAATGATCAATGAAGAATGAACGATGAAGAATGAACAAGGATCAATGATCATTGAAGAATGAACGATGAAGAATGAACAAGGATCAATGATCAATGAAGAATGAACGATGACGAATTAAAAAGGATCAATGATCAATGAAGAATGAACGATAAAGAATGAAAAAGTTTCAATGATCAATGACGAATGAACGATGAAGAATGAACAAGGATCAATGATCAATGACGAATGAACGATGAAAAATGAACAAGGATCAATTATTAATGAAGAATGAACGATGAAGAATGAACAATGATCAATGATCATTGAAGAATGAACGATGAAGAATGAACAAGGATCCATGATCAATGAAGAATGAACGATGAAGAATGAACAAGGATCAATGATCAATGACGAATGAACGATGAAGAATGAATAAGGATGAATGATCAATGAAGAATGAACGATGAAGAATGAACAAGGATTAATGGTCAATGACGAATGAACGATGAAGAATGAACAAGGATCAATGATAAATGAAGAATGAACGATTGATGTAGGATCACCTACATCTGGTTCTGATGAACTAACACGGATCAATACCATGATTCATCATATGGAAGATGCTCAAATTCAAGGTTCAAATGTTAAGTCTTTTAATTTTGTAATCATGAACTAAATCTTCTTCTTTAATTTTTATTTTGTATTTTCATTTTTATAATGAAACAAAGTCTTAGAGATGATTAAGCCAGGTTTAGGATCAAGCTTAATCATGTCTCATGTTTAGTTAGTCGAGTTGTAATTTTTATTTTATTGAGTCTAATATTTATTTTGCTCATGGGACGTCCTTTACAAAATTAAAACGCATGGATCAAAACAAGCAATCAGATTCTCCAAATTGAGCCGTTGCATTCTTCAAAACCAGCTGATTTACCACAGCCATATGTTTTGAAGATGGAGTGGGATTTTTATGATAATATCTCTTACAAATCAGCCACAAATAATCCCAAGAAGATAGAAGAGCTGATTTTCAAATCCCAAAGAAAAACTAGCTGTTGGAGACAACAAAACTAGCTGTTAGAGACAACAAAAAAAAATCAGCAAAAATCTCCTTGTTCTTTTACTAGCTGTTGCATTTTATTGCCATTTTGGTTGTACTGTCATTTTCAAAGTTTGTACTCATTGCTGAATGCTTTAGTATAAATAGGATGTATGAACTCTTGTAATAAACAACCTGATTTTTACATTCTGAATACAAAACAACCTTTGAGCAAATCCCTTTGTTCTCTCTTTGCAATTTACTTTAACTTGGATTGGTTTTAGTAAGTTGAAGTTCCTATGCTTTTCATTCTTTTGGCTTAAAGTTTGAATGTGTTCTTAGGAGCCCTTGGTTTTAATTTGTGGTGAATCTGTATCAAATTAATCCTTGGATCAGCCATTTTCAAGTTGTTCAATTCAACATATCTTTTCTTAGTTCTTCTTATTACAAAACCCACAAAAATCACAAAAAAAACATTTTACAATATCACCTACACTTTCAGCCTTAATTGCTGAATTTCGAAACCTCAAAACATACGTGTGCATATAGTTTGGTCCTTGTTCAAAACATAGTCAACCTATATCAACGATGAAGAATGAACAAGGATCAATGATCAATGTAGAATGAACGATGAAGTATGAACAAGGATCAATGAACGATTAAGAATGAACAAGGATCAATGATCAATGAAGAATGAACGATGAAGAATGAACAAGGATCAATGATCCATGAAGAATAAACGATGAAGAATGAACAAGGATCAATGATCAATGACGAATGAACGATGAAGAATGAACAAGGATCAATGATCAATCAAAAATGAACGATGAAGAATGAACAAGGATCAATGATCATTGAAGAATGAACGATGAAGAATGAACAAGTTTCAATGATCAATGATGAATGAACTATGAAGAATGAACAAGGATCAATGATCAATGACGAATGAACGATGAAAAATGAACAAGGATCAATTATTAATGAAGAATGGACGATGAAGAATGAACAAGGATCAATGATCCATGAAGAATAAACGATGAAGAATGAACAAGGATCAATGATCAATGACGAATGAACGATGAAGAATGAACAAGGATCAATGATCAATGAAGAATGAACGATAAAGAATGAACAAGGATCAATGATCAATGACGAATGAACGAAGAAGAATGAACAAGGATCAATGATCAATGAAAAATGAACGATGAAGAATGAACAAGGACCAATGATCATTGAAGAATGAACGATGAAGAATGAACAAGGATCAATGATCAATGAAGAATGAACAATGACGATTCAATAAGGATCAATTATCAATGAAGAATAAGCGATGAAGAATGAACAACGATCAATGATCCATGAAGAATAAACGATGAAGAATGAACAAGGATCAATGATCAATGACGAATGAACGATTAAGGATGAACAATGAAGTATGAACAAGGATCAATGAACGATTAAGAATGAACAAGGATCAATGATCAATGAAGAATGAACGATGAAGAATGAACAAGGATCAATCATCATTGAAGAATGAACGATGAAGAATGAACAAGGATCAATGATCAATGAAGAATGAACGATGATGAATTAATAAGGATCAATGATCAATGAAGAATGAACGATGAAGAATGAAAAAGTTTCAATGATCAATGACGAATGAACGATGAAGAATGAACAAGGATCAATGATCAATGACGAATGAACGATGAAAAATGAACAAGGATCAATTATTAATGAAGAATGAACGATGAAGAATGAACAATGATCAATGATCATTGAAGAATGAACGATGAAGAATGAACAAGGATCCATGATCAATGAAGAATGAACGATGAAGAATGAACAAGGATCAATGATCAATGACGAATGAACGATGAAGAATGAATAAGGATGAATGATCAATGAAGAATGAACGATGAAGAATGAACAAGGATTAATGGTCAATGACGAATGAACGATGAAGAATGAACAAGGATCAATGATAAATGAAGAATGAACGATTGATGTAGGATCACCTACATCTGGTTCTGATGAACTAACACGGATCAATACCATGATTCATCATATGGAAGATGCTCAAATTCAAGGTTCAAATGTTAAGTCTTTTAATTTTGTAATCATGAACTAAATCTTCTTCTTTAATTTTTATTTTGTATTTTCATTTTTATAATGAAACAAAGTCTTAGAGATGATTAAGCCAGGTTTAGGATCAAGCTTAATCATGTCTCATGTTTAGTTAGTCGAGTTGTAATTTTTATTTTATTGAGTCTAATATTTATTTTGCTCATGGGACGTCCTTTACAAAATTAAAACGCATGGATCAAAACAAGCAATCAGATTCTCCAAATTGAGCCGTTGCATTCTTCAAAACCAGCTGATTTACCACAGCCATATGTTTTGAAGATTGAGTGGGATTTTTATGATAATATCTCTTACAAATCAGCCACAAATAATCCCAAGAAGATAGAAGAGCTGATTTTCAAATCCCAAAGAAAAACTAGCTGTTGGAGACAACAAAACTAGCTGTTAGAGACAACAAAAAAAAATCAGCAAAAATCTCCTTGTTCTTTTACTAGCTGTTGCATTTTATTGCCATTTTGGTTGTACTGTCATTTTCAAAGTTTGTACTCATTGCTGAATGCTTTAGTATAAATAGGATGTATGAACTCTTGTAATAAACAACCTGATTTTTACATTCTGAATACAAAACAACCTTTGAGCAAATCCCTTTGTTCTCTCTTTGCAATTTACTTTAACTTGGATTGGTTTTAGTAAGTTGAAGTTCCTATGCTTTTCATTCTTTTGGCTTAAAGTTTGAATGTGTTCTTAGGAGCCCTTGGTTTTAATTTGTGGTGAATCTGTATCAAATTAATCCTTGGATCAGCCATTTTCAAGTTGTTCAATTCAACATATCTTTTCTTAGTTCTTCTTATTACAAAACCCACAAAAATCACAAAAAAAACATTTTACAATATCACCTACACTTTCAGCCTTAATTGCTGAATTTCGAAACCTCAAAACATACGTGTGCATATAGTTTGGTCCTTGTTCAAAACATAGTCAACCTATATCAACGATGAAGAATGAACAAGGATCAATGATCAATGTAGAATGAACGATGAAGTATGAACAAGGATCAATGAACGATTAAGAATGAACAAGGATCAATGATCAATGAAGAATGAACGATGAAGAATGAACAAGGATCAATGATCCATGAAGAATAAACGATGAAGAATGAACAAGGATCAATGATCAATGACGAATGAACGATGAAGAATGAACAAGGATCAATGATCAATCAAAAATGAACGATGAAGAATGAACAAGGATCAATGATCATCGAAGAATGAACGATGAAGAATGAACAAGTTTCAATGATCAATGATGAATGAACTATGAAGAATGAACAAGGATCAATGATCAATGACGAATGAACGATGAAAAATGAACAAGGATCAATTATTAATGAAGAATGGACGATGAAGAATGAACAAGGATCAATGATCCATGAAGAATAAACGATGAAGAATGAACAAGGATCAATGATCAATGACGAATGAACGATGAAGAATGAACAAGGATCAATGATCAATGAAGAATGAACGATAAAGAATGAACAAGGATCAATGATCAATGACGAATGAACGAAGAAGAATGAACAAGGATCAATGATCAATGAAAAATGAACGATGAAGAATGAACAAGGACCAATGATCATTGAAGAATGAACGATGAAGAATGAACAAGGATCAATGATCAATGAAGAATGAACAATGACGATTCAATAAGGATCAATTATCAATGAAGAATAAGCGATGAAGAATGAACAACGATCAATGATCCATGAAGAATAAACGATGAAGAATGAACAAGGATCAATGATCAATGACGAATGAACGATTAAGGATGAACAATGAAGTATGAACAAGGATCAATGAACGATTAAGAATGAACAAGGATCAATGATCAATGAAGAATGAACGATGAAGAATGAACAAGGATCAATCATCATTGAAGAATGAACGATGAAGAATGAACAAGGATCAATGATCAATGAAGAATGAACGATGATGAATTAATAAGGATCAATGATCAATGAAGAATGAACGATGAAGAATGAAAAAGTTTCAATGATCAATGACGAATGAACGATGAATAATGAACAAGGATCAATGATCAATGACGAATGAACGATGAAAAATTAACAAGGATCAATTATTAATGAAGAATGAACGATGAAGAATGAACAATGATCAATGATCATTGAAGAATGAACGATGAAGAATGAACAAGGATCCATGATCAATGAAGAATGAACGATGAAGAATGAACAAGGATCAATGATCAATGACGAATGAACGATGAAGAATGAATAAGGATGAATGATCAATGAAGAATGAACGATGAAGAATGAACAAGGATTAATGGTCAATGACGAATGAACGATGAAGAATGAACAAGGATCAATGATCAATGAAGAATGAACGATGAAGAATGAACAAGGATCAATGATCAATGTAGAATGAACGATGAAGAATGAACAAGGATCAATGATCAATGACGAATGAACGATGAAGAATGAATAAGGATGAATGATCAATGAAGAATGAACGATGAAGAATGAACAAGGATTAATGGTCAATGACGAATGAACGATGAAGAATGAACAAGGATCAATGATCAATGAAGAATGAACGATGAAGAATGAACAAGGATCAATGATCAATGTAGAATGAACGATGAAGAATGAACAAGGATTAATGGTCAATGACGAATGAACGATGAAGAATGAACAAGGATCAATGATCAATGAAGAATGAACGATGAAGAATGAACAAGGATCAATGATCAATGACGAATGAACGATGAAGAATGAACAAGGATCAATGATCAATGAAGCATAAACGATGAAGAATGAACAAGGATCAATGATCAATGAAGAATGAACGATTAAGAATGAACAAGGATCAATGATCAATGTAGAATGAACGATGAAGAATGAACAACGATCAATGATCAATGACGAATGAACGATGAAGAGTGAATAAGGATCAATGATCAATGAAGAATGAACGATGAAGAATGAACAAGGATCAATGATCAATGAAGAATAAACGATTAAGGATGAACAAGGATCAATGATCAATGAAGAATGAACAAGGATCAATGATCCATGAAGAATAAACGATGAAGAATGAACAAGGATCAATGATCAATGACGAATGAACGATGAAGAATGAACAAGGATCAATGATCAATCAAAAATGAACGATGAAGAATGAACAAGGATCAATGATCATTGAAGAATGAACGATGAAGAATGAACAAGTTTCAATGATCAATGATGAATGAACTATGAAGAATGAACAAGGATCAATGATCAATGACGAATGAACGATGAAAAATGAACAAGGATCAATTATTAATGAAGAATGGACGATGAAGATTGAACAAGGATCAATGATCATTGAAGAATGAACGATGAAGAATGAATAAGGATGAATGATCCATGAAGAATGAACGATGAAGAATGAACAAGGATTAATGGTCAATGACGAATGAACGATGAAGAATGAACAAGGATCAATGATCAATGAAGAATGAACGATGAAGAATGAACAAGGATCAATGATCCATGAAGAATAAACGATGAAGAATGAACAAGGATCAATGATCAATGACGAATGAACGATGAAGAATGAACAAGGATCAATGATCAATGAAGAATGAACGATAAAGAATGAACAAGGATCAATGATCAATGACGAATGAACGAAGAAGAATGAACAAGGATCAATGATCAATGAAAAATGAACGATGAAGAATGAACAAGGACCAATGATCATTGAAGAATGAACAAGGATCAATGATCAATGAAGAATGAACAATGACGATTCAATAAGGATCAATTATCAATGAAGAATAAGCGATGAAGAATGAACAACGATCAATGATCCATGAAGAATAAACGATGAAGAATGAACAAGGATCAATGATCAATGACGAATGAACGATTAAGGATGAACAATGAAGTATGAACAAGGATCAATGAACGATTAAGAATGAACAAGGATCAATGATCAATGAAGAATGAACGATGAAGAATGAACAAGGATCAATGATCAATGAAGAATGAACGATGAAGAATGAACAAGGATCAATGATCAATGAAGAATGAACGATGATGAATTAATAAGGATCAATGATCAATGAAGAATGAACGATGAAGAATGAAAAAGTTTCAATGATCAATGACGAATGAACGATGAATAATGAACAAGGATCAATGATCAATGACGAATGAACGATGAAAAATTAACAAGGATCAATTATTAATGAAGAATGAACGATGAAGAATGAACAATGATCAATGATCATTGAAGAATGAACGATGAAGAATGAACAAGGATCCATGATCAATGAAGAATGAACGATGAAGAATGAACAAGGATCAATGATCAATGACGAATGAACGATGAAGAATGAATAAGGATGAATGATCAATGAAGAATGAACGATGAAGAATGAACAAGGATTTATGGTCAATGACGAATGAACGATGAAGAATGAACAAGGATCAATGATCAATGAAGAATGAACGATGAAGAATGAACAAGGATCAATGATCAATGTAGAATGAACGATGAAGAATGAACAAGGATCAATGATCAATGACGAATGAACGATGAAGAATGAACAAGGATCAATGATAAATGAAGAATGAACGATGAAGAATGAACAAGGATCAATGATCAATGACGAATGAACGATGAAGAATGAACAAGGATCAATGATCAATGAAGCATAAACGATGAAGAATGAACAAGGATCAATGATCAATGAAGAATGAACGATTAAGAATGAACAAGGATCAATGATCAATGTAGAATGAACGATGAAGAATGAACAACGATCAATGATCAATGACGAATGAACGATGAAGAGTGAATAAGGATCAATGATCAATGAAGAATGAACGATGAAGAATGAACAAGGATCAATGATCAATGAAGAATAAACGATTAAGGATGAACAAGGATCAATGATCAATGAAGAATGAACAAGGATCAATGATCCATGAAGAATAAACGATGAAGAATGAACAAGGATCAATGATCAATGACGAATGAACGATGAAGAATGAACAAGGATCAATGATCAATCAAAAATGAACGATGAAGAATGAACAAGGATCAATGATCATTGAAGAATGAACGATGAAGAATGAACAAGTTTCAATGATCAATGATGAATGAACTATGAAGAATGAACAAGGATCAATGATCAATGACGAATGAACGATGAAAAATGAACAAGGATCAATTATTAATGAAGAATGGACGATGAAGATTGAACAAGGATCAATGATCATTGAAGAATGAACGATGAAGAATGAATAAGGATGAATGATCCATGAAGAATGAACGATGAAGAATGAACAAGGATTAATGGTCAATGACGAATGAACGATGAAGAATGAACAAGGATCAATGATCAATGAAGAATGAACGATGAAGAATGAACAAGGATCAATGATCCATGAAGAATAAACGATGAAGAATGAACAAGGATCAATGATCAATGACGAATGAACGATGAAGAATGAACAAGGATCAATGATCAATGAAGAATGAACGATAAAGAATGAACAAGGATCAATGATCAATGACGAATGAACGAAGAAGAATGAACAAGGATCAATGATCAATGAAAAATGAACGATGAAGAATGAACAAGGACCAATGATCATTGAAGAATGAACAAGGATCAATGATCAATGAAGAATGAACAATGACGATTCAATAAGGATCAATTATCAATGAAGAATAAGCGATGAAGAATGAACAACGATCAATGATCCATGAAGAATAAACGATGAAGAATGAACAAGGATCAATGATCAATGACGAATGAACGATTAAGGATGAACAATGAAGTATGAACAAGGATCAATGAACGATTAAGAATGAACAAGGATCAATGATCAATGAAGAATGAACGATGAAGAATGAACAAGGATCAATCATCATTGAAGAATGAACGATGAAGAATGAACAAGGATCAATGATCAATGAAGAATGAACGATGATGAATTAATAAGGATCAATGATCAATGAAGAATGAACGATGAAGAATGAAAAAGTTTCAATGATCAATGACGAATGAACGATGAATAATGAACAAGGATCAATGATCAATGACGAATGAACGATGAAAAATTAACAAGGATCAATTATTAATGAAGAATGAACGATGAAGAATGAACAATGATCAATGATCATTGAAGAATGAACGATGAAGAATGAACAAGGATCCATGATCAATGAAGAATGAACGATGAAGAATGAACAAGGATCAATGATCAATGACGAATGAACGATGAAGAATGAATAAGGATGAATGATCAATGAAGAATGAACGATGAAGAATGAACAAGGATTAATGGTCAATGACGAATGAACGATGAAGAATGAACAAGGATCAATGATCAATGAAGAATGAACGATGAAGAATGAACAAGGATCAATGATCAATGACGAATGAACGATGAAGAATGAACAAGGATCAATGATCAATGAAGCATAAACGATGAAGAATGAACAAGGATCAATGATCAATGAAGAATGAACGATTAAGAATGAACAAGGATCAATGATCAATGTAGAATGAACGATGAAGAATGAACAACGATCAATGATCAATGACGAATGAACGATGAAGAATGAATAAGGATCAATGATCAATGAAGAATGAACGATGAAGAATGAACAAGGATCAATGATCAATGAAGAATAAACGATTAAGGATGAACAAGGATCAATGATCAATGAAGAATGAACGATGAAGAATGAAAAAGGATTAATGGTCAATGACGAATGAACGATGAAGAATGAACAAGGATCAATGATCAATGAACAATGAACGATGAAGAATGAACAAGGATCAATGATCAATGTAGAATGAACAATGAAGTATGAACAAGGATCAATGAACGATTAAGAATGAACAAGGATCAATGATCAATGAAGAATGAACGATGAAGAATGAACAAGGATCAATGATCATTGAAGAATGAACGATGAAGAATGAACAAGGATCAATGATCAATGAAGAATGAACGATGACGAATTAAAAAGGATCAATGATCAATGAAGAATGAACGATGAAGAATGAAAAAGTTTCAATGATCAATGACGAATGAACGATGAAGAATGAACAAGGATCAATGATCAATGACGAATGAACGATGAAAAATGAACAAGGATCAATTATTAATGAAGAATGAACGATGAAGAATGAACAATGATCAATGATCATTGAAGAATGAACGATGAAGAATGAACAAGGATCCATGATCAATGAAGAATGAACGATGAAGAATGAACAAGGATCAATGATCAATGACGAATGAACGATGAAGAATGAATAAGGATGAATGATCAATGAAGAATGAACGATGAAGAATGAACAAGGATTAATGGTCAATGACGAATGAACGATGAAGAATGAACAAGGATCAATGATAAATGAAGAATGAACGATTGATGTAGGATCACCTACATCTGGTTCTGATGAACTAACACGGATCAATACCATGATTCATCATATGGAAGATGCTCAAATTCAAGGTTCAAATGTTAAGTCTTTTAATTTTGTAATCATGAACTAAATCTTCTTCTTTAATTTTTATTTTGTATTTTCATTTTTATAATGAAACAAAGTCTTAGAGATGATTAAGCCAGGTTTAGGATCAAGCTTAATCATGTCTCATGTTTAGTTAGTCGAGTTGTAATTTTTATTTTATTGAGTCTAATATTTATTTTGCTCATGGGACGTCCTTTACAAAATTAAAACGCATGGATCAAAACAAGCAATCAGATTCTCCAAATTGAGCCGTTGCATTCTTCAAAACCAGCTGATTTACCACAGCCATATGTTTTGAAGATTGAGTGGGATTTTTATGATAATATCTCTTACAAATCAGCCACAAATAATCCCAAGAAGATAGAAGAGCTGATTTTCAAATCCCAAAGAAAAACTAGCTGTTGGAGACAACAAAACTAGCTGTTAGAGACAACAAAAAAAAATCAGCAAAAATCTCCTTGTTCTTTTACTAGCTGTTGCATTTTATTGCCATTTTGGTTGTACTGTCATTTTCAAAGTTTGTACTCATTGCTGAATGCTTTAGTATAAATAGGATGTATGAACTCTTGTAATAAACAACCTGATTTTTACATTCTGAATACAAAACAACCTTTGAGCAAATCCCTTTGTTCTCTCTTTGCAATTTACTTTAACTTGGATTGGTTTTAGTAAGTTGAAGTTCCTATGCTTTTCATTCTTTTGGCTTAAAGTTTGAATGTGTTCTTAGGAGCCCTTGGTTTTAATTTGTGGTGAATCTGTATCAAATTAATCCTTGGATCAGCCATTTTCAAGTTGTTCAATTCAACATATCTTTTCTTAGTTCTTCTTATTACAAAACCCACAAAAATCACAAAAAAAACATTTTACAATATCACCTACACTTTCAGCCTTAATTGCTGAATTTCGAAACCTCAAAACATACGTGTGCATATAGTTTGGTCCTTGTTCAAAACATAGTCAACCTATATCAACGATGAAGAATGAACAAGGATCAATGATCAATGTAGAATGAACGATGAAGTATGAACAAGGATCAATGAACGATTAAGAATGAACAAGGATCAATGATCAATGAAGAATGAACGATGAAGAATGAACAAGGATCAATGATCCATGAAGAATAAACGATGAAGAATGAACAAGGATTAATGATCAATGACGAATGAACGATGAAGAATGAACAAGGATCAATGATCAATCAAAAATGAACGATGAAGAATGAACAAGGATCAATGATCATTGAAGAATGAACGATGAAGAATGAACAAGTTTCAATGATCAATGATGAATGAACTATGAAGAATGAACAAGGATCAATGATCAATGACGAATGAACGATGAAAAATGAACAAGGATCAATTATTAATGAAGAATGGACGATGAAGAATGAACAAGGATCAATGATCATTGAAGAATGAACGATGAAGAATGAATAAGGATGAATGATCAATGAAGAATGAACGATGAAGAATGAACAAGGATTAATGGTCAATGACGAATGAACGATGAAGAATGAACAAGGATCAATGATCAATGAAGAATGAACGATGAAGAATGAACAAGGATCAATGATCCATGAAGAATAAACGATGAAGAATGAACAAGGATCAATGATCAATGACGAATGAACGATGAAGAATGAACAAGGATCAATGATCAATGAAGAATGAACGATAAAGAATGAACAAGGATCAATGATCAATGACGAATGAACGAAGAAGAATGAACAAGGATCAATGATCAATGAAAAATGAACGATGAAGAATGAACAAGGACCAATGATCATTGAAGAATGAACGATGAAGAATGAACAAGGATCAATGATCAATGAAGAATGAACAATGACGATTCAATAAGGATCAATTATCAATGAAGAATAAGCGATGAAGAATGAACAACGATCAATGATCCATGAAGAATAAACGATGAAGAATGAACAAGGATCAATGATCAATGACGAATGAACGATTAAGGATGAACAATGAAGTATGAACAAGGATCAATGAACGATTAAGAATGAACAAGGATCAATGATCAATGAAGAATGAACGATGAAGAATGAACAAGGATCAATCATCATTGAAGAATGAACGATGAAGAATGAACAAGGATCAATGATCAATGAAGAATGAACGATGATGAATTAATAAGGATCAATGATCAATGAAGAATGAACGATGAAGAATGAAAAAGTTTCAATGATCAATGACGAATGAACGATGAATAATGAACAAGGATCAATGATCAATGACGAATGAACGATGAAAAATTAACAAGGATCAATTATTAATGAAGAATGAACGATGAAGAATGAACAATGATCAATGATCATTGAAGAATGAACGATGAAGAATGAACAAGGATCCATGATCAATGAAGAATGAACGATGAAGAATGAACAAGGATCAATGATCAATGACGAATGAACGATGAAGAATGAATAAGGATGAATGATCAATGAAGAATGAACGATGAAGAATGAACAAGGATTAATGGTCAATGACGAATGAACGATGAAGAATGAACAAGGATCAATGATCAATGAAGAATGAACGATGAAGAATGAACAAGGATCAATGATCAATGTAGAATGAACGATGAAGAATGAACAAGGATCAATGATCAATGACGAATGAACGATGAAGAATGAATAAGGATGAATGATCAATGAAGAATGAACGATGAAGAATGAACAAGGATTAATGGTCAATGACGAATGAACGATGAAGAATGAACAAGGATCAATGATCAATGAAGAATGAACGATGAAGAATGAACAAGGATCAATGATCAATGTAGAATGAACGATGAAGAATGAACAAGGATTAATGGTCAATGACGAATGAACGATGAAGAATGAACAAGGATCAATGATCAATGAAGAATGAACGATGAAGAATGAACAAGGATCAATGATCAATGACGAATGAACGATGAAGAATGAACAAGGATCAATGATCAATGAAGCATAAACGATGAAGAATGAACAAGGATCAATGATCAATGAAGAATGAACGATTAAGAATGAACAAGGATCAATGATCAATGTAGAATGAACGATGAAGAATGAACAACGATCAATGATCAATGACGAATGAACGATGAAGAGTGAATAAGGATCAATGATCAATGACGAATGAACGATTAAGAATGAACAAGGATCAATGATCAATGAAGAATGAACGATGAAGAATGAACAAGGATCAATCATCATTGAAGAATGAACGATGAAGAATGAACAAGGATCAATGATCAATGAAGAATGAACGATGATGAATTAATAAGGATCAATGATCAATGAAGAATGAACGATGAAGAATGAAAAAGTTTCAATGATCAATGACGAATGAACGATGAATAATGAACAAGGATCAATGATCAATGACGAATGAATGATGAAAAATTAACAAGGATCAATTATTAATGAAGAATGAACGATGAAGAATGAACAATGATCAATGATCATTGAAGAATGAACGATGAAGAATGAACAAGGATCCATGATCAATGACGAATGAACGATGAAGAATGAACAAGGATCAATGATCAATGACGAATGAACGATGAAGAATGAATAAGGATGAATGATCAATGAAGAATGAACGATGAAGAATGAACAAGGATCAATGATCAATGACGAATGAACGATGAAGAATGAACAAGGATCAATGATCAATGAAGAATGAACGATGAAGAATGAACAAGGATCAATGATCAATGACGAATGAACGATGAAGAATGAACAAGGATCAATGATCAATGAAGCATAAACGATGAAGAATGAACAAGGATCAATGATCAATGAAGAATGAACGATTAAGAATGAACAAGGATCAATGATCAATGTAGAATGAACGATGAAGAATGAACAACGATCAATGATCAATGACGAATGAACGATGAAGAATGAATAAGGATCAATGATCAATGAAGAATGAACGATGAAGAATGAACAAGGATCAATGATCAATGAAGAATAAACGATTAAGGATGAACAAGGATCAATGATCAATGAAGAATGAACAAGGATCAATGATCCATGAAGAATAAACGATGAAGAATGAACAAGGATCAATGATCAATGACGAATGAACGATGAAGAATGAACAAGGATCAATGATCAATCAAAAATGAACGATGAAGAATGAACAAGGATCAATGATCATTGAAGAATGAACGATGAAGAATGAACAAGTTTCAATGATCAATGATGAATGAACTATGAAGAATGAACAAGGATCAATGATCAATGACGAATGAACGATGAAAAATGAACAAGGATCAATTATTAATAAAGAATGGACGATGAAGATTGAACAAGGATCAATGATCATTGAAGAATGAACGATGAAGAATGAATAAGGATGAATGATCCATGAAGAATGAACGATGAAGAATGAACAAGGATTAATGGTCAATGACGAATGAACGATGAAGAATGAACAAGGATCAATGATCAATGAAGAATGAACGATGAAGAATGAACAAGGATCAATGATCCATGAAGAATAAACGATGAAGAATGAACAAGGATCAATGATCAATGACGAATGAACGATGAAGAATGAACAAGGATCAATGATCAATGAAGAATGAACGATAAAGAATGAACAAGGATCAATGATCAATGACGAATGAACGAAGAAGAATGAACAAGGATCAATGATCAATGAAAAATGAACGATGAAGAATGAACAAGGACCAATGATCATTGAAGAATGAACGATGAAGAATGAACAAGGATCAATGATCAATGAAGAATGAACAATGACGATTCGATAAGGATCAATTATCAATGAAGAATAAGCGATGAAGAATGAACAACGATCAATGATCCATGAAGAATAAACGATGAAGAATGAACAAGGATCAATGATCAATGACGAATGAACGATTAAGGATGAACAATGAAGTATGAACAAGGATCAATGAACGATTAAGAATGAACAAGGATCAATGATCAATGAAGAATGAACGATGAAGAATGAACAAGGATCAATCATCATTGAAGAATGAACGATGAAGAATGAACAAGGATCAATGATCAATGAAGAATGAACGATGATGAATTAATAAGGATCAATGATCAATGAAGAATGAACGATGAAGAATGAAAAAGTTTCAATGATCAATGACGAATGAACGATGAATAATGAACAAGGATCAATGATCAATGACGAATGAACGATGAAAAATTAACAAGGATCAATTATTAATGAAGAATGAACGATGAAGAATGAACAATGATCAATGATCATTGAAGAATGAACGATGAAGAATGAACAAGGATCCATGATCAATGAAGAATGAACGATGAAGAATGAACAAGGATCAATGATCAATGACGAATGAACGATGAAGAATGAATAAGGATGAATGATCAATGAAGAATGAACGATGAAGAATGAACAAGGATTAATGGTCAATGACGAATGAACGATGAAGAATGAACAAGGATCAATGATCAATGAAGAATGAACGATGAAGAATGAACAAGGATCAATGATCAATGACGAATGAACGATGAAGAATGAACAAGGATCAATGATCAATGAAGCATAAACGATGAAGAATGAACAAGGATCAATGATCAATGAAGAATGAACGATTAAGAATGAACAAGGATCAATGATCAATGTAGAATGAACGATGAAGAATGAACAACGATCAATGATCAATGACGAATGAACGATGAAGAATGAATAAGGATCAATGATCAATGAAGAATGAACGATGAAGAATGAACAAGGATCAATGATCAATGAAGAATAAACGATTAAGGATGAACAAGGATCAATGATCAATGAAGAATGAACAAGGATCAATGATCCATGAAGAATAAACGATGAAGAATGAACAAGGATCAATGATCAATGACGAATGAACGATGAAGAATGAACAAGGATCAATGATCAATCAAAAATGAACGATGAAGAATGAACAAGGATCAATGATCTTTGAAGAATGAACGATGAAGAATGAACAAGTTTCAATGATCAATGATGAATGAACTATGAAGAATGAACAAGGATCAATGATCAATGACGAATGAACGATGAAAAATGAACAAGGATCAATTATTAATGAAGAATGGACGATGAAGATTGAACAAGGATCAATGATCATTGAAGAATGAACGATGAAGAATGAATAAGGATGAATGATCAATGAAGAATGAACGATGAAGAATGAACAAGGATTAATGGTCAATGACGAATGAACGATGAAGAATGAACAAGGATCAATGATCAATGAAGAATGAACGATGAAGAATGAACAAGGATCAATGATCCATGAAGAATAAACGATGAAGAATGAACAAGGATCAATGATTAATGATGAATGAACGATGAAGAATGAACAAGGATCAATGATCAATGAAGAATGAACGATAAAGAATGAACAAGGATCAATGATCAATGACGAATGAACGAAGAAGAATGAACAAGGATCAATGATCAATGAAAAATGAACGATGAAGAATGAACAAGGACCAATGATCATTGAAGAATGAACGATGAAGAATGAACAAGGATCAATGATCAATGAAGAATGAACAATGACGATTTAATAAGGATCAATTATCAATGAAGAATAAGCGATGAAGAATGAACAACGATCAATGATCCATGAAGAATAAACGATGAAGAATGAACAAGGATCAATGATCAATGACGAATGAACGATTAAGGATGAACAATGAAGTATGAACAAGGATCAATGAACGATTAAGAATGCACAAGGATCAATGATCAATGAAGAATGAACGATGAAGAATGAACAAGGATCAATCATCATTGAAGAATGAACGATGAAGAATGAACAAGGATCAATGATCAATGAAGAATGAACGATGACGAATTAATAAGGATCAATGATCAATGAAGAATGAACGATGAAGAATGAAAAAGTTTCAATGATCAATGACGAATGAACGATGAATAATGAACAAGGATCAATGATCAATGACGAATGAACGATGAAAAATGAACAAGGATCAATTATTAATGAAGAATGAACGATGAAGAATGAACAATGATCAATGATCATTGAAGAATGAACGATGAAGAATGAACAAGGATCCATGATCAACGAAGAATGAACGATGAAGAATGAACAAGGATCAATGATCAATGACGAATGAACGATGAAGAATGAATAAGGATGAATGATCAATGAAGAATGAACGATGAAGAATGAACAAGGATTAATGGTCAATGACGAATGAACGATGAAGAATGAACAAGGATCAATGATAAATGAAGAATGAACGATTGATGTAGGATCACCTACATCTGGTTCTGATGAACTAACACGGATCAATACCATGATTCATCATATGGAAGATGCTCAAATTCAAGGTTCAAATGTTAAGTCTTTTAATTTTGTAATCATGAACTAAATCTTCTTCTTTAATTTTTATTTTGTATTTTCATTTTTATAATGAAACAAAGTCTTAGAGATGATTAAGCCAGGTTTAGGATCAAGCTTAATCATGTCTCATGTTTAGTTAGTCGAGTTGTAATTTTTATTTTATTGAGTCTAATATTTATTTTGCTCATGGGACGTCCTTTACAAAATTAAAACGCATGGATCAAAACAAGCAATCAGATTCTCCAAATTGAGCCGTTGCATTCTTCAAAACCAGCTGATTTACCACAGCCATATGTTTTGAAGATTGAGTGGGATTTTTATGATAATATCTCTTACAAATCAGCCACAAATAATCCCAAGAAGATAGAAGAGCTGATTTTCAAATCCCAAAGAAAAACTAGCTGTTGGAGACAACAAAACTAGCTGTTAGAGACAACAAAAAAAAATCAGCAAAAATCTCCTTGTTCTTTTACTAGCTGTTGCATTTTATTGCCATTTTGGTTGTACTGTCATTTTCAAAGTTTGTACTCATTGCTGAATGCTTTAGTATAAATAGGATGTATGAACTCTTGTAATAAACAACCTGATTTTTACATTCTGAATACAAAACAACCTTTGAGCAAATCCCTTTGTTCTCTCTTTGCAATTTACTTTAACTTGGATTGGTTTTAGTAAGTTGAAGTTCCTATGCTTTTCATTCTTTTGGCTTAAAGTTTGAATGTGTTCTTAGGAGCCCTTGGTTTTAATTTGTGGTGAATCTGTATCAAATTAATCCTTGGATCAGCCATTTTCAAGTTGTTCAATTCAACATATCTTTTCTTAGTTCTTCTTATTACAAAACCCACAAAAATCACAAAAAAAACATTTTACAATATCACCTACACTTTCAGCCTTAATTGCTGAATTTCGAAACCTCAAAACATACGTGTGCATATAGTTTGGTCCTTGTTCAAAACATAGTCAACCTATATCAACGATGAAGAATGAACAAGGATCAATGATCAATGTAGAATGAACGATGAAGTATGAACAAGGATCAATGAACGATTAAGAATGAACAAGGATCAATGATCAATGAAGAATGAACGATGAAGAATGAACAAGGATCAATGATCCATGAAGAATAAACGATGAAGAATGAACAAGGATCAATGATCAATGACGAATGAACGATGAAGAATGAACAAGGATCAATGATCAATCAAAAATGAACGATGAAGAATGAACAAGGATCAATGATCATTGAAGAATGAACGATGAAGAATGAACAAGTTTCAATGATCAATGATGAATGAACTATGAAGAATGAACAAGGATCAATGATCAATGACGAATGAACGATGAAAAATGAACAAGGATCAATTATTAATGAAGAATGGACGATGAAGAATGAACAAGGATCAATGATCATTGAAGAATGAACGATGAAGAATGAATAAGGATGAATGATCAATGAAGAATGAACGATGAAGAATGAACAAGGATTAATGGTCAATGACGAATGAACGATGAAGAATGAACAAGGATCAATGATCAATGAAGAATGAACGATGAAGAATGAACAAGGATCAATGATCCATGAAGAATAAACGATGAAGAATGAACAAGGATCAATGATCAATGACGAATGAACGATGAAGAATGAACAAGGATCAATGATCAATGAAGAATGAACGATAAAGAATGAACAAGGATCAATGATCAATGACGAATGAACGAAGAAGAATGAACAAGGATCAATGATCAATGAAAAATGAACGATGAAGAATGAACAAGGACCAATGATCATTGAAGAATGAACGATGAAGAATGAACAAGGATCAATGATCAATGAAGAATGAACAATGACGATTAAATAAGGATCAATTATCAATGAAGAATAAGCGATGAAGAATGAACAACGATCAATGATCCATGAAGAATAAACGATGAAGAATGAACAAGGATCAATGATCAATGACGAATGAACGATTAAGGATGAACAATGAAGTATGAACAAGGATCAATGAACGATTAAGAATGAACAAGGATCAATGATCAATGAAGAATGAACGATGAAGAATGAACAAGGATCAATCATCATTGAAGAATGAACGATGAAGAATGAACAAGGATCAATGATCAATGACGAATGAACGATGAAGAATGAATAAGGATGAATGATCAATGAAGAATGAACGATGAAGAATGAACAAGGATTAATGGTCAATGACGAATGAACGATGAAGAATGAACAAGGATCAATGATCAATGAAGAATGAACGATGAAGAATGAACAAGGATCAATGATCAATGTAGAATGAACGATGAAGAATGAACAAGGATCAATGATCAATGACGAATGAACGATGAAGAATGAACAAGGATCAATGATAAATGAAGAATGAACGATGAAGAATGAACAAGGATCAATGATCAATGACGAATGAACGATGAAGAATGAACAAGGATCAATGATCAATGAAGCATAAACGATGAAGAATGAACAAGGATCAATGATCAATGAAGAATGAACGATTAAGAATGAACAAGGATCAATG
Source organism: Amaranthus tricolor (assembly GCF_026212465.1). Taxonomy (NCBI): domain Eukaryota; kingdom Viridiplantae; phylum Streptophyta; class Magnoliopsida; order Caryophyllales; family Amaranthaceae; genus Amaranthus; species Amaranthus tricolor. The sequence continues at coordinate 28,598,048 of NC_080047.1, forward strand.
ATCAATGTAGAATGAACGATGAAGAATGAACAACGATCAATGATCAATGACAAATGAACGATGAAGAGTGAATAAGGATCAATGATCAATGAAGAATGAACGATGAAGAATGAACAAGGATCAATGATCAATGAAGAATAAACGATTAAGGATGAACAAGGATCAATGATCAATGAAGAATGAACAAGGATCAATGATCCATGAAGAATAAACGATGAAGAATGAACAAGGATCAATGATCAATGACGAATGAACGATGAAGAATGAACAAGGATCAATGATCAATCAAAAATGAACGATGAAGAATGAACACGGATCAATGATCATTGAAGAATGAACGATGAAGAATAAACAAGTTTCAATGATCAATGATGAATGAACTATGAAAAATGAACAAGGATCAATGATCAATGACGAATGAACGATGAAAAATGAACAAGGATCAATTATTAATGAAGAATGGACGATGAAGATTGAACAAGGATCAATGATCATTGAAGAATGAACGATGAAGAATGAATAAGGATGAATGATCCATGAAGAATGAACGATGAAGAATGAACAAGGATTAATGGTCAATGACGAATGAACGATGAAGAATGAACAAGGATCAATGATCAATGAAGAATGAACGATGAAGAATGAAAAAGGATCAATGATCCATGAAGAATAAACGATGAAGAATGAACAAGGATCAATGATCAATGACGAATGAACGATGAAGAATGAACAAGGATCAATGATCAATGAAGAATGAACGATAAAGAATGAACAAGGATCAATGATCAATGACGAATGAACGAAGAAGAATGAACAAGGATCAATGATCAATGAAAAATGAACGATGAAGAATGAACAAGGACCAATGATCATTGAAGAATGAACGATGAAGAATGAACAAGGATCAATGATCAATGAAGAATGAACAATGACGATTTAATAAGGATCAATTATCAATGAAGAATAAGCGATGAAGAATGAACAACGATCAATGATCCATGAAGAATAAACGATGAAGAATGAACAAGGATCAATGATCAATGACGAATGAACGATTAAGGATGAACAATGAAGTATGAACAAGGATCAATGAACGATTAAGAATGCACAAGGATCAATGATCAATGAAGAATGAACGATGAAGAATGAACAAGGATCAATCATCATTGAAGAATGAACGATGAAGAATGAACAAGGATCAATGATCAATGAAGAATGAACGATGACGAATTAATAAGGATCAATGATCAATGAAGAATGAACGATGAAGAATGAAAAAGTTTCAATGATCAATGACGAATGAACGATGAATAATGAACAAGGATCAATGATCAATGACGAATGAACGATGAAAAATGAACAAGGATCAATTATTAATGAAGAATGAACGATGAAGAATGAACAATGATCAATGATCATTGAAGAATGAACGATGAAGAATGAACAAGGATCCATGATCAATGAAGAATGAACGATGAAGAATGAACAAGGATCAATGATCAATGACGAATGAACGATGAAGAATGAATAAGGATGAATGATCAATGAAGAATGAACGATGAAGAATGAACAAGGATTAATGGTCAATGACGAATGAACGATGAAGAATGAACAAGGATCAATGATAAATGAAGAATGAACGATTGATGTAGGATCACCTACATCTGGTTCTGATGAACTAACACGGATCAATACCATGATTCATCATATGGAAGATGCTCAAATTCAAGGTTCAAATGTTAAGTCTTTTAATTTTGTAATCATGAACTAAATCTTCTTCTTTAATTTTTATTTTGTATTTTCATTTTTATAATGAAACAAAGTCTTAGAGATGATTAAGCCAGGTTTAGGATCAAGCTTAATCATGTCTCATGTTTAGTTAGTCGAGTTGTAATTTTTATTTTATTGAGTCTAATATTTATTTTGCTCATGGGACGTCCTTTACAAAATTAAAACGCATGGATCAAAACAAGCAATCAGATTCTCCAAATTGAGCCGTTGCATTCTTCAAAACCAGCTGATTTACCACAGCCATATGTTTTGAAGATTGAGTGGGATTTTTATGATAATATCTCTTACAAATCAGCCACAAATAATCCCAAGAAGATAGAAGAGCTGATTTTCAAATCCCAAAGAAAAACTAGCTGTTGGAGACAACAAAACTAGCTGTTAGAGACAACAAAAAAAAATCAGCAAAAATCTCCTTGTTCTTTTACTAGCTGTTGCATTTTATTGCCATTTTGGTTGTACTGTCATTTTCAAAGTTTGTACTCATTGCTGAATGCTTTAGTATAAATAGGATGTATGAACTCTTGTAATAAACAACCTGATTTTTACATTCTGAATACAAAACAACCTTTGAGCAAATCCCTTTGTTCTCTCTTTGCAATTTACTTTAACTTGGATTGGTTTTAGTAAGTTGAAGTTCCTATGCTTTTCATTCTTTTGGCTTAAAGTTTGAATGTGTTCTTAGGAGCCCTTGGTTTTAATTTGTGGTGAATCTGTATCAAATTAATCCTTGGATCAGCCATTTTCAAGTTGTTCAATTCAACATATCTTTTCTTAGTTCTTCTTATTACAAAACCCACAAAAATCACAAAAAAAACATTTTACAATATCACCTACACTTTCAGCCTTAATTGCTGAATTTCGAAACCTCAAAACATACGTGTGCATATAGTTTGGTCCTTGTTCAAAACATAGTCAACCTATATCAACGATGAAGAATGAACAAGGATCAATGATCAATGTAGAATGAACGATGAAGTATGAACAAGGATCAATGAACGATTAAGAATGAACAAGGATCAATGATCAATGAAGAATGAACGATGAAGAATGAACAAGGATCAATGATCCATGAAGAATAAACGATGAAGAATGAACAAGGATCAATGATCAATGACGAATGAACGATGAAGAATGAACAAGGATCAATGATCAATCAAAAATGAACGATGAAGAATGAACAAGGATCAATGATCATTGAAGAATGAACGATGAAGAATGAACAAGTTTCAATGATCAATGATGAATGAACTATGAAGAATGAACAAGGATCAATGATCAATGACGAATGAACGATGAAAAATGAACAAGGATCAATTATTAATGAAGAATGGACGATGAAGAATGAACAAGGATCAATGATCATTGAAGAATGAACGATGAAGAATGAATAAGGATGAATGATCAATGAAGAATGAACGATGAAGAATGAACAAGGATTAATGGTCAATGACGAATGAACGATGAAGAATGAACAAGGATCAATGATCAATGAAGAATGAACGATGAAGAATGAACAAGGATCAATGATCCATGAAGAATAAACGATGAAGAATGAACAAGGATCAATGATCAATGACGAATGAACGATGAAGAATGAACAAGGATCAATGATCAATGAAGAATGAACGATAAAGAATGAACAAGGATCAATGATCAATGACGAATGAACGAAGAAGAATGAACAAGGATCAATGATCAATGAAAAATGAACGATGAAGAATGAACAAGGACCAATGATCATTGAAGAATGAACGATGAAGAATGAACAAGGATCAATGATCAATGAAGAATGAACAATGACGATTCAATAAGGATCAATTATCAATGAAGAATAAGCGATGAAGAATGAACAACGATCAATGATCCATGAAGAATAAACGATGAAGAATGAACAAGGATCAATGATCAATGACGAATGAACGATTAAGGATGAACAATGAAGTATGAACAAGGATCAATGAACGATTAAGAATGAACAAGGATCAATGATCAATGAAGAATGAACGATGAAGAATGAACAAGGATCAATCATCATTGAAGAATGAACGATGAAGAATGAACAAGGATCAATGATCAATGACGAATGAACGATGAAGAATGAATAAGGATGAATGATCAATGAAGAATGAACGATGAAGAATGAACAAGGATTAATGGTCAATGACGAATGAACGATGAAGAATGAACAAGGATCAATGATCAATGAAGAATGAACGATGAAGAATGAACAAGGATCAATGATCAATGTAGAATGAACGATGAAGAATGAACAAGGATCAATGATCAATGACGAATGAACGATGAAGAATGAACAAGGATCAATGATAAATGAAGAATGAACGATGAAGAATGAACAAGGATCAATGATCAATGACGAATGAACGATGAAGAATGAACAAGGATCAATGATCAATGAAGCATAAACGATGAAGAATGAACAAGGATCAATGATCAATGAAGAATGAACGATTAAGAATGAACAAGGATCAATGATCAATGTAGAATGAACGATGAAGAATGAACAACGATCAATGATCAATGACAAATGAACGATGAAGAGTGAATAAGGATCAATGATCAATGAAGAATGAACGATGAAGAATGAACAAGGATCAATGATCAATGAAGAATAAACGATTAAGGATGAACAAGGATCAATGATCAATGAAGAATGAACAAGGATCAATGATCCATGAAGAATAAACGATGAAGAATGAACAAGGATCAATGATCAATGACGAATGAACGATGAAGAATGAACAAGGATCAATGATCAATCAAAAATGAACGATGAAGAATGAACACGGATCAATGATCATTGAAGAATGAACGATGAAGAATAAACAAGTTTCAATGATCAATGATGAATGAACTATGAAAAATGAACAAGGATCAATGATCAATGACGAATGAACGATGAAAAATGAACAAGGATCAATTATTAATGAAGAATGGACGATGAAGATTGAACAAGGATCAATGATCATTGAAGAATGAACGATGAAGAATGAATAAGGATGAATGATCCATGAAGAATGAACGATGAAGAATGAACAAGGATTAATGGTCAATGACGAATGAACGATGAAGAATGAACAAGGATCAATGATCAATGAAGAATGAACGATGAAGAATGAAAAAGGATCAATGATCCATGAAGAATAAACGATGAAGAATGAACAAGGATCAATGATCAATGACGAATGAACGATGAAGAATGAACAAGGATCAATGATCAATGAAGAATGAACGATAAAGAATGAACAAGGATCAATGATCAATGACGAATGAACGAAGAAGAATGAACAAGGATCAATGATCAATGAAAAATGAACGATGAAGAATGAACAAGGACCAATGATCATTGAAGAATGAACGATGAAGAATGAACAAGGATCAATGATCAATGAAGAATGAACAATGACGATTTAATAAGGATCAATTATCAATGAAGAATAAGCGATGAAGAATGAACAACGATCAATGATCCATGAAGAATAAACGATGAAGAATGAACAAGGATCAATGATCAATGACGAATGAACGATTAAGGATGAACAATGAAGTATGAACAAGGATCAATGAACGATTAAGAATGCACAAGGATCAATGATCAATGAAGAATGAACGATGAAGAATGAACAAGGATCAATCATCATTGAAGAATGAACGATGAAGAATGAACAAGGATCAATGATCAATGAAGAATGAACGATGACGAATTAATAAGGATCAATGATCAATGAAGAATGAACGATGAAGAATGAAAAAGTTTCAATGATCAATGACGAATGAACGATGAATAATGAACAAGGATCAATGATCAATGACGAATGAACGATGAAAAATGAACAAGGATCAATTATTAATGAAGAATGAACGATGAAGAATGAACAATGATCAATGATCATTGAAGAATGAACGATGAAGAATGAACAAGGATCCATGATCAATGAAGAATGAACGATGAAGAATGAACAAGGATCAATGATCAATGACGAATGAACGATGAAGAATGAATAAGGATGAATGATCAATGAAGAATGAACGATGAAGAATGAACAAGGATTAATGGTCAATGACGAATGAACGATGAAGAATGAACAAGGATCAATGATAAATGAAGAATGAACGATTGATGTAGGATCACCTACATCTGGTTCTGATGAACTAACACGGATCAATACCATGATTCATCATATGGAAGATGCTCAAATTCAAGGTTCAAATGTTAAGTCTTTTAATTTTGTAATCATGAACTAAATCTTCTTCTTTAATTTTTATTTTGTATTTTCATTTTTATAATGAAACAAAGTCTTAGAGATGATTAAGCCAGGTTTAGGATCAAGCTTAATCATGTCTCATGTTTAGTTAGTCGAGTTGTAATTTTTATTTTATTGAGTCTAATATTTATTTTGCTCATGGGACGTCCTTTACAAAATTAAAACGCATGGATCAAAACAAGCAATCAGATTCTCCAAATTGAGCCGTTGCATTCTTCAAAACCAGCTGATTTACCACAGCCATATGTTTTGAAGATTGAGTGGGATTTTTATGATAATATCTTTTACAAATCAGCCACAAATAATCCCAAGAAGATAGAAGAGCTGATTTTCAAATCCCAAAGAAAAACTAGCTGTTGGAGACAACAAAACTAGCTGTTAGAGACAACAAAAAAAAATCAGCAAAAATCTCCTTGTTCTTTTACTAGCTGTTGCATTTTATTGCCATTTTGGTTGTACTGTCATTTTCAAAGTTTGTACTCATTGCTGAATGCTTTAGTATAAATAGGATGTATGAACTCTTGTAATAAACAACCTGATTTTTACATTCTGAATACAAAACAACCTTTGAGCAAATCCCTTTGTTCTCTCTTTGCAATTTACTTTAACTTGGATTGGTTTTAGTAAGTTGAAGTTCCTATGCTTTTCATTCTTTTGGCTTAAAGTTTGAATGTGTTCTTAGGAGCCCTTGGTTTTAATTTGTGGTGAATCTGTATCAAATTAATCCTTGGATCAGCCATTTTCAAGTTGTTCAATTCAACATATCTTTTCTTAGTTCTTCTTATTACAAAACCCACAAAAATCACAAAAAAAACATTTTACAATATCACCTACACTTTCAGCCTTAATTGCTGAATTTCGAAACCTCAAAACATACGTGTGCATATAGTTTGGTCCTTGTTCAAAACATAGTCAACCTATATCAACGATGAAGAATGAACAAGGATCAATGATCAATGTAGAATGAACGATGAAGTATGAACAAGGATCAATGAACGATTAAGAATGAACAAGGATCAATGATCAATGAAGAATGAACGATGAAGAATGAACAAGGATCAATGATCCATGAAGAATAAACGATGAAGAATGAACAAGGATCAATGATCAATGACGAATGAACGATGAAGAATGAACAAGGATCAATGATCAATGAAGAATGAACGATAAAGAATGAACAAGGATCAATGATCAATGACGAATGAACGAAGAAGAATGAACAAGGATCAATGATCAATGAAAAATGAACGATAAAGAATGAACAAGGACCAATGATCATTGAAGAATGAACGATGAAGAATGAACAAGGATCAATGATCAATGAAGAATGAACAATGACGATTCAATAAGGATCAATTATCAATGAAGAATAAGCGATGAAGAATGAACAACGATCAATGATCCATGAAGAATAAACGATGAAGAATGAACAAGGATCAATGATCAATGACGAATGAACGATTAAGGATGAACAATGAAGTATGAACAAGGATCAATGAACGATTAAGAATGAACAAGGATCAATGATCAATGAAGAATGAACGATGAAGAATGAACAAGGATCAATCATCATTGAAGAATGAACGATGAAGAATGAACAAGGATCAATGATCAATGACGAATGAACGATGAAGAATGAATAAGGATGAATGATCAATGAAGAATGAACGATGAAGAATGAACAAGGATTAATGGTCAATGACGAATGAACGATGAAGAATGAACAAGGATCAATGATCAATGAAGAATGAACGATGAAGAATGAACAAGGATCAATGATCAATGTAGAATGAACGATGAAGAATGAACAAGGATCAATGATCAATGACGAATGAACGATGAAGAATGAACAAGGATCAATGATAAATGAAGAATGAACGATGAAGAATGAACAAGGATCAATGATCAATGACGAATGAACGATGAAGAATGAACAAGGATCAATGATCAATGAAGCATAAACGATGAAGAATGAACAAGGATCAATGATCAATGAAGAATGAACGATTAAGAATGAACAAGGATCAATGATCAATGTAGAATGAACGATGAAGAATGAACAACGATCAATGATCAATGACAAATGAACGATGAAGAGTGAATAAGGATCAATGATCAATGAAGAATGAACGATGAAGAATGAACAAGGATCAATGATCAATGAAGAATAAACGATTAAGGATGAACAAGGATCAATGATCAATGAAGAATGAACAAGGATCAATGATCCATGAAGAATAAACGATGAAGAATGAACAAGGATCAATGATCAATGACGAATGAACGATGAAGAATGAACAAGGATCAATGATCAATCAAAAATGAACGATGAAGAATGAACAAGGATCAATGATCATTGAAGAATGAACGATGAAGAATAAACAAGTTTCAATGATCAATGATGAATTAACTATGAAAAATGAACAAGGATCAATGATCAATGACGAATGAACGATGAAAAATGAACAAGGATCAATTATTAATGAAGAATGGACGATGAAGATTGAACAAGGATCAATGATCATTGAAGAATGAACGATGAAGAATGAATAAGGATGAATGATCCATGAAGAATGAACGATGAAGAATGAACAAGGATTAATGGTCAATGACGAATGAACGATGAAGAATGAACAAGGATCAATGATCAATGAAGAATGAACGATGAAGAATGAAAAAGGATCAATGATCCATGAAGAATAAACGATGAAGAATGAACAAGGATCAATGATCAATGACGAATGAACGATGAAGAATGAACAAGGATCAATGATCAATGAAGAATGAACGATAAAGAATGAACAAGGATCAATGATCAATGACGAATGAACGAAGAAGAATGAACAAGGATCAATGATCAATGAAAAATCAACGATGAAGAATGAACAAGGACCAATGATCATTGAAGAATGAACGATGAAGAATGAACAAGGATCAATGATCAATGAAGAATGAACAATGACGATTCGATAAGGATCAATTATCAATGAAGAATAAGCGATGAAGAATGAACAACGATCAATGATCCATGAAGAATAAACGATGAAGAATGAACAAGGATCAATGATCAATGACGAATGAACGATTAAGGATGAACAATGAAGTATGAACAAGGATCAATGAACGATTAAGAATGAACAAGGATCAATGATCAATGAAGAATGAACGATGAAGAATGAACAAGGATCAATCATCATTGAAGAATGAACGATGAAGAATGAACAAGGATCAATGATCAATGAAGAATGAACGATGATGAATTAATAAGGATCAATGATCAATGAAGAATGAACGATGAAGAATGAAAAAGTTTCAATGATCAATGACGAATGAACGATGAATAATGAACAAGGATCAATGATCAATGACGAATGAACGATGAAAAATTAACAAGGATCAATTATTAATGAAGAATGAACGATGAAGAATGAACAATGATCAATGATCATTGAAGAATGAACGATGAAGAATGAACAAGGATCCATGATCAATGAAGAATGAACGATGAAGAATGAACAAGGATCAATGATCAATGACGAATGAACGATGAAGAATGAATAAGGATGAATGATCAATGAAGAATGAACGATGAAGAATGAACAAGGATTAATGGTCAATGACGAATGAACGATGAAGAATGAACAAGGATCAATGATCAATGAAGAATGAACGATGAAGAATGAACAAGGATCAATGATCAATGACGAATGAACGATGAAGAATGAACAAGGATCAATGATCAATGAAGCATAAACGATGAAGAATGAACAAGGATCAATGATCAATGAAGAATGAACGATTAAAAATGAACAAGGATCAATGATCAATGTAGAATGAACGATGAAGAATGAACAACGATCAATGATCAATGACGAATGAACGATGAAGAATGAATAAGGATCAATGATCAATGAAGAATGAACGATGAAGAATGAACAAGGATCAATGATCAATGAAGAATAAACGATTAAGGATGAACAAGGATCAATGATCAATGAAGAATGAACAAGGATCAATGATCCATGAAGAATAAACGATGAAGAATGAACAAGGATCAATGATCAATGACGAATGAACGATGAAGAATGAACAAGAATCAATGATCAATCAAAAATGAACGATGAAGAATGAACAAGGATCAATGATCATTGAAGAATGAACGATGAAGAATGAACAAGTTTCAATGATCAATGATGAATGAACTATGAAGAATGAACAAGGATCAATGATCAATGACGAATGAACGATGAAAAATGAACAAGGATCAATTATTAATGAAGAATGGACGATGAAGATTGAACAAGGATCAATGATCATTGAAGAATGAACGATGAAGAATGAATAAGGATGAATGATCAATGAAGAATGAACGATGAAGAATGAACAAGGATTAATGGTCAATGACGAATGAACGATGAAGAATGAACAAGGATCAATGATCAATGAAGAATGAACGATGAAGAATGAACAAGGATCAATGATCCATGAAGAATAAACGATGAAGAATGAACAAGGATCAATGATTAATGATGAATGAACGATGAAGAATGAACAAGGATCAATGATCAATGAAGAATGAACGATAAAGAATGAACAAGGATCAATGATCAATGACGAATGAACGAAGAAGAATGAACAAGGATCAATGATCAATGAAAAATGAACGATGAAGAATGAACAAGGACCAATGATCATTGAAGAATGAACGATGAAGAATGAACAAGGATCAATGATCAATGAAGAATGAACAATGACGATTCAATAAGGATCAATTATCAATGAAGAATAAGCGATGAAGAATGAACAACGATCAATGATCCATGAAGAATAAACGATGAAGAATGAACAAGGATCAATGATCAATGACGAATGAACGATTAAGGATGAACAATGAAGTATGAACAAGGATCAATGAACGATTAAGAATGCACAAGGATCAATGATCAATGAAGAATGAACGATGAAGAATGAACAAGGATCAATCATCATTGAAGAATGAACGATGAAGAATGAACAAGGATCAATGATCAATGAAGAATGAACGATGACGAATTAATAAGGATCAATGATCAATGAAGAATGAACGATGAAGAATGAAAAAGTTTCAATGATCAATGACGAATGAACGATGAATAATGAACAAGGATCAATGATCAATGACGAATGAACGATGAAAAATGAACAAGGATCAATTATTAATGAAGAATGAACGATGAAGAATGAACAATGATCAATGATCATTGAAGAATGAACGATGAAGAATGAACAAGGATCCATGATCAATGAAGAATGAACGATGAAGAATGAACAAGGATCAATGATCAATGACGAATGAACGATGAAGAATGAATAAGGATGAATGATCAATGAAGAATGAACGATGAAGAATGAACAAGGATTAATGGTCAATGACGAATGAACGATGAAGAATGAACAAGGATCAATGATAAATGAAGAATGAACGATTGATGTAGGATCACCTACATCTGGTTCTGATGAACTAACACGGATCAATACCATGATTCATCATATGGAAGATGCTCAAATTCAAGGTTCAAATGTTAAGTCTTTTAATTTTGTAATCATGAACTAAATCTTCTTCTTTAATTTTTATTTTGTATTTTCATTTTTATAATGAAACAAAGTCTTAGAGATGATTAAGCCAGGTTTAGGATCAAGCTTAATCATGTCTCATGTTTAGTTAGTCGAGTTGTAATTTTTATTTTATTGAGTCTAATATTTATTTTGCTCATGGGACGTCCTTTACAAAATTAAAACGCATGGATCAAAACAAGCAATCAGATTCTCCAAATTGAGCCGTTGCATTCTTCAAAACCAGCTGATTTACCACAGCCATATGTTTTGAAGATTGAGTGGGATTTTTATGATAATATCTTTTACAAATCAGCCACAAATAATCCCAAGAAGATAGAAGAGCTGATTTTCAAATCCCAAAGAAAAACTAGCTGTTGGAGACAACAAAACTAGCTGTTAGAGACAACAAAAAAAAAATCAGCAAAAATCTCCTTGTTCTTTTACTAGCTGTTGCATTTTATTGCCATTTTGGTTGTACTGTCATTTTCAAAGTTTGTACTCATTGCTGAATGCTTTAGTATAAATAGGATGTATGAACTCTTGTAATAAACAACCTGATTTTTACATTCTGAATACAAAACAACCTTTGAGCAAATCCCTTTCTTCTCTCTTTGCAATTTACTTTAACTTGGATTGGTTTTAGTAAGTTGAAGTTCCTATGCTTTTCATTCTTTTGGCTTAAAGTTTGAATGTGTTCTTAGGAGCCCTTGGTTTTAATTTGTGGTGAATCTGTATCAAATTAATCCTTGGATCAGCCATTTTCAAGTTGTTCAATTCAACATATCTTTTCTTAGTTCTTCTTATTACAAAACCCACAAAAATCACAAAAAAAACATTTTACAATATCACCTACACTTTCAGCCTTAATTGCTGAATTTCGAAACCTCAAAACATACGTGTGCATATAGTTTGGTCCTTGTTCAAAACATAGTCAACCTATATCAACGATGAAGAATGAACAAGGATCAATGATCAATGTAGAATGAACGATGAAGTATGAACAAGGATCAATGAACGATTAAGAATGAACAAGGATCAATGATCAATGAAGAATGAACGACGAAGAATGAACAAGGATCAATGATCCATGAAGAATAAACGATGAAGAATGAACAAGGATCAATGATCAATGACGAATGAACGATGAAGAATGAACAAGGATCAATGATCAATCAAAAATGAACGATGAAGAATGAACAAGGATCAATGATCATTGAAGAATGAACGATGAAGAATGAACAAGTTTCAATGATCAATGATGAATGAACTATGAAGAATGAACAAGGATCAATGATCAATGACGAATGAACGATGAAAAATGAACAAGGATCAATTATTAATGAAGAATGGACGATGAAGAATGAACAAGGATCAATGATCATTGAAGAATGAACGATGAAGAATGAATAAGGATGAATGATCAATGAAGAATGAACGATGAAGAATGAACAAGGATTAATGGTCAATGACGAATGAACGATGAAGAATGAACAAGGATCAATGATCAATGAAGAATGAACGATGAAGAATGAACAAGGATCAATGATCCATGAAGAATAAACGATGAAGAATGAACAAGGATCAATGATCAATGACGAATGAACGATGAAGAATGAACAAGGATCAATGATCAATGAAGAATGAACGATAAAGAATGAACAAGGATCAATGATCAATGACGAATGAACGAAGAAGAATGAACAAGGATCAATGATCAATGAAAAATGAACGATGAAGAATGAACAAGGACCAATGATCATTGAAGAATGAACGATGAAGAATGAACAAGGATCAATGATCAATGAAGAATGAACAATGACGATTCAATAAGGATCAATTATCAATAAAGAATAAGCGATGAAGAATGAACAACGATCAATGATCCATGAAGAATAAACGATGAAGAATGAACAAGGATCAATGATCAATGACGAATGAACGATTAAGGATGAACAATGAAGTATGAACAAGGATCAATGAACGATTAAGAATGAACAAGGATCAATGATCAATGAAGAATGAACGATGAAGAATGAACAAGGATCAATCATCATTGAAGAATGAACGATGAAGAATGAACAAGGATCAATGATCAATGAAGAATGAACGATGATGAATTAATAAGGATCAATGATCAATGAAGAATGAACGATGAAGAATGAAAAAGTTTCAATGATCAATGACGAATGAACGATGAATAATGAACAAGGATCAATGATCAATGACGAATGAACGATGAAAAATTAACAAGGATCAATTATTAATGAAGAATGAACGATGAAGAATGAACAATGATCAATGATCATTGAAGAATGAACGATGAAGAATGAACAAGGATCCATGATCAATGAAGAATGAACGATGAAGAATGAACAAGGATCAATGATCAATGACGAATGAACGATGAAGAATAAATAAGGATGAATGATCAATGAAGAATGAACGATGAAGAATGAACAAGGATTAATGGTCAATGACGAATGAACGATGAAGAATGAACAAGGATCAATGATCAATGAAGAATGAACGATGAAGAATGAACAAGGATCAATGATCAATGTAGAATGAACGATGAAGAATGAACAAGGATCAATGATCAATGACGAATGAACGATGAAGAATGAACAAGGATCAATGATAAATGAAGAATGAACGATGAAGAATGAACAAGGATCAATGATCAATGACGAATGAACGATGAAGAATGAACAAGGATCAATGATCAATGAAGCATAAACGATGAAGAATGAACAAGGATCAATGATCAATGAAGAATGAACGATTAAGAATGAACAAGGATCAATGATCAATGTAGAATGAACGATGAAGAATGAACAACGATCAATGATCAATGACGAATGAACGATGAAGAGTGAATAAGGATCAATGATCAATGAAGAATGAACGATGAAGAATGAACAAGGATCAATGATCAATGAAGAATAAACGATTAAGGATGAACAAGGATCAATGATCAATGAAGAATGAACAAGGATCAATGATCCATGAAGAATAAACGATGAAGAATGAACAAGGATCAATGATCAATGACGAATGAACGATGAAGAATGAACAAGGATCAATGATCAATCAAAAATGAACGATGAAGAATGAACAAGGATCAATGATCATTGAAGAATGAACGATGAAGAATGAACAAGTTTCAATGATCAATGATGAATGAACTATGAAGAATGAACAAGGATCAATGATCAATGACGAATGAACGATGAAAAATGAACAAGGATCAATTATTAATGAAGAATGGACGATGAAGATTGAACAAGGATCAATGATCATTGAAGAATGAACGATGAAGAATGAATAAGGATGAATGATCCATGAAGAATGAACGATGAAGAATGAACAAGGATTAATGGTCAATGACGAATGAACGATGAAGAATGAACAAGGATCAATGATCAATGAAGAATGAACGATGAAGAATGAACAAGGATCAATGATCCATGAAGAATAAACGATGAAGAATGAACAAGGATCAATGATCAATGACGAATGAACGATGAAGAATGAACAAGGATCAATGATCAATGAAGAATGAACGATAAAGAATGAACAAGGATCAATGATCAATGACGAATGAACGAAGAAGAATGAACAAGGATCAATGATCAATGAAAAATCAACGATGAAGAATGAACAAGGACCAATGATCATTGAAGAATGAACGATGAAGAATGAACAAGGATCAATGATCAATGAAGAATGAACAATGACGATTCGATAAGGATCAATTATCAATGAAGAATAAGCGATGAAGAATGAACAACGATCAATGATTCATGAAGAATAAACGATGAAGAATGAACAAGGATCAATGATCAATGACGAATGAACGATTAAGGATGAACAATGAAGTATGAACAAGGATCAATGAACGATTAAGAATGAACAAGGATCAATGATCAATGAAGAATGAACGATGAAGAATGAACAAGGATCAATCATCATTGAAGAATGAACGATGAAGAATGAACAAGGATCAATGATCAATGAAGAATGAACGATGATGAATTAATAAGGATCAATGATCAATGAAGAATGAACGATGAAGAATGAAAAAGTTTCAATGATCAATGACGAATGAACGATGAATAATGAACAAGGATCAATGATCAATGACGAATGAACGATGAAAAATTAACAAGGATCAATTATTAATGAAGAATGAACGATGAAGAATGAACAATGATCAATGATCATTGAAGAATGAACGATGAAGAATGAACAAGGATCCATGATCAATGAAGAATGAACGATGAAGAATGAACAAGGATCAATGATCAATGACGAATGAACGATGAAGAATGAATAAGGATGAATGATCAATGAAGAATGAACGATGAAGAATGAACAAGGATTAATGGTCAATGACGAATGAACGATGAAGAATGAACAAGGATCAATGATCAATGAAGAATGAACGATGAAGAATGAACAAGGATCAATGATCAATGACGAATGAACGATGAAGAATGAACAAGGATCAATGATCAATGAAGCATAAACGATGAAGAATGAACAAGGATCAATGATCAATGAAGAATGAACGATTAAAAATGAACAAGGATCAATGATCAATGTAGAATGAACGATGAAGAATGAACAACGATCAATGATCAATGACGAATGAACGATGAAGAATGAATAAGGATCAATGATCAATGAAGAATGAACGATGAAGAATGAACAAGGATCAATGATCAATGAAGAATGAACAATGACGATTCAATAAGGATCAATTATCAATGAAGAATAAGCGATGAAGAATGAACAACGATCAATGATCCATGAAGAATAAACGATGAAGAATGAACAAGGATCAATGATCAATGACGAATGAACGATTAAGGATGAACAATGAAGTATGAACAAGGATCAATGAACGATTAAGAATGCACAAGGATCAATGATCAATGAAGAATGAACGATGAAGAATGAACAAGGATCAATCATCATTGAAGAATGAACGATGAAGAATGAACAAGGATCAATGATCAATGAAGAATGAACGATGATGAATTAATAAGGATCAATGATCAATGAAGAATGAACGATGAAGAATGAAAAAGTTTCAATGATCAATGACGAATGAACGATGAATAATGAACAAGGATCAATGATCAATGACGAATGAACGATGAAAAATTAACAAGGATCAATTATTAATGAAGAATGGACGATGAAGATTGAACAAGGATCAATGATCATTGAAGAATGAACGATGAAGAATGAACAACGATCAATGATCAATGACGAATGAACGATGAAGAATGAATAAGGATCAATGATCAATGAAGAATGAACGATGAAGAATGAACAAGGATCAATGATCAATGAAGAATAAACGATTAAGGATGAACAAGGATCAATGATCAATGAAGAATGAACAAGGATCAATGATCCATGAAGAATAAACGATGAAGAATGAACAAGGATCAATGATCAATGACGAATGAACGATGAAGAATGAACAAGGATCAATGATCAATCAAAAATGAACGATGAAGAATGAACAAGGATCAATGATCTTTGAAGAATGAACGATGAAGAATGAACAAGTTTCAATGATCAATGATGAATGAACTATGAAGAATGAACAAGGATCAATGATCAATGACGAATGAACGATGAAAAATGAACAAGGATCAATTATTAATGAAGAATGGACGATGAAGATTGAACAAGGATCAATGATCATTGAAGAATGAACGATGAAGAATGAATAAGGATGAATGATCAATGAAGAATGAACGATGAAGAATGAACAAGGATCAATGATCAATGACGAATGAACGATGAAGAATGAACAAGGATCAATGATCAATGAAGCATAAACGATGAAGAATGAACAAGGATCAATGATCAATGAAGAATGAACGATTAAAAATGAACAAGGATCAATGATCAATGTAGAATGAACGATGAAGAATGAACAACGATCAATGATCAATGACGAATGAACGATGAAGAATGAATAAGGATCAATGATCAATGAAGAATGAACGATGAAGAATGAACAAGGATCAATGATCAATGAAGAATGAACAATGACGATTCAATAAGGATCAATTATCAATGAAGAATAAGCGATGAAGAATGAACAACGATCAATGATCCATGAAGAATAAACGATGAAGAATGAACAAGGATCAATGATCAATGACGAATGAACGATTAAGGATGAACAATGAAGTATGAACAAGGATCAATGAACGATTAAGAATGCACAAGGATCAATGATCAATGAAGAATGAACGATGAAGAATGAACAAGGATCAATCATCATTGAAGAATGAACGATGAAGAATGAACAAGGATCAATGATCAATGAAGAATGAACGATGATGAATTAATAAGGATCAATGATCAATGAAGAATGAACGATGAAGAATGAAAAAGTTTCAATGATCAATGACGAATGAACGATGAATAATGAACAAGGATCAATGATCAATGACGAATGAACGATGAAAAATTAACAAGGATCAATTATTAATGAAGAATGGACGATGAAGATTGAACAAGGATCAATGATCATTGAAGAATGAACGATGAAGAATGAACAACGATCAATGATCAATGACGAATGAACGATGAAGAATGAATAAGGATCAATGATCAATGAAGAATGAACGATGAAGAATGAACAAGGATCAATGATCAATGAAGAATAAACGATTAAGGATGAACAAGGATCAATGATCAATGAAGAATGAACAAGGATCAATGATCCATGAAGAATAAACGATGAAGAATGAACAAGGATCAATGATCAATGACGAATGAACGATGAAGAATGAACAAGGATCAATGATCAATCAAAAAGGAACGATGAAGAATGAACAAGGATCAATGATCAATGACGAATGAACGATGAAGAATGAACAAGGATCAATGATCAATCAAAAATGAACGATGAAGAATGAACAAGGATCAATGATCTTTGAAGAATGAACGATGAAGAATGAACAAGTTTCAATGATCAATGATGAATGAACTATGAAGAATGAACAAGGATCAATGATCAATGACGAATGAACGATGAAAAATGAACAAGGATCAATTATTAATGAAGAATGGACGATGAAGATTGAACAAGGATCAATGATCATTGAAGAATGAACGATGAAGAATGAATAAGGATGAATGATCAATGAAGAATGAACGATGAAGAATGAACAAGGATCAATGATCAATGACGAATGAACGATGAAGAATGAACAAGGATCAATGATCAATGAAGCATAAACGATGAAGAATGAACAAGGATCAATGATCAATGAAGAATGAACGATTAAAAATGAACAAGGATCAATGATCAATGTAGAATGAACGATGAAGAATGAACAACGATCAATGATCAATGACGAATGAACGATGAAGAATGAATAAGGATCAATGATCAATGAAGAATGAACGATGAAGAATGAACAAGGATCAATGATCAATGAAGAATGAACAATGACGATTCAATAAGGATCAATTATCAATGAAGAATAAGCGATGAAGAATGAACAACGATCAATGATCCATGAAGAATAAACGATGAAGAATGAACAAGGATCAATGATCAATGACGAATGAACGATTAAGGATGAACAATGAAGTATGAACAAGGATCAATGAACGATTAAGAATGCACAAGGATCAATGATCAATGAAGAATGAACGATGAAGAATGAACAAGGATCAATCATCATTGAAGAATGAACGATGAAGAATGAACAAGGATCAATGATCAATGAAGAATGAACGATGATGAATTAATAAGGATCAATGATCAATGAAGAATGAACGATGAAGAATGAAAAAGTTTCAATGATCAATGACGAATGAACGATGAATAATGAACAAGGATCAATGATCAATGACGAATGAACGATGAAAAATTAACAAGGATCAATTATTAATGAAGAATGGACGATGAAGATTGAACAAGGATCAATGATCATTGAAGAATGAACGATGAAGAATGAACAACGATCAATGATCAATGACGAATGAACGATGAAGAATGAATAAGGATCAATGATCAATGAAGAATGAACGATGAAGAATGAACAAGGATCAATGATCAATGAAGAATAAACGATTAAGGATGAACAAGGATCAATGATCAATGAAGAATGAACAAGGATCAATGATCCATGAAGAATAAACGATGAAGAATGAACAAGGATCAATGATCAATGACGAATGAACGATGAAGAATGAACAAGGATCAATGATCAATCAAAAAGGAACGATGAAGAATGAACAAGGATCAATGATCTTTGAAGAATGAACGATGAAGAATGAACAAGTTTCAATGATCAATGATGAATGAACTATGAAGAATGAACAAGGATCAATGATCAATGACGAATGAACGATGAAAAATGAACAAGGATCAATTATTAATGAAGAATGGACGATGAAGATTGAACAAGGATCAATGATCATTGAAGAATGAACGATGAAGAATGAATAAGGATGAATGATCAATGAAGAATGAACGATGAAGAATGAACAAGGATTAATGGTCAATGACGAATGAACGATGAAGAATGAACAAGGATCAATGATCAATGAAGAATGAACGATGAAGAATGAACAAGGATCAATGATCCATGAAGAATAAACGATGAAGAATGAACAAGGATCAATGATTAATGATGAATGAACGATGAAGAATGAACAAGGATCAATGATCAATGAAGAATGAACGATAAAGAATGAACAAGGATCAATGATCAATGACGAATGAACGAAGAAGAATGAACAAGGATCAATGATCAATGAAAAATGAACGATGAAGAATGAACAAGGACCAATGATCATTGAAGAATGAACGATGAAGAATGAACAAGGATCAATGATCAATGAAGAATGAACAATGACGATTTAATAAGGATCAATTATCAATGAAGAATAAGCGATGAAGAATGAACAACGATCAATGATCCATGAAGAATAAACGATGAAGAATGAACAAGGATCAATGATCAATGACGAATGAACGATTAAGGATGAACAATGAAGTATGAACAAGGATCAATGAACGATTAAGAATGCACAAGGATCAATGATCAATGAAGAATGAACGATGAAGAATGAACAAGGATCAATCATCATTGAAGAATGAACGATGAAGAATGAACAAGGATCAATGATCAATGAAGAATGAACGATGACGAATTAATAAGGATCAATGATCAATGAAGAATGAACGATGAAGAATGAAAAAGTTTCAATGATCAATGACGAATGAACGATGAATAATGAACAAGGATCAATGATCAATGACGAATGAACGATGAAAAATGAACAAGGATCAATTATTAATGAAGAATGAACGATGAAGAATGAACAATGATCAATGATCATTGAAGAATGAACGATGAAGAATGAACAAGGATCCATGATCAATGAAGAATGAACGATGAAGAATGAACAAGGATCAATGATCAATGACGAATGAACGATGAAGAATGAATAAGGATGAATGATCAATGAAGAATGAACGATGAAGAATGAACAAGGATTAATGGTCAATGACGAATGAACGATGAAGAATGAACAAGGATCAATGATAAATGAAGAATGAACGATTGATGTAGGATCACCTACATCTGGTTCTGATGAACTAACACGGATCAATACCATGATTCATCATATGGAAGATGCTCAAATTCAAGGTTCAAATGTTAAGTCTTTTAATTTTGTAATCATGAACTAAATCTTCTTCTTTAATTTTTATTTTGTATTTTCATTTTTATAATGAAACAAAGTCTTAGAGATGATTAAGCCAGGTTTAGGATCAAGCTTAATCATGTCTCATGTTTAGTTAGTCGAGTTGTAATTTTTATTTTATTGAGTCTAATATTTATTTTGCTCATGGGACGTCCTTTACAAAATTAAAACGCATGGATCAAAACAAGCAATCAGATTCTCCAAATTGAGCCGTTGCATTCTTCAAAACCAGCTGATTTACCACAGCCATATGTTTTGAAGATTGAGTGGGATTTTTATGATAATATCTCTTACAAATCAGCCACAAATAATCCCAAGAAGATAGAAGAGCTGATTTTCAAATCCCAAAGAAAAACTAGCTGTTGGAGACAACAAAACTAGCTGTTAGAGACAACAAAAAAAAATCAGCAAAAATCTCCTTGTTCTTTTACTAGCTGTTGCATTTTATTGCCATTTTGGTTGTACTGTCATTTTCAAAGTTTGTACTCATTGCTGAATGCTTTAGTATAAATAGGATGTATGAACTCTTGTAATAAACAACCTGATTTTTACATTCTGAATACAAAACAACCTTTGAGCAAATCCCTTTGTTCTCTCTTTGCAATTTACTTTAACTTGGATTGGTTTTAGTAAGTTGAAGTTCCTATGCTTTTCATTCTTTTGGCTTAAAGTTTGAATGTGTTCTTAGGAGCCCTTGGTTTTAATTTGTGGTGAATCTGTATCAAATTAATCCTTGGATCAGCCATTTTCAAGTTGTTCAATTCAACATATCTTTTCTTAGTTCTTCTTATTACAAAACCCACAAAAATCACAAAAAAAACATTTTACAATATCACCTACACTTTCAGCCTTAATTGCTGAATTTCGAAACCTCAAAACATACGTGTGCATATAGTTTGGTCCTTGTTCAAAACATAGTCAACCTATATCAACGATGAAGAATGAACAAGGATCAATGATCAATGTAGAATGAACGATGAAGTATGAACAAGGATCAATGAACGATTAAGAATGAACAAGGATCAATGATCAATGAAGAATGAACGATGAAGAATGAACAAGGATCAATGATCCATGAAGAATAAACGATGAAGAATGAACAAGGATCAATGATCAATGACGAATGAACGATGAAGAATGAACAAGGATCAATGATCAATCAAAAATGAACGATGAAGAATGAACAAGGATCAATGATCATTGAAGAATGAACGATGAAGAATGAACAAGTTTCAATGATCAATGATGAATGAACTATGAAGAATGAACAAGGATCAATGATCAATGACGAATGAACGATGAAAAATGAACAAGGATCAATTATTAATGAAGAATGGACGATGAAGAATGAACAAGGATCAATGATCATTGAAGAATGAACGATGAAGAATGAATAAGGATGAATGATCAATGAAGAATGAACGATGAAGAATGAACAAGGATTAATGGTCAATGACGAATGAACGATGAAGAATGAACAAGGATCAATGATCAATGAAGAATGAACGATGAAGAATGAACAAGGATCAATGATCCATGAAGAATAAACGATGAAGAATGAACAAGGATCAATGATCAATGACGAATGAACGATGAAGAATGAACAAGGATCAATGATCAATGAAGAATGAACGATAAAGAATGAACAAGGATCAATGATCAATGACGAATGAACGAAGAAGAATGAACAAGGATCAATGATCAATGAAAAATGAACGATGAAGAATGAACAAGGACCAATGATCATTGAAGAATGAACGATGAAGAATGAACAAGGATCAATGATCAATGAAGAATGAACAATGACGATTCAATAAGGATCAATTATCAATGAAGAATAAGCGATGAAGAATGAACAACGATCAATGATCCATGAAGAATAAACGATGAAGAATGAACAAGGATCAATGATCAATGACGAATGAACGATTAAGGATGAACAATGAAGTATGAACAAGGATCAATGAACGATTAAGAATGAACAAGGATCAATGATCAATGAAGAATGAACGATGAAGAATGAACAAGGATCAATCATCATTGAAGAATGAACGATGAAGAATGAACAAGGATCAATGATCAATGACGAATGAACGATGAAGAATGAATAAGGATGAATGATCAATGAAGAATGAACGATGAAGAATGAACAAGGATTAATGGTCAATGACGAATGAACGATGAAGAATGAACAAGGATCAATGATCAATGAAGAATGAACGATGAAGAATGAACAAGGATCAATGATCAATGTAGAATGAACGATGAAGAATGAACAAGGATCAATGATCAATGACGAATGAACGATGAAGAATGAACAAGGATCAATGATAAATGAAGAATGAACGATGAAGAATGAACAAGGATCAATGATCAATGACGAATGAACGATGAAGAATGAACAAGGATCAATGATCAATGAAGCATAAACGATGAAGAATGAACAAGGATCAATGATCAATGAAGAATGAACGATTAAGAATGAACAAGGATCAATGATCAATGTAGAATGAACGATGAAGAATGAACAACGATCAATGATCAATGACGAATGAACGATGAAGAGTGAATAAGGATCAATGATCAATGAAGAATGAACGATGAAGAATGAACAAGGATCAATGATCAATGAAGAATAAACGATTAAGGATGAACAAGGATCAATGATCAATGAAGAATGAACAAGGATCAATGATCCATGAAGAATAAACGATGAAGAATGAACAAGGATCAATGATCAATGACGAATGAACGATGAAGAATGAACAAGGATCAATGATCAATCAAAAATGAACGATGAAGAATGAACAAGGATCAATGATCATTGAAGAATGAACGATGAAGAATAAACAAGTTTCAATGATCAATGATGAATGAACTATGAAAAATGAACAAGGATCAATGATCAATGACGAATGAACGATGAAAAATGAACAAGGATCAATTATTAATGAAGAATGGACGATGAAGATTGAACAAGGATCAATGATCATTGAAGAATGAACGATGAAGAATGAATAAGGATGAATGATCCATGAAGAATGAACGATGAAGAATGAACAAGGATTAATGGTCAATGACGAATGAACGATGAAGAATGAACAAGGATCAATGATCAATGAAGAATGAACGATGAAGAATGAAAAAGGATCAATGATCCATGAAGAATAAACGATGAAGAATGAACAAGGATCAATGATCAATGACGAATGAACGATGAAGAATGAACAAGGATCAATGATCAATGAAGAATGAACGATAAAGAATGAACAAGGATCAATGATCAATGACGAATGAACGAAGAAGAATGAACAAGGATCAATGATCAATGAAAAATCAACGATGAAGAATGAACAAGGACCAATGATCATTGAAGAATGAACGATGAAGAATGAACAAGGATCAATGATCAATGAAGAATGAACAATGACGATTCGATAAGGATCAATTATCAATGAAGAATAAGCGATGAAGAATGAACAACGATCAATGATCCATGAAGAATAAACGATGAAGAATGAACAAGGATCAATGATCAATGACGAATGAACGATTAAGGATGAACAATGAAGTATGAACAAGGATCAATGAACGATTAAGAATGAACAAGGATCAATGATCAATGAAGAATGAACGATGAAGAATGAACAAGGATCAATCATCATTGAAGAATGAACGATGAAGAATGAACAAGGATCAATGATCAATGAAGAATGAACGATGATGAATTAATAAGGATCAATGATCAATGAAGAATGAACGATGAAGAATGAAAAAGTTTCAATGATCAATGACGAATGAACGATGAATAATGAACAAGGATCAATGATCAATGACGAATGAACGATGAAAAATTAACAAGGATCAATTATTAATGAAGAATGAACGATGAAGAATGAACAATGATCAATGATCATTGAAGAATGAACGATGAAGAATGAACAAGGATCCATGATCAATGAAGAATGAACGATGAAGAATGAACAAGGATCAATGATCAATGACGAATGAACGATGAAGAATGAATAAGGATGAATGATCAATGAAGAATGAACGATGAAGAATGAACAAGGATTAATGGTCAATGACGAATGAACGATGAAGAATGAACAAGGATCAATGATCAATGAAGAATGAACGATGAAGAATGAACAAGGATCAATGATCAATGACGAATGAACGATGAAGAATGAACAAGGATCAATGATCAATGAAGCATAAACGATGAAGAATGAACAAGGATCAATGATCAATGAAGAATGAACGATTAAAAATGAACAAGGATCAATGATCAATGTAGAATGAACGATGAAGAATGAACAACGATCAATGATCAATGACGAATGAACGATGAAGAATGAATAAGGATCAATGATCAATGAAGAATGAACGATGAAGAATGAACAAGGATCAATGATCAATGAAGAATAAACGATTAAGGATGAACAAGGATCAATGATCAATGAAGAATGAACAAGGATCAATGATCCATGAAGAATAAACGATGAAGAATGAACAAGGATCAATGATCAATGACGAATGAACGATGAAGAATGAACAAGAATCAATGATCAATCAAAAATGAACGATGAAGAATGAACAAGGATCAATGATCATTGAAGAATGAACGATGAAGAATGAACAAGTTTCAATGATCAATGATGAATGAACTATGAAGAATGAACAAGGATCAATGATCAATGACGAATGAACGATGAAAAATGAACAAGGATCAATTATTAATGAAGAATGGACGATGAAGATTGAACAAGGATCAATGATCATTGAAGAATGAACGATGAAGAATGAATAAGGATGAATGATCAATGAAGAATGAACGATGAAGAATGAACAAGGATTAATGGTCAATGACGAATGAACGATGAAGAATGAACAAGGATCAATGATCAATGAAGAATGAACGATGAAGAATGAACAAGGATCAATGATCCATGAAGAATAAACGATGAAGAATGAACAAGGATCAATGATTAATGATGAATGAACGATGAAGAATGAACAAGGATCAATGATCAATGAAGAATGAACGATAAAGAATGAACAAGGATCAATGATCAATGACGAATGAACGAAGAAGAATGAACAAGGATCAATGATCAATGAAAAATGAACGATGAAGAATGAACAAGGACCAATGATCATTGAAGAATGAACGATGAAGAATGAACAAGGATCAATGATCAATGAAGAATGAACAATGACGATTCAATAAGGATCAATTATCAATGAAGAATAAGCGATGAAGAATGAACAACGATCAATGATCCATGAAGAATAAACGATGAAGAATGAACAAGGATCAATGATCAATGACGAATGAACGATTAAGGATGAACAATGAAGTATGAACAAGGATCAATGAACGATTAAGAATGCACAAGGATCAATGATCAATGAAGAATGAACGATGAAGAATGAACAAGGATCAATCATCATTGAAGAATGAACGATGAAGAATGAACAAGGATCAATGATCAATGAAGAATGAACGATGACGAATTAATAAGGATCAATGATCAATGAAGAATGAACGATGAAGAATGAAAAAGTTTCAATGATCAATGACGAATGAACGATGAATAATGAACAAGGATCAATGATCAATGACGAATGAACGATGAAAAATGAACAAGGATCAATTATTAATGAAGAATGAACGATGAAGAATGAACAATGATCAATGATCATTGAAGAATGAACGATGAAGAATGAACAAGGATCCATGATCAATGAAGAATGAACGATGAAGAATGAACAAGGATCAATGATCAATGACGAATGAACGATGAAGAATGAATAAGGATGAATGATCAATGAAGAATGAACGATGAAGAATGAACAAGGATTAATGGTCAATGACGAATGAACGATGAAGAATGAACAAGGATCAATGATAAATGAAGAATGAACGATTGATGTAGGATCACCTACATCTGGTTCTGATGAACTAACACGGATCAATACCATGATTCATCATATGGAAGATGCTCAAATTCAAGGTTCAAATGTTAAGTCTTTTAATTTTGTAATCATGAACTAAATCTTCTTCTTTAATTTTTATTTTGTATTTTCATTTTTATAATGAAACAAAGTCTTAGAGATGATTAAGCCAGGTTTAGGATCAAGCTTAATCATGTCTCATGTTTAGTTAGTCGAGTTGTAATTTTTATTTTATTGAGTCTAATATTTATTTTGCTCATGGGACGTCCTTTACAAAATTAAAACGCATGGATCAAAACAAGCAATCAGATTCTCCAAATTGAGCCGTTGCATTCTTCAAAACCAGCTGATTTACCACAGCCATATGTTTTGAAGATTGAGTGGGATTTTTATGATAATATCTTTTACAAATCAGCCACAAATAATCCCAAGAAGATAGAAGAGCTGATTTTCAAATCCCAAAGAAAAACTAGCTGTTGGAGACAACAAAACTAGCTGTTAGAGACAACAAAAAAAAATCAGCAAAAATCTCCTTGTTCTTTTACTAGCTGTTGCATTTTATTGCCATTTTGGTTGTACTGTCATTTTCAAAGTTTGTACTCATTGCTGAATGCTTTAGTATAAATAGGATGTATGAACTCTTGTAATAAACAACCTGATTTTTACATTCTGAATACAAAACAACCTTTGAGCAAATCCCTTTCTTCTCTCTTTGCAATTTACTTTAACTTGGATTGGTTTTAGTAAGTTGAAGTTCCTATGCTTTTCATTCTTTTGGCTTAAAGTTTGAATGTGTTCTTAGGAGCCCTTGGTTTTAATTTGTGGTGAATCTGTATCAAATTAATCCTTGGATCAGCCATTTTCAAGTTGTTCAATTCAACATATCTTTTCTTAGTTCTTCTTATTACAAAACCCACAAAAATCACAAAAAAAACATTTTACAATATCACCTACACTTTCAGCCTTAATTGCTGAATTTCGAAACCTCAAAACATACGTGTGCATATAGTTTGGTCCTTGTTCAAAACATAGTCAACCTATATCAACGATGAAGAATGAACAAGGATCAATGATCAATGTAGAATGAACGATGAAGTATGAACAAGGATCAATGAACGATTAAGAATGAACAAGGATCAATGATCAATGAAGAATGAACGATGAAGAATGAACAAGGATCAATGATCCATGAAGAATAAACGATGAAGAATGAACAAGGATCAATGATCAATGACGAATGAACGATGAAGAATGAACAAGGATCAATGATCAATCAAAAATGAACGATGAAGAATGAACAAGGATCAATGATCATTGAAGAATGAACGATGAAGAATGAACAAGTTTCAATGATCAATGATGAATGAACTATGAAGAATGAACAAGGATCAATGATCAATGACGAATGAACGATGAAAAATGAACAAGGATC
This sequence comes from Amaranthus tricolor, assembly GCF_026212465.1. Classification (NCBI taxonomy): domain Eukaryota; kingdom Viridiplantae; phylum Streptophyta; class Magnoliopsida; order Caryophyllales; family Amaranthaceae; genus Amaranthus; species Amaranthus tricolor. The sequence goes on from NC_080047.1 coordinate 28,626,866, forward strand.
AATTATTAATGAAGAATGGACGATGAAGAATGAACAAGGATCAATGATCATTGAAGAATGAACGATGAAGAATGAATAAGGATGAATGATCAATGAAGAATGAACGATGAAGAATGAACAAGGATTAATGGTCAATGACGAATGAACGATGAAGAATGAACAAGGATCAATGATCAATGAAGAATGAACGATGAAGAATGAACAAGGATCAATGATCCATGAAGAATAAACGATGAAGAATGAACAAGGATCAATGATCAATGACGAATGAACGATGAAGAATGAACAAGGATCAATGATCAATGAAGAATGAACGATAAAGAATGAACAAGGATCAATGATCAATGACGAATGAACGAAGAAGAATGAACAAGGATCAATGATCAATGAAAAATGAACGATGAAGAATGAACAAGGACCAATGATCATTGAAGAATGAACGATGAAGAATGAACAAGGATCAATGATCAATGAAGAATGAACAATGACGATTCAATAAGGATCAATTATCAATGAAGAATAAGCGATGAAGAATGAACAACGATCAATGATCCATGAAGAATAAACGATGAAGAATGAACAAGGATCAATGATCAATGACGAATGAACGATTAAGGATGAACAATGAAGTATGAACAAGGATCAATGAACGATTAAGAATGAACAAGGATCAATGATCAATGAAGAATGAACGATGAAGAATGAACAAGGATCAATCATCATTGAAGAATGAACGATGAAGAATGAACAAGGATCAATGATCAATGAAGAATGAACGATGATGAATTAATAAGGATCAATGATCAATGAAGAATGAACGATGAAGAATGAAAAAGTTTCAATGATCAATGACGAATGAACGATGAATAATGAACAAGGATCAATGATCAATGACGAATGAACGATGAAAAATTAACAAGGATCAATTATTAATGAAGAATGAACGATGAAGAATGAACAATGATCAATGATCATTGAAGAATGAACGATGAAGAATGAACAAGGATCCATGATCAATGAAGAATGAACGATGAAGAATGAACAAGGATCAATGATCAATGACGAATGAACGATGAAGAATAAATAAGGATGAATGATCAATGAAGAATGAACGATGAAGAATGAACAAGGATTAATGGTCAATGACGAATGAACGATGAAGAATGAACAAGGATCAATGATCAATGAAGAATGAACGATGAAGAATGAACAAGGATCAATGATCAATGTAGAATGAACGATGAAGAATGAACAAGGATCAATGATCAATGACGAATGAACGATGAAGAATGAACAAGGATCAATGATAAATGAAGAATGAACGATGAAGAATGAACAAGGATCAATGATCAATGACGAATGAACGATGAAGAATGAACAAGGATCAATGATCAATGAAGCATAAACGATGAAGAATGAACAAGGATCAATGATCAATGAAGAATGAACGATTAAGAATGAACAAGGATCAATGATCAATGTAGAATGAACGATGAAGAATGAACAACGATCAATGATCAATGACGAATGAACGATGAAGAGTGAATAAGGATCAATGATCAATGAAGAATGAACGATGAAGAATGAACAAGGATCAATGATCAATGAAGAATAAACGATTAAGGATGAACAAGGATCAATGATCAATGAAGAATGAACAAGGATCAATGATCCATGAAGAATAAACGATGAAGAATGAACAAGGATCAATGATCAATGACGAATGAACGATGAAGAATGAACAAGGATCAATGATCAATCAAAAATGAACGATGAAGAATGAACAAGGATCAATGATCATTGAAGAATGAACGATGAAGAATGAACAAGTTTCAATGATCAATGATGAATGAACTATGAAGAATGAACAAGGATCAATGATCAATGACGAATGAACGATGAAAAATGAACAAGGATCAATTATTAATGAAGAATGGACGATGAAGATTGAACAAGGATCAATGATCATTGAAGAATGAACGATGAAGAATGAATAAGGATGAATGATCCATGAAGAATGAACGATGAAGAATGAACAAGGATTAATGGTCAATGACGAATGAACGATGAAGAATGAACAAGGATCAATGATCAATGAAGAATGAACGATGAAGAATGAACAAGGATCAATGATCCATGAAGAATAAACGATGAAGAATGAACAAGGATCAATGATCAATGACGAATGAACGATGAAGAATGAACAAGGATCAATGATCAATGAAGAATGAACGATAAAGAATGAACAAGGATCAATGATCAATGACGAATGAACGAAGAAGAATGAACAAGGATCAATGATCAATGAAAAATCAACGATGAAGAATGAACAAGGACCAATGATCATTGAAGAATGAACGATGAAGAATGAACAAGGATCAATGATCAATGAAGAATGAACAATGACGATTCGATAAGGATCAATTATCAATGAAGAATAAGCGATGAAGAATGAACAACGATCAATGATTCATGAAGAATAAACGATGAAGAATGAACAAGGATCAATGATCAATGACGAATGAACGATTAAGGATGAACAATGAAGTATGAACAAGGATCAATGAACGATTAAGAATGAACAAGGATCAATGATCAATGAAGAATGAACGATGAAGAATGAACAAGGATCAATCATCATTGAAGAATGAACGATGAAGAATGAACAAGGATCAATGATCAATGAAGAATGAACGATGATGAATTAATAAGGATCAATGATCAATGAAGAATGAACGATGAAGAATGAAAAAGTTTCAATGATCAATGACGAATGAACGATGAATAATGAACAAGGATCAATGATCAATGACGAATGAACGATGAAAAATTAACAAGGATCAATTATTAATGAAGAATGAACGATGAAGAATGAACAATGATCAATGATCATTGAAGAATGAACGATGAAGAATGAACAAGGATCCATGATCAATGAAGAATGAACGATGAAGAATGAACAAGGATCAATGATCAATGACGAATGAACGATGAAGAATGAATAAGGATGAATGATCAATGAAGAATGAACGATGAAGAATGAACAAGGATTAATGGTCAATGACGAATGAACGATGAAGAATGAACAAGGATCAATGATCAATGAAGAATGAACGATGAAGAATGAACAAGGATCAATGATCAATGACGAATGAACGATGAAGAATGAACAAGGATCAATGATCAATGAAGCATAAACGATGAAGAATGAACAAGGATCAATGATCAATGAAGAATGAACGATTAAAAATGAACAAGGATCAATGATCAATGTAGAATGAACGATGAAGAATGAACAACGATCAATGATCAATGACGAATGAACGATGAAGAATGAATAAGGATCAATGATCAATGAAGAATGAACGATGAAGAATGAACAAGGATCAATGATCAATGAAGAATGAACAATGACGATTCAATAAGGATCAATTATCAATGAAGAATAAGCGATGAAGAATGAACAACGATCAATGATCCATGAAGAATAAACGATGAAGAATGAACAAGGATCAATGATCAATGACGAATGAACGATTAAGGATGAACAATGAAGTATGAACAAGGATCAATGAACGATTAAGAATGCACAAGGATCAATGATCAATGAAGAATGAACGATGAAGAATGAACAAGGATCAATCATCATTGAAGAATGAACGATGAAGAATGAACAAGGATCAATGATCAATGAAGAATGAACGATGATGAATTAATAAGGATCAATGATCAATGAAGAATGAACGATGAAGAATGAAAAAGTTTCAATGATCAATGACGAATGAACGATGAATAATGAACAAGGATCAATGATCAATGACGAATGAACGATGAAAAATTAACAAGGATCAACTATTAATGAAGAATTAACGATGAAGAATGAACAATGATCAATGATCATTGAAGAATGAACGATGAAGAATGAACAAGGATCCATGATCAATGAAGAATGAACGATGAAGAATGAACAAGGATCAATGATCAATGACGAATGAACGATGAAGAATGAATAAGGATGAATGATCAATGAAGAATGAACGATGAAGAATGAACAAGGATTAATGGTCAATGACGAATGAACGATGAAGAATGAACAAGGATCAATGATAAATGAAGAATGAACGATTGATGTAGGATCACCTACATCTGGTTCTGATGAACTAACACGGATCAATACCATGATTCATCATATGGAAGATGCTCAAATTCAAGGTTCAAATGTTAAGTCTTTTAATTTTGTAATCATGAACTAAATCTTCTTCTTTAATTTTTATTTTGTATTTTCATTTTTATAATGAAACAAAGTCTTAGAGATGATTAAGCCAGGTTTAGGATCAAGCTTAATCATGTCTCATGTTTAGTTAGTCGAGTTGTAATTTTTATTTTAGTGAGTCTAATATTTATTTTGCTCATGGGACGTCCTTTACAAAATTAAAACGCATGGATCAAAACAAGCAATCAGATTCTCCAAATTGAGCCGTTGCATTCTTCAAAACCAGCTGATTTACCACAGCCATATGTTTTGAAGATTGAGTGGGATTTTTATGATAATATCTCTTACAAATCAGCCACAAATAATCCCAAGAAGATAGAAGAGCTGATTTTCAAATCCCAAAGAAAAACTAGCTGTTAGAGACAACAAAACTAGCTGTTAGAGACAACAAAAAAAAATCAGCAAAAATCTCCTTGTTCTTTTACTAGCTGTTGCATTTTATTGCCATTTTGGTTGTACTGTCATTTTCAAAGTTTGTACTCATTGCTGAATGCTTTAGTATAAATAGGATGTATGAACTCTTGTAATAAACAACCTGATTTTTACATTCTGAATACAAAACAACCTTTGAGCAAATCCCTTTGTTCTCTCTTTGCAATTTACTTTAACTTGGATTGGTTTTAGTAAGTTGAAGTTCCTATGCTTTTCATTCTTTTGGCTTAAAGTTTGAATGTGTTCTTAGGAGCCCTTGGTTTTAATTTGTGGTGAATCTGTATCAAATTAATCCTTGGATCAGCCATTTTCAAGTTGTTCAATTCAACATATCTTTTCTTAGTTCTTCTTATTACAAAACCCACAAAAATCACAAAAAAAACATTTTACAATATCACCTACACTTTCAGCCTTAATTGCTGAATTTCGAAACCTCAAAACATACGTGTGCATATAGTTTGGTCCTTGTTCAAAACATAGTCAACCTATATCAACGATGAAGAATGAACAAGGATCAATGATCAATGTAGAATGAACGATGAAGTATGAACAAGGATCAATGAACGATTAAGAATGAACAAGGATCAATGATCAATGAAGAATGAACGATGAAAAATGAACAAGGATCAATGATCCATGAAGAATAAACGATGAAGAATGAACAAGGATCAATGATCAATGACGAATGAACGATGAAGAATGAACAAGGATCAATGATCAATCAAAAATGAACGATGAAGAATGAACAAGGATCAATGATCATTGAAGAATGAACGATGAAGAATGAACAAGTTTCAATGATCAATGATGAATGAACTATGAAGAATGAACAAGGATCAATGATCAATGACGAATGAACGATGAAAAATGAACAAGGATCAATTATTAATGAAGAATGGACGATGAAGAATGAACAAGGATCAATGATCATTGAAGAATGAACGATGAAGAATGAATAAGGATGAATGATCAATGAAGAATGAACGATGAAGAATGAACAAGGATTAATGGTCAATGACGAATGAACGATGAAGAATGAACAAGGATCAATGATCAATGAAGAATGAACGATGAAGAATGAACAAGGATCAATGATCCATGAAGAATAAACGATGAAGAATGAACAAGGATCAATGATCAATGACGAATGAACGATGAAGAATGAACAAGGATCAATGATCAATGAAGAATGAACGATAAAGAATGAACAAGGATCAATGATCAATGACGAATGAACGAAGAAGAATGAACAAGGATCAATGATCAATGAAAAATGAACGATGAAGAATGAACAAGGACCAATGATCATTGAAGAATGAACGATGAAGAATGAACAAGGATCAATGATCAATGAAGAATGAACAATGACGATTCAATAAGGATCAATTATCAATGAAGAATAAGCGATGAAGAATGAACAACGATCAATGATCCATGAAGAATAAACGATGAAGAATGAACAAGGATCAATGATCAATGACGAATGAACGATTAAGGATGAACAATGAAGTATGAACAAGGATCAATGAACGATTAAGAATGAACAAGGATCAATGATCAATGAAGAATGAACGATGAAGAATGAACAAGGATCAATCATCATTGAAGAATGAACGATGAAGAATGAACAAGGATCAATGATCAATGACGAATGAACGATGAAGAATGAATAAGGATGAATGATCAATGAAGAATGAACGATGAAGAATGAACAAGGATTAATGGTCAATGACGAATGAACGATGAAGAATGAACAAGGATCAATGATCAATGAAGAATGAACGATGAAGAATGAACAAGGATCAATGATCAATGTAGAATGAACGATGAAGAATGAACAAGGATCAATGATCAATGACGAATGAACGATGAAGAATGAACAAGGATCAATGATAAATGAAGAATGAACGATGAAGAATGAACAAGGATCAATGATCAATGACGAATGAACGATGAAGAATGAACAAGGATCAATGATCAATGAAGCATAAACGATGAAGAATGAACAAGGATCAATGATCAATGAAGAATGAACGATTAAGAATGAACAAGGATCAATGATCAATGTAGAATGAACGATGAAGAATGAACAACGATCAATGATCAATGACGAATGAACGATGAAGAGTGAATAAGGATCAATGATCAATGAAGAATGAACGATGAAGAATGAACAAGGATCAATGATCAATGAAGAATAAACGATTAAGGATGAACAAGGATCAATGATCAATGAAGAATGAACAAGGATCAATGATCCATGAAGAATAAACGATGAAGAATGAACAAGGATCAATGATCAATGACGAATGAACGATGAAGAATGAACAAGGATTAATGATCAATCAAAAATGAACGATGAAGAATGAACAAGGATCAATGATCATTGAAGAATGAACGATGAAGAATAAACAAGTTTCAATGATCAATGATGAATGAACTATGAAAAATGAACAAGGATCAATGATCAATGACGAATGAACGATGAAAAATGAACAAGGATCAATTATTAATGAAGAATGGACGATGAAGATTGAACAAGGATCAATGATCATTGAAGAATGAACGATGAAGAATGAATAAGGATGAATGATCCATGAAGAATGAACGATGAAGAATGAACAAGGATTAATGGTCAATGACGAATGAACGATGAAGAATGAACAAGGATCAATGATCAATGAAGAATGAACGATGAAGAATGAAAAAGGATCAATGATCCATGAAGAATAAACGATGAAGAATGAACAAGGATCAATGATCAATGACGAATGAACGATGAAGAATGAACAAGGATCAATGATCAATGAAGAATGAACGATAAAGAATGAACAAGGATCAATGATCAATGACGAATGAACGAAGAAGAATGAACAAGGATCAATGATCAATGAAAAATCAACGATGAAGAATGAACAAGGACCAATGATCATTGAAGAATGAACGATGAAGAATGAACAAGGATCAATGATCAATGAAGAATGAACAATGACGATTCGATAAGGATCAATTATCAATGAAGAATAAGCGATGAAGAATGAACAACGATCAATGATCCATGAAGAATAAACGATGAAGAATGAACAAGGATCAATGATCAATGACGAATGAACGATTAAGGATGAACAATGAAGTATGAACAAGGATCAATGAACGATTAAGAATGAACAAGGATCAATGATCAATGAAGAATGAACGATGAAGAATGAACAAGGATCAATCATCATTGAAGAATGAACGATGAAGAATGAACAAGGATCAATGATCAATGAAGAATGAACGATGATGAATTAATAAGGATCAATGATCAATGAAGAATGAACGATGAAGAATGAAAAAGTTTCAATGATCAATGACGAATGAACGATGAATAATGAACAAGGATCAATGATCAATGACGAATGAACGATGAAAAATTAACAAGGATCAATTATTAATGAAGAATGAACGATGAAGAATGAACAATGATCAATGATCATTGAAGAATGAACGATGAAGAATGAACAAGGATCCATGATCAATGAAGAATGAACGATGAAGAATGAACAAGGATCAATGATCAATGACGAATGAACGATGAAGAATGAATAAGGATGAATGATCAATGAAGAATGAACGATGAAGAATGAACAAGGATTAATGGTCAATGACGAATGAACGATGAAGAATGAACAAGGATCAATGATCAATGAAGAATGAACGATGAAGAATGAACAAGGATCAATGATCAATGACGAATGAACGATGAAGAATGAACAAGGATCAATGATCAATGAAGCATAAACGATTAAAAATGAACAAGGATCAATGATCAATGTAGAATGAACGATGAAGAATGAACAACGATCAATGATCAATGACGAATGAACGATGAAGAATGAATAAGGATCAATGATCAATGAAGAATGAACGATGAAGAATGAACAAGGATCAATGATCAATGAAGAATAAACGATTAAGGATGAACAAGGATCAATGATCAATGAAGAATGAACAAGGATCAATGATCCATGAAGAATAAACGATGAAGAATGAACAAGGATCAATGATCAATGACGAATGAACGATGAAGAATGAACAAGGATCAATGATCAATCAAAAATGAACGATGAAGAATGAACAAGGATCAATGATCATTGAAGAATGAACGATGAAGAATGAACAAGTTTCAATGATCAATGATGAATGAACTATGAAGAATGAACAAGGATCAATGATCAATGACGAATGAACGATGAAAAATGAACAAGGATCAATTATTAATGAAGAATGGACGATGAAGATTGAACAAGGATCAATGATCATTGAAGAATGAACGATGAAGAATGAATAAGGATGAATGATCAATGAAGAATGAACGATGAAGAATGAACAAGGATTAATGGTCAATGACGAATGAACGATGAAGAATGAACAAGGATCAATGATCAATGAAGAATGAACGATGAAGAATGAACAAGGATCAATGATCCATGAAGAATAAACGATGAAGAATGAACAAGGATCAATGATTAATGATGAATGAACGATGAAGAATGAACAAGGATCAATGATCAATGAAGAATGAACGATAAAGAATGAACAAGGATCAATGATCAATGACGAATGAACGAAGAAGAATGAACAAGGATCAATGATCAATGAAAAATGAACGATGAAGAATGAACAAGGACCAATGATCATTGAAGAATGAACGATGAAGAATGAACAAGGATCAATGATCAATGAAGAATGAACAATGACGATTCAATAAGGATCAATTATCAATGAAGAATAAGCGATGAAGAATGAACAACGATCAATGATCCATGAAGAATAAACGATGAAGAATGAACAAGGATCAATGATCAATGACGAATGAACGATTAAGGATGAACAATGAAGTATGAACAAGGATCAATGAACGATTAAGAATGCACAAGGATCAATGATCAATGAAGAATGAACGATGAAGAATGAACAAGGATCAATCATCATTGAAGAATGAACGATGAAGAATGAACAAGGATCAATGATCAATGAAGAATGAACGATGACGAATTAATAAGGATCAATGATCAATGAAGAATGAACGATGAAGAATGAAAAAGTTTCAATGATCAATGACGAATGAACGATGAATAATGAACAAGGATCAATGATCAATGACGAATGAACGATGAAAAATGAACAAGGATCAATTATTAATGAAGAATGAACGATGAAGAATGAACAATGATCAATGATCATTGAAGAATGAACGATGAAGAATGAACAAGGATCCATGATCAATGAAGAATGAACGATGAAGAATGAACAAGGATCAATGATCAATGACGAATGAACGATGAAGAATGAATAAGGATGAATGATCAATGAAGAATGAACGATGAAGAATGAACAAGGATTAATGGTCAATGACGAATGAACGATGAAGAATGAACAAGGATCAATGATAAATGAAGAATGAACGATTGATGTAGGATCACCTACATCTGGTTCTGATGAACTAACACGGATCAATACCATGATTCATCATATGGAAGATGCTCAAATTCAAGGTTCAAATGTTAAGTCTTTTAATTTTGTAATCATGAACTAAATCTTCTTCTTTAATTTTTATTTTGTATTTTCATTTTTATAATGAAACAAAGTCTTAGAGATGATTAAGCCAGGTTTAGGATCAAGCTTAATCATGTCTCATGTTTAGTTAGTCGAGTTGTAATTTTTATTTTATTGAGTCTAATATTTATTTTGCTCATGGGACGTCCTTTACAAAATTAAAACGCATGGATCAAAACAAGCAATCAGATTCTCCAAATTGAGCCGTTGCATTCTTCAAAACCAGCTGATTTACCACAGCCATATGTTTTGAAGATTGAGTGGGATTTTTATGATAATATCTTTTACAAATCAGCCACAAATAATCCCAAGAAGATAGAAGAGCTGATTTTCAAATCCCAAAGAAAAACTAGCTGTTGGAGACAACAAAACTAGCTGTTAGAGACAACAAAAAAAAATCAGCAAAAATCTCCTTGTTCTTTTACTAGCTGTTGCATTTTATTGCCATTTTGGTTGTACTGTCATTTTCAAAGTTTGTACTCATTGCTGAATGCTTTAGTATAAATAGGATGTATGAACTCTTGTAATAAACAACCTGATTTTTACATTCTGAATACAAAACAACCTTTGAGCAAATCCCTTTGTTCTCTCTTTGCAATTTACTTTAACTTGGATTGGTTTTAGTAAGTTGAAGTTCCTATGCTTTTCATTCTTTTGGCTTAAAGTTTGAATGTGTTCTTAGGAGCCCTTGGTTTTAATTTGTGGTGAATCTGTATCAAATTAATCCTTGGATCAGCCATTTTCAAGTTGTTCAATTCAACATATCTTTTCTTAGTTCTTCTTATTACAAAACCCACAAAAATCACAAAAAAAACATTTTACAATATCACCTACACTTTCAGCCTTAATTGCTGAATTTCGAAACCTCAAAACATACGTGTGCATATAGTTTGGTCCTTGTTCAAAACATAGTCAACCTATATCAACGATGAAGAATGAACAAGGATCAATGATCAATGTAGAATGAACGATGAAGTATGAACAAGGATCAATGAACGATTAAGAATGAACAAGGATCAATGATCAATGAAGAATGAACGATGAAGAATGAACAAGGATCAATGATCCATGAAGAATAAACGATGAAGAATGAACAAGGATCAATGATCAATGACGAATGAACGATGAAGAATGAACAAGGATCAATGATCAATCAAAAATGAACGATGAAGAATGAACAAGGATCAATGATCATTGAAGAATGAACGATGAAGAATGAACAAGTTTCAATGATCAATGATGAATGAACTATGAAGAATGAACAAGGATCAATGATCAATGACGAATGAACGATGAAAAATGAACAAGGATCAATTATTAATGAAGAATGGACGATGAAGAATGAACAAGGATCAATGATCATTGAAGAATGAACGATGAAGAATGAATAAGGATGAATGATCAATGAAGAATGAACGATGAAGAATGAACAAGGATTAATGGTCAATGACGAATGAACGATGAAGAATGAACAAGGATCAATGATCAATGAAGAATGAACGATGAAGAATGAACAAGGATCAATGATCCATGAAGAATAAACGATGAAGAATGAACAAGGATCAATGATCAATGACGAATGAACGATGAAGAATGAACAAGGATCAATGATCAATGAAGAATGAACGATAAAGAATGAACAAGGATCAATGATCAATGACGAATGAACGAAGAAGAATGAACAAGGATCAATGATCAATGAAAAATGAACGATGAAGAATGAACAAGGACCAATGATCATTGAAGAATGAACGATGAAGAATGAACAAGGATCAATGATCAATGAAGAATGAACAATGACGATTCAATAAGGATCAATTATCAATGAAGAATAAGCGATGAAGAATGAACAACGATCAATGATCCATGAAGAATAAACGATGAAGAATGAACAAGGATCAATGATCAATGACGAATGAACGATTAAGGATGAACAATGAAGTATGAACAAGGATCAATGAACGATTAAGAATGAACAAGGATCAATGATCAATGAAGAATGAACGATGAAGAATGAACAAGGATCAATCATCATTGAAGAATGAACGATGAAGAATGAACAAGGATCAATGATCAATGAAGAATGAACGATGATGAATTAATAAGGATCAATGATCAATGAAGAATGAACGATGAAGAATGAAAAAGTTTCAATGATCAATGACGAATGAACGATGAATAATGAACAAGGATCAATGATCAATGACGAATGAACGATGAAAAATTAACAAGGATCAATTATTAATGAAGAATGAACGATGAAGAATGAACAATGATCAATGATCATTGAAGAATGAACGATGAAGAATGAACAAGGATCCATGATCAATGAAGAATGAACGATGAAGAATGAACAAGGATCAATGATCAATGACGAATGAACGATGAAGAATGAATAAGGATGAATGATCAATGAAGAATGAACGATGAAGAATGAACAAGGATTAATGGTCAATGACGAATGAACGATGAAGAATGAACAAGGATCAATGATCAATGAAGAATGAACGATGAAGAATGAACAAGGATCAATGATCAATGTAGAATGAACGATGAAGAATGAACAAGGATCAATGATCAATGACGAATGAACGATGAAGAATGAACAAGGATCAATGATAAATGAAGAATGAACGATGAAGAATGAACAAGGATCAATGATCAATGACGAATGAACGATGAAGAATGAACAAGGATCAATGATCAATGAAGCATAAACGATGAAGAATGAACAAGGATCAATGATCAATGAAGAATGAACGATTAAGAATGAACAAGGATCAATGATCAATGTAGAATGAACGATGAAGAATGAACAACGATCAATGATCAATGACGAATGAACGATGAAGAGTGAATAAGGATCAATGATCAATGAAGAATGAACGATGAAGAATGAACAAGGATCAATGATCAATGAAGAATAAACGATTAAGGATGAACAAGGATCAATGATCAATGAAGAATGAACAAGGATCAATGATCCATGAAGAATAAACGAAGAAGAATGAACAAGGATCAATGATCAATGACGAATGAACGATGAAGAATGAACAAGGATCAATGATCAATCAAAAATGAACGATGAAGAATGAACAAGGATCAATGATCATTGAAGAATGAACGATGAAGAATGAACAAGTTTCAATGATCAATGATGAATGAACTATGAAGAATGAACAAGGATCAATGATCAATGACGAATGAACGATGAAAAATGAACAAGGATCAATTATTAATGAAGAATGGACGATGAAGATTGAACAAGGATCAATGATCATTGAAGAATGAACGATGAAGAATGAATAAGGATGAATGATCCATGAAGAATGAACGATGAAGAATGAACAAGGATTAATGGTCAATGACGAATGAACGATGAAGAATGAACAAGGATCAATGATCAATGAAGAATGAACGATGAAGAATGAACAAGGATCAATGATCCATGAAGAATAAACGATGAAGAATGAACAAGGATCAATGATCAATGACGAATGAACGATGAAGAATGAACAAGGATCAATGATCAATGAAGAATGAACGATAAAGAATGAACAAGGATCAATGATCAATGACGAATGAACGAAGAAGAATGAACAAGGATCAATGATCAATGAAAAATCAACGATGAAGAATGAACAAGGACCAATGATCATTGAAGAATGAACGATGAAGAATGAACAAGGATCAATGATCAATGAAGAATGAACAATGACGATTCGATAAGGATCAATTATCAATGAAGAATAAGCGATGAAGAATGAACAACGATCAATGATCCATGAAGAATAAACGATGAAGAATGAACAAGGATCAATGATCAATGACGAATGAACGATTAAGGATGAACAATGAAGTATGAACAAGGATCAATGAACGATTAAGAATGAACAAGGATCAATGATCAATGAAGAATGAACGATGAAGAATGAACAAGGATCAATCATCATTGAAGAATGAACGATGAAGAATGAACAAGGATCAATGATCAATGAAGAATGAACGATGATGAATTAATAAGGATCAATGATCAATGAAGAATGAACGATGAAGAATGAAAAAGTTTCAATGATCAATGACGAATGAACGATGAATAATGAACAAGGATCAATGATCAATGACGAATGAACGATGAAAAATTAACAAGGATCAATTATTAATGAAGAATGAACGATGAAGAATGAACAATGATCAATGATCATTGAAGAATGAACGATGAAGAATGAACAAGGATCCATGATCAATGAAGAATGAACGATGAAGAATGAACAAGGATCAATGATCAATGACGAATGAACGATGAAGAATGAATAAGGATGAATGATCAATGAAGAATGAACGATGAAGAATGAACAAGGATTAATGGTCAATGACGAATGAACGATGAAGAATGAACAAGGATCAATGATCAATGAAGAATGAACGATGAAGAATGAACAAGGATCAATGATCAATGACGAATGAACGATGAAGAATGAACAAGGATCAATGATCAATGAAGCATAAACGATGAAGAATGAACAAGGATCAATGATCAATGAAGAATGAACGATTAAAAATGAACAAGGATCAATGATCAATGTAGAATGAACGATGAAGAATGAACAACGATCAATGATCAATGACGAATGAACGATGAAGAATGAATAAGGATCAATGATCAATGAAGAATGAACGATGAAGAATGAACAAGGATCAATGATCAATGAAGAATAAACGATTAAGGATGAACAAGGATCAATGATCAATGAAGAATGAACAAGGATCAATGATCCATGAAGAATAAACGATGAAGAATGAACAAGGATCAATGATCAATGACGAATGAACGATGAAGAATGAACAAGGATCAATGATCAATCAAAAATGAACGATGAAGAATGAACAAGGATCAATGATCATTGAAGAATGAACGATGAAGAATGAACAAGTTTCAATGATCAATGATGAATGAACTATGAAGAATGAACAAGGATCAATGATCAATGACGAATGAACGATGAAAAATGAACAAGGATCAATTATTAATGAAGAATGGACGATGAAGATTGAACAAGGATCAATGATCATTGAAGAATGAACGATGAAGAATGAATAAGGATGAATGATCAATGAAGAATGAACGATGAAGAATGAACAAGGATTAATGGTCAATGACGAATGAACGATGAAGAATGAACAAGGATCAATGATCAATGAAGAATGAACGATGAAGAATGAACAAGGATCAATGATCCATGAAGAATAAACGATGAAGAATGAACAAGGATCAATGATTAATGATGAATGAACGATGAAGAATGAACAAGGGTCAATGATCAATGAAGAATGAACGATAAAGAATGAACAAGGATCAATGATCAATGACGAATGAACGAAGAAGAATGAACAAGGATCAATGATCAATGAAAAATGAACGATGAAGAATGAACAAGGACCAATGATCATTGAAGAATGAACGATGAAGAATGAACAAGGATCAATGATCAATGAAGAATGAACAATGACGATTCAATAAGGATCAATTATCAATGAAGAATAAGCGATGAAGAATGAACAACGATCAATGATCCATGAAGAATAAACGATGAAGAATGAACAAGGATCAATGATCAATGACGAATGAACGATTAAGGATGAACAATGAAGTATGAACAAGGATCAATGAACGATTAAGAATGCACAAGGATCAATGATCAATGAAGAATGAACGATGAAGAATGAACAAGGATCAATCATCATTGAAGAATGAACGATGAAGAATGAACAAGGATCAATGATCAATGAAGAATGAACGATGATGAATTAATAAGGATCAATGATCAATGAAGAATGAACGATGAAGAATGAAAAAGTTTCAATGATCAATGACGAATGAACGATGAATAATGAACAAGGATCAATGATCAATGACGAATGAACGATGAAAAATTAACAAGGATCAATTATTAATGAAGAATGAACGATGAAGAATGAACAATGATCAATGATCATTGAAGAATGAACGATGAAGAATGAACAAGGATCCATGATCAATGAAGAATGAACGATGAAGAATGAACAAGGATCAATGATCAATGACGAATGAACGATGAAGAATGAATAAGGATGAATGATCAATGAAGAATGAACGATGAAGAATGAACAAGGATTAATGGTCAATGACGAATGAACGATGAAGAATGAACAAGGATCAATGATCAATGAAGAATGAACGATGAAGAATGAATAAGGATCAATGATCAATGACGAATGAACGATTAAGAATGAACAAGGATCAATGATCAATGAAGCATAAACGATGAAGAATGAACAAGGATCAATGATCAATGAAGAATGAACGATGAAGAATGAACAAGGATCAATGATCAATGACGAATGAACGATGAAGAATGAACAAGGATCAATGATCAATGAAGCATAAACGATGAAGAATGAACAAGGATCAATGATCAATGAAGAATGAACGATTAAGAATGAACAAGGATCAATGATCAATGTAGAATGAACGATGAAGAATGAACAACGATCAATGATCAATGACGAATGAACGATGAAGAGTGAATAAGGATCAATGATCAATGAAGAATGAACGATGAAGAATGAACAAGGATCAATGATCAATGAAGAATAAACGATTAAGGATGAACAAGGATCAATGATCAATGAAGAATGAACAAGGATCAATGATCCATGAAGAATAAACGATGAAGAATGAACAAGGATCAATGATCAATGACGAATGAACGATGAAGAATGAACAAGGATCAATGATCAATCAAAAATGAACGATGAAGAATGAACAAGGATCAATGATCATTGAAGAATGAACGATGAAGAATGAACAAGTTTCAATAATCAATGATGAATGAACTATGAAGAATGAACAAGGATCAATGATCAATGACGAATGAACGATGAAAAATGAACAAGGATCAATTATTAATGAAGAATGGACGATGAAGATTGAACAAGGATCAATGATCATTGAAGAATGAACGATGAAGAATGAATAAGGATGAATGATCCATGAAGAATGAACGATGAAGAATGAACAAGGATTAATGGTCAATGACGAATGAACGATGAAGAATGAACAAGGATCAATGATCAATGAAGAATGAACGATGAAGAATGAACAAGGATCAATGATCCATGAAGAATAAACGATGAAGAATGAACAAGGATCAATGATCAATGACGAATGAACGATGAAGAATGAACAAGGATCAATGATCAATGAAGATTGAACGATAAAGAATGAACAAGGATCAATGATCAATGACGAATGAACGAAGAAGAATGAACAAGGATCAATGATCAATGAAAAATGAACGATGAAGAATGAACAAGGACCAATGATCATTGAAGAATGAACGATGAAGAATGAACAAGGATCAATGATCAATGAACAATGAACAATGACGATTCAATAAGGATCAATTATCAATGAAGAATAAGCGATGAAGAATGAACAACGATCAATGATCCATGAAGAATAAACGATGAAGAATGAACAAGGATCAATGATCAATGACGAATGAACGATTAAGGATGAACAATGAAGTATGAACAAGGATCAATGAACGATTAAGAATGAACAAGGATCAATGATCAATGAAGAATGAAAGATGAAGAATGAACAAGGATCAATCATCATTGAAGAATGAACGATGAAGAATGAACAAGGATCAATGATCAATGAAGAATGAACGATGATGAATTAATAAGGATCAATGATCAATGAAGAATGAACGATGAAGAATGAAAAAGTTTCAATGATCAATGACGAATGAACGATGAATAATGAACAAGGATCAATGATCAATGACGAATGAACGATGAAAAATTAACAAGGATCAATTATTAATGAAGAATGAACGATGAAGAATGAACAATGATCAATGATCATTGAAGAATGAACGATGAAGAATGAACAAGGATCCATGATCAATGAAGAATGAACGATGAAGAATGAACAAGGATCAATGATCAATGACGAATGAACGATGAAGAATGAATAAGGATGAATGATCAATGAAGAATGAACGATGAAGAATGAACAAGGATTAATGGTCAATGACGAATGAACGATGAAGAATGAACAAGGATCAATGATCAATGAAGAATGAACGATGAAGAATGAACAAGGATCAATGATCAATGTAGAATGAACGATGAAGAATGAACAAGGATCAATGATCAATGACGAATGAACGATGAAGAATGAACAAGGATCAATGATAAATGAAGAATGAACGATGAAGAATGAACAAGGATCAATGATCAATGACGAATGAACGATGAAGAATGAACAAGGATCAATGATCAATGAAGCATAAACGATGAAGAATGAACAAGGATCAATGATCAATGAAGAATGAACGATTAAGAATGAACAAGGATCAATGATCAATGTAGAATGAACGATGAAGAATGAACAACGATCAATGATCAATGACGAATGAACGATGAAGAGTGAATAAGGATCAATGATCAATGAAGAATGAACGATGAAGAATGAACAAGGATCAATGATCAATGAAGAATAAACGATTAAGGATGAACAAGGATCAATGATCAATGAAGAATGAACAAGGATCAATGATCCATGAAGAATAAACGATGAAGAATGAACAAGGATCAATGATCAATGACGAATGAACGATGAAGAATGAACAAGGATCAATGATCAATCAAAAATGAACGATGAAGAATGAACAAGGATCAATGATCATTGAAGAATGAACGATGAAGAATGAACAAGTTTCAATGATCAATGATGAATGAACTATGAAGAATGAACAAGGATCAATGATCAATGACGAATGAACGATGAAAAATGAACAAGGATCAATTATTAATGAAGAATGGACGATGAAGATTGAACAAGGATCAATGATCATTGAAGAATGAACGATGAAGAATGAATAAGGATGAATGATCCATGAAGAATGAACGATGAAGAATGAACAAGGATTAATGGTCAATGACGAATGAACGATGAAGAATGAACAAGGATCAATGATCAATGAAGAATGAACGATGAAGAATGAACAAGGATCAATGATCCATGAAGAATAAACGATGAAGAATGAACAAGGATCAATGATCAATGACGAATGAACGATGAAGAATGAACAAGGATCAATGATCAATGAAGAATGAACGATAAAGAATGAACAAGGATCAATGATCAATGACGAATGAACGAAGAAGAATGAACAAGGATCAATGATCAATGAAAAATCAACGATGAAGAATGAACAAGGACCAATGATCATTGAAGAATGAACGATGAAGAATGAACAAGGATCAATGATCAATGAAGAATGAACAATGACGATTCGATAAGGATCAATTATCAATGAAGAATAAGCGATGAAGAATGAACAACGATCAATGATCCATGAAGAATAAACGATGAAGAATGAACAAGGATCAATGATCAATGACGAATGAACGATTAAGGATGAACAATGAAGTATGAACAAGGATCAATGAACGATTAAGAATGAACAAGGATCAATGATCAATGAAGAATGAACGATGAAGAATGAACAAGGATCAATCATCATTGAAGAATGAACGATGAAGAATGAACAAGGATCAATGATCAATGAAGAATGAACGATGATGAATTAATAAGGATCAATGATCAATGAAGAATGAACGATGAAGAATGAAAAAGTTTCAATGATCAATGACGAATGAACGATGAATAATGAACAAGGATCAATGATCAATGACGAATGAACGATGAAAAATTAACAAGGATCAATTATTAATGAAGAATGAACGATGAAGAATGAACAATGATCAATGATCATTGAAGAATGAACGATGAAGAATGAACAAGGATCCATGATCAATGAAGAATGAACGATGAAGAATGAACAAGGATCAATGATCAATGACGAATGAACGATGAAGAATGAATAAGGATGAATGATCAATGAAGAATGAACGATGAAGAATGAACAAGGATTAATGGTCAATGACGAATGAACGATGAAGAATGAACAAGGATCAATGATCAATGAAGAATGAACGATGAAGAATGAACAAGGATCAATGATCAATGACGAATGAACGATGAAGAATGAACAAGGATCAATGATCAATGAAGCATAAACGATGAAGAATGAACAAGGATCAATGATCAATGAAGAATGAACGATTAAAAATGAACAAGGATCAATGATCAATGTAGAATGAACGATGAAGAATGAACAACGATCAATGATCAATGACGAATGAACGATGAAGAATGAATAAGGATCAATGATCAATGAAGAATGAACGATGAAGAATGAACAAGGATCAATGATCAATGAAGAATAAACGATTAAGGATGAACAAGGATCAATGATCAATGAAGAATGAACAAGGATCAATGATCCATGAAGAATAAACGATGAAGAATGAACAAGGATCAATGATCAATGACGAATGAACGATGAAGAATGAACAAGGATCAATGATCAATCAAAAATGAACGATGAAGAATGAACAAGGATCAATGATCATTGAAGAATGAACGATGAAGAATGAACAAGTTTCAATGATCAATGATGAATGAACTATGAAGAATGAACAAGGATCAATGATCAATGACGAATGAACGATGAAAAATGAACAAGGATCAATTATTAATGAAGAATGGACGATGAAGATTGAACAAGGATCAATGATCATTGAAGAATGAACGATGAAGAATGAATAAGGATGAATGATCAATGAAGAATGAACGATGAAGAATGAACAAGGATTAATGGTCAATGACGAATGAACGATGAAGAATGAACAAGGATCAATGATCAATGAAGAATGAACGATGAAGAATGAACAAGGATCAATGATCCATGATGAATAAACGATGAAGAATGAACAAGGATCAATGATTAATGATGAATGAACGATGAAGAATGAACAAGGGTCAATGATCAATGAAGAATGAACGATAAAGAATGAACAAGGATCAATGATCAATGACGAATGAACGAAGAAGAATGAACAAGGATCAATGATCAATGAAAAATGAACGATGAAGAATGAACAAGGACCAATGATCATTGAAGAATGAACGATGAAGAATGAACAAGGATCAATGATCAATGAAGAATGAACAATGACGATTCAATAAGGATCAATTATCAATGAAGAATAAGCGATGAAGAATGAACAACGATCAATGATCCATGAAGAATAAACGATGAAGAATGAACAAGGATCAATGATCAATGACGAATGAACCATTAAGGATGAACAATGAAGTATGAACAAGGATCAATGAACGATTAAGAATGCACAAGGATCAATGATCAATGAAGAATGAACGATGAAGAATGAACAAGGATCAATCATCATTGAAGAATGAACGATGAAGAATGAACAAGGATCAATGATCAATGAAGAATGAACGATGATGAATTAATAAGGATCAATGATCAATGAAGAATGAACGATGAAGAATGAAAAAGTTTCAATGATCAATGACGAATGAACGATGAATAATGAACAAGGATCAATGATCAATGACGAATGAACGATGAAAAATTAACAAGGATCAATTATTAATGAAGAATGAACGATGAAGAATGAACAATGATCAATGATCATTGAAGAATGAACGATGAAGAATGAACAAGGATCCATGATCAATGAAGAATGAACGATGAAGAATGAACAAGGATCAATGATCAATGACGAATGAACGATGAAGAATGAATAAGGATGAATGATCAATGAAGAATGAACGATGAAGAATGAACAAGGATTAATGGTCAATGACGAATGAACGATGAAGAATGAACAAGGATCAATGATCAATGAAGAATGAACGATGAAGAATGAATAAGGATCAATGATCAATGACGAATGAACGATTAAGAATGAACAAGGATCAATGATCAATGAAGCATAAACGATGAAGAATGAACAAGGATCAATGATCAATGAAGAATGAACGATGAAGAATGAACAAGGATCAATGATCAATGACGAATGAACGATGAAGAATGAACAAGGATCAATGATCAATGAAGCATAAACGATGAAGAATGAACAAGGATCAATGATCAATGAAGAATGAACGATTAAGAATGAACAAGGATCAATGATCAATGTAGAATGAACGATGAAGAATGAACAACGATCAATGATCAATGACGAATGAACGATGAAGAGTGAATAAGGATCAATGATCAATGAAGAATGAACGATGAAGAATGAACAAGGATCAAAGATCAATGAAGAATAAACGATTAAGGATGAACAAGGATCAATGATCAATGAAGAATGAACAAGGATCAATGATCCATGAAGAATAAACGATGAAGAATGAACAAGGATCAATGATCAATGACGAATGAACGATGAAGAATGAACAAGGATCAATGATCAATCAAAAATGAACGATGAAGAATGAACAAGGATCAATGATCATTGAAGAATGAACGATGAAGAATGAACAAGTTTCAATAATCAATGATGAATGAACTATGAAGAATGAACAAGGATCCATGATCAATGACGAATGAACGATGAAAAATGAACAAGGATCAATTATTAATGAAGAATGGACGATGAAGATTGAACAAGGATCAATGATCATTGAAGAATGAACGATGAAGAATGAATAAGGATGAATGATCCATGAAGAATGAACGATGAAGAATGAACAAGGATTAATGGTCAATGACGAATGAACGATGAAGAATGAACAAGGATCAATGATCAATGAAGAATGAACGATGAAGAATGAACAAGGATCAATGATCCATGAAGAATAAACGATGAAGAATGAACAAGGATCAATGATCAATGACGAATGAACGATGAAGAATGAACAAGGATCAATGATCAATGAAGAATGAACGATAAAGAATGAACAAGGATCAATGATCAATGACGAATGAACGAAGAAGAATGAACAAGGATCAATGATCAATGAAAAATGAACGATGAAGAATGAACAAGGACCAATGATCATTGAAGAATGAACGATGAAGAATGAACAAGGATCAATGATCAATGAAGAATGAACAATGACGATTCAATAAGGATCAATTATCAATGAAGAATAAGCGATGAAGAATGAACAACGATCAATGATCCATGAAGAATAAACGATGAAGAATGAACAAGGATCAATGATCAATGACGAATGAACGATTAAGGATGAACAATGAAGTATGAACAAGGATCAATGAACGATTAAGAATGAACAAGGATCAATGATCAATGAAGAATGAACGATGAAGAATGAACAAGGATCAATCATCATTGAAGAATGAACGATGAAGAATGAACAAGGATCAATGATCAATGAAGAATGAACGATGATGAATTAATAAGGATCAATGATCAATGAAGAATGAACGATGAAGAATGAAAAAGTTTCAATGATCAATGACGAATGAACGATGAATAATGAACAAGGATCAATGATCAATGACGAATGAACGATGAAAAATTAACAAGGATCAATTATTAATGAAGAATGAACGATGAAGAATGAACAATGATCAATGATCATTGAAGAATGAACGATGAAGAATGAACAAGGATCCATGATCAATGAAGAATGAACGATGAAGAATGAACAAGGATCAATGATCAATGACGAATGAACGATGAAGAATGAATAAGGATGAATGATCAATGAAGAATGAACGATGAAGAATGAACAAGGATTAATGGTCAATGACGAATGAACGATGAAGAATGAACAAGGATCAATGATCAATGAAGAATGAACGATGAAGAATGAACAAGGATCAATGATCAATGACGAATGAACGATGAAGAATGAACAAGGATCAATGATCAATGAAGCATAAACGATGAAGAATGAACAAGGATCAATGATCAATGAAGAATGAACGATTAAGAATGAACAAGGATCAATGATCAATGTAGAATGAACGATGAAGAATGAACAACGATCAATGATCAATGACGAATGAACGATGAAGAATGAATAAGGATCAATGATCAATGAAGAATGAACGATGAAGAATGAACAAGGATCAATGATCAATGAAGAATAAACGATTAAGGATGAACAAGGATCAATGATCAATGAAGAATGAACGATGAAGAATGAAAAAGGATTAATGGTCAATGACGAATGAACGATGAAGAATGAACAAGGATCAATGATCAATGAACAATGAACGATGAAGAATGAACAAGGATCAATGATCAATGTAGAATGAACAATGAAGTATGAACAAGGATCAATGAACGATTAAGAATGAACAAGGATCAATGATCAATGAAGAATGAACGATGAAGAATGAACAAGGATCAATGATCATTGAAGAATGAACGATGAAGAATGAACAAGGATCAATGATCAATGAAGAATGAACGATGACGAATTAAAAAGGATCAATGATCAATGAAGAATGAACGATGAAGAATGAAAAAGTTTCAATGATCAATGACGAATGAACGATGAAGAATGAACAAGGATCAATGATCAATGACGAATGAACGATGAAAAATGAACAAGGATCAATTATTAATGAAGAATGAACGATGAAGAATGAACAATGATCAATGATCATTGAAGAATGAACGATGAAGAATGAACAAGGATCCATGATCAATGAAGAATGAACGATGAAGAATGAACAAGGATCAATGATCAATGACGAATGAACGATCAAGAATGAATAAGGATGAATGATCAATGAAGAATGAACGATGAAGAATGAACAAGGATTAATGGTCAATGACGAATGAACGATGAAGAATGAACAAGGATCAATGATCAATGAAGAATGAACGATGAAGAATGAACAAGGATCAATGATCAATGTAGAATGAACGATGAAGTATGAACAAGGATCAATGAACGATTAAGAATGAACAAGGATCAATGATCAATGAAGAATGAACGATGAAGAATGAACAAGGATCAATGATCCATGAAGAATAAACGATGAAGAATGAACAAGGATCAATGATCAATGACGAATGAACGATGAAGAATGAACAAGGATCAATGATCAATCAAAAATGAACGATGAAGAATGAACATGGATCAATGATCATTGAAGAATGAACGATGAAGAATGAACAAGTTTCAATGATCAATGATGAATGAACTATGAAGAATGAACAAGGATCAATGATCAATGACGAATGAACGATGAAAAATGAACAAGGATCAATTATTAATGAAGAATGAACGATGAAGAATGAACAAGGATCAATGATCATTGAAGAATGAACGATGAAGAATGAATAAGGATGAATGATCAATGAAGAATGAACGATGAAGAATGAACAAGGATTAATGGTCAATGACGAATGAACGATGAAGAATGAACAAGGATCAATGATCAATGAAGAATGAACGATGAAGAATCAACAAGGATCAATGATCAATGTAGAATGAACGATGAAGAATGAACAAGGATCAATGAACGATTAAGAATGAACAAGGATCAATGATCAATGAAGAATGAACGATGAAGAATGAACAAGGATCAATGATCCATGAAGAATAAACGATGTAGAATGAACAAGGATCATTGATCAATGACGAATGAACGATGAAGAATGAACAAGGATCAATGATCAATCAAGAATGAACGATGAAGAATGAACAAGGATCAATGATCATTGAAGAATGAACGAAGAAGAATGAACAAGTTTCAATGATCAATGACGAATGAACTATGAAGAATGAACAAGGATCAATGATCAATGACGAATGAACGATGAAAAATGAACAAGGATCAATTATTAATGAAGAATGAACGATGAAGAATGAACAAGGATCAATGATCATTGAAGAATGAACGATGAAGAATGAACAAGGATCAATGATCAATGAAGAATGAACGATGAAGAATGAACGATGAAGAATGATCAATGAAGAATGAACGATGAAGAATGAACAAGGATCAATGATCAATGTAGAATGAACGATGAAGAATGAACAAGGATCAATGATCAATGAAGAATGAACGATTAAGAATGAACAAGGATCAACGATCAATGAAGAATGAACGATGAAGAATGAACAAGGATCAATGATCCATGAAGAATAAACGATGAAGAATGAACAAGGATCAATGATCAATGACGAATGAACGATGAAGAATGAACAAGGATCATTGATCAATGAAGAATGAACGATAAAGAATGAACAAGGATCAATGATCAATGACGAATGAACGAAGAAGAATGAACAAGGATCAATGATCAATGAAAAATGAACGAAGAAGAATGAACAAGGACCAATGATCATTGAAGAATGAACGATGAAGAATGAACAAGGATCAATGATCAATGAAGAATGAACAATGACGATTCAATAAGGATCAATTATCAATGAAGAATAAGCGATGAAGAATGAACAACGATCAATGATCCATGAAGAATAAACGATGAAGAATGAACAAGGATCAATGATCAATGACGAATGAACGATTAAGGATGAACAATGAAGTATGAACAAGGATCAATGAACGATTAAGAATGAACAAGGATCAATGATCAATGAAGAATGAACGATGAAGAATGAACTAGGATCAATCATCATTGAAGAATGAACGATGAAGAATGAACAAGGATCAATGATCAATGAAGAATGAACGATGATGAATTAATAAGGATCAATGATCAATGAAGAATGAACGATGAAGAATGAAAAAGTTTCAATGATCAATGACGAATGAACGATGAAGAATGAACAAGGATCAATGATCAATGACGAATGAACGATGAAAAATTAACAAGGATCAATTATTAATGAAGAATGAACGATGAAGAATGAACAATGATCAATGATCATTGAAGAATGAACGATGAAGAATGAACAAGGATCCATGATCAATGAAGAATGAACGATGAAGAATGAACAAGGATCAATGATCAATGACGAATGAACGATGAAGAATGAATAAGGATGAATGATAAATGATGAATGAACGATGAAGAATGAACAAGGATCAATGATCAATAACGAATGAACGATGAAGAATGAACAAGGATCAATAATCAATGACGAATGAACGATGAAGAATGAACAAGGATCAATGATCAATGAAGCATAAACGATGAAGAATGAACAAGGATCAATGATCAATGAAGAATGAACGATTAAGAATGAACAAGGATCAATGATCAATGTAGAATGAACGATGAAGAATGAACAACGATCAATGATCAATGACGAATGAACGATGAAGAATGAATAAGGATCAATGATCAATGAAGAATGAACGATGAAGAATGAACAAGGATCAATGATCAATGAAGAATAAACGATTAAGGATGAACAAGGATCAATGATCAATGAAGAATGAACGATGAAGAATGAAAAAGGATTAATGGTCAATGACGAATGAACGATGAAGAATGAACAAGGATCAATGATCAATGAACAATGAACGATGAAGAATGAACAAGGATCAATGATCAATGTAGAATGAACAATGAAGTATGAACAAGGATCAATGAACGATTAAGAATGAACAAGGATCAATGATCAATGAAGAATGAACGATGAAGAATGAACAAGGATCAATGATCATTGAAGAATGAACGATGAAGAATGAACAAGGATCAATGATCAATGAAGAATGAACGATGACGAATTAAAAAGGATCAATGATCAATGAAGAATGAACGATGAAGAATGAAAAAGTTTCAATGATCAATGACGAATGAACGATGAAAAATGAACAAGGATCAATTATTAATGAAGCATGAACGATGAAGAATGAACAATGATCAATGATCATTGAAGAATGAACGATGAAGAATGAACAAGGATCCATGATCAATGAAGAATGAACGATGAAGAATGAACAAGGATCAATGATCAATGACGAATGAACGATGAAGAATGAATAAGGATGAACGATCAATGAAGAATGAACGATGAAGAATGAACAAGGATTAATGGTCAATGACGAATGAACGATGAAGAATGAACAAGGATCAATGATCAATGAAGAATGAACGATGAAGAATGAACAAGGATCAATGATCAATGTAGAATGAACGATGAAGTATGAACAAGGATCAATGAACGATTAAGAATGAACAAGGATCAATGATCAATGAAGAATGAACGATGAAGAATGAACAAGGATCAATGATCCATGAAGAATAAACGATGAAGAATGAACAAGGATCAATGATCAATGACGAATGAACGATGAAGAATGAACAAGGATCAATGATCAATCAAAAATGAACGATGAAGAATGAACAAGGATCAATGATCATTGAAGAATGAACGATGAAGAATGAACAAGTTTCAATGATCAATGATGAATGAACTATGAAGAATGAACAAGGATCAATGATCAATGTAGAATGAACGATGAAGTATGAACAAGGATCAATGAACGATTAAGAATGAACAAGGTTCAATGATCAATGAAGAATGAACGATGTAGAATGAACAAGGATCAATGATCCATGAAGAATAAACGATGAAGAATGAACAAGGATCAATGATCAATGACGAATGAACGATGAAGAATGAACAAGGATCAATGATCAATGAAGAATGAACGATGAAGAATGAACAAGGATCAATGATCCATGAAGAATAAACGATGAATAATGAACAAGGATCAATGATCAATGACGAATGAACGATGAAGAATGAACAAGGATCAATCATCAATGAAGAATGAACGATAAAGAATGAACAAGGATCAATGATCAATGAAGAATGAATGATGAAGAATGAACAAGTATCAATGATCAATGACGAATGAACGATGAAGAATGAACAAGGATCAATGATCAATGAAAAATGAACGATGAAGAATGAACAAGGACCAATGATCATTGAAGAATGAACGATGAAGAATGAACAAGGATCAATGATCAATGAAGAATGAACGATGACGATTCAATAAGGATCAATTATCAATGAAGAATAAACGATGAAGAATGAACAACGATCAATGATCCATGAATAATAAACGATGAAGAATGAACAAAGATCAATGATCAATGACGAATGAACGATGAAGAATTAAAAAGGATCAATGATCAATGAAGCATAAACGATGAAGAATGGACAAGGATCAATGATCAATGTAGAATGAAAGATAAAGAATAAACAAGGATCAATGATCAATGAAGAATGAACGTTGAAGAATGAACAAGGATCAATGGTCAATGAAGAATGAACGATTAAGAATGAACAAGGATCAATGATCAATGTAGAATGAACGATGAAGAATGAACAAGGATCAATGATCAATGACGAATGAACGATGAAGAACGAACAAGGATCAATGATCAATGAAAAATGAACGATTAAGAATGAACAAGGACCAATGATCAATGACGAATGAACGATGAAGAATGAACAAGGATCAATGATCAATGAACAATGAACAATGACGATTCAATAAGGATCAATTATCAATGAAGAATAAGCGATGAAGAATGAACAAAGATCAATGATCCATGAAGAATAAACGATGAAGAATGAACAAGGATCAATGATCAATGACGAATGAACGATTAAGGATGAACAATGAAGTATGAACAAGGATCAATGAACGATTAAGAATGAACAAGGATCAATGATCAATGAAGAATGAACGATGAAGAATGAACAAGGATCAATCATCATTGAAGAATGAACGATGAAGAATGAACAAGGATCAATGATCAATGAAGAATGAACGATGATGAATTAATAAGGATCAATGATCAATGAAGAATGAACGATGAAGAATGAAAAAGTTTCAATGATCAATGACGAATGAACGATGAAGAATGAACAAGGATCAATGATCAATGACGAATGAACGATGAAAAATTAACAAGGATCAATTATTAATGAAGAATGAACGATGAAGAATGAACAATGATCAATGATCATTGAAGAATGAACGATGAAGAATGAACAAGGATCCATGATCAATGAAGAATGAACGATGAAGAATGAACAAGGATCAATGATCAATGACGAATGAACGATGAAGAATGAATAAGGATGAATGATAAATGAAGAATGAACGATGAAGAATGAACAAGGATCAATGATCAATGACGAATGAACGATGAAGAATGAACAAGGATCAATGATCAATGACGAATGAACGATGAAGAATGAACAAGGATCAATGATCAATGAAGCATAAACGATGAAGAATGAACAAGGATCAATGATCAATGAAGAATGAACGATTAAGAATGAACAAGGATCAATGATCAATGTAGAATGAACGATGAAGAATGAACAACGATCAATGATCAATGACGAATGAACGATGAAGAATGAATAAGGATCAATGATCAATGAAGAATGAACGATGAAGAATGAACAAGGATCAATGATCAATGAAGAATAAACGATTAAGGATGAACAAGGATCAATGATCAATGAAGAATGAACGATGAAGAATGAAAAAGGATTAATGGTCAATGACGAATGAACGATGAAGAATGAACAAGGATCAATGATCAATGAACAATGAACGATGAAGAATGAACAAGGATCAATGATCAATGTAGAATGAACAATGAAGTATGAACAAGGATCAATGAACGATTAAGAATGAACAAGGATCAATGATCAATGAAGAATGAACGATGAAGAATGAACAAGGATCAATGATCATTGAAGAATGAACGATGAAGAATGAACAAGGATCAATGATCAATGAAGAATGAACGATGACGAATTAAAAAGGATCAATGATCAATGAAGAATGAACGATGAAGAATGAAAAAGTTTCAATGATCAATGACGAATGAACGATGAAGAATGAACAAGGATCAATGATCAATGACGAATGAACGATGAAAAATGAACAAGGATCAATTATTAATGAAGAATGAACGATGAAGAATGAACGATGAAGAATGAACAATGATCAATGATCATTGAAGAATGAACGATGAAGAATGAACAAGGATCCATGATCAATGAAGAATGAACGATGAAGAATAAACAAGGATCAATGATCAATGACGAATGAACGATGAAGAAAGAATAAGGATGAATGATCAATGAAGAATGAACGATGAAGAATGAACAAGGATTAATGGTCAATGACGAATGAACGATGAAGAATGAACAAGGATCAATGATCAATGAAGAATGAACGATGAAGAATGAACAAGGATCAATGATCAATGTAGAATGAACGATGAAGTATGAACAAGGATCAATGAACGATTAAGAATGAACAAGGATCAATGATCAATGAAGAATGAACGATGAAGAATGAACAAGGATCAATGATCCATGAAGAATAAACGATGAAGAATGAACAAGGATCAATGATCAATGACGAATGAACGATGAAGAATGAACAAGGATCAATGATCAATCAAAAATGAACGATGAAGAATGAACAAGGATCAATGATCATTGAAGAATGAACGATGAAGAATGAACAAGTTTCAATGATCAATGATGAATGAACTATGAAGAATGAACAAGGATCAATGATCAATGACGAATGAACGATGAAAAATGAACAAGGATCCATTATTAATGAAGAATGAACGATGAAGAATGAACAAGGATCAATGATCATTGAAGAATGAACGATGAAGAATGAATAAGGATGAATGATCAATGAAGAATGAACGATGAAGAATGAACAAGGATTAATGGTCAATGACGAATGAACGATGAAGAATGAACAAGGATCAATGATCAATGAAGAATGAACGATGAAGAATGAACAAGGATCAATGATCAATGTAGAATGAACGATGAAGAATGAACAAGGATCAATGAACGATTAAGAATGAACAAGGATCAATGATCAATGAAGAATGAACGATGAAGAATGAACAAGGATCAATGATCCATGAAGAATAAACGATGAAGAATGAACAAGGATCAATGATCAATGACGAATGAACGATGAAGAATGAACAAGGATCAATGATCAATCAAGAATGAACGATGAAGAATGAACAAGGATCAATGATCATTGAAGAATGAACGAAGAAGAATGAACAAGTTTCAATGATCAATGACGAATGAACTATGAAGAATGAACAAGGATCAATGATCAATGACGAATGAACGATGAAAAATGAACAAGGATCAATTATTAATGAAGAATGAACGATGAAGAATGAACAAGGATCAATGATCATTGAAGAATGAACAATGAAGAATGAACAAGGATCAATGATCAATGAAGAATGTACGATGAAGAATGAACAAGGATCAATGATCAATGACGAATGAACGATGAAGAATGAATAAGGATCAATGATCAATGATGAATGAACGATGAAGAATGAACAAGGATCAATGGTCAATGACGAATGAACGATGAAGAATGAACAAGGATCAATGATCAATGAAGAATGAACGATGAAGAATGAACAAGGATCAATGATCATTGAAGAATGAACGATGAAGAATGAACAATGATCAATGATCATTGAAGAATGAACGATGAAGAATGAACAAGGATCCATGATCAATGAAGAATGAACGATGAAGAATGAACAAGGATCAATGATCAATGACGAATGAACGATGAAGAATGAATAAGGATGAATGATAAATGAAGAATGAACGATGAAGAATGAACAAGGATCAATGATCAATGACGAATGAACGATGAAGAATGAACAAGGATCAATGATCAATGACGAATGAACGATGAAGAATGAACAAGGATCAATGATCAATGAAGCATAAACGATGAAGAATGAACAAGGATCAATGATCAATGAAGAATGAACGATTAAGAATGAACAAGGATCAATGATCAATGTAGAATGAACGATGAAGAATGAACAACGATCAATGATCAATGACGAATGAACGATGAAGAATGAATAAGGATCAATGATCAATGAAGAATGAACGATGAAGAATGAACAAGGATCAATGATCAATGAAGAATAAACGATTAAGGATGAACAAGGATCAATGATCAATGAAGAATGAACGATGAAGAATGAAAAAGGATTAACGGTCAATGACGAATGAACGATGAAGAATGAACAAGGATCAATGATCAATGAACAATGAACGATGAAGAATGAACAAGGATCAATGATCAATGTAGAATGAACAATGAAGTATGAACAAGGATCAATGAACGATTAAGAATGAACAAGGATCAATGATCAATGAAGAATGAACGATGAAGAATGAACAAGGATCAATGATCATTGAAGAATGAACGATGAAGAATGAACAAGGATCAATGATCAATGAAGAATGAACGATGACGAATTAAAAAGGATCAATGATCAATGAAGAATGAACGATGAAGAATGAAAAAGTTTCAATGATCAATGACGAATGAACGATGAAAAATGAACAAGGATCAATTATTAATGAAGCATGAACGATGAAGAATGAACAATGATCAATGATCATTGAAGAATGAACGATGAAGAATGAACAAGGATCCATGATCAATGAAGAATGAACGATGAAGAATGAACAAGGATCAATGATCAATGACGAATGAACGATGAAAAATGAATAAGGATGAACGATCAATGAAGAATGAACGATGAAGAATGAACAAGGATTAATGGTCAATGACGAATGAACGATGAAGAATGAACAAGGATCAATGATCAATGAAGAATGAACGATGAAGAATGAACAAGGATCAATGATCAATGTAGAATGAACGATGAAGTATGAACAAGGATCAATGAACGATTAAGAATGAACAAGGATCAATGATCAATGAAGAATGAACGATGAAGAATGAACAAGGATCAATGATCCATGAAGAATAAACGATGAAGAATGAACAAGGATCAATGATCAATGACGAATGAACGATGAAGAATGAACAAGGATCAATGATCAATCAAAAATGAACGATGAAGAATGAACAAGGATCAATGATCATTGAAGAATGAACGATGAAGAATGAACAAGTTTCAATGATCAATGATGAATGAACTATGAAGAATGAACAAGGATCAATGATCAATGTAGAATGAACGATGAAGTATGAACAAGGATCAATGAACGATTAAGAATGAACAAGGTTCAATGATCAATGAAGAATGAACGATGTAGAATGAACAAGGATCAATGATCCATGAAGAATAAACGATGAAGAATGAACAAGGATCAATGATCAATGACGAATGAACGATGAAGAATGAACAAGGATCAATGATCAATGAAGAATGAACGATGAAGAATGAACAAGGATCAATGATCCATGAAGAATAAACGATGAATAATGAACAAGGATCAATGATCAATGACGAATGAACGATGAAGAATGAACAAGGATCAATCATCAATGAAGAATGAACGATAAAGAATGAACAAGGATCAATGATCAATGAAGAATGAATGATGAAGAATGAACAAGTATCAATGATCAATGACGAATGAACGATGAAGAATGAACAAGGATCAATGATCAATGAAAAATGAACGATGAAGAATGAACAAGGACCAATGATCATTGAAGAATGAACGATGAAGAAAGAACAAGGATCAATGATCAATGAAGAATGAACGATGACGATTCAATAAGGATCAATTATCAATGAAGAATAAACGATGAAGAATGAACAACGATCAATGATCCATGAATAATAAACGATGAAGAATGAACAAGGATCAATGATCAATGACGAATGAACGATTAAGGATGAACAATGAAGTATGAACAAGGATCAATGAACGATTAAGAATGAACAAGGATCAATGATCAATGAAGAATGAACGATGAAGAATGAACAAGGATCAATCATCATTGAAGAATGAACGATGAAGAATGAACAAGGATCAATTATCAATGAAGAATGAACGATGATGAATTAATAAGGATCAATGATCAATGAAGAATGAACGATGAAGAATGAAAAAGTTTCAATGATCAATGACGAATGAACGATGAAGAATGAACAAGGATCAATGATCAATGACGAATGAACGATGAAAAATTAACAAGGATCAATTATTAATGAAGAATGAACGATGAAGAATGAACAATGATCAATGATCATTGAAGAATGAACGATGAAGAATGAACAAGGATCCATGATCAATGAAGAATGAACGATGAAGAATGAACAAGGATCAATGATCAATGACGAATGAACGATGAAGAATGAATAAGGATGAATGATAAATGAAGAATGAACGATGAAGAATGAACAAGGATCAATGATCAATGACGAATGAACGATGAAGAATGAACAAGGATCAATGATCAATGACGAATGAACGATGAAGAATGAACAAGGATCAATGATCAATGAAGCATAAACGATGAAGAATGAACAAGGATCAATGATCAATGAAGAATGAACGATTAAGAATGAACAAGGATCAATGATCAATGTAGAATGAACGATGAAGAATGAACAACGATCAATGATCAATGACGAATGAACGATGAAGAATGAATAAGGATCAATGATCAATGAAGAATGAACGATGAAGAATGAACAAGGATCAATGATCAATGAAGAATAAACGATTAAGGATGAACAAGGATCAATGATCAATGAAGAATGAACGATGAAGAATGAAAAAGGATTAATGGTCAATGACGAATGAACGATGAAGAATGAACAAGGATCAATGATCAATGAACAATGAACGATGAAGAATGAACAAGGATCAATGATCAATGTAGAATGAACAATGAAGTATGAACAAGGATCAATGAACGATTAAGAATGAACAAGGATCAATGATCAATGAAGAATGAACGATGAAGAATGAACAAGGATCAATGATCATTGAAGAATGAACGATGAAGAATGAACAAGGATCAATGATCAATGAAGAATGAACGATGACGAATTAAAAAGGATCAATGATCAATGAAGAATGAACGATGAAGAATGAAAAAGTTTCAATGATCAATGACGAATGAACGATGAAGAATGAACAAGGATCAATGATCAATGACGAATGAACGATGAAAAATGAACAAGGATCAATTATTAATGAAGAATGAACGATGAAGAATGAACAATGATCAATGATCATTGAAGAATGAACGATGAAGAATGAACAAGGATCCATGATCAATGAAGAATGAACGATGAAGAATAAACAAGGATCAATGATCAATGACGAATGAACGATGAAGAATGAATAAGGATGAATGATCAATGAAGAATGAACGATGAAGAATGAACAAGGATTAATGGTCAATGACGAATGAACGATGAAGAATGAACAAGGATCAATGATCAATGAAGAATGAACGATGAAGAATGAACAAGGATCAATGATCAATGTAGAATGAACGATGAAGTATGAACAAGGATCAATGAACGATTAAGAATGAACAAGGATCAATGATCAATGAAGAATGAACGATGAAGAATGAACAAGGATCAATGATCCATGAAGAATAAACGATGAAGAATGAACAAGGATCAATGATCAATGACGAATGAACGATGAAGAATGAACAAGGATCAATGATCAATCAAAAATGAACGATGAAGAATGAACAAGGATCAATGATCATTGAAGAATGAACGATGAAGAATGAACAAGTTTCAATGATCAATGATGAATGAACTATGAAGAATGAACAAGGATCAATGATCAATGACGAATGAACGATGAAAAATGAACAAGGATCCATTATTAATGAAGAATGAACGATGAAGAATGAACAAGGATCAATGATCATTGAAGAATGAACGATGAAGAATGAATAAGGATGAATGATCAATGAAGAATGAACGATGAAGAATGAACAAGGATTAATGGTCAATGACGAATGAACGATGAAGAATGAACAAGGATCAATGATCAATGAAGAATGAACGATGAAGAATGAACAAGGATCAATGATCAATGTAGAATGAACGATGAAGAATGAACAAGGATCAATGAACGATTAAGAATGAACAAGGATCAATGATCAATGAAGAATGAACGATGAAGAATGAACAAGGATCAATGATCCATGAAGAATAAACGATGAAGAATGAACAAGGATCAATGATCAATGACGAATGAACGATGAAGAATGAACAAGGATCAATGATCAATCAAGAATGAACGATGAAGAATGAACAAGGATCAATGATCATTGAAGAATGAACGAAGAAGAATGAACAAGTTTCAATGATCAATGACGAATGAACTATGAAGAATGAACAAGGATCAATGATCAATGACGAATGAACGATGAAAAATGAACAAGGATCAATTATTAATGAAGAATGAACGATGAAGAATGAACAAGGATCAATGATCATTGAAGAATGAACAATGAAGAATGAACAAGGATCAATGATCAATGAAGAATGTACGATGAAGAATGAACAAGGATCAATGATCAATGACGAATGAACGATGAAGAATGAATAAGGATCAATGATCAATGATGAATGAACGATGAAGAATGAACAAGGATCAATGGTCAATGACGAATGAACGATGAAGAATGAACAAGGATCAATGATCAATGAAGAATGAACGATGAAGAATGAACAAGGATCAATGATCATTGAAGAATGAACGATGAAGAATGAACAAGGATCAATGATCAATGAAGAATGAACAATGACGATTCAATAAGGATCAATTATCAATGAAGAAT
The DNA here is from genome assembly GCF_026212465.1 of Amaranthus tricolor. Taxonomy (NCBI): domain Eukaryota; kingdom Viridiplantae; phylum Streptophyta; class Magnoliopsida; order Caryophyllales; family Amaranthaceae; genus Amaranthus; species Amaranthus tricolor. The sequence continues at coordinate 28,664,723 of NC_080047.1, forward strand.
AAGCGATGAAGAATGAACAACGATCAATGATCCATGAAGAATAAACGATGAAGAATGAACAAGGATCAATGATCAATGACGAATGAACGATTAAGGATGAACAATGAAGTATGAACAAGGATCAATGAACGATTAAGAATGAACAAGGATCAATGATCAATGAAGAATGAACGATGAAGAATGAACAAGGATCAATGATCAATGAAGAATGAACGATGACGAATTAATAAGGATCAATGATCAATGAAGAATGAACGATGAAGAATGAAAAAGTTTCAATGATCAATGACGAATGAACGATGAAGAATGAACAAGGATCAATGATCAATGACGAATGAACGATGAAAAATTAACAAGGATCAATTATTAATGAAGAATGAACGATGAAGAATGAACAATGATCAATGATCATTGAAGAATGAACGATGAAGAATGAACAAGGATCCATGATCAATGAAGAATGAACGATGAAGAATGAACAAGGATCAATGATCAATGACGAATGAACGATGAAGAATGAATAAGGATGAATGATCAACGAAGAATGCACGATGAAGAATGAACAAGGATTAATGGTCAATGACGAATGAACGATGAAGAATGAACAAGGATCAATGTTCAATGAAGAATGAACGATGAAGAATGAACAAGGATCAATGATCAATGTAGAATGAACGATGAAGTATGAACAAGGATCAATGAACGATTAAGAATGAACAAGGATCAATGATCAATGAAGAATGAACGATGTAGAATGAACAAGGATCAATGATCCATGAAGAATAAACGATGAAGAATGAACAAGGATCAATGATCAATGACGAATGAACGATGAAGAATAAACAAGGATCAATGATCAATGAAGAATGAACGATGAAGAATGAACAAGGATCAATGATCAATGAAGAATGAATGATGAAGAATGAACAAGTATCAATGATCAATGACGAATGAACGATGAAGAATGAACAAGGATCAATGATCAATGAAAAATGAACGATGAAGAATGAACAAGGACCAATGATCATTGAAGAATGAACGATGAAGAATGAACAAGGATCAATGATCAATGAAGAATGAACGATGACGATTCAATAAGGATCAATTATCAATGAAGAATAAACGATGAAGAATGAACAACGATCAATGATCCATGAATAATAAACGATGAAGAATGAACAAAGATCAATGATCAATGACGAATGAACGATGAAGAATTAAAAAGGATCAATGATCAATGAAGCATAAACGATGAAGAATGGACAAGGATCAATGATCAATGTAGAATGAAAGATAAAGAATAAACAAGGATCAATGATCAATGAAGAATGAACAAGGATCAATGGTCAATGAAGAATGAACGATTAAGAATGAACAAGGATCAATGATCAATGTAGAATGAACGATGAAGAATGAACAAGGATCAATGATCAATGACGAATGAACGATGAAGAACGAACAAGGATCAATGATAAATGAAGAATGAACGATGAAGAATGAACAAGGATCAATGATCAATGACGAATGAACGATGAAGAATGAACAAGGATCAATGATCAATGAAGCATAAACGATGAAGAATGAACAAGGATCAATGATCAATGAAGCATAAACGATGAAGAATGAACAAGGATCAATGATCAATGAAGAATGAACGATTAAGAATGAACAAGGATCAATGATCAATGTAGAATGAACGATGAAGAATGAACAACGATCAATGATCAATGACGAATGAACGATGAAGAATGAATAAGGATCAATGATCAATGAAGAATGAACGATGAAGAATGAACAAGGATCAATGATCAATGAAGAATAAACGATTAAGGATGAACAAGGATCAATGATCAATGAAGAATGAACGATGAAGAATGAACAATGATCAATGATCAATGATCATTGAAGAATGAACGATGAAGAATGAACAAGGATCCATGATCAATGTAGAATGAACGATGAAGAATGAACAAGGATCAATGATCAATGACGAATGAACGATGAAGAATGAATAAGGATCAATGATCAATGAAGAATGAACGATGAAGAATGAAAAAGGATTAATGGTCAATGACGAATGAACGATGAAGAATGAACAAGGATCAATGATCAATGAACAATGAACGATGAAGAATGAACAAGGATCAATGATCAATGTAGAATGAACAATGAAGTATGAACAAGGATCAATGAACGATTAAGAATGAACAAGGATCAATGATCAATGAAGAATGAACGATGAAGAATGAACAAGGATCAATGATCATTGAAGAATGAACGATGAAGAATGAACAAGGATCAATGATCAATGAAGAATGAACGATGACGAATTAACAAGGATCAATGATCAATGAAAAATGAACGATGAAGAATGAAAAAGTTTCAATGATCAATGACAAATGAACGATGAAGAATGAACAAGGATCAATGATCAATGACGAATGAACGATGAAGAATGAACAAGGATCAATGATTAATGAAGAATGAACGATGAAGAATGAACAAGGATCAATGATCAATGACGAATGAACGATGAAGAATGAACAAGGATCCATGATCAATGAAGAATGAACGATGAAGAATGAACAAGGATCAATGATCAATGACGAATGAACGATGAAGAATGAATAAGGATGAATGATCAATGAAGAATGAACGATGAAGAATGAACAAGGATTAATGGTCAATGACGAATGAACGATGAAGAATGAACAAGGATCAATGATCAATGAAGAATGAACGATGAAGAATGAACAAGGATCAATGATCAATGTAGAATGAACGATGAAAAAATGAACAAGGATCAATGAACGATTAAGAATGAACAAGGATCAATGATCAATGAAGAATGAACGATGAAGAATGAACAAGGATCAATGATCCATGAAGAATAAACGATGAAGAATGAACAAGGATCAATGATCAATGACGAATGAACGATGAAGAATGAACAAGGATCAATGGTCAATGACGAATGAACGATGAAGAATGAACAAGGATCAATGATCAATGAAGAATGAACGATGAAGAATGAACAAGGATCAATGATCAATGTAGAATGAACGATGAAGAATGAACAAGGATCAATGATCAATGAAGAATGAACGATCAAGAATGAACAAGGATCAACGATCAATGAAGAATGAACGATGAAGAATGAACAAGGATCAATGATCCATGAAGAATAAACGATGAAGAATGAACAAGGATCAATGATCAATGACGAATGAATGATGAAGAATGAACAAGGATCAATGATCAATGAAGAATGAACGATAAAGAATGAACAAGGATCAATGATCAATGACGAATGAACGAAGAAGAATGAACAAGGATCAATGATCAATGAAAAATGAACGATGAAGAATGAACAAGGACCAATGATCATTGAAGAATGAACGATGAAGAATGAACAAGGATCAATGATCAATGAAGAATGAACAATGACAATTCAATAAGGATCAATTATCAATGAAGAATAAGCGATGAAGAATGAACAACGATCAATGATCCATGAAGAATAAACGATGAAGAATGAACAAGGATCAATGATCAATGACGAATGAACGATTAAGGATGAACAATGAAGTATGAACAAGGATCAATGAACGATTAAGAATGAAAAAGGATCAATGATCAATGAAGAATGAACGATGAAGAATGAACAAGGATCAATCATCATTGAAGAATGAACGATGAAGAATGAACAAGGATCAATGATCAATGAAGAATGAACGATGACGAATTAATAAGGATCAATGATCAATGAAGAATGAACGATGAAAAATGAAAAAGTTTCAATGATCAATGAAGAATGAACGATGAAGAATGAACAAGGATCAATGATCAATGACGAATGAACGATGAAAAATTAACAAGGATCAATTATTAATGAAGAATGAACGATGAAGAATGAACAACGATCAATGATCATTGAAGAATGAACGATGAAGAATGAACAAGGATCCATGATCAATGAAGAATGAACGATGAAGAATGAACAAGGATCAATGATCAATGACGAATGAACGATGAAGAATGAATAAGGATGAATGATCAATGAAGAATGAACGATGAAGAATGAACAAGGATTAATGGTCAATGACGAATGAACGATGAAGAATGAACAAGGATCAATGATCAATGAAGAATGAACGATGAAGAATGAACAAGGATCAATGATCAATGTAGAATGAACGACGAAGTATGAACAAGGATCAATGAACGATTAAGAATGAACAAGGATCAATGATCAATGAAGAATGAACGATGTAGAATGAACAAGGATCAATGATCCATGAAGAATAAACGATGAAGAATGAACAAGGATCAATGATCAATGACGAATGAACGATGAAGAATGAACAAGGATCAATGATCAATGAAGAATGAACGATGAAGAATGAACAAGGATCAATGATCCATGAAGAATAAACGATGAATAATGAACAAGGATCAATGATCAATGACGAATGAACGATGAAGAATGAACAAGGATCAATCATCAATGAAGAATGAACGATAAAGAATGAACAAGGATCAATGATCAATGAAGAATGAATGATGAAGAATGAACAAGTATCAATGATCAATGACGAATGAACGATGAAGAATGAACAAGGATCAATGATCAATAAAAAATGAACGATGAAGAATGAATAAGGACCAATGATCATTGAAGAATGAACGATGAAGAATGAACAAGGATCAATGATCAATGAAGAATGAACGATGACGATTCAATAAGGATCAATTATCAATGAAGAATAAACGATGAAGAATGAACAACGATCAATGATCCTTGAATAAAAAACGATGAAGAATGAACAAAGATCAATGATCAATGACGAATGAACGATGAAGAATTAAAAAGGATCAATGATCAATGAAGCATAAACGATGAAGAATGGACAAGGATCAATGATCAATGTAGAATGAAAGATAAAGAATAAACAAGGATCAATGATCAATGAAGAATGAACGATGAAGAATGAACAAGGATCAATGGTCAATGAAGAATGAACGATTAAGAATGAACAAGGATCAATGATCAATATAGAATGAACGATGAAGAATGAACAAGGATCAATGATCAATGACGAATGAACGATGAAGAACGAACAAGGATCAATGATAAATGAAGAATGAACGATGAAGAATGAACAAGGATCAATGATCAATGACGAATGAACGATGAAGAATGAACAAGGATCAATGATCAATGAAGCATAAACGATGAAGAATGAACAAGGATCAATGATCAATGAAGAATGAACGATTAAGAATGAACAAGGATCAATGATCAATGTAGAATGAACGATGAAGAATGAACAACGATCAATGATCAATGACGAATGAACGATGAAGAATGAATAAGGATCAATGATCAATGAAGAATGAACGATGAAGAATGAACAAGGATCAATGATCAATGAAGAATAAACGATTAAGGATGAACAAGGATCAATGATCAATGAAGAATGAACGATGAAGAATGAACAATGATCAATGATCAATGATCATTGAAGAATGAACGATGAAGAATGAACAAGGATCCATGATCAATGTAGAATGAACGATGAAGAATGAACAAGGATCAATGATCAATGAAGAATGAACGATGAAGAATGAACAAGGATCAATGATCAATGTAGAATGAACGATGAAGAATGAACAAGGATCAATGAACGATTAAGAATGAACAAGGATCAATGATCAATGAAGAATGAACGATGAAGAATGAACAAGGATCAATGATCCATGAAGAATAAACGATGAAGAATGAACAAGGATCAATGATCAATGACGAATGAACGATGAAGAATGAACAAGGATCAATGATCAATCAAGAATGAACGATGAAGAATGAACAAGGATCAATGATCATTGAAGAATGAACGAAGAAGAATGAACAAGTTTCAATGATCAATAACGAATGAACTATGAAGAATGAACAAGGATCAATGATCAATGACGAATGAACGATGAAAAATGAACAAGGATCAATTATTAATGACGAATGAACGATGAAGAATGAACAAGGATCAATGATCATTGAAGAATGAACGATGAAGAATGAACAAGGATCAATGATCAATGAAGAATGTACGATGAAGAATGAACAAGGATCAATGATCAATGACGAATGAACGATGAAGAATGAATAAGGATCAATGATCAATGAAGAATGTACGATGAAGAATGAACAAGGATCAATGATCAATGACGAATGAACGATGAAGAATGAATAAGGATCAATGATCAATGAAGAATGAACGATGAAGAATGAACAAGGATCAATGATCAATGAAGAATGAACGATGAAGAATGAACAAGGATCAATGATCAATGTAGAATGAACGATGAAGAATGAACAAGGATCAATGATCAATGAAGAATGAACGATTAAGAATGAACAAGGATCAACGATCAATGAAGAATGAACGATGAAGAATGAACAAGGATCAATGATCCATGAAGAATAAACGATGAAGAATGAACAAGGATCAATGATCAATGACGAATGAACGATGAAGAATGAACAAGGATCAATGATCAATGAAGAATGAACGATAAAGAATGAACAAGGATCAATGATCAATGACGAATGAACGAAGAAGAATGAACAAGGATCAATGATCAATGATCAATGAAAAATGAACGATGAAGAATGAACAAGGACCAATGATCATTGAAGAATGAACGATGAAGAATGAACAAGGATCAATGATCAATGAAGAATGAACAATGACGATTCAATAAGGATCAATTATCAATGAAGAATAAGCGATGAAGAATGAACAACGATCAATGATCCATGAAGAATAAACGATGAAGAATGAACAAGGATCAATGATCAATGATCAATGACGAATGAACGATTAAGGATGAACAATGAAGTATGAACAAGAATCAATGAACGATTAAGAATGAACAAGGATCAATGATCAATGAAGAATGAACGATGAAGAATGAACAAGGATCAATCATCATTGAAGAATGAACGATGAAGAATGAACAAGGATCAATGATCAATGAAGAATGAACGATGACGAATTAATAAGGATCAATGATCAATGAAGAATGAACGATGAAAAATGAAAAAGTTTCAATGATCAATGAAGAATGAACGATGAAGAATGAACAAGGATCAATGATCAATGACGAATGAACGATGAAAAATTAACAAGGATCAATTATTAATGAAGAATGAACGATGAAGAATGAACAATGATCAATGTTCATTGAAGAATGAACGATGAAGAATGAACAAGGATCCATGATCAATGAAGAATGAACGATGAAGAATGAACAAGGATCAATGATCAATGTAGAATGAACGATGAAGTATGAACAAGGATCAATGAACGATTTAGAATGAACAAGGATCAATGATCAATGAAGAATGAACGATGTAGAATGAACAAGGATCAATGATCCATGAAGAATAAACGATGAAGAATGAACAAGGATCAATGATCAATGACGAATGAACGATGAAGAATGAACAAGGATCAATGATCAATGAAGAATGAACGATGAAGAATGAACAAGGATCAATGATCCATGAAGAATAAACGATGAATAATGAACAAGGATCAATGATCAATGACGAATGAACGATGAAGAATGAACAAGGATCAATCATCAATGAAGAATGAACGATAAAGAATGAACAAGGATCAATGATCAATGAAGAATGAATGATGAAGAATGAACAAGTATCAATGATCAATGACGAATGAACGATGAAGAATGAACAAGGATCAATGATCAATGAAAAATGAACGATGAAGAATGAACAAGGACCAATGATCATTGAAGAATGAACGATGAAGAATGAACTAGGATCAATGATCAATGAAGAATGAACGATGACGATTCAATAAGGATCAATTATCAATGAAGAATAAACGATGAAGAATGAACAACGATCAATGATCCGTGAATAATAAACGATGAAGAATGAACAAAGATCAATGATCAATGACGAATGAACGATGAAGAATTAAAAAGGATCAATGATCAATGAAGCATAAACGATGAAGAATGGACAAGGATCAATGATCAATGTAGAATGAAAGATAAAGAATAAACAAGGATCAATGATCAATGAAGAATGAACGATGAAGAATGAACAAGGATCAATGGTCAATGAAGAATGAACGATTAAGAATGAACAAGGATCAATGATCAATGTAGAATGAACGATGAAGAATGAACAAGGATCAATGATCAATGACGAATGAACGATGAAGAACGAACAAGGATCAATGATAAATGAAGAATGAACGATGAAGAATGAACAAGGATCAATGATCAATGACGAATGAACGATGAAGAATGAACAAGGATCAATGATCAATGAAGCATAAACGATGAAGAATGAACAAGGATCAATGATCAATGAAGCATAAACGATGAAGAATGAACAAGGATCAATGATCAATCAAGAATGAACGATTAAGAATGAACAAGGATCAATGATCAATGTAGAATGAACGATGAAGAATGAACAACGATCAATGATCAATGACGAACGAACGATGAAGAATGAATAAGGATCAATGATCAATGAAGAATGAACGATGATGAATGAACAAGGATCAATGATCAATGAAGAATAAACGATTAAGGATGAACAAGGATCAATGATCAATGAAGAATGAACGATGAAGAATGAACAATGATCAATGATCAATGATCATTGAAGAATGAACGATGAAGAATGAACAAGGATCCATGATCAATGTAGAATGAACGATGAAGAATGAACAAGGATCAATGATCAATGACGAATGAACGATGAAGAATGAATAAGGATCAAAAATCAATGAAGAATGAACGATGAAGAATGAAAAAGGATTAATGGTCAATGACGAATGAACGATGAAGAATGAACAAGGATCAATGATCAATGAACAATGAACGATGAAGAATGAACAAGGATCAATGATCAATGTAGAATGAACAATGAAGTATGAACAAGGATCAATGAACGATTAAGAATGAACAAGGATCAATGATCAATGAAGAATGAACGATGAAGAATGAACAAGGATCAATGATCATTGAAGAATGAACGATGAAGAATGAACAAGGATCAATGATCAATGAAGAATGAACGATGACGAATTAACAAGGATCAATGATCAATGAAAAATGAACGATGAAGAATGAAAAAGTTTCAATGATCAATGACAAATGAACGATGAAGAATGAACAAGGATCAATGATCAATGACGAATGAACGATGAAGAATGAACAAGGATCAATGATTAATGAAGAATGAACGATGAAGAATGAACAAGGATCAATGATCAATGACGAATGAACGATGAAGAATGAACAAGGATCCATGATCAATGAAGAATGAACGATGAAGAATGAACAAGGATCAATGATCAATGACGAATGAACGATGAAGAATGAATAAGGATGAATGATCAATGAAGAATGAACGATGAAGAATGAACAAGGATTAATGGTCAATGACGAATGAACGATGAAGAATGAACAAGGATCAATGATCAATGAAGAATGAACGATGAAGAATGAACAAGGATCAATGATCAATGTAGAATGAACGATGAAAAAATGAACAAGGATCAATGAACGATTAAGAATGAACAAGGATCAATGATCAATGAAGAATGAACGATGAAGAATGAACAAGGATCAATGATCCATGAAGAATAAACGATGAAGAATGAACAAGGATCAATGATCAATGACGAATGAACGATGAAGAATGAACAAGGATCAATGGTCAATGACGAATGAACGATGAAGAATGAACAAGGATCAATGATCAATGAAGAATGAACGATGAAGAATGAACAAGGATCAATGATCAATGTAGAATGAACGATGAAGAATGAACAAGGATCAATGATCAATGAAGAATGAACGATCAAGAATGAACAAGGATCAACGATCAATGAAGAATGAACGATGAAGAATGAACAAGGATCAATGATCCATGAAGAATAAACGATGAAGAATGAACAAGGATCAATGATCAATGACGAATGAATGATGAAGAATGAACAAGGATCAATGATCAATGAAGAATGAACGATAAAGAATGAACAAGGATCAATGATCAATGACGAATGAACGAAGAAGAATGAACAAGGATCAATGATCAATGAAAAATGAACGATGAAGAATGAACAAGGACCAATGATCATTGAAGAATGAACGATGAAGAATGAACAAGGATCAATGATCAATGAAGAATGAACAATGACGATTCAATAAGGATCAATTATCAATGAAGAATAAGCGATGAAGAATGAACAACGATCAATGATCCATGAAGAATAAACGATGAAGAATGAACAAGGATCAATGATCAATGACGAATGAACGATTAAGGATGAACAATGAAGTATGAACAAGGATCAATGAACGATTAAGAATGAACAAGGATCAATGATCAATGAAGAATGAACGATGAAGAATGAACAAGGATCAATCATCATTGAAGAATGAACGATGAAGAATGAACAAGGATCAATGATCAATGAAGAATGAACGATGACGAATTAATAAGGATCAATGATCAATGAAGAATGAACGATGAAAAATGAAAAAGTTTCAATGATCAATGAAGAATGAACGATGAAGAATGAACAAGGATCAATGATCAATGACGAATGAACGATGAAAAATTAACAAGGATCAATTATTAATGAAGAATGAACGATGAAGAATGAACAACGATCAATGATCATTGAAGAATGAACGATGAAGAATGAACAAGGATCCATGATCAATGAAGAATGAACGATGAAGAATGAACAAGGATCAATGATCAATGACGAATGAACGATGAAGAATGAATAAGGATGAATGATCAATGAAGAATGAACGATGAAGAATGAACAAGGATTAATGGTCAATGACGAATGAACGATGAAGAATGAACAAGGATCAATGATCAATGAAGAATGAACGATGAAGAATGAACAAGGATCAATGATCAATGTAGAATGAACGACGAAGTATGAACAAGGATCAATGAACGATTAAGAATGAACAAGGATCAATGATCAATGAAGAATGAACGATGTAGAATGAACAAGGATCAATGATCCATGAAGAATAAACGATGAAGAATGAACAAGGATCAATGATCAATGACGAATGAACGATGAAGAATGAACAAGGATCAATGATCAATGAAGAATGAACGATGAAGAATGAACAAGGATCAATGATCCATGAAGAATAAACGATGAATAATGAACAAGGATCAATGATCAATGACGAATGAACGATGAAGAATGAACAAGGATCAATCATCAATGAAGAATGAACGATAAAGAATGAACAAGGATCAATGATCAATGAAGAATGAATGATGAAGAATGAACAAGTATCAATGATCAATGACGAATGAACGATGAAGAATGAACAAGGATCAATGATCAATAAAAAATGAACGATGAAGAATGAATAAGGACCAATGATCATTGAAGAATGAACGATGAAGAATGAACAAGGATCAATGATCAATGAAGAATGAACGATGACGATTCAATAAGGATCAATTATCAATGAAGAATAAACGATGAAGAATGAACAACGATCAATGATCCTTGAATAAAAAACGATGAAGAATGAACAAAGATCAATGATCAATGACGAATGAACGATGAAGAATTAAAAAGGATCAATGATCAATGAAGCATAAACGATGAAGAATGGACAAGGATCAATGATCAATGTAGAATGAAAGATAAAGAATAAACAAGGATCAATGATCAATGAAGAATGAACGATGAAGAATGAACAAGGATCAATGGTCAATGAAGAATGAACGATTAAGAATGAACAAGGATCAATGATCAATATAGAATGAACGATGAAGAATGAACAAGGATCAATGATCAATGACGAATGAACGATGAAGAACGAACAAGGATCAATGATAAATGAAGAATGAACGATGAAGAATGAACAAGGATCAATGATCAATGACGAATGAACGATGAAGAATGAACAAGGATCAATGATCAATGAAGCATAAACGATGAAGAATGAACAAGGATCAATGATCAATGAAGAATGAACGATTAAGAATGAACAAGGATCAATGATCAATGTAGAATGAACGATGAAGAATGAACAACGATCAATGATCAATGACGAATGAACGATGAAGAATGAATAAGGATCAATGATCAATGAAGAATGAACGATGAAGAATGAACAAGGATCAATGATCAATGAAGAATAAACGATTAAGGATGAACAAGGATCAATGATCAATGAAGAATGAACGATGAAGAATGAACAATGATCAATGATCAATGGTCATTGAAGAATGAACGATGAAGAATGAACAAGGATCCATGATCAATGTAGAATGAACGATGAAGAATGAACAAGGATCAATGATCAATGAAGAATGAACGATGAAGAATGAACAAGGATCAATGATCAATGTAGAATGAACGATGAAGAATGAACAAGGATCAATGAACGATTAAGAATGAACAAGGATCAATGATCAATGAAGAATGAACGATGAAGAATGAACAAGGATCAATGATCCATGAAGAATAAACGATGAAGAATGAACAAGGATCAATGATCAATGACGAATGAACGATGAAGAATGAACAAGGATCAATGATCAATCAAGAATGAACGATGAAGAATGAACAAGGATCAATGATCATTGAAGAATGAACGAAGAAGAATGAACAAGTTTCAATGATCAATGACGAATGAACTATGAAGAATGAACAAGGATCAATGATCAATGACGAATGAACGATGAAAAATGAACAAGGATCAATTATTAATGACGAATGAACGATGAAGAATGAACAAGGATCAATGATCATTGAAGAATGAACGATGAAGAATGAACAAGGATCAATGATCAATGAAGAATGTACGATGAAGAATGAACAAGGATCAATGATCAATGACGAATGAACGATGAAGAATGAATAAGGATCAATGATCAATGAAGAATGTACGATGAAGAATGAACAAGGATCAATGATCAATGACGAATGAACGATGAAGAATGAATAAGGATCAATGATCAATGAAGAATGAACGATGAAGAATGAACAAGGATCAATGATCAATGAAGAATGAACGATGAAGAATGAACAAGGATCAATGATCAATGTAGAATGAACGATGAAGAATGAACAAGGATCAATGATCAATGAAGAATGAACGATTAAGAATGAACAAGGATCAACGATCAATGAAGAATGAACGATGAAGAATGAACAAGGATCAATGATCCATGAAGAATAAACGATGAAGAATGAACAAGGATCAATGATCAATGACGAATGAACGATGAAGAATGAACAAGGATCAATGATCAATGAAGAATGAACGATAAAGAATGAACAAGGATCAATGATCAATGATGAATGAACGAAGAAGAATGAACAAGGATCAATGATCAATGATCAATGAAAAATGAACGATGAAGAATGAACAAGGACCAATGATCATTGAAGAATGAACGATGAAGAATGAACAAGGATCAATGATCAATGAAGAATGAACAATGACGATTCAATAAGGATCAATTATCAATGAAGAATAAGCGATGAAGAATGAACAACGATCAATGATCCATGAAGAATAAACGATGAAGAATGAACAAGGATCAATGATCAATGATCAATGACGAATGAACGATTAAGGATGAACAATGAAGTATGAACAAGAATCAATGAACGATTAAGAATGAACAAGGATCAATGATCAATGAAGAATGAACGATGAAGAATGAACAAGGATCAATCATCATTGAAGAATGAACGATGAAGAATGAACAAGGATCAATGATCAATGAAGAATGAACGATGACGAATTAATAAGGATCAATGATCAATGAAGAATGAACGATGAAAAATGAAAAAGTTTCAATGATCAATGAAGAATGAACGATGAAGAATGAACAAGGATCAATGATCAATGACGAATGAACGATGAAAAATTAACAAGGATCAATTATTAATGAACAATGAACGATGAAGAATGAACAATGATCAATGTTCATTGAAGAATGAACGATGAAGAATGAACAAGGATCCATGATCAATGAAGAATGAACGATGAAGAATGAACAAGGATCAATGATCAATGTAGAATGAACGATGAAGTATGAACAAGGATCAATGAACGATTTAGAATGAACAAGGATCAATGATCAATGAAGAATGAACGATGTAGAATGAACAAGGATCAATGATCCATGAAGAATAAACGATGAAGAATGAACAAGGATCAATGATCAATGACGAATGAACGATGAAGAATGAACAAGGATCAATGATCAATGAAGAATGAACGATGAAGAATGAACAAGGATCAATGATCCATGAAGAATAAACGATGAATAATGAACAAGGATCAATGATCAATGACGAATGAACGATGAAGAATGAACAAGGATCAATCATCAATGAAGAATGAACGATAAAGAATGAACAAGGATCAATGATCAATGAAGAATGAATGATGAAGAATGAACAAGTATCAATGATCAATGACGAATGAACGATGAAGAATGAACAAGGATCAATGATCAATGAAAAATGAACGATGAAGAATGAACAAGGACCAATGATCATTGAAGAATGAACGATGAAGAATGAACTAGGATCAATGATCAATGAAGAATGAACGATGACGATTCAATAAGGATCAATTATCAATGAAGAATAAACGATGAAGAATGAACAACGATCAATGATCCGTGAATAATAAACGATGAAGAATGAACAAAGATCAATGATCAATGACGAATGAACGATGAAGAATTAAAAAGGATCAATGATCAATGAAGCATAAACGATGAAGAATGGACAAGGATCAATGATCAATGTAGAATGAAAGATAAAGAATAAACAAGGATCAATGATCAATGAAGAATGAACGATGAAGAATGAACAAGGATCAATGGTCAATGAAGAATGAACGATTAAGAATGAACAAGGATCAATGATCAATGTAGAATGAACGATGAAGAATGAACAAGGATCAATGATCAATGACGAATGAACGATGAAGAACGAACAAGGATCAATGATAAATGAAGAATGAACGATGAAGAATGAACAAGGATCAATGATCAATGACGAATGAACGATGAAGAATGAACAAGGATCAATGATCAATGAAGCATAAACGATGAAGAATGAACAAGGATCAATGATCAATGAAGCATAAACGATGAAGAATGAACAAGGATCAATGATCAATGAAGAATGAACGATTAAGAATGAACAAGGATCAATGATCAATGTAGAATGAACGATGAAGAATGAACAACGATCAATGATCAATGACGAACGAACGATGAAGAATGAATAAGGATCAATGATCAATGAAGAATGAACGATGAAGAATGAACAAGGATCAATGATCAATGAAGAATAAACGATTAAGGATGAACAAGGATCAATGATCAATGAAGAATGAACGATGAAGAATGAACAATGATCAATGATCAATGATCATTGAAGAATGAACGATGAAGAATGAACAAGGATCCATGATCAATGTAGAATGAACGATGAAGAATGAACAAGGATCAATGATCAATGACGAATGAACGATGAAGAATGAATAAGGATCAATGATCAATGAAGAATGAACGATGAAGAATGAAAAAGGATTAATGGTCAATGACGAATGAACGATGAAGAATGAACAAGGATCAATGATCAATGAACAATGAACGATGAAGAATGAACAAGGATCAATGATCAATGTAGAATGAACAATGAAGTATGAACAAGGATCAATGAACGATTAAGAATGAACAAGGATCAATGATCAATGAAGAATGAACGATGAAGAATGAACAAGGATCAATGATCATTGAAGAATGAACGATGAAGAATGAACAAGGATCAATGATCAATGAAGAATGAACGATGACGAATTAACAAGGATCAATGATCAATGAAAAATGAACGATGAAGAATGAAAAATTTTCAATGATCAATGACGAATGAACGATGAAGAATGAACAAGGATCAATGATCAATGACGAATGAACGATGAAGAATGAACAAGGATCAATGATTAATGAAGAATGAACGATGAAGAATGAACAAGGATCAATGATCAATGACGAATGAACGATGAAGAATGAACAAGGATCCATGATCAATGAAGAATGAACGATGAAGAATGAACAAGGATCAATGATCAATGACGAATGAACGATGAAGAATGAATAAGGATGAATGATCAATGAAGAATGAACGATGAAGAATGAACAAGGATTAATGGTCAATGACGAATGAACGATGAAGAATGAACAAGGATCAATGATCAATGAAGAATGAACGATGAAGAATGAACAAGGATCAATGATCAATGTAGAATGAACGATGAAAAAATGAACAAGGATCAATGAACGATTAAGAATGAACAAGGATCAATGATCAATGAAGAATGAACGATGAAGAATGAACAAGGATCAATGATCCATGAAGAATAAACGATGAAGAATGAACAAGGATCAATGATCAATGACGAATGAACGATGAAGAATGAACAAGGATCCATGATCAATGAAGAATGAACGATGAAGAATGAACAAGGATCAATGATCAATGACGAATGAACGATGAAGAATGAATAAGGATGAATGATCAATGAAGAATGAACGATGAAGAATGAACAAGGATTAATGGTCAATGACGAATGAACGATGAAGAATGAACAAGGATCAATGATCAATGAAGAATGAACGATGAAGAATGAACAAGGATCAATGATCAATGTAGAATGAACGATGAAAAAATGAACAAGGATCAATGAACGATTAAGAATGAACAAGGATCAATGATCAATGAAGAATGAACGATGAAGAATGAACAAGGATCAATGATCCATGAAGAATAAACGATGAAGAATGAACAAGGATCAATGATCAATGACGAATGAACGATGAAGAATGAACAAGGATCAATGATCAATCAAGAATGAACGATGAAGAATGAACAAGGATCAATGATTATTGAAGAATGAACGAAGAAGAATGAACAAGTTTCAATGATCAATGACGAATGAACTATGAAGAATGAACAAGGATCAATGATCAATGACGAATGAACGATGAAAAATGAACAAGGATCAATTATTAATGAAGAATGAACGATGAAGAATGAACAAGGATCAATGATCAATGAAGAATGAACGATGACGATTCAATAAGGATCAATTATCAATGAAGAATAAACGATGAAGAATGAACAACGATCAATGATCCATGAATAATAAACGATGAAGAATGAACAAAGATCAATGATCAATGACGAATGAACGATGAAGAATTAAAAAGGATCAATGATCAATGAAGCATAAACGATGAAGAATGGACAAGGATCAATGATCAATGTAGAATGAAAGATAAAGAATAAACAAGGATCAATGATCAATGAAGAATGAACGATGAAGAATGAACAAGGATCAATGGTCAATGAAGAATGAACGATTAAGAATGAACAAGGATCAATGATCAATGTAGAATGAACGATGAAGAATGAACAAGGATCAATGATCAATGACGAATGAACGATGAAGAACGAACAAGGATCAATGATAAATGAAGAATGAACGATGAAGAATGAACAAGGATCAATGATCAATGACGAATGAACGATGAAGAATGAACAAGGATCAATGGTCAATGAAGAATGAACGATTAAGAATGAACAAGGATCAATGATCAATGTAGAATGAACGATGAAGAATGAACAAGGATCAATGATCAATGACGAATGAACGATGAAGAACGAACAAGGATCAATGATAAATGAAGAATGAACGATGAAGAATGAACAAGGATCAATGATCAATGACGAATGAACGATGAAGAATGAACAAGGATCAATGATCAATGAAGCATAAACGATGAAGAATGAACAAGGATCAATGATCAATGAAGCATAAACGATGAAGAATGAACAAGGATCAATGATCAATGAAGAATGAACGATTAAGAATGAACAAGGATCAATGATCAATGTAGAATGAACGATGAAGAATGAACAACGATCAATGATCAATGACGAATGAACGATGAAGAATGAATAAGGATCAATGATCAATGAAGAATGAACGATGAAGAATGAACAAGGATCAATGATCAATGAAGAATAAACGATTAAGGATGAACAAGGATCAATGATCAATGAAGAATGAACGATGAAGAATGAACAATGATCAATGATCAATGATCATTGAAGAATGAACGATGAAGAATGAACAAGGATCCATGATCAATGTAGAATGAACGATGAAGAATGAACAAGGATCAATGATCAATGACGAATGAACGATGAAGAATGAATAAGGATCAATGATCAATGAAGAATGAACGATGAAGAATGAAAAAGGATTAATGGTCAATGACGAATGAACGATGAAGAATGAACAAGGATCAATGATCAATGAACAATGAACGATGAAGAATGAACAAGGATCAATGATCAATGTAGAATGAACAATGAAGTATGAACAAGGATCAATGAACGATTAAGAATGAACAAGGATCAATGATCAATGAAGAATGAACGATGAAGAATGAACAAGGATCAATGATCCATGAAGAATAAACGATGAAGAATGAACAAGGATCAATGATCAATGACGAATGAACGATGAAGAATGAACAAGGATCAATGATCAATCAAGAATGAACGATGAAGAATGAACAAGGATCAATGATTATTGAAGAATGAACGAAGAAGAATGAACAAGTTTCAATGATCAATGACGAATGAACTATGAAGAATGAACAAGGATCAATGATCAATGACGAATGAACGATGAAAAATGAACAAGGATCAATTATTAATGAAGAATGAACGATGAAGAATGTACAAGGATCAATGATCAATGAAGAATGAACGATGACGATTCAATAAGGATCAATTATCAATGAAGAATAAACGATGAAGAATGAACAACGATCAATGATCCATGAATAATAAACGATGAAGAATGAACAAAGATCAATGATCAATGACGAATGAACGATGAAGAATTAAAAAGGATCAATGATCAATGAAGCATAAACGATGAAGAATGGACAAGGATCAATGATCAATGTAGAATGAAAGATAAAGAATAAACAAGGATCAATGATCAATGAAGAATGAACGATGAAGAATGAACAAGGATCAATGGTCAATGAAGAATGAACGATTAAGAATGAACAAGGATCAATGATCAATGTAGAATGAACGATGAAGAATGAACAAGGATCAATGATCAATGACGAATGAACGATGAAGAACGAACAAGGATCAATGATAAATGAAGAATGAACGATGAAGAATGAACAAGGATCAATGATCAATGACGAATGAACGATGAAGAATGAACAAGGATCAATGATCAATGAAGCATAAACGATGAAGAATGAACAAGGATCAATGATCAATGAAGCATAAACGATGAAGAATGAACAATGATCAATGATCATTGAAGAATGAACGATGAAGAATGAACAAGGATCCATGATCAATGTAGAATGAACGATGAAGAATGAACAAGGATCAATGATCAATGACGAATGAACGATGAAGAATGAATAAGGATCAATGATCAATGAAGAATGAACGATGAAGAATGAAAAAGGATTAATGGTCAATGACGAATGAACGATGAAGAATGAACAAGGATCAATGATCAATGAACAATGAACGATGAAGAATGAACAAGGATCAATGATCAATGTAGAATGAACAATGAAGTATGAACAAGGATCAATGAACGATTAAAAATGAACAAGGATCAATGATCAATGAAGAATGAACGATGAAGAATGAACAAGGATCAATGATCATTGAAGAATGAACGATGAAGAATGAACAAGGATCAATGATCAATGAAGAATGAACGATGACGAATTAACAAGGATCAATGATCAATGAAAAATGAACGATGAAGAATGAAAAATTTTCAATGATCAATGACGAATGAACGATGAAGAATGAACAAGGATCAATGATCAATGACGAATGAACGATGAAGAATGAACAAGGATCAATGATTAATGAAGAATGAACGATGAAGAATGAACAAGGATCAATGATCAATGACGAATGAACGATGAAGAATGAACAAGGATCCATGATCAATGAAGAATGAACGATGAAGAATGAACAAGGATCAATGATCAATGACGAATGAACGATGAAGAATGAATAAGGATGAATGATCAATGAAGAATGAACGATGAAGAATGAACAAGGATTAATGGTCAATGACGAATGAACGATGAAGAATGAACAAGGATCAATGATCAATGAAGAATGAACGATGAAGAATGAACAAGGATCAATGATCAATGTAGAATGAACGATGAAAAAATGAACAAGGATCAATGAACGATTAAGAATGAACAAGGATCAATGATCAATGAAGAATGAACGATGAAGAATGAACAAGGATCAATGATCCATGAAGAATAAACGATGAAGAATGAACAAGGATCAATGATCAATGACGAATGAACGATGAAGAATGAACAAGGATCAATGATCAATCAAGAATGAACGATGAAGAATGAACAAGGATCAATGATTATTGAAGAATGAACGAAGAAGAATGAACAAGTTTCAATGATCAATGACGAATGAACTATGAAGAATGAACAAGGATCAATGATCAATGACGAATGAACGATGAAAAATGAACAAGGATCAATTATTAATGAAGAATGAACGATGAAGAATGAACAAGGATCAATGATCATTGAAGAATGAACGATGAAGAATGAACAAGGATCAATGATCAATGAAGAATGTACGATGAAGAATGAACAAGGATCAATGATCAATGACGAATGAACGATGAAGAATGAATAAGGATCAATGATCAATGAAGAATGAACGATGAAGAATGAACAAGGATCAATGGTCAATGACGAATGAACGATGAAGAATGAACAAGGATCAATGATCAATGAAGAATGAACGATGAAGAATGAACAAGGATCAATGATCAATGTAGAATGAACGATGAAGAATGAACAAGGATCAATGATCAATGAAGAATGGACGATTAAGAATGAACAAGGATCAACGATCAATGAAGAATGAACGATGAAGAATGAACAAGGATCAATGATCCATGAAGAATAAACGATGAAGAATGAACAAGGATCAATGATCAATGACGAATGAATGATGAAGAATGAACAAGGATCAATGATCAATGAAGAATGAACGATAAAGAATGAACAAGGATCAATGATCAATGACGAATGAACGAAGAAGAATGAACAAGGATCAATGATCAATGAAAAATGAACGATGAAGAATGAACAAGGACCAATGATCATTGAAGAATGAACGATGAAGAATGAACAAGGATCAATGATCAATGAAGAATGAACAATGACGATTCAATAAGGATCAATTATCAATGAAGAATAAGCGATGAAGAATGAACAACGATCAATGATCCATGAAGAATAAACGATGAAGAATGAACAAGGATCAATGATCAATGACGAATGAACGATTAAGGATGAACAATGAAGTATGAACAAGGATCAATGAACGATTAAGAATGAACAAGGATCAATGATCATTGAAGAATGAACGATGAAGAATGAACAAGGATCAATGATCAATGAAGAATGAACGATGACGAATTAATAAGAATCAATGATCAATGAAGAATGAACGATGAAAAATGAAAAAGTTTCAATGATCAATGAAGAATGAACGATGAAGAATGAACAAGGATCAATGATCAATGACGAATGAACGATGAAAAATTAACAAGGATCAATTATTAATGAAGAATGAACGATGAAGAATGAACAACGATCAATGATCATTGAAGAATGAACGATGAAGAATGAACAAGGATCCATGATCAATGAAGAATGAACGATGAAGAATGAACAACGATCAATGATCCATGAATAATAAACGATGAAGAATGAACAAAGATCAATGATCAATGACGAATGAACGATGAAGAATTAAAAAGGATCAATGATCAATGAAGCATAAACGATGAAGAATGGACAAGGATCAATGATCAATGTAGAATGAAAGATAAAGAATAAACAAGGATCAATGATCAATGAAGAATGAACGATGAAGAATGAACAAGGATCAATGGTCAATGAAGAATGAACGATTAAGAATGAACAAGGATCAATGATCAATGTAGAATGAACGATGAAGAATGAACAAGGATCAATGATCAATGACGAATGAACGATGAAGAACGAACAAGGATCAATGATAAATGAAGAATGAACGATGAAGAATGAACAAGGATCAATGATCAATGACGAATGAACGATGAAGAATGAACAAGGATCAATGATCAATGAAGCATAAACGATGAAGAATGAACAAGGATCAATGATCAATGAAGCATAAACGATGAAGAATGAACAATGATCAATGATCATTGAAGAATGAACGATGAAGAATGAACAAGGATCCATGATCAATGTAGAATGAACGATGAAGAATGAACAAGGATCAATGATCAATGACGAATGAACGATGAAGAATGAATAAGGATCAATGATCAATGAAGAATGAACGATGAAGAATGAAAAAGGATTAATGGTCAATGACGAATGAACGATGAAGAATGAACAAGGATCAATGATCAATGAACAATGAACGATGAAGAATGAACAAGGATCAATGATCAATGTAGAATGAACAATGAAGTATGAACAAGGATCAATGAACGATTAAGAATGAACAAGGATCAATGATCAATGAAGAATGAACGATGAAGAATGAACAAGGATCAATGATCATTGAAGAATGAACGATGAAGAATGAACAAGGATCAATGATCAATGAAGAATGAACGATGACGAATTAACAAGGATCAATGATCAATGAAAAATGAACGATGAAGAATGAAAAATTTTCAATGATCAATGACGAATGAACGATGAAGAATGAACAAGGATCAATGATCAATGACGAATGAACGATGAAGAATGAACAAGGATCAATGATTAATGAAGAATGAACGATGAAGAATGAACAAGGATCAATGATCAATGACGAATGAACGATGAAGAATGAACAAGGATCCATGATCAATGAAGAATGAACGATGAAGAATGAACAAGGATCAATGATCAATGACGAATGAACGATGAAGAATGAATAAGGATGAATGATCAATGAAGAATGAACGATGAAGAATGAACAAGGATTAATGGTCAATGACGAATGAACGATGAAGAATGAACAAGGATCAATGATCAATGAAGAATGAACGATGAAGAATGAACAAGGATCAATGATCAATGTAGAATGAACGATGAAAAAATGAACAAGGATCAATGAACGATTAAGAATGAACAAGGATCAATGATCAATGAAGAATGAACGATGAAGAATGAACAAGGATCAATGATCCATGAAGAATAAACGATGAAGAATGAACAAGGATCAATGATCAATGACGAATGAACGATGAAGAATGAACAAGGATCAATGATCAATCAAGAATGAACGATGAAGAATGAACAAGGATCAATGATTATTGAAGAATGAACGAAGAAGAATGAACAAGTTTCAATGATCAATGACGAATGAACTATGAAGAATGAACAAGGATCAATGATCAATGACGAATGAACGATGAAAAATGAACAAGGATCAATTATTAATGAAGAATGAACGATGAAGAATGAACAAGGATCAATGATCATTGAAGAATGAACGATGAAGAATGAACAAGGATCAATGATCAATGAAGAATGTACGATGAAGAATGAACAAGGATCAATGATCAATGACGAATGAACGATGAAGAATGAATAAGGATCAATGATCAATGAAGAATGAACGATGAAGAATGAACAAGGATCAATGGTCAATGACGAATGAACGATGAAGAATGAACAAGGATCAATGATCAATGAAGAATGAACGATGAAGAATGAACAAGGATCAATGATCAATGTAGAATGAACGATGAAGAATGAACAAGGATCAATGATCAATGAAGAATGGACGATTAAGAATGAACAAGGATCAACGATCAATGAAGAATGAACGATGAAGAATGAACAAGGATCAATGATCCATGAAGAATAAACGATGAAGAATGAACAAGGATCAATGATCAATGACGAATGAATGATGAAGAATGAACAAGGATCAATGATCAATGAAGAATGAACGATAAAGAATGAACAAGGATCAATGATCAATGACGAATGAACGAAGAAGAATGAACAAGGATCAATGATCAATGAAAAATGAACGATGAAGAATGAACAAGGACCAATGATCATTGAAGAATGAACGATGAAGAATGAACAAGGATCAATGATCAATGAAGAATGAACAATGACGATTCAATAAGGATCAATTATCAATGAAGAATAAGCGATGAAGAATGAACAACGATCAATGATCCATGAAGAATAAACGATGAAGAATGAACAAGGATCAATGATCAATGACGAATGAACGATTAAGGATGAACAATGAAGTATGAACAAGGATCAATGAACGATTAAGAATGAACAAGGATCAATGATCAATGAAGAATGAACGATGAAGAATGAACAAGGATCAATCATCATTGAAGAATGAACGATGAAGAATGAACAAGGATCAATGATCAATGAAGAATGAACGATGACGAATTAATAAGAATCAATGATCAATGAAGAATGAACGATGAAAAATGAAAAAGTTTCAATGATCAATGAAGAATGAACGATGAAGAATGAACAAGGATCAATGATCAATGACGAATGAACGATGAAAAATTAACAAGGATCAATTATTAATGAAGAATGAACGATGAAGAATGAACAACGATCAATGATCATTGAAGAATGAACGATGAAGAATGAACAAGGATCCATGATCAATGAAGAATGAACGATGAAGAATGAACAAGGATCAATGATCAATGACGAATGAACGATGAAGAATGAATAAGGATGAATGATCAATGAAGAATGAACGATGAAGAATGAACAAGGATTAATGGTCAATGACGAATGAACGATGAAGAATGAACAAGGATCAATGATCAATGAAGAATGAACGATGAAGAATGAACAAGGATCAATGATCAATGTAGAATGAACGATGAAGTATGAACAAGGATCAATGAACGATTAAGAATGAACAAGGATCAATGATCAATGAAGAATGAACGATGTAGAATGAACAAGGATCAATGATCCATGAAGAATAAACGATGAAGAATGAACAAGGATCAATGATCAATGACGAATGAACGATGAAGAATGAACAAGGATCAATGATCAATGAAGAATGAACGATGAAGAATGAACAAGGATCAATGATCCATGAAGAATAAACGATGAATAATGAACAAGGATCAATGATCAATGACGAATGAACGATGAAGAATGAACAAGGATCAATCATCAATGAAGAATGAACGATAAAGAATGAACAAGGATCAATGATCAATGAAGAATGAATGATGAAGAATGAACAAGTATCAATGATCAATGACGAATGAACGATGAAGAATGAACAAGGATCTGATGTGTAAACAAGACGAGAAACCTTGTTACAAAATGATAAGTTAAAGGGGTCACACGTTTTTTGGTATATTTTTTTTAGTATGATCAGATTAGTTAGGGGAACTCTCACCCTAAACTTGAGGATATAACAAGGAGGAACACTCACTCACTTGTTTGGGTGTAGCTTAGATTAGGGAACTCTCACCAAATCGTCAACTACAAGCTTTAGTTTTAGGAACTCTCACTAAAACTCTAACTCTTCAAATTTGGAACACTCAAATTTGGACAATTAAAATTGACTAAACACAAGTCAAGTTCAATAAACAAAACACAAGTTTTTTGGCAAATTTCTGGATGTGTTTTTCATTCATCAAAGTATGCTATATATAGCATTCTTACATTAAATAATTACAACCTTTCACTTGCCTAAATAAATTCACAAAAGAAATTAAAAAGACAACAAAATAAAAGAGAATTAAGTGGCTAATCAATGTCCACATTAATCTCCATTACACACACTTAAGACTAATTAAACAAAGATTAAAACTAGGGAAGAAATGGCCAGCAATTAAACTCTTCACATGGCTCCTTCAAGTGTGCAAAGTAACATCCAAAACAGCCCATTCATTTGCCTGGTAACTCCCATTTACTCCTCCATTTAAGCTTCTTTATTATTGCATTTTACTCCTACAATAATGCCTAGTAACCCCCACTAAAAAAAGGTTAATATTCAGCCATAAATACTCCTAAAAACATGCCCCTTTGAATTCCAAAACTGCAGCTTTAAATGAGATTAAAAACCAGCTTTAAATCTCCTTAAAACATGCCCCTTCGTATTCCAAAACTGTTTGGAATTAATTCCTTGTAACCGACACCCTTTAATTTATACTTTCAACAAAGTACTTAGTCATACTTAGCAAAGTACAACCATTTGATGACTTATTTGGACCGTGCATGCTATGATCAAAATAAGACTTGGACAAAATTAATTCCCTTGCATTGGATTGGACTTGGACATCTTGGACACTTGTACCTTGACCATCTTGGTCAGGATCAATGATCAATAAAAAATAAACGATGAAGAATGAACAAGGACCAATGATCATTGAAGAATGAACGATGAAGAATGAACGATGACGATTCAATAAGGATCAATTATCAATGAAGAATAAACGATGAAGAATGAACAACGATCAATGATCCTTGAATAAAAAACGATGAAGAATGAACAAAGATCAATGATCAATGACGAATGAACGATGAAGAATTAAAAAGGATCAATGATCAATGAAGCATAAACGATGAAGAATGGACAAGGATCAATGATCAATGTAGAATGAAAGATAAAGAATAAACAAGGATCAATGATCAATGAAGAATGAACGATGAAGAATGAACAAGGATCAATGGTCAATGAAGAATGAACGATTAAGAATGAACAAGGATCAATGATCAATGTAGAATGAACGATGAAGAATGAACAAGGATCAATGATCAATGACGAATGAACGATGAAGAACGAACAAGGATCAATGATAAATGAAGAATGAACGATGAAGAATGAACAAGGATCAATGATCAATGACGAATGAACGATGAAGAATGAACAAGGATCAATGATCAATGAAGCATAAACGATGAAGAATGAACAAGGATCAATGATCAATGAAGAATGAACGATTAAGAATGAACAAGGATTAATGATCAATGTAGAATGAACGATGAAGAATGAACAACGATCAATGATCAATGACGAATGAACGATGAAGAATGAATAAGGATCAATGATCAATGAAGAATGAACGATGAAGAATGAACAAGGATCAATGATCAATGAAGAATAAACGATTAAGGATGAACAAGGATCAATGATCAATGAAGAATGAACGATGAAGAATGAACAATGATCAATGATCAATGATCATTGAAGAATGAACGATGAAGAATGAACAAGGATCCATGATCAATGTAGAATGAACGATGAAGAATGAACAAGGATCAATGATCAATGAAGAATGAACGATGAAGAATGAACAAGGATCAATGATCAATGTAGAATGAACGATGAAGAATGAACAAGGATCAATGAACGATTAAGAATGAACAAGGATCAATGATCAATGAAGAATGAACGATGAAGAATGAACAAGGATCAATGATCCATGAAGAATAAACGATGAAGAATGAACAAGGATCAATGATCAATGACGAATGAACGATGAAGAATGAACAAGGATCAATGATCAATCAAGAATGAACGATGAAGAATGAACAAGGATCAATCATCATTGAAGAATGAACGATGAAGAATGAACAAGGATCAATGATCAATGAAGAATGAACGATGACGAATTAATAAGAATCAATGATCAATGAAGAATGAACGATGAAAAATGAAAAAGTTTCAATGATCAATGAAGAATGAACGATGAAGAATGAACAAGGATCAATGATCAATGACGAATGAACGATGAAAAATTAACAAGGATCAATTATTAATGAAGAATGAACGATGAAGAATGAACAACGATCAATGATCATTGAAGAATGAACGATGAAGAATGAACAAGGATCCATGATCAATGAAGAATGAACGATGAAGAATGAACAAGGATCAATGATCAATGACGAATGAACGATGAAGAATGAATAAGGATGAATGATCAATGAAGAATGAACGATGAAGAATGAACAAGGATTAATGGTCAATGACGAATGAACGATGAAGAATGAACAAGGATCAATGATCAATGAACAATGAACGAAGAAGAATGAACAAGGATCAATGATCAATGTAGAATGAACAATGAAGTATGAACAAGGATCAATGAACGATTAAGAATGAACAAGGATCAATGATCAATGAAGAATGAACGATGAAGAATGAACAAGGATCAATGATCCATGAAGAATAAACGATGAAGAATGAACAAGGATCAATGATCAATGACGAATGAACGATGAAGAATGAACAAGGATCAATGATCAATCAAGAATGAACGATGAAGAATGAACAAGGATCAATGATTATTGAAGAATGAACGAAGAAGAATGAACAAGTTTCAATGATCAATGACGAATGAACTATGAAGAATGAACAAGGATCAATGATCAATGACGAATGAACGATGAAAAATGAACAAGGATCAATTATTAATGAAGAATGAACGATGAAGAATGAACAAGGATCAATGATCAATGAAGAATGAACGATGACGATTCAATAAGGATCAATTATCAATGAAGAATAAACGATGAAGAATGAACAACGATCAATGATCCATGAATAATAAACGATGAAGAATGAACAAAGATCAATGATCAATGACGAATGAACGATGAAGAATTAAGAAGGATCAATGATCAATGAAGCATAAACGATGAAGAATGGACAAGGATCAATGATCAATGTAGAATGAAAGATAAAGAATAAACAAGGATCAATGATCAATGAAGAATGAACGATGAAGAATGAACAAGGATCAATGGTCAATGAAGAATGAACGATTAAGAATGAACAAGGATCAATGATCAATGTAGAATGAACGATGAAGAATGAACAAGGATCAATGATCAATGACGAATGAACGATGAAGAACGAACAAGGATCAATGATAAATGAAGAATGAACGATGAAGAATGAACAAGGATCAATGATCAATGACGAATGAACGATGAAGAATGAACAAGGATCAATGATCAATGAAGCATAAACGATGAAGAATGAACAAGGATCAATGATCAATGAAGCATAAACGATGAAGAATGAACAAGGATCAATGATCAATGAAGAATGAACGATTAAGAATGAACAAGGATCAATGATCAATGTAGAATGAACGATGAAGAATGAACAACGATCAATGATCAATGACGAATGAACGATGAAGAATGAATAAGGATCAATGATCAATGAAGAATGAACGATGAAGAATGAACAAGGATCAATGATCAATGAAGAATAAACGATTAAGGATGAACAAGGATCAATGATCAATGAAGAATGAACGATGAAGAATGAACAATGATCAATGATCAATGATCATTGAAGAATGAACGATGAAGAATGAACAAGGATCCATGATCAATGTAGAATGAACGATGAAGAATGAACAAGGATCAATGATCAATGACGAATGAACGATGAAGAATGAATAAGGATCAATGATCAATGAAGAATGAACGATGAAGAATGAAAAAGGATTAATGGTCAATGACGAATGAACGATGAAGAATGAACAAGGATCAATGATCAATGAACAATGAACGATGAAGAATGAACAAGGATCAATGATCAATGTAGAATGAACAATGAAGTATGAACAAGGATCAATGAACGATTAAGAATGAACAAGGATCAATGATCAATGAAGAATGAACGATGAAGAATGAACAAGGATCAATGATCATTGAAGAATGAACGATGAAGAATGAACAAGGATCAATGATCAATGAAGAATGAACGATGACGAATTAACAAGGATCAATGATCAATGAAAAATGAACGATGAAGAATGAAAAATTTTCAATGATCAATGACGAATGAACGATGAAGAATGAACAAGGATCAATGATCAATGACGAATGAACGATGAAGAATGAACAAGGATCAATGATTAATGAAGAATGAACGATGAAGAATGAACAAGGATCAATGATCAATGACGAATGAACGATGAAGAATGAACAAGGATCCATGATCAATGAAGAATGAACGATGAAGAATGAACAAGGATCAATGATCAATGACGAATGAACGATGAAGAATGAATAAGGATGAATGATCAATGAAGAATGAACGATGAAGAATGAACAAGGATTAATGGTCAATGACGAATGAACGATGAAGAATGAACAAGGATCAATGATCAATGAAGAATGAACGATGAAGAATGAACAAGGATCAATGATCAATGTAGAATGAACGATGAAAAAATGAACAAGGATCAATGAACGATTAAGAATGAACAAGGATCAATGATCAATGAAGAATGAACGATGAAGAATGCACAAGGATCAATGATCCATGAAGAGTAAACGATGAAGAATGAACAAGGATCAATGATCAATGACGAATGAACGATGAAGAATGAACAAGGATCAATGATCAATCAAGAATGAACGATGAAGAATGAACAAGGATCAATGATTATTGAAGAATGAACGAAGAAGAATGAACAAGTTTCAATGATCAATGACGAATGAACTATGAAGAATGAACAAGGATCAATGATCAATGACGAATGAACGATGAAAAATGAACAAGGATCAATTATTAATGAAGAATGAACGATGAAGAATGAACAAGGATCAATGATCATTGAAGAATGAACGATGAAGAATGAACAAGGATCAATGATCAATGAAGAATGTACGATGAAGAATGAACAAGGATCAATGATCAATGACGAATGAACGATGAAGAATGAATAAGGATCAATGATCAATGAAGAATGAACGATGAAGAATGAACAAGGATCAATGGTCAATGACGAATGAACGATGAAGAATGAACAAGGATCAATGATCAATGAAGAATGAACGATGAAGAATGAACAAGGATCAATGATCAATGTAGAATGAACGATGAAGAATGAACAAGGATCAATGATCAATGAAGAATGAACGATTAAGAATGAACAAGGATCAACGATCAATGAAGAATGAACGATGAAGAATGAACAAGGATCAATGATCCATGAAGAATAAACGATGAAGAATGAACAAGGATCAATGATCAATGACGAATGAATGATGAAGAATGAACAAGGATCAATGATCAATGAAGAATGAACGATAAAGAATGAACAAGGATCAATGATCAATGACGAATGAACGAAGAAGAATGAACAAGGATCAATGATCAATGAAAAATGAACGATGAAGAATGAACAAGGACCAATGATCATTGAAGAATGAACGATGAAGAATGAACAAGGATCAATGATCAATGAAGAATGAACAATGACGATTCAATAAGGATCAATTATCAATGAAGAATAAGCGATGAAGAATGAACAACGATCAATGATCCATGAAGAATAAACGATGAAGAATGAACAAGGATCAATGATCAATGACGAATGAACGATTAAGGATGAACAATGAAGTATGATCAAGGATCAATGAACGATTAAGAATGAACAAGGATCAATGATCAATGAAGAATGAACGATGAAGAATGAACAAGGATCAATCATCATTGAAGAATGAACGATGAAGAATGAACAAGGATCAATGATCAATGAAGAATGAACGATGACGAATTAATAAGAATCAATGATCAATGAAGAATGAACGATGAAAAATGAAAAAGTTTCAATGATCAATGAAGAATGAACGATGAAGAATGAACAAGGATCAATGATCAATGACGAATGAACGATGAAAAATTAACAAGGATCAATTATTAATGAAGAATGAACGATGAAGAATGAACAACGATCAATGATCATTGAAGAATGAACGATGAAGAATGAACAAGGATCCATGATCAATGAAGAATGAACGATGAAGAATGAACAAGGATCAATGATCAATGACGAATGAACGATGAAGAATGAATAAGGATGAATGATCAATGAAGAATGAACGATGAAGAATGAACAAGGATTAATGGTCAATGACGAATGAACGATGAAGAATGAACAAGGATCAATGATCAATGAAGAATGAACGATGAAGAATGAACAAGGATCAATGATCAATGTAGAATGAACGATGAAGTATGAACAAGGATCAATGAACGATTAAGAATGAACAAGGATCAATGATCAATGAAGAATGAACGATGTAGAATGAACAAGGATCAATGATCCATGAAGAATAAACGATGAAGAATGAACAAGGATCAATGATCAATGACGAATGAACGATGAAGAATGAACAAGGATCAATGATCAATGAAGAATGAACGATGAAGAATGAACAAGGATCAATGATCCATGAAGAATAAACGATGAATAATGAACAAGGATCAATGATCAATGACGAATGAACGATGAAGAATGAACAAGGATCAATCATCAATGAAGAATGAACGATAAAGAATGAACAAGGATCAATGATCAATGAAGAATGAATGATGAAGAATGAACAAGTATCAATGATCAATGACGAATGAACGATGAAGAATGAACAAGGATCTGATGTGTAAACAAGACGAGAAACCTTGTTACAAAATGATAAGTTAAAGGGGTCACACGTTTTTTGGTATATTTTTTTTAGTATGATCAGATTAGTTAGGGGAACTCTCACCCTAAACTTGAGGATATAACAAGGAGGAACACTCACTCACTTGTTTGGGTGTAGCTTAGATTAGGGAACTCTCACCAAATCGTCAACTACAAGCTTTAGTTTTAGGAACTCTCACTAAAACTCTAACTCTTCAAATTTGGAACACTCAAATTTGGACAATTAAAATTGACTAAACACAAGTCAAGTTCAATAAACAAAACACAAGTTTTTTGGCAAATTTCTGGATGTGTGCAAAATTTGGCGCAAGTGTTTTCCAACCTGTAGAAACAGAAATCTTGAAATTTCAAGATTCTGTTCTTGTGTTCACAGGTGGAATTTCCGCATTCTTTTTCATTTCTTTTACATTTTGATTGATTAGTATAAACAAAATAATCACAAATTATTCACAAAATTGGTTTTGAACGCTTGGGTGCTGTACATTGCACACCAAGTCACAGAATACAGATTCTTAAGAATCTGATTTTCTGTGATCAGGTAATATTTCTGATTTTTTTTGCTTTGTTTGTTTGTTTGCATTTCTTTCCATATCCATCACGTGAAATAATGGTTTGAAATCACATCTCACTTAAAATCACGTGCAAATTTGTTTTCATTAAGATTGCACATTGCATAATAACCACATAAGTCAGAATACTAAGAAATTATTCTGTTTTGATCAATTGTGTTGCTGTTCATTGTTGTTTCCTTTGATTTTATGCATTTTCTGTCTTTAGTAATTAGATAAAATAGGAATTTACATTATCATTTCATTTAATTCTAAGTACAAGTTGATTTTGCTGTTTTGTGCACAGAACACAGAACATTCAGAATCGAATTGTTGTTGTGATCAGATAAGTCTTGCTGCATTCATTTCTTCCTTTGTATATCTGTGTGTGTTTGCATTCATATAGATCATCATGAATATGGATGAGAAATTTGATGCATTAGTTAACATGGTCACTCAATTAAGCTTGGCTATCACAGAATTAAAAAATGCTACACCACAACAACCACAATACCTATATCAAACCCCTAGCATTGAGAATGTGAGAGAGGATAAGACCATGAGGGTTGATGTGCATGAGTTTGACGGAACCTCACATGACCCTGAGGAATACATTGAATGGGAGGAAGGGGTAGAACGATACTTTGAATATAAGGATACCCACCCAGACCATCAATACAAGATAGCTAAGGTGAAGCTGACCAGGTTGGCTGCAACTTGGCTTGAAGGTGTGCAAAGGCAAAGAAAACGTGAGGATAGACCTAAAATCAACTCTTGGGAGAAACTTAAGAAAAAGATGAGGAGGAAGTATGTGCCTAGCAATTACACATTCAGCCAGGGCAAGGAAATCAGTAGCTATAGGCAACCTACACAGCAGCTTTCTGAAAATAGGGGAATACAGCAATATAGATCCTCTGCTAGCCATAGTACACAGCAACATAATAGACATACTGCACCTACTGTCATGCACACAGAGAGGCAGCTTAATGCCAAGGAGAGGGAAGTAAACCCTAAGGATGTTATGTGTTTAAAGTGTCATGATCATGGGCATGTCAAAGTAGATTGTCCTAACAAAAGAGCTTTCACCCTAGCTGAGTGGGATGAAATTAAGAACAAGGGGAGACCTAAGACCATCCTTGTTGGCATTAATAGTGGGGAGGAAGAGAGGGGAAACATTACTAATGATGATGACCCTAATGGCACCTATATTCAGAGAGAACCAGGGGTAGTAACACCCTATGTGGCTGACTCTAAGTCAGACAGAGAGCTCAAATGCCCTGAGGAAGAGGAACATAGGACTGTTGTGATTAGGAAAAGCTTTCACACCACCCTCAAGGGAAAGAAATCTTTACCTACTTCCAAGACCAAGCAACCTATGCACTTGATAAATAAAAAAAGATGTGTGGGAAAGAAGAAACCAGCAAATCATTGTTGGTCTAAGCTGTCCAAGGAAGTTAAACCTATTATTAAGAGGTTTTCAATTGTTGCTCATGATATTTTACTAATTGATCTTCTTGTTTTGCACAGATATAGCACTAATGTTCATAAGCATGATGAGTACTTCCGAAAAAAACACAAACCAATGCATAAGAAGTTGCACAAAACAAAAGCAAGACACCAGCACAGAGCAAACAAGGAACTGAAGCAGAGCAAGTTGATGCAACTTGGTGAATTTGCATGGATTCTACTCAAGCAAAGGAGGTTTTCTCACCTCAGGAAGCATAAGTTAAAGCCCAAGACTATGGGACCGTTTCAGATAATTATTAAATATGGAGACAACTCATTCAAATTGAAAATAATAAAAGGATTTGGCACACCTCTTACCTTCAAAGCAGGGGACTTAGCTCCTTACTTAGGGGATGCTGAATTGAGGACAATTCCTTTTAAAGAAGGGGGGAATGAACCATATTGGGATGATTCAATGAGGATCCATACAGGAAGCATGAATGAAGAACAAAGCAATGAGTCATATGCAAGCTATGACACAGATTCAACAACTAAAGAGGAAGAACAGAAGCTCAAAGCAACAGTACAGCAGCCTATGATCAAAGCTAGCAAACAGTTGACCTTGCAGCCCTCCTCTAGATCAACCAGGAAAGATTCATTAGCCATGCAAGGTGGATTTGGAATCTTGGTACATAGGAGATCACACCTTGACCAAAGGACATTATTGTGCATCATCAAAAACACATGGAAATCAATACTAAAGGTCTCGCACTCAACAGAAACTGCACATCAGCGTGAGGTTGTAACCACTGACCAGCAGACCTTGGGCTTTGTGTCTAGAACGTATCTTGACTCCTTGGAGGACTCTAAGGGTAGATTTGGAAACTTCACACTTGGATCTTCCTACAATGGTCAAAGATTCCTCCTATCAATCATTAGAAGACCTTAAGATGAAAGGATGAAGGTCACCTAGTCAGCACTGGTGCAAAATAGTGCAGAACTGATCTTATGTCCAGGGCACCTTGTGAGACTTGGTTTGAGCACATCGTCTGACCTACGGGACCACCAAGGGTAGAAATGGAATCTCTACACTAGGAGCTTGCTTCTAAGACTCTTAGTAGCCATCATCTACCTTTGGAAATGCATAAAAACATGGGTGAAAGGTCACCTGTTCAGCAGCCTTCTGTCAGAATTATACTTAGCTTGTTTTATGTTTTTTTTAATGAAGCACATGTTGTGCACGTGATCCTTTATGACCGTTATTGTTAGTTAGACGTGTCATTAGCCTTCTCATTGTATTTCCCTCTTCCCTTACGTCTATATATAGATGGTTCCATCATTGTAAAAGAAGTAAGTTTGATTAATAAAAATTCAGAATTCACTAAGTGTTTTCCTTGCAATTGCCTAGCAATTGGGTTACTTAGGGCCAGTTTGCCCTTCATTGATGAACGTGATCTTGAGTGTTCTTCAAGATCATACATCACCCTATCCATAGATGCTGTTAACTCCCTTGTAGATCAAAGGAGGAAGCGTAGAGTTGAGTGATTAAGGAGTCCGGCAGTCCGGTTCTTACACCTATTCTTCGTGTCAGTTTCTTGGAATATCCCCTTGTGTTTGTGTATTAAATCCCATTCGTGCGTAATTTCTTCAACCACCACGTGTACTTGGATCAACAAGTTTTTTGGCAAATTTCTGGATGTGTTTTTCATTCATCAAAGTATGCTATATATAGCATTCTTACATTAAATAATTACAACCTTTCACTTGCCTAAATAAATTCACAAAAGAAAATAAAAAGACAACAAAATAAAAGAGAATTAAGTGGCTAATCAATGTCCACATTAATCTCCACTACACACACTTAAGACTAATTAAACAAAGATTAAAACTAGGGAAGAAATGGCCAGCAATTAAACTCTTCACATGGCTCCTTCAAGTGTGCAAAGTAACATCCAAAACAGCCCATTCATTTGCCTGGTAACTCCCATTTACTCCTCCATTTAAGCTTCTTTATTATTGCATTTTACTCCTACAATAATGCCTAGTAACCCCCACTAAAAAAGGTTAATATTCAGCCATAAATACTCCTAAAAACATGCCCCTTTGAATTCCAAAACTGCAGCTTTAAATGAGATTAAAAACCAGCTTTAAATCTCCTTAAAACATGCCCCTTCGTATTCCAAAACTGTTTGGAATTAATTCCTTGTAACCGACACCCTTTAATTTATACTTTCAACAAAGTACTTAGTCATACTTAGCAAAGTACAACCATTTGATGACTTATTTGGACCGTGCATGCTATGATCAAAATAAGACTTGGACAAAATTAATTCCCTTGCATTGGATTGGACTTGGACATCTTGGACACTTGTACCTTGACCATCTTGGTCATCCTCCTCTTCTTCAAAGGGAATTGCCCTCAATTCTTCATCATCATAATATAGTGCAAGATCACCCACATTGAACGTACTTGAGACGCCATGCCTTCCACCCAAATCAACCTTGTATGCATTGTCATTGATCTTTTCCACTACTTCAAATGGACCTTCAGCTCGTGGCATGAGCTTGTTTTTCCTTTGACTAGGAAATCTTTCTTTCCTCATGTAAATCCACACTAAGTCACCAACTTCAAAGTTCTTCACGTTTCTAACTCTTTTGTTGGCTTGTTTCTTGTAAGTCTCATTGGCCTTTTCAATATTCTTCCTCACTTCCTTGTGAATCTTGACCATGAACTCGGCTTGCTCTTTTGCACCTCCATGCACAAACTTATCTTGAGGTAGAGCAATAAGGTCAATAGGAACATAGGGATTAACCCCGTAGACTACTTCAAAAGGTGAATACTTTGTAGTAGCACTAGGAGTCCTATTGTAAGCAAACTCGGCATGAGCAAGCTTAACATCCCAATCCTTGGTGCTCTTACTAACCAATGTTCTAAGCAAAGAACCAAGAACTCTATTCACCACCTCGGTTTGACCGTCGGTTTGTGGATGATGTGATGTAGAAAACAGCAACTTAGTCCCCATGAGACGCCATAATGACTTCCAAAAATGACTTAGGAACTTTGTATCTCGATCGGACACAATGGTGCGTGGCACCCCATGAAAACGAACCACTTCCTCAAAATATAGCTTAGCCACTTTCATGGCATCTTCAGTTTTATGACATGGAATGAAGTGAGCCATTTTTGAGAACCTATCAACAACCACCATTATTGAATCTTTACCCCTTTGAGTTCTAGGTAAAGCTACAATAAAATCCATACTAACATCTTCCCAAGGTCTCTCGGGAACTGGCAAAGGCTTGTAAAGACCCTTATGAAACACCATTTTTGCCCTTTGACAAGTAGAGCAACGACTAACCACATGATGAACCGTAGCTAACATCTTTGGCCAGTAAAAGTGAGCTTGAAGAAGCTCCATTGTCTTTTGAATCCCAACGTGACCAGCTAGACCTCCTCCATGAACTTCATGAATCAACAAACTTCTAATTGGACACTTAGGAATGCATAATCTATTTCCCTTGAAAAGAAAACCATCATGTAAGGAAAATAAATCATAAACTCCATGAACACATTTCTCCATGACGCCATTAAAATCACCATCTTCCTTGTAGTACTCTTTGATCAAATCAAAACCAAGAATCTTAGCTTCCACCACTCCAAGTAGAGAATGTCTTCTAGATAAGGCATCCGCAACAACATTAGCTTTCCCACTCTTGTATTTAGAGGAAAAGTTAAATGTTTGCAAGAACTCCACCCACTTAGCATGCCTCGAATTCAGCTTCTTTTGGCCATGAATGAATCTTAAAGACTCATGATCAGAATGTAGTATGAACGGTTGTGGCCTCAAATAATGTGACCAATGATCTAAAGCTCTTACCATTGCATAGAACTCTTTATCATAGGTGGAATAATTCAGCTTGCCTTGGCTCAACTTCTCGCTAAAATAAGCGATTGGACGCCCTTCTTGGATCAACACGGCGCCAATTCCTCTCCCACTTGCATCACATTCAACCTCAAACGGCTTGGAAAAATTTGGAAGTGCAAGAATAGGAGTGTTGCACATTTTTTCCTTCACTTCTTCAAAGGCCTTTTGAGCTTGTGGAGTCCACTCGAACGCCCCCTTTTTAGTACACTCAGTTATAGGAGCCATGAGTGTGCTAAAATTCTTGATAAACCTTCTATAGAAAGAAGCCAGTCCATGAAAAGAACGGACCTCCGTGAGTGTTTTAGGACTAGGCCATGATTGAATTGCTTCAACCTTGCTAGGATCCACCTTCACGCCATCACCTGAAACTATGTAACCAAGAAAATTGACCTCATATAACATAAAATCACATTTTTCAAGTTTTCCATACAATTTTTGTTTTCTCAAAACAGTGAAAACTTCAAGTAAATGCTTCAAATGCTCATCCCTATCTCGACTGTAAATAAGGATGTCATCAAGGTATACCACCACGAACTTGCCAAGAAATGGCCTCAACACTTCGTTCATCAATCTCATGAAAGTGCTAGGTGCATTTGTAAGACCAAACGGCATCACGAGCCATTCATACAACCCATGCTTCGTTTTGAAAGCTGTCTTCCATTCATCCCCTTCCCTCATTCGAATCTGATGGTAACCACTTCTCAAATCAACTTTTGAGAACACCTTCGAACCACTTAACTCATCAAGCATGTCATCAAGCCTAGGAATTGGAAACCTGTACTTGATAGTAATATTGTTAATAGCTCTACTATCAATGCACATACGCCAAGTACCATCTTTTTTTGGAACCAAAAGAGCAGGAACAGCACACGGACTCATAGACTCACGCACATAACCCATACCCATCAACTCTTCTATTTGACGTTGTAACTCCTTAGTTTCTAAAGGATTACATCTATAGGCAGGTTTATTTGGCAATGGTGCGCCTGGAATGAGATCAATTTGATGCTCAATTCCTCTCAAAGGTGGTAACCCCTTAGGCAACTCATTAGGAAAAACATCCTCAAACTCCTTAATCAATTGTGCCAAGTTAGGATTTTGACTCACAAATTTTTCGTGGATTTCTTTGGAATATAATAAGAACAACTCTCCCTCACCTTCAAACTCCCTCTCAAATTCTTTAAAGGACAATAAAGAAATTTCTTTGTGTGGTTTTTGTGAAAGCCGTGGGGGTGGTAAAGGGTGTAATTTTTTTTGTTTCCCTTGGTGAGTTATAGTGTATGTATTATGGTATCCATCATGAAATGATTTTCTATCCGTTTGCCATGGCCTACCGAGCAGAATATGACAAGCATCCATTGACACAACATCACACAATTGACTATCATGATAGGAACCAATAGAAAAACTAACCATGCATTGCTTTCTAACTCCCGTACTAGAATTAGAATCTAACCAACTCAACTTGTAAGGGTGTGGATGATTAGTGGTGGTAAGACCAAGTCTAGACACTAAAGTCTTTGACACAGTATTAGCCTCACTACCCCCGTCAATAATTAAATCACATACCTCGTCACCAATTTTACATTTGGTGATGAAAATGTGTTGCCTTTGTGGCGCCAAAGGCT
The DNA here is from genome assembly GCF_026212465.1 of Amaranthus tricolor. Classification (NCBI taxonomy): domain Eukaryota; kingdom Viridiplantae; phylum Streptophyta; class Magnoliopsida; order Caryophyllales; family Amaranthaceae; genus Amaranthus; species Amaranthus tricolor. The sequence goes on from NC_080047.1 coordinate 28,704,998, forward strand.
CCTCCACTCGTGCTTGCAATGCCCTCCTAACAACCAGATTGGTTTTGTCCTCCATCTCCGGAAAGCAATGATCTTCTTCCCCATCCTCTTCATTGGGATTCTCGATCTCCTCTTCTTCTGTTTCAAAATCCTCCCAATTAATGTTTTGCGTGGCCATAAGCTTAACCTCTTGGATTGTTAAAGCTCTTGAGTTAGGACAATCCTTCTTGAAATGACCTCTACCTCCACACTTGTAACAGACAATGTCGCTAAGTTTGAAGTCTTTCTTGTCTTTCTTAAGTGCTTCATTTGACTTGCTAAAGGAAGAACCCTCCTTCAAGGTGAAGGGTGGTTTGCGCACCACTGGAGTAGTGGTAGGCGTTTTCTTCTTTTTCCTCCTAGCATCAAACTTGGTCACAAGTTTGCAAGCTTCCACAAACGTGAGGTTAGTGTAACCTTCAAGCTTGTCTTGTAATTCTTGATCCAACCCAGCTACAAAACGCCCCATTTTGAGCTCTTCATTTTCAGTTACTTCACACACAATGGCAAGCCTATCAAACTCTTTGATGTAGTCTTCCACGGAATCTCCATTTTGTTGCAAAGTACTCCACTTCACATATTGGCTTTGCTTGTAATTGTGAGGAATGAAACGGTCTCTCATCCGTTTCTTCATCTTGTTCCAAGTTGATATGGGAGCTTTACCCCTAAGGGTACGTGCCCTTTGTTCCCCTTGCAACCAACCGTCACCATAGCCCTTCAGTTTCACCTTGGCTATCTTATATTTCTGCACTTCTTCTTGAATATCCTTGTACTCAAAGTACCTTTCCAAGGATTTCTCCCATTCCAAGTACTTCTCTGGATCAAGTGACCCATCAAAGGAAGGGACGTCTACTTTGAGACTCCTATCCTCCCTCCTAGGTGGAGGTTCCTCGTTTTGATCTCTCCTATCTTGCTCGTTCAGGAGTCTTGCCATTAAGGCAGCAAGATTCCCTTGTAGATTGGCATTAGTTTCGGCCAACCTTTCTTGACTAGCAATGGAACGATTTAGAGCTTCCAAAGCTACTTTCAAATCTTGATTCTCTCCCATGATATGTATGTATTTGACCCCTTTGGAAGTCTATGGAAAAACTCCCCCTACCTGACGCGCCAAATGATGTGTAAACAAGACGAGAAACCTTGTTACAAAATGGTAAGTTAAAGGGGTCACACGTTTTTTGGTATATTTTTTTAGTATGATCAGATTAGTTAGGGGAACTCTCACCCTAAACTTGAGGATATAACAAGGAGGAACACTCACTCACTTGTTTGGGTGTAGCTTAGATTAGGGAACTCTCACCAAATCGTCAACTACAAGCTTTAGTTTTAGGAACTCTCACTAAAACTCTAACTCTTCAAATTTGGAACACTCAAATTTGGACAATTAAAATTGACTAAACACAAGTCAAGTTCAATAAACAAAACACAAGTTTTTTGGCAAATTTCTGGATGTGTTTTTCATTCATCAAAGTATGCTATATATAGCATTCTTACATTAAATAATTACAACCTTTCACTTGCCTAAATAAATTCACAAAAGAAAATAAAAAGACAACAAAATAAAAGAGAATTAAGTGGCTAATCAATGTCCACATTAATCTCCACTACACACACTTAAGACTAATTAAACAAAGATTAAAACTAGGGAAGAAATGGCCAGCAATTAAACTCTTCACATGGCTCCTTCAAGTGTGCAAAGTAACATCCAAAACAGCCCATTCATTTGCCTGGTAACTCCCATTTACTCCTCCATTTAAGCTTCTTTATTATTGCATTTTACTCCTACAATAATGCCTAGTAACCCCCACTAAAAAAGGTTAATATTCAGCCATAAATACTCCTAAAAACATGCCCCTTTGAATTCCAAAACTGCAGCTTTAAATGAGATTAAAAACCAGCTTTAAATCTCCTTAAAACATGCCCCTTCGTATTCCAAAACTGTTTGGAATTAATTCCTTGTAACCGACACCCTTTAATTTATACTTTCAACAAAGTACTTAGTCATACTTAGCAAAGTACAACCATTTGATGACTTATTTGGACCGTGCATGCTATGATCAAAATAAGACTTGGACAAAATTAATTCCCTTGCATTGGATTGGACTTGGACATCTTGGACACTTGTACCTTGACCATCTTGGTCAAAGAATGAACGATGAAGAATGAACAAGGATCAATGATCAATGAAGAATGAACGTTGACGAATTAATAAGGATCAATGATCAATGAAGAATGAACGATGAAAAATGAAAAAGTTTCAATGATCAATGAAGAATGAACGATGAAGAATGAACAAGGATCAATGATCAATGACGAATGAACGATGAAAAATTAACAAGGATCAATTATTAATGAAGAATGAACGATGAAGAATGAACAACGATCAATGATCATTGAAGAATGAACGATGAAGAATGAACAAGGATCCATGATCAATGAAGAATGAACGATGAAGAATGAACAAGGATCAATGATCAATGACGAATGAACGATGAAGAATGAATAAGGATGAATGATCAATGAAGAATGAACGATGAAGAATGAACAAGGATTAATGGTCAATGACGAATGAACGATGAAGAATGAACAAGGATCAATGATCAATGAAGAATGAACGATGAAGAATGAACAAGGATCAATGATCAATGTAGAATGAACGATGAAGTATGAACAAGGATCAATGAACGATTAAGAATGAACAAGGATCAATGATCAATGAAGAATGAACGATGTAGAATGAACAAGGATCAATGATCCATGAAGAATAAACGATGAAGAATGAACAAGGATCAATGATCAATGACGAATGAACGATGAAGAATGAACAAGGATCAATGATCAATGAAGAATGAACGATGAAGAATGAACAAGGATCAATGATCCATGAAGAATAAACGATGAATAATGAACAAGGATCAATGATCAATGACGAATGAACGATGAAGAATGAACAAGGATCAATCATCAATGAAGAATGAACGATAAAGAATGAACAAGGATCAATGATCAATGAAGAATGAATGATGAAGAATGAATAAGTATCAATGATCAATGACGAATGAACGATGAAGAATGAACAAGGATCAATGATCAATGAAAAATGAACGATGAAGAATGAACAAGGACCAATGATCATTGAAGAATGAACGATGAAGAATGAACAAGGATCAATGATCAATGAAGAATGAACGATGACGATTCAATAAGGATCAATTATCAATGAAGAATAAACGATGAAGAATGAACAACGATCAATGATCCATGAATAATAAACGATGAAGAATGAACAAAGATCAATGATCAATGACGAATGAACGATGAAGAATTAAAAAGGATCAATGATCAATGAAGCATAAACGATGAAGAATGGACAAGGATCAATGATCAATGTAGAATGAAAGATAAAGAATAAACAAGGATCAATGATCAATGAAGAATGAACGATGAAGAATGAACAAGGATCAATGGTCAATGAAGAATGAACGATTAAGAATGAACAAGGATCAATGATCAATGTAGAATGAACGATGAAGAATGAACAAGGATCAATGATCAATGACGAATGAACGATGAAGAACGAACAAGGATCAATGATAAATGAAGAATGAACGATGAAGAATGAACAAGGATCAATGATCAATGACGAATGAACGATGAAGAATGAACAAGGATCAATGATCAATGAAGCATAAACGATGAAGAATGAACAAGGATCAATGATCAATGAAGCATAAACGATGAAGAATGAACAAGGATCAATGATCAATGAAGAATGAACGATTAAGAATGAACAAGGATCAATGATCAATGTAGAATGAACGATGAAGAATGAACAACGATCAATGATCAATGACGAATGAACGATGAAGAATGAATAAGGATCAATGATCAATGAAGAATGAACGATGAAGAATGAACAAGGATCAATGATCAATGAAGAATAAACGATTAAGGATGAACAAGGATCAATGATCAATGAAGAATGAACGATGAAGAATGAACAATGATCAATGATCAATGATCATTGAAGAATGAACGATGAAGAATGAACAAGGATCCATGATCAATGTAGAATGAACGATGAAGAATGAACAAGGATCAATGATCAATGACGAATGAACGATGAAGAATGAATAAGGATCAATGATCAATGAAGAATGAACGATGAAGAATGAAAAAGGATTAATGGTCAATGACGAATGAACGATGAAGAATGAACAAGGATCAATGATCAATGAACAATGAACGATGAAGAATGAACAAGGATCAATGATCAATGTAGAATGAACAATGAAGTATGAACAAGGATCAATGAACGATTAAGAATGAACAATGATCAATGATCAATGAAGAATGAACGATGAAGAATGAACAAGGATCAATGATCATTGAAGAATGAACGATGAAGAATGAACAAGGATCAATGATCAATGAAGAATGAACGATGACGAATTAACAAGGATCAATGATCAATGAAAAATGAACGATGAAGAATGAAAAAGTTTCAATGATCAATGACGAATGAACGATGAAGAATGAACAAGGATCAATGATCAATGACGAATGAACGATGAAGAATGAACAAGGATCAATGATTAATGAAGAATGAACGATGAAGAATGAACAAGGATCAATGATCAATGACGAATGAACGATGAAGAATGAACAAGGATCCATGATCAATGAAGAATGAACGATGAAGAATGAACAAGGATCAATGATCAATGACGAATGAACGATGAAGAATGAATAAGGATGAATGATCAATGAAGAATGAACGATGAAGAATGAACAAGGATTAATGGTCAATGACGAATGAACGATGAAGAATGAACAAGGATCAATGATCAATGAAGAATGAACGATGAAGAATGAACAAGGACCAATGATCATTGAAGAATGAACGATGAAGAATGAACAAGGATCAATGATCAATGTAGAATGAACGATGAAAAAATGAACAAGGATCAATGAACGATTAAGAATGAACAAGGATCAATGATCAATGAAGAATGAACGATGAAGAATGAACAAGGATCAATGATCCATGAAGAATAAACGATGAAGAATGAACAAGGATCAATGATCAATGACGAATGAACGATGAAGAATGAACAAGGATCAATGATCAATCAAGAATGAACGATGAAGAATGAACAAGGATCAATGATTATTGAAGAATGAACGAAGAAGAATGAACAAGTTTCAATGATCAATGACGAATGAACTATGAAGAATGAACAAGGATCAATGATCAATGACGAATGAACGATGAAAAATGAACAAGGATCAATTATTAATGAAGAATGAACGATGAAGAATGAACAAGGATCAATGATCATTGAAGAATGAACGATGAAGAATGAACAAGGATCAATGATCAATGAAGAATGTACGATGAAGAATGAACAAGGATCAATGATCAATGACGAATGAACGATGAAGAATGAATAAGGATCAATGATCAATGAAGAATGAACGATGAAGAATGAACAAGGATCAATGGTCAATGACGAATGAACGATGAAGAATGAACAAGGATCAATGATCAATGAAGAATGAACGATGAAGAATGAACAAGGATCAATGATCAATGTAGAATGAACGATGAAGAATGAACAAGGATCAATGATCAATGAAGAATGAACGTGATGTAAATGCTAACTCAAGACTTCCTAAATGATTAAGGAAGGAGAAGGACAAAAGAAAAGAAAGAAGAAGTAATTTGGGCAGAATGTATATTTGAATGAAAATAGGACAACCAAAGCACAAGAACAAACTCAATGCAATAGTATTTAGGCTAGAGACAAGACAAACTCAATCTCCCCTAGTTTAATACTCAAGAACACACTCAAAGTATTAAAGAACTCTTGTTAACCTTGGACAAACACAAAGATAGGCAAGAAGAAAACACAAAGGTTGATTCATAAAACAAGTCTCCACTTTCATTCATGAATAGCTCTCTTTAAATAGAGTTACAACAGCAAAAGGAAGCTAAAAAGCAAGAGAAATTAAGGTGGGACGTCCAAGCATGGGGAACAAGCATTAGAACTCACAAAACAACATTAAATAGCCTCCAAAGCATGCATTAGGCTGATTTAAGTTGTTCCCTAAGCATGCAGTAGCTAATTAATCAGATTTAAGTGGTAAAAAGACTTTAAAAAACATAACTAAACTTGGACCTATCAAAGTGACGTCCAACCAATATATATGTAGCTTCACTTAATCTTCAACCCAAGTTAGACATGTAACAAATTCAGATTTAAAAGGATTAAAACCAAGTACTTCAAGAACTAAAGCAATCGGCTCATGAGATAACGTATTTGATCTTGGATCAGAAGACAATATTGTCCAAAACCATACTTGAAACTTAAAATAAACCATATCCATATGTTAAAAAGATTGACATGTGATTTGATTTTGAATAAGCCGATTGCTATTGCATCATCTTGCATCAGAACGATTAAGAATGAACAAGGATCAACAATCAATGAAGAATGAACGATGAAGAATGAACAAGGATCAATGATCCATGAAGAATAAACGATGAAGAATGAACAAGGATCAATGATCAATGACGAATGAATGATGAAGAATGAACAAGGATCAATGATCAATGAAGAATGAACGATAAAGAATGAACAAGGATCAATGATCAATGACGAATGAACGAAGAAGAATGAACAAGGATCAATGATCAATGAAAAATGAACGATGAAGAATGAACAAGGACCAATGATCATTGAAGAATCAACGATGAAGAATGAACAAGGATCAATGATCAATGAAGAATGAACAATGACGATTCAATAAGGATCAATTATCAATGAAGAATAAGCGATGAAGAATGAACAACGATCAATGATCCATGAAGAATAAACGATGAAGAATGAACAAGGATCAATGATCAATGACGAATGAACGATTAAGGATGAACAATGAAGTATGAACAAGGATCAATGAACGATTAAGAATGAACAAGGATCAATGATCAATGAAGAATGAACGATGAAGAATGAACAAGGATCAATCATCATTGAAGAATGAACGATGAAGAATGAACAAGGATCAATGATCAATGAAGAATGAACGATGACGAATTAATAAGGATCAATGATCAATGAAGAATGAACGATGAAAAATGAAAAAGTTTAGATGATCAATGAAGAATGAACGATGAAGAATGAACAAGGATCAATGATCAATGACGAATGAACGATGAAAAATTAACAAGGATCAATTACTAATGAAGAATGAACGATGAAGAATGAACAACGATCGATGATCATTGAAGAATGAACGATGAAGAATGAACAAGGATCCATGATCAATGAAGAATGAACGATGAAGAATGAACAAGGATCAATGATCAATGACGAATGAACGATGAAGAATGAATAAGGATGAATGATCAATGAAGAATGAACGATGAAGAATGAACAAGGATTAATGGTCAATGACGAATGAACGATGAAGAATGAACAAGGATCAATGATCAATGAAGAATGAACGATGAAGAATGAACAAGGATCAATGATCAATGTAGAATGAACGATGAAGTATGAACAAGGATCAATGAACGATTAAGAATGAACAAGGATCAATGATCAATGAAGAATGAACGATGTAGAATGAACAAGGATCAATGATCCATGAAGAATAAACGATGAAGAATGAACAAGGATCAATGATCAATGACGAATGAACGATTAAGAATGAACAAGGATCAATGATCAATGAAGAATGAACGATGAAGAATGAACAAGGATCAATGATCCATGAAGAATAAACGATGAATAATGAACAAGGATCAATGATCAATGACGAATGAACGATGAAGAATGAACAAGGATCAATCATCAATGAAGAATGAACGATAAAGAATGAACAAGGATCAATGATCAATGAAGAATGAATGATGAAGAATGAACAAGTATCAATGATCAATGACGAATGAACGATGAAGAATGAACAAGGATCAATGATCAATGAAAAATGAACGATGAAGAATGAACAAGGACCAATGATCATTGAAGAATGAACGATGAAGAATGAACAAGGATCAATGATCAATGAAGAATGAACGATGACGATTCAATAAGGATCAATTATCAATGAAGAATAAACGATGAAGAATGAACAACGATCAATGATCCTTGAATAAAAAACGATGAAGAATGAACAAAGATCAATGATCAATGACGAATGAACGATGAAGAATTAAAAAGGATCAATGATCAATGAAGCATAAACGATGAAGAATGGACAAGGATCAATGATCAATGTAGAATGAAAGATAAAGAATAAACAAGGATCAATGATCAATGAAGAATGAACGATGAAGAATGAACAAGGATCAATGGTCAATGAAGAATGAACGATTAAGAATGAACAAGGATCAATGATCAATGTAGAATGAACGATGAAGAATGAACAAGGATCAATGATCAATGACGAATGAACGATGAAGAACGAACAAGGATCAATGATAAATGAAGAATGAACGATGAAGAATGAACAAGGATCAATGATCAATGACGAATGAACGATGAAGAATGAACAAGGATCAATGATCAATGAAGCATAAACGATGAAGAATGAACAAGGATCAATGATCAATGAAGAATGAACGATTAAGAATGAACAAGGATCAATGATCAATGTAGAATGAACGATGAAGAATGAACAAGGATCAATGATCAATGACGAATGAACGATGAAGAATGAATAAGGATCAATGATCAATGAAGCATAAACGATGAAGAATGAACAAGGATCAATGATCAATGAAGAATGAACGATTAAGAATGAACAAGGATCAATGATCAATGTAGAATGAACGATGAAGAATGAACAAGGATCAATGATCAATGAAGAATAAACGATTAAGGATGAACAAGGATCAATGATCAATGAAGAATGAACGATGAAGAATGAACAATGATCAATGATCAATGATCATTGAAGAATGAACGATGAAGAATGAACAAGGATCCATGATCAATGTAGAATGAACGATGAAGAATGAACAAGGATCAATGATCAATGAAGAATGAACGATGAAGAATGAACAAGGATCAGTGATCAATGTAGAATGAACGATGAAGAATGAACAAGGATCAATGAACGATTAAGAATGAACAAGGATCAATGATCAATGAAGAATGAACGATGAAGAATGAACAAGGATCAATGATCCATGAAGAATAAACGATGAAGAATGAACAAGGATCAATGATCAATGACGAATGAACGATGAAGAATGAACAAGGATCAATGATCAATCAAGAATGAACGATGAAGAATGAACAAGGATCAATGATCATTGAAGAATGAACGAAGAAGAATGAACAAGTTTCAATGATCAATGACGAATGAACTATGAAGAATGAACAAGGATCAATGATCAATGACGAATGAACGATGAAAAATGAACAAGGATCAATTATTAATGAAGAATGAACGATGAAGAATGAACAAGGATCAATGATCATTGAAGAATGAACGATGAAGAATGAACAAGGATCAATGATCAATGAAGAATGTACGATGAAGAATGAACAAGGATCAATGATCAATGACGAATGAACGATGAAGAATGAATAAGGATCAATGATCAATGAAGAATGAACGATGAAGAATGAACAAGGATCAATGGTCAATGACGAATGAACGATGAAGAATGAACAAGGATCAATGATCAATGAAGAATGAACGATGAAGAATGAACAAGGATCAATGATCAATGTAGAATGAACGATGAAGAATGAACAAGGATCAATGATCAATGAAGAATGAACGATTAAGAATGAACAAGGATCAACAATCAATGAAGAATGAACGATGAAGAATGAACAAGGATCAATGATCCATGAAGAATAAACGATGAAGAATGAACAAGGATCAATGATCAATGACGAATGAATGATGAAGAATGAACAAGGATCAATTATCAATGAAGAATGAACGATAAAGAATGAACAAGGATCAATGATCAATGACGAATGAACGAAGAAGAATGAACAAGGATCAATGATCAATGAAAAATGAACGATGAAGAATGAACAAGGACCAATGATCATTGAAGAATGAACGATGAAGAATGAACAAGGATCAATGATCAATGAAGAATGAACAATGACGATTCAATAAGGATCAATTATCAATGAAGAATAAGCGATGAAGAATGAACAACGATCAATGATCCATGAAGAATAAACGATGAAGAATGAACAAGGATCAATGATCAATGACGAATGAACGATTAAGGATGAACAATGAAGTATGAACAAGGATCAATGAACGATTAAGAATGAACAAGGATCAATGATCAATGAAGAATGAACGATGAAGAATGAACAAGGATCAATCATCATTGAAGAATGAACGATGAAGAATGAACAAGGATCAATGATCAATGAAGAATGAACGATGACGAATTAATAAGGATCAAGGATCAATGAAGAATGAACGATGAAAAATGAAAAAGTTTCAATGATCAATGAAGAATGAACGATGAAGAATGAACAAGGATCAATGATCAATGAAGAATGAACGATGAAGAATGAACAAGGATCAATGATCAATGTAGAATGAACGATGAAGTATGAACAAGGATCAATGATCAATGAAGAATGAACGATGAAGAATGAACAAGGATCAATGATCAATGTAGAATGAACGATGAAGTATTAACAAGGATCAATGAACGATTAAGAATGAACAAGGATCAATGATCAATGAAGAATGAACGATGTAGAATGAACAAGGATCAATGATCCATGAAGAATAAACGATGAAGAATGAACAAGGATCAATGATCAATGACGAATGAACGATGAAGAATGAACAAGGATCAATGATCAATGAAGAATGAACGATGAAGAATGAACAAGGATCAATGATCCATGAAGAATAAACGATGAATAATGAACAAGGATCAATGATCAATGACGAATGAACGATGAAGAATGAACAAGGATCAATCATCAATGAAGAATGAACGATAAAGAATGAACAAGGATCAATGATCAATGAAGAATGAATGATGAAGAATGAACAAGTATCAATGATCAATGACGAATGAACGATGAAGAATGAACAAGGATCAATGATCAATGAAAAATGAACGATGAAGAATGAACAAGGACCAATGATCATTGAAGAATGAACGATGAAGAATGAACAAGGATCAATGATCAATGAAGAATGAACGATGACGATTCAATAAGGATCAATTATCAATGAAGAATAAACGATGAAGAATGAACAACGATCAATGATCCATGAATAATAAACGATGAAGAATGAACAAAGATCAATGATCAATGACGAATGAACGACGAAGAATTAAAAAGGATCAATGATCAATGAAGCATAAACGATGAAGAATGGACAAGGATCAATGATCAATGTAGAATGAAAGATAAAGAATAAACAAGGATCAATGATCAATGAAGAATGAACGATGAAGAATGCACAAGGATCAATGGTCAATGAAGAATGAACGATTAAGAATGAACAAGGATCAATGATCAATGTAGAATGAACGATGAAGAATGAACAAGGATCAATGATCAATGACGAATGAACGATGAAGAACGAACAAGGATCAATGATAAATGAAGAATGAACGATGAAGAATGAACAAGGATCAATGATCAATGACGAATGAACGATGAAGAATGAACAAGGATCAATGATCAACGAAGCATAAACGATGAAGAATGAACAAGGATCAATGATCAATGAAGAATGAACGATTAAGAATGAACAAGGATCAATGATCAATGTAGAATGAACGATGAAGAATGAACAACGATCAATGATCAATGACGAATGAACGATGAAGAATGAATAAGGATCAATGATCAATGAAGAATGAACGATGAAGAATGAACAAGGATCAATGATCAATGAAGAATGAACGATGAAGAATGAACAATGATCAATGATCAATGATCATTGAAGAATGAACGATGAAGAATGAACAAGGATCCATGATCTATGTAGAATGAACGATGAAGAATGAACAAGGATCAATGATCAATGACGAATGAACGATGAAGAATGAATAAGGATCAATGATCAATGAAGAATGAACGATGAAGAATGAAAAAGGATTAATGGTCAATGACGAATGAACGATGAAGAATGAACAAGGATCAATGATCAATGAACAATGAACGATGAAGAATGAACAAGGATCAATGATCAATGTAGAATGAACAATGAAGTATGAACAAGGATCAATGAACGATTAAGAATGAACAAGGATCAATGATCAATGAAGAATGAACGATTAAGAATGAACAAGGATCAATGATCATTGAAGAATGAACGATGAAGAATGAACAAGGATCAATGATCAATGAAGAATGAACGATGACGAATTAACAAGGATCAATGATCAATGAAAAATGAACGATGAAGAATGAAAAAGTTTCAATGATCAATGACGAACGAACGATGAAGAATGAACAAGGATCAATGATCAATGACGAATGAACGATGAAGAATGAACAAGGATCAATGATTAACGAAGAATGAACGATGAAGAATGAACAAGGATCATTGATCAATGACGAATGAACGATGAAGAATGAACAAGGATCCATGATCAATGAAGAATGAACGATGAAGAATGAACAAGGATCAATGATCAATGACGAATGAACGATGAAGAATGAATAAGGATGAATGATCAATGAAGAATGAACGATGAAGAATGAACAAGGATTAATGGTCAATGACGAATGAACGATGAAGAATGAACAAGGATCAATGATCAATGAAGAATGAACGATGAAGAATGAACAAGGATCAATGATCAATGTAGAATGAACGATGAAGAATGAACAAGGATCAATGAACGATTAAGAATGAACAAGGATCAATGATCAATGAAGAATGAACGATGAAGAATGAACAAGGATCAATGATCCATGAAGAATAAACGATGAAGAATGAACAAGGATCAATGATCAATGACGAATGAACGATGAAGAATGAACAAGGATCAATGATCAATCAAGAATGAACGATGAAGAATGAACAAGGATCAATGATCATTGAAGAATGAACGAAGAAGAATGAACAAGTTTCAATGATCAATGACGAATGAACTATGAAGAATGAACAAGGATCAATGATCAATGACGAATGAACGATGAAAAATGAACAAGGATCAATTATTAATGAAGAATGAACGATGAAGAATGAACAAGGATCAATGATCATTGAAGAATGAACGATGAAGAATGAACAAGGATCAATGATCAATGAAGAATGTACGATGAAGAATGAACAAGGATCAATGATCAATGACGAATGAACGATGAAGAATGAATAAGGATCAATGATCAATGAAGAATGAACGATGAAGAATGAACAAGGATCAATGGTCAATGACGAATGAACGATGAAGAATGAACAAGGATCAATGATCAATGTAGAATGAACAATGAAGTATGAACAAGGATCAATGAACGATTAAGAATGAACAAGGATCAATGATCAATGAAGAATGAACGATGAAGAATGAACAAGGATCAATGATCATTGAAGAATGAACGATGAAGAATGAACAAGGATCAATGATCAATGAAGAATGAACGATGACGAATTAACAAGGATCAATGATCAATGAAAAATGAACGATGAAGAATGAAAAAGTTTCAATGATCAATGACGAATGAACGATGAAGAATGAACAAGGATCAATGATCAATGTAGAATGAACAATGAAGTATGAACAAGGATCAATGAACGATGAAGAATGAACAAGGATCAATGATCAATGAAGAATGAACGATGAAGAATGAACAAGGATCAATGATCAATGAAGAATGAACGATGAAGAATGAACAATGATCAATCATCAATGATCATTGAAGAATGAACGATGAAGAATGAACAAGGATCCATGATCTATGTAGAATGAACGATGAAGAATGAACAAGGATCAATGATCAATGAAGAATGAACGATGAAGAATGAACAAGGATCAATGATCATTGAAGAATGAACGATGAAGAATGAACAAGGATCAATGATCAATGAAGAATGTACGATGAAGAATGAACAAGGATCAATGATCAATGACGAATGAACGATGAAGAATGAATAAGGATCAATGATCAATGAAGAATGAACGATGAAGAATGAACAAGGATCAATGGTCAATGACGAATGAACGATGAAGAATGAACAAGGATCAATGATCAATGTAGAATGAACAATGAAGTATGAACAAGGATCAATGAACGATTAAGAATGAACAAGGATCAATGATCATTGAAGAATGAACGAAGAAGAATGAACAAGTTTCAATGATCAATGACGAATGAACTATGAAGAATGAACAAGGATCAATGATCAATGACGAATGAACGATGAAGAATGAACAAGGATCCATGATCAATGAAGAATGAACGATGAAGAATGAACAAGGATCAATGATCAATGACGAATGAACGATGAAGAATGAATAAGGATGAATGATCAATGAAGAATGAACGATGAAGAATGAACAAGGATTAATGGTCAATGACGAATGAACGATGAAGAATGAACAAGGATCAATGATCAATGAAGAATGAACGATGAAGAATGAACAAGGATCAATGATCAATGTAGAATGAACGATGAAGAATGAACAAGGATCAATGAACGATTAAGAATGAACAAGGATCAATGATCAATGAAGAATGAACGATGAAGAATGAACAAGGATCAATGATCCATGAAGAATAAACGATGAAGAATGAACAAGGATCAATGATCAATGACGAATGAACGATGAAGAATGAACAAGGATCAATGATCAATCAAGAATGAACGATGAAGAATGAACAAGGATCAATGATTATTGAAGAATGAACGAAGAAGAATGAACAAGTTTCAATGATCAATGACGAATGAACTATGAAGAATGAACAAGGATCAATGATCAATGACGAATGAACGATGAAAAATGAACAAGGATCAATTATTAATGAAGAATGAACGATGAAGAATGAACAAGGATCAATGATCATTGAAGAATGAACGATGAAGAATGAACAAGGATCAATGATCAATGAAGAATGTACGATGAAGAATGAACAAGGATCAATGATCAATGACGAATGAACGATGAAGAATGAATAAGGATCAATGATCAATGAAGAATGAACGATGAAGAATGAACAAGGATCAATGGTCAATGACGAATGAACGATGAAGAATGAACAAGGATCAATGATCAATGAAGAATGAACGATGAAGAATGAACAAGGATCAATGATCAATGTAGAATGAACGATGAAGAATGAACAAGGATCAATGATCAATGAAGAATGAACGATTAAGAATGAACAAGGATCAACAATCAATGAAGAATGAACGATGAAGAATGAACAAGGATCAATGATCCATGAAGAATAAACGATGAAGAATGAACAAGGATCAATGATCAATGACGAATGAATGATGAAGAATGAACAAGGATCAATGATCTATGAAGAATGAACGATAAAGAATGAACAAGGATCAATGATCAATGACGAATGAACGAAGAAGAATGAACAAGGATCAATGATCAATGAAAAATGAACGATGAAGAATGAACAAGGACCAATGATCATTGAAGAATGAACGATGAAGAATGAACAAGGATCAATGATCAATGAAGAATGAACAATGACGATTCAATAAGGATCAATTATCAATGAAGAATAAGCGATGAAGAATGAACAACGATCAATGATCCATGAAGAATAAACGATGAAGAATGAACAAGGATCAATGATCAATGACGAATGAACGATTAAGGATGAACAATGAAGTATGAACAAGGATCAATGAACGATTAAGAATGAACAAGGATCAATGATCAATGAAGAATGAACGATGAAGAATGAACAAGGATCAATCATCATTGAAGAATGAACGATGAAGAATGAACAAGGATCAATGATCAATGAAGAATGAACGATGACGAATTAATAAGGATCAATGATCAATGAAGAATGAACGATGAAAAATGAAAAAGTTTCAATGATCAATGAAGAATGAACGATGAAGAATGAACAAGGATCAATGATCAATGACGAATGAACGATGAAAAATTAACAAGGATCAATTATTAATGAAGAATGAACGATGAAGAATGAACAATGATCAATGATCATTGAAGAATGAACGATGAAGAATGAACAAGGTTCCATGATCAATGAAGAATGAACGATGAAGAATGAACAAGGATCAATGATCAATGACGAATGAACGATGAAGAATGAATAAGGATGAATGATCAATGAAGAATGAACGATGAAGAATGAACAAGGATTAATGGTCAATGACGAATGAACGATGAAGAATGAACAAGGATCAATGATCAATGAAGAATGAACGATGAAGAATGAACAAGGATCAATGATCAATGTAGAATGAACGATGAAGTATGAACAAGGATCAATGAACGATTAAGAATGAACAAGGATCAATGATCAATGAAGAATGAACGATGTAGAATGAACAAGGATCAATGATCCATGAAGAATAAACGATGAAGAATGAACAAGGATCAATGATCAATGACGAATGAACGATGAAGAATGAACAAGGATCAATGATCAATGAAGAATGAACGATGAAGAATGAACAAGGATCAATGATCCATGAAGAATAAACGATGAATAATGAACAAGGATCAATGATCAATGACGAATGAACGATGAAGAATGAACAAGGATCAATCATCAATGAAGAATGAACGATAAAGAATGAACAAGGATCAATGATCAATGAAGAATGAATGATGAAGAATGAACAAGTATCAATGATCAATGACGAATGAACGATGAAGAATGAACAAGGATCAATGATCAATGAAAAATGAACGATGAAGAATGAACAAGGACCAATGATCATTGAAGAATGAACGATGAAGAATGAACAAGGATCAATGATCAATGAAGAATGAACGATGACGATTCAATAAGGATCAATTATCAATGAAGAATAAACGATGAAGAATGAACAACGATCAATGATCCATGAATAATAAACGATGAAGAATGAACAAAGATCAATGATCAATGACGAATGAACGACGAAGAATTAAAAAGGATCAATGATCAATGAAGCATAAACGATGAAGAATGGACAAGGATCAATGATCAATGTAGAATGAAAGATAAAGAATAAACAAGGATCAATGATCAATGAAGAATGAACGATGAAGAATGAACAAGGATCAATGGTCAATGAAGAATGAACGATTAAGAATGAACAAGGATCAATGATCAATGTAGAATGAACGATGAAGAATGAACAAGGATCAATGATCAATGACGAATGAACGATGAAGAACGAACAAGGATCAATGATAAATGAAGAATGAACGATGAAGAATGAACAAGGATCAATGATCAATGACGAATGAACGATGAAGAATGAACAAGGATCAATGATCAATGAAGCATAAACGATGAAGAATGAACAAGGATCAATGATCAATGAAGAATGAACGATTAAGAATGAACAAGGATCAATGATCAATGTAGAATGAACGATGAAGAATGAACAACGATCAATGATCAATGACGAATGAACGATGAAGAATGAATAAGGATCAATGATCAATGAAGAATGAACGATGAAGAATGAACAAGGATCAATGATCAATGAAGAATGAACGATGAAGAATGAACAATGATCAATGATCAATGATCATTGAAGAATGAACGATGAAGAATGAACAAGGATCCATGATCTATGTAGAATGAACGATGAAGAATGAACAAGGATCAATGATCAATGACGAATGAACGATGAAGAATGAATAAGGATCAATGATCAATGAAGAATGAACGATGAAGAATGAAAAAGGATTAATGGTCAATGACGAATGAACGATGAAGAATGAACAAGGATCAATGATCAATGAACAATGAACGATGAAGAATGAACAAGGATCAATGATCAATGTAGAATGAACAATGAAGTATGAACAAGGATCAATGAACGATTAAGAATGAACAAGGATCAATGATCAATGAAGAATGAACGATTAAGAATGAACAAGGATCAATGATCATTGAAGAATGAACGATGAAGAATGAACAAGGATCAATGATCAATGAAGAATGAACGATGACGAATTAACAAGGATCAATGATCAATGAAAAATGAACGATGAAGAATGAAAAAGTTTCAATGATCAATGACGAACGAACGATGAAGAATGAACAAGGATCAATGATCAATGACGAATGAACGATGAAGAATGAACAAGGATCAATTATTAATGAAGAATGAACGATGAAGAATGAACAAGGATCATTGATCAATGACGAATGAACGATGAAGAATGAACAAGGATCCATGATCAATGAAGAATGAACGATGAAGAATGAACAAGGATCAATGATCAATGACGAATGAACGATGAAGAATGAATAAGGATGAATGATCAATGAAGAATGAACGATGAAGAATGAACAAGGATTAATGGTCAATGACGAATGAACGATGAAGAATGAACAAGGATCAATGATCAATGAAGAATGAACGATGAAGAATGAACAAGGATCAATGATCAATGTAGAATGAACGATGAAGAATGAACAAGGATCAATGAACGATTAAGAATGAACAAGGATCAATGATCAATGAAGAATGAACGATGAAGAATGAACAAGGATCAATGATCCATGAAGAATAAACGATGAAGAATGAACAAGGATCAATGATCAATGACGAATGAACGATGAAGAATGAACAAGGATCAATGATCAATCAAGAATGAACGATGAAGAATGAACAAGGATCAATGATCATTGAAGAATGAACGAAGAAGAATGAACAAGTTTCAATGATCAATGACGAATGAACTATGAAGAATGAACAAGGATCAATGATCAATGACGAATGAACGATGAAAAATGAACAAGGATCAATTATTAATGAAGAATGAACGATGAAGAATGAACAAGGATCAATGATCATTGAAGAATGAACGATGAAGAATGAACAAGGATCAATGATCAATGAAGAATGTACGATGAAGAATGAACAAGGATCAATGATCAATGACGAATGAACGATGAAGAATGAATAAGGATCAATGATCAATGAAGAATGAACGATGAAGAATGAACAAGGATCAATGGTCAATGACGAATGAACGATGAAGAATGAACAAGGATTAATGATCAATGTAGAATGAACAATAAAGTATGAACAAGGATCAATGAACGATTAAGAATGAACAAGGATCAATGATCAATGAAGAATGAACGATGAAGAATGAACAAGGATCAATGATCATTGAAGAATGAACGATGAAGAATGAACAAGGATCAATGATCAATGAAGAATGAACGATGACGAATTAACAAGGATCAATGATCAATGAAAAATGAACGATGAAGAATGAAAAAGTTTCAATGATCAATGACGAATGAACGATGAAGAATGAACAAGGATCAATGATCAATGTAGAATGAACAATGAAGTATGAACAAGGATCAATGAACGATGAAGAATGAACAAGGATCAATGATCAATGAAGAATGAACGATGAAGAATGAACAAGGATCAATGATCAATGAAGAATGAACGATGAAGAATGAACAATGATCAATGATCAATGATCATTGAAGAATGAACGATGAAGAATGAACAAGGATCCATGATCTATGTAGAATGAACGATGAAGAATGAACAAGGATCAATGATCAATGAAGAATGAACGATGAAGAATGAACAAGGATCAATGATCATTGAAGAATGAACGATGAAGAATGAACAAGGATCAATGATCAATGAAGAATGTACGATGAAGAATGAACAAGGATCAATGATCAATGACGAATGAACGATGAAGAATGAATAAGGATCAATGATCAATGAAGAATGAACGATGAAGAATGAACAAGGATCAATGGTCAATGACGAATGAACGATGAAGAATGAACAAGGATCAATGATCAATGTAGAATGAACAATGAAGTATGAACAAGGATCAATGAACGATTAAGAATGAACAAGGATCAATGATCATTGAAGAATGAACGAAGAAGAATGAACAAGTTTCAATGATCAATGACGAATGAACTATGAAGAATGAACAAGGATCAATGATCAATGACGAATGAACGATGAAGAATGAACAAGGATCCATGATCAATGAAGAATGAACGATGAAGAATGAACAAGGATCAATGATCAATGACGAATGAACGATGAAGAATGAATAAGGATGAATGATCAATGAAGAATGAACGATGAAGAATGAACAAGGATTAATGGTCAATGACGAATGAACGATGAAGAATGAACAAGGATCAATGATCAATGAAGAATGAACGATGAAGAATGAACAAGGATCAATGATCAATGTAGAATGAACGATGAAGAATGAACAAGGATCAATGAACGATTAAGAATGAACAAGGATCAATGATCAATGAAGAATGAACGATGAAGAATGAACAAGGATCAATGATCCATGAAGAATAAACGATGAAGAATGAACAAGGATCAATGATCAATGACGAATGAACGATGAAGAATGAACAAGGATCAATGATCAATCAAGAATGAACGATGAAGAATGAACAAGGATCAATGATTATTGAAGAATGAACGAAGAAGAATGAACAAGTTTCAATGATCAATGACGAATGAACTATGAAGAATGAACAAGGATCAATGATCAATGACGAATGAACGATGAAAAATGAACAAGGATCAATTATTAATGAAGAATGAACGATGAAGAATGAACAAGGATCAATGATCATTGAAGAATGAACGATGAAGAATGAACAAGGATCAATGATCAATGAAGAATGTACGATGAAGAATGAACAAGGATCAATGATCAACGACGAATGAACGATGAAGAATGAATAAGGATCAATGATCAATGAAGAATGAACGATGAAGAATGAACAAGGATCAATGGTCAATGACGAATGAACGATGAAGAATGAACAAGGATCAATGATCAATGAAGAATGAACGATGAAGAATGAACAAGGATCAATGATCAATGTAGAATGAACGATGAAGAATGAACAAGGATCAATGATCAATGAAGAATGAACGATTAAGAATGAACAAGGATCAACAATCAATGAAGAATGAACGATGAAGAATGAACAAGGATCAATGATCCATGAAGAATAAACGATGAAGAATGAACAAGGATCAATGATCAATGACGAATGAATGATGAAGAATGAACAAGGATCAATGATCAATGAAGAATGAACGATAAAGAATGAACAAGGATCAATGATCAATGACGAATGAACGAAGAAGAATGAACAAGGATCAATGATCAATGAAAAATGAACGATGAAGAATGAACAAGGACCAATGATCATTGAAGAATGAACGATGAAGAATGAACAAGGATCAATGATCAATGAAGAATGAACAATGACGATTCAATAAGGATCAATTATCAATGAAGAATAAGCGATGAAGAATGAACAACGATCAATGATCCATGAAGAATAAACGATGAAGAATGAACAAGGATCAATGATCAATGACGAATGAACGATTAAGGATGAACAATGAAGTATGAACAAGGATCAATGAACGATTAAGAATGAACAAGGATCAATGATCAATGAAGAATGAACGATGAAGAATGAA
This sequence comes from Amaranthus tricolor, assembly GCF_026212465.1. NCBI lineage: Eukaryota > Viridiplantae > Streptophyta > Magnoliopsida > Caryophyllales > Amaranthaceae > Amaranthus > Amaranthus tricolor. The sequence continues at coordinate 28,726,670 of NC_080047.1, forward strand.
CAAGGATCAATCATCATTGAAGAATGAACGATGAAGAATGAACAAGGATCAATGATCAATGAAGAATGAACGATGACGAATTAATAAGGATCAATGATCAATGAAGAATGAACGATGAAAAATGAAAAAGTTTCAATGATCAATGAAGAATGAACGATGAAGAATGAACAAGGATCAATGATCAATGACGAATGAACGATGAAAAATTAACAAGGATCAATTATTAATGAAGAATGAACGATGAAGAATGAACAACGATCAATGATCATTGAAGAATGAACGATGAAGAATGAACAAGGATCCATGATCAATGAAGAATGAACGATGAAGAATGAACAAGGATCAATGATCAATGACGAATGAACGATGAAGAATGAATAAGGATGAATGATCAATGAAGAATGAACGATGAAGAATGAACAAGGATTAATGGTCAATGACGAATGAACGATGAAGAATGAACAAGGATCAATGATCAATGAAGAATGAACGATGAAGAATGAACAAGGATCAATGATCAATGTAGAATGAACGATGAAGTATGAACAAGGATCAATGAACGATTAAGAATGAACAAGGATCAATGATCAATGAAGAATGAACGATGTAGAATGAACAAGGATCAATGATCCATGAAGAATAAACGATGAAGAATGAACAAGGATCAATGATCAATGACGAATGAACGATGAAGAATGAACAAGGATCAATGATCAATGAAGAATGAACGATGAAGAATGAACAAGGATCAATGATCCATGAAGAATAAACGATGAATAATGAACAAGGATCAATGATCAATGACGAATGAACGATGAAGAATGAACAAGGATCAATCATCAATGAAGAATGAACGATAAAGAATGAACAAGGATCAATGATCAATGAAGAATGAATGATGAAGAATGAACAAGTATCAATGATCAATGACGAATGAACGATGAAGAATGAACAAGGATCAATGATCAATGAAAAATGAACGATGAAGAATGAACAAGGACCAATGATCATTGAAGAATGAACGATGAAGAATGAACAAGGATCAATGATCAATGAAGAATGAACGATGACGATTCAATAAGGATCAATTATCAATGAAGAATAAACGATGAAGAATGAACAACGATCAATGATCCTTGAATAAAAAACGATGAAGAATGAACAAAGATCAATGATCAATGACGAATGAACGATGAAGAATTAAAAAGGATCAATGATCAATGAAGCATAAACGATGAAGAATGGACAAGGATCAATGATCAATGTAGAATGAAAGATAAAGAATAAACAAGGATCAATGATCAATGAAGAATGAACGATGAAGAATGAACAAGGATCAATGGTCAATGAAGAATGAACGATTAAGAATGAACAAGGATCAATGATCAATGTAGAATGAACGATGAAGAATGAACAAGGATCAATGATCAATGACGAATGAACGATGAAGAACGAACAAGGATCAATGATAAATGAAGAATGAACGATGAAGAATGAACAAGGATCAATGATCAATGACGAATGAACGATGAAGAATGAACAAGGATCAATGATCAATGAAGCATAAACGATGAAGAATGAACAAGGATCAATGATCAATGAAGAATGAACGATTAAGAATGAACAAGGATCAATGATCAATGTAGAATGAACGATGAAGAATGAACAAGGATCAATGAACGATTAAGAATGAACAAGGATCAATGATCAATGAAGAATGAACGATGAAGAATGAACAAGGATCAATGATCCATGAAGAATAAACGATGAAGAATGAACAAGGATCAATGATCAATGACGAATGAACGATGAAGAATGAACAAGGATCAATGATCAATCAAGAATGAACGATGAAGAATGAACAAGGATCAATGATCATTGAAGAATGAACGAAGAAGAATGAACAAGTTTCAATGATCAATGACGAATGAACTATGAAGAATGAACAAGGATCAATGATCAATGACGAATGAACGATGAAAAATGAACAAGGATCAATTATTAATGAAGAATGAACGATGAAGAATGAACAAGGATCAATGATCATTGAAGAATGAACGATGAAGAATGAACAAGGATCAATGATCAATGAAGAATGTACGATGAAGAATGAACAAGGATCAATGATCAATGACGAATGAACGATGAAGAATGAATAAGGATCAATGATCAATGAAGAATGAACGATGAAGAATGAACAAGGATCAATGGTCAATGACGAATGAACGATGAAGAATGAACAAGGATCAATGATCAATGAAGAATGAACGATGAAGAATGAACAAGGATCAATGATCAATGTAGAATGAACGATGAAGAATGAACAAGGATCAATGATCAATGAAGAATGAACGATTAAGAATGAACAAGGATCAACAATCAATGAAGAATGAACGATGAAGAATGAACAAGGATCAATGATCCATGAAGAATAAACGATGAAGAATGAACAAGGATCAATGATCAATGACGAATGAATGATGAAGAATGAACAAGGATCAATGATCAATGAAGAATGAACGATAAAGAATGAACAAGGATCAATGATCAATGACGAATGAACGAAGAAGAATGAACAAGGATCAATGATCAATGAAAAATGAACGATGAAGAATGAACAAGGACCAATGATCATTGAAGAATGAACGATGAAGAATGAACAAGGATCAATGATCAATGAAGAATGAACAATGACGATTCAATAAGGATCAATTATCAATGAAGAATAAGCGATGAAGAATGAACAACGATCAATGATCCATGAAGAATAAACGATGAAGAATGAACAAGGATCAATGATCAATGACGAATGAACGATTAAGGATGAACAATGAAGTATGAACAAGGATCAATGAACGATTAAGAATGAACAAGGATCAATGATCAATGAAGAATGAACGATGAAGAATGAACAAGGATCAATCATCATTGAAGAATGAACGATGAAGAATGAACAAGGATCAATGATCAATGAAGAATGAACGATGACGAATTAATAAGGATCAAGGATCAATGAAGAATGAACGATGAAAAATGAAAAAGTTTCAATGATCAATGAAGAATGAACGATGAAGAATGAACAAGGATCAATGATCAATGAAGAATGAACGATGAAGAATGAACAAGGATCAATGATCAATGTAGAATGAACGATGAAGTATGAACAAGGATCAATGATCAATGAAGAATGAACGATGAAGAATGAACAAGGATCAATGATCAATGTAGAATGAACGATGAAGTATGAACAAGGATCAATGAACGATTAAGAATGAACAAGGATCAATGATCAATGAAGAATGAACGATGTAGAATGAACAAGGATCAATGATCCATGAAGAATAAACGATGAAGAATGAACAAGGATCAATGATCAATGACGAATGAACGATGAAGAATGAACAAGGATCAATGATCAATGAAGAATGAACGATGAAGAATGAACAAGGATCAATGATCCATGAAGAACAAAACGATGAATAATGAACAAGGATCAATGATCAATGACGAATGAACGATGAAGAATGAACAAGGATCAATCATCAATGAAGAATGAACGATAAAGAATGAACAAGGATCAATGATCAATGAAGAATGAATGATGAAGAATGAACAAGTATCAATGATCAATGACGAATGAACGATGAAGAATGAACAAGGATCAATGATCAATGAAAAATGAACGATGAAGAATGAACAAGGACCAATGATCATTGAAGAATGAACGATGAAGAATGAACAAGGATCAATGATCAATGAAGAATGAACGATGACGATTCAATAAGGATCAATTATCAATGAAGAATAAACGATGAAGAATGAACAACGATCAATGATCCATGAATAATAAACGATGAAGAATGAACAAAGATCAATGATCAATGACGAATGAACGACGAAGAATTAAAAAGGATCAATGATCAATGAAGCATAAACGATGAAGAATGGACAAGGATCAATGATCAATGTAGAATGAAAGATAAAGAATAAACAAGGATCAATGATCAATGAAGAATGAACGATGAAGAATGAACAAGGATCAATGGTCAATGAAGAATGAACGATTAAGAATGAACAAGGATCAATGATCAATGTAGAATGAACGATGAAGAATGAACAAGGATCAATGATCAATGACGAATGAACGATGAAGAACGAACAAGGATCAATGATAAATGAAGAATGAACGATGAAGAATGAACAAGGATCAATGATCAATGACGAATGAACGATGAAGAATGAACAAGGATCAATGATCAATGAAGAATGAACGATTAAGAATGAACAAGGATCAATGATCAATGTAGAATGAACGATGAAGAATGAACAACGATCAATGATCAATGACGAATGAACGATGAAGAATGAATAAGGATCAATGATCAATGAAGAATGAACGATGAAGAATGAACAAGGATCAATGATCAATGAAGAATGAACGATGAAGAATGAACAATGATCAATGATCAATGATCATTGAAGAATGAACGATGAAGAATGAACAAGGATCCATGATCTATGTAGAATGAACGATGAAGAATGAACAAGGATCAATGATCAATGACGAATGAACGATGAAGAATGAATAAGGATCAATGATCAATGAAGAATGAACGATGAAGAATGAAAAAGGATTAATGGTCAATGACGAATGAACGATGAAGAATGAACAAGGATCAATGATCAATGAACAATGAACGATGAAGAATGAACAAGGATCAATGATCAATGTAGAATGAACAATGAAGTATGAACAAGGATCAATGAACGATTAAGAATGAACAAGGATCAATGATCAATGAAGAATGAACGATGAAGAATGAACAAGGATCAATGATCATTGAAGAATGAACGATGAAGAATGATCAATGATCAATGATCAATGAAGAATGAACGATGACGAATTAACAAGGATCAATGATCAATGAAAAATGAACGATAAAGAATGAAAAAGTTTCAATGATCAATGACGAATGAACGATGAAGAATGAACAAGGATCAATGATCAATGACGAATGAACGATGAAGAATGAACAAGGATCAATGATTAATGAAGAATGAACGATGAAGAATGAACAAGGATCAATGATCAATGACGAATGAACGATGAAGAATGAACAAGGATCCATGATCAATGAAGAATGAACGATGAAGATTGAACAAGGATCAATGATCAATGAAGAATGAACAATGACGATTCAATAAGGATCAATTATCAATGAAGAATAAGCGATGAAGAATGAACAACGATCAATGATCCATGAAGAATAAACGATGAAGAATGAACAAGGATCAATGATCAATGACGAATGAACGATTAAGGATGAACAATGAAGTATGAACAAGGATCAATGAACGATTAAGAATGAACAAGGATCAATGATCAATGAAGAATGAACGATGAAGAATGAACAAGGATCAATCATCATTGAAGAATGAACGATGAAGAATGAACAAGGATCAATGATCAATGAAGAATGAACGATGACGAATTAATAAGGATCAATGATCAATGAAGAATGAACGATGAAAAATGAAAAAGTTTCAATGATCAATGAAGAATGAACGATGAAGAATGAACAAGGATCAATGATCAATGACGAATGAACGATGAAAAATTAACAAGGATCAATTATTAATGAAGAATGAACGATGAAGAATGAACAATGATCAATGATCATTGAAGAATGAACGATGAAGAATGAACAAGGATCCATGATCAATGAAGAATGAACGATGAAGAATGAACAAGGATCAATGATCAATGACGAATGAACGATGAAGAATGAATAAGGATGAATGATCAATGAAGAATGAACGATGAAGAATGAACAAGGATTAATGGTCAATGACGAATGAACGATGAAGAATGAACAAGGATCAATGATCAATGAAGAATGAACGATGAAGAATGAACAAGGATCAATGATCAATGTAGAATGAACGATGAAGTATGAACAAGGATCAATGAACGATTAAGAATGAACAAGGATCAATGATCAATGAAGAATGAACGATGTAGAATGAACAAGGATCAATGATCCATGAAGAATAAACGATGAAGAATGAACAAGGATCAATGATCAATGACGAATGAACGATGAAGAATGAACAAGGATCAATGATCAATGAAGAATGAACGATGAAGAATGAACAAGGATCAATGATCCATGAAGAATAAACGATGAATAATGAACAAGGATCAATGATCAATGACGAATGAACGATGAAGAATGAACAAGGATCAATCATCAATGAAGAATGAACGATAAAGAATGAACAAGGATCAATGATCAATGAAGAATGAATGATGAAGAATGAACAAGTATCAATGATCAATGACGAATGAACGATGAAGAATGAACAAGGATCAATGATCAATGAAAAATGAACGATGAAGAATGAACAAGGACCAATGATCATTGAAGAATGAACGATGAAGAATGAACAAGGATCAATGATCAATGAAGAATGAACGATGACGATTCAATAAGGATCAATTATCAATGAAGAATAAACGATGAAGAATGAACAACGATCAATGATCCATGAATAATAAACGATGAAGAATGAACAAAGATCAATGATCAATGACGAATGAACGACGAAGAATTAAAAAGGATCAATGATCAATGAAGCATAAACGATGAAGAATGGACAAGGATCAATGATCAATGTAGAATGAAAGATAAAGAATAAACAAGGATCAATGATCAATGAAGAATGAACGATGAAGAATGAACAAGGATCAATGGTCAATGAAGAATGAACGATTAAGAATGAACAAGGATCAATGATCAATGTAGAATGAACGATGAAGAATGAACAAGGATCAATGATCAATGACGAATGAACGATGAAGAACGAACAAGGATCAATGATAAATGAAGAATGAACGATGAAGAATGAACAAGGATCAATGATCAATGACGAATGAACGATGAAGAATGAACAAGGATCAATGATCAATGAAGAATGAACGATTAAGAATGAACAAGGATCAATGATCAATGTAGAATGAACGATGAAGAATGAACAACGATCAATGATCAATGACGAATGAACGATGAAGAATGAATAAGGATCAATGATCAATGAAGAATGAACGATGAAGAATGAACAAGGATCAATGATCAATGAAGAATGAACGATGAAGAATGAACAATGATCAATGATCAATGATCATTGAAGAATGAACGATGAAGAATGAACAAGGATCCATGATCTATGTAGAATGAACGATGAAGAATGAACAAGGATCAATGATCAATGACGAATGAACGATGAAGAATGAATAAGGATCAATGATCAATGAAGAATGAACGATGAAGAATGAAAAAGGATTAATGGTCAATGACGAATGAACGATGAAGAATGAACAAGGATCAATGATCAATGAACAATGAACGATGAAGAATGAACAAGGATCAATGATCAATGTAGAATGAACAATGAAGTATGAACAAGGATCAATGAACGATTAAGAATGAACAAGGATCAATGATCAATGAAGAATGAACGATGAAGAATGAACAAGGATCAATGATCATTGAAGAATGAACGATGAAGAATGATCAATGATCAATGATCAATGAAGAATGAACGATGACGAATTAACAAGGATCAATGATCAATGAAAAATGAACGATAAAGAATGAAAAAGTTTCAATGATCAATGACGAATGAACGATGAAGAATGAACAAGGATCAATGATCAATGACGAATGAACGATGAAGAATGAACAAGGATCAATGATTAATGAAGAATGAACGATGAAGAATGAACAAGGATCAATGATCAATGACGAATGAACGATGAAGAATGAACAAGGATCCATGATCAATGAAGAATGAACGATGAAGATTGAACAAGGATCAATGATCAATGAAGAATGAACAATGACGATTCAATAAGGATCAATTATCAATGAAGAATAAGCGATGAAGAATGAACAACGATCAATGATCCATGAAGAATAAACGATGAAGAATGAACAAGGATCAATGATCAATGACGAATGAACGATTAAGGATGAACAATGAAGTATGAACAAGGATCAATGAACGATTAAGAATGAACAAGGATCAATGATCAATGAAGAATGAACGATGAAGAATGAACAAGGATCAATCATCATTGAAGAATGAACGATGAAGAATGAACAAGGATCAATGATCAATGAAGAATGAACGATGACGAATTAATAAGGATCAATGATCAATGAAGAATGAACGATGAAAAATGAAAAAGTTTCAATGATCAATGAAGAATGAACGATGAAGAATGAACAAGGATCAATGATCAATGACGAATGAACGATGAAAAATTAACAAGGATCAATTATTAATGAAGAATGAACGATGAAGAATGAACAATGATCAATGATCATTGAAGAATGAACGATGAAGAATGAACAAGGATCCATGATCAATGAAGAATGAACGATGAAGAATGAACAAGGATCAATGATCAATGACGAATGAACGATGAAGAATGAATAAGGATGAATGATCAATGAAGAATGAACGATGAAGAATGAACAAGGATTAATGGTCAATGACGAATGAACGATGAAGAATGAACAAGGATCAATGATCAATGAAGAATGAACGATGAAGAATGAACAAGGATCAATGATCAATGTAGAATGAACGATGAAGTATGAACAAGGATCAATGAACGATTAAGAATGAACAAGGATCAATGATCAATGAAGAATGAACGATGTAGAATGAACAAGGATCAATGATCAATGAAGAATGAACGATGAAGAATGAACAAGGATCAATCATCATTGAAGAATGAACGATGAAGAATGAACAAGGATCAATGATCAATGAAGAATGAACGATGACGAATTAATAAGGATCAATGATCAATGAAGAATGAACGATGAAAAATGAAAAAGTTTCAATGATCAATGAAGAATGAACGATGAAGAATGAACAAGGATCAATGATCAATGACGAATGAACGATGAAAAATTAACAAGGATCAATTATTAATGAAGAATGAACGATGAAGAATGAACAATGATCAATGATCATTGAAGAATGAACGATGAAGAATGAACAAGGATCCATGATCAATGAAGAATGAACGATGAAGAATGAACAAGGATCAATGATCAATGACGAATGAACGATGAAGAATGAATAAGGATGAATGATCAATGAAGAATGAACGATGAAGAATGAACAAGGATTAATGGTCAATGACGAATGAACGATGAAGAATGAACAAGGATCAATGATCAATGAAGAATGAACGATGAAGAATGAACAAGGATCAATGATCAATGTAGAATGAACGATGAAGTATGAACAAGGATCAATGAACGATTAAGAATGAACAAGGATCAATGATCAATGAAGAATGAACGATGTAGAATGAACAAGGATCAATGATCCATGAAGAATAAACGATGAAGAATGAACAAGGATCAATGATCAATGACGAATGAACGATGAAGAATGAACAAGGATCAATGATCAATGAAGAATGAACGATGAAGAATGAACAAGGATCAATGATCCATGAAGAATAAACGATGAATAATGAACAAGGATCAATGATCAATGACGAATGAACGATGAAGAATGAACAAGGATCAATCATCAATGAAGAATGAACGATAAAGAATGAACAAGGATCAATGATCAATGAAGAATGAATGATGAAGAATGAACAAGTATCAATGATCAATGACGAATGAACGATGAAGAATGAACAAGGATCAATGATCAATGAAAAATGAACGATGAAGAATGAACAAGGACCAATGATCATTGAAGAATGAACGATGAAGAATGAACAAGGATCAATGATCAATGAAGAATGAACGATGACGATTCAATAAGGATCAATTATCAATGAAGAATAAACGATGAAGAATGAACAACGATCAATGATCCATGAATAATAAACGATGAAGAATGAACAAAGATCAATGATCAATGACGAATGAACGACGAAGAATTAAAAAGGATCAATGATCAATGAAGCATAAACGATGAAGAATGGACAAGGATCAATGATCAATGTAGAATGAAAGATAAAGAATAAACAAGGATCAATGATCAATGAAGAATGAACGATGAAGAATGAACAAGGATCAATGGTCAATGAAGAATGAACGATTAAGAATGAACAAGGATCAATGATCAATGTAGAATGAACGATGAAGAATGAACAAGGATCAATGATCAATGACGAATGAACGATGAAGAACGAACAAGGATCAATGATAAATGAAGAATGAACGATGAAGAATGAACAAGGATCAATGATCAATGACGAATGAACGATGAAGAATGATCAAGGATCAATGATCAATGAAGCATAAACGATGAAGAATGAACAAGGATCAATGATCAATGAAGAATGAACGATTAAGAATGAACAAGGATCAATGATCAATGTAGAATGAACGATGAAGAATGAACAACGATCAATGATCAATGACGAATGAACGATGAAGAATGAATAAGGATCAATGATCAATGAAGAATGAACGATGAAGAATGAACAAGGATCAATGATCAATGAAGAATGAACGATGAAGAATGAACAATGATCAATGATCAATGATCATTGAAGAATGAACGATGAAGAATGAACAAGGATCCATGATCTATGTAGAATGAACGATGAAGAATGAACAAGGATCAATGATCAATGACGAATGAACGATGAAGAATGAATAAGGATCAATGATCAATGAAGAATGAACGATGAAGAATGAAAAAGGATTAATGGTCAATGACGAATGAACGATAAAGAATGAACAAGGATCAATGATCAATGAACAATGAACGATGAAGAATGAACAAGGATCAATGATCAATGTAGAATGAACAATGAAGTATGAACAAGGATCAATGAACGATTAAGAATGAACAAGGATCAATGATCAATGAAGAATGAACGATGAAGAATGAACAAGGATCAATGATCATTGAAGAATGAACGATGAAGAATGAACAAGGATCAATGATCAATGAAGAATGAACGATGACGAATTAACAAGGATCAATGATCAATGAAAAATGAACGATGAAGAATGAAAAAGTTTCAATGATCAATGACGAATGAACGATGAAGAATGAACAAGGATCAATGATCAATGACGAATGAACGATGAAGAATGAACAAGGATCAATGATTAATGAAGAATGAACGATGAAGAATGAACAAGGATCAATGATCAATGACGAATGAACGATGAAGAATGAACAAGGATCCATGATCAATGAAGAATGAACGATGAAGAATGAACAAGGATCAATGATCAATGACGAATGAACGATGAAGAATGAATAAGGATGAATGATCAATGAAGAATGAACGATGAAGAATGAACAAGGATTAATGGTCAATGACGAATGAACGATGAAGAATGAACAAGGATCAATGATCAATGAAGAATGAACGATGAAGAATGAACAAGGATCAATGATCAATGTAGAATGAACGATGAAGAATGAACAAGGATCAATGAACGATTAAGAATGAACAAGGATCAATGATCAATGAAGAATGAACGATGAAGAATGAACAAGGATCAATGATCCATGAAGAATAAACGATGAAGAATGAACAAGGATCAATGATCAATGACGAATGAACGATGAAGAATGAACAAGGATCAATGATCAATCAAGAATGAACGATGAAGAATGAACAAGGATCAATGATCATTGAAGAATGAACGAAGAAGAATGAACAAGTTTCAATGATCAATGACGAATGAACTATGAAGAATGAACAAGGATCAATGATCAATGACGAATGAACGATGAAAAATGAACAAGGATCAATTATTAATGAAGAATGAACGATGAAGAATGAACAAGGATCAATGATCATTGAAGAATGAACGATGAAGAATGAACAAGGATCAATGATCAATGAAGAATGTACGATGAAGAATGAACAAGGATCAATGATCAATGACGAATGAACGATGAAGAATGAATAAGGATCAATGATCAATGAAGAATGAACGATGAAGAATGAACAAGGATCAATGGTCAATGACGAATGAACGATGAAGAATGAACAAGGATCAATGATCAATGTAGAATGAACAATGAAGTATGAACAAGGATCAATGAACGATTAAGAATGAACAAGGATCAATGATCAATGAAGAATGAACGATGAAGAATGAACAAGGATCAATGATCATTGAAGAATGAACGATGAAGAATGAACAAGGATCAATGATCAATGAAGAATGAACGATGACGAATTAACAAGGATCAATGATCAATGAAAAATGAACGATGAAGAATGAAAAAGTTTCAATGATCAATGACGAATGAACGATGAAGAATGAACAAGGATCAATGATCAATGTAGAATGAACAATGAAGTATGAACAAGGATCAATGAACGATGAAGAATGAACAAGGATCAATGATCAATGAAGAATGAACGATGAAGAATGAACAAGGATCAATGATCAATGAAGAATGAACGATGAAGAATGAACAATGATCAATGATCAATGATCATTGAAGAATGAACGATGAAGAATGAACAAGGATCCATGATCTATGTAGAATGAACGATGAAGAATGAACAAGGATCAATGATCAATGAAGAATGAACGATGAAGAATGAACAAGGATCAATGATCATTGAAGAATGAACGATGAAGAATGAACAAGGATCAATGATCAATGAAGAATGTACGATGAAGAATGAACAAGGATCAATGATCAATGACGAATGAACGATGAAGAATGAATAAGGATCAATGATCAATGAAGAATGAACGATGAAGAATGAACAAGGATCAATGGTCAATGACGAATGAACGATGAAGAATGAACAAGGATCAATGATCAATGTAGAATGAACAATGAAGTATGAACAAGGATCAATGAACGATTAAGAATGAACAAGGATCAATGATCATTGAAGAATGAACGAAGAAGAATGAACAAGTTTCAATGATCAATGACGAATGAACTATGAAGAATGAACAAGGATCAATGATCAATGACGAATGAACGATGAAGAATGAACAAGGATCCATGATCAATGAAGAATGAACGATGAAGAATGAACAAGGATCAATGATCAATGACGAATGAACGATGAAGAATGAATAAGGATGAATGATCAATGAAGAATGAACGATGAAGAATGAACAAGGATTAATGGTCAATGACGAATGAACGATGAAGAATGAACAAGGATCAATGATCAATGAAGAATGAACGATGAAGAATGAACAAGGATCAATGATCAATGTAGAATGAACGATGAAGAATGAACAAGGATCAATGAACGATTAAGAATGAACAAGGATCAATGATCAATGAAGAATGAACGATGAAGAATGAACAAGGATCAATGATCCATGAAGAATAAACGATGAAGAATGAACAAGGATCAATGATCAATGACGAATGAACGATGAAGAATGAACAAGGATCAATGATCAATCAAGAATGAACGATGAAGAATGAACAAGGATCAATGATCATTGAAGAATGAACGAAGAAGAATGAACAAGTTTCAATGAGCAATGACGAATGAACTATGAAGAATGAACAAGGATCAATGATCAATGACGAATGAACGATGAAAAATGAACAAGGATCAATTATTAATGAAGAATGAACGATGAAGAATGAACAAGGATCAATGATCATTGAAGAATGAACGATGAAGAATGAACAAGGATCAATGATCAATGAAGAATGTACGATGAAGAATGAACAAGGATCAATGATCAATGACGAATGAACGATGAAGAATGAATAAGGATCAATGATCAATGAAGAATGAACGATGAAGAATGAACAAGGATCAATGGTCAATGACGAATGAACGATGAAGAATGAACAAGGATCAATGATCAATGAAGAATGAACGATGAAGAATGAACAAGGATCAATGATCAATGTAGAATGAACGATGAAGAATGAACAAGGATCAATGATCAATGAAGAATGAACGATTAAGAATGAACAAGGATCAACGATCAATGAAGAATGAACGATGAAGAATGAACAAGGATCAATGATCCATGAAGAATAAACGATGAAGAATGAACAAGGATCAATGATCAATGACGAATGAACGATGAAGAATGAACAAGGATCAATGATCAATGAAGAATGAACGATAAAGAATGAACAAGGATCAATGATCAATGACGAATGAACGAAGAAGAATGAACAAGGATCAATGATCAATGAAAAATGAACGATGAAGAATGAACAAGGACCAATGATCATTGAAGAATGAACGATGAAGAATGAACAAGGATCAATGATCAATGAAGAATGAACAATGACGATTCAATAAGGATCAATTATCAATGAAGAATAAGCGATGAAGAATGAACAACGATCAATGATCCATGAAGAATAAACGATGAAGAATGAACAAGGATCAATGATCAATGACGAATGAACGATTAAGGATGAACAATGAAGTATGAACAAGGATCAATGAACGATTAAGAATGAACAAGGATCAATGATCAATGAAGAATGAACAAGGATCAATCATCATTGAAGAATGAACGATGAAGAATGAACAAGGATCAATGATCAATGAAGAATGAACGATGACGAATTAATAAGGATCAATGATCAATGAAGAATGAACGATGAAAAATGAAAAAGTTTCAATGATCAATGAAGAATGAACGATGAAGAATGAACTAGGATCAATGGTCAATGAAGAATGAACGATTAAGAATGAACAAGGATCAATGATCAATGTAGAATGAACGATGAAGAATGAACAAGGATCAATGATCAATGACGAATGAACGATGAAGAACGAACAAGGATCAATGATAAATGAAGAATGAACGATGAAGAATGAACAAGGATCAATGATCAATGACGAATGAACGATGAAGAATGAACAAGGATCAATGATCAATGAAGCATAAACGATGAAGAATGAACAAGGATCAATGATCAATGAAGAATGAACGATTAAGAATGAACAAGGATCAATGATCAATGTAGAATGAACGATGAAGAATGAACAACGATCAATGATCAATGACGAATGAACGATGAAGAATGAATAAGGATCAATGATCAATGAAGAATGAACGATGAAGAATGAACAAGGATCAATGATCAATGAAGAATAAACGATTAAGGATGAACAAGGATCAATGATCAATGAAGAATGAACGATGAAGAATGAACAATGATCAATGATCAATGATCATTGAAGAATGAACGATGAAGAATGAACAAGGATCCATGATCAATGTAGAATGAACGATGAAGAATGAACAAGGATCAATGATCAATGAAGAATGAACGATGAAGAATGAACAAGGATCAATGATCAATGTAGAATGAACGATGAAGAATGAACAAGGATCAATGAACGATTAAGAATGAACAAGGATCAATGATCAATGAAGAATGAACGATGAAGAATGAACAAGGATCAATGATCCATGAAGAATAAACGATGAAGAATGAACAAGGATCAATGATCAATGACGAATGAATGATGAAGAATGAACAAGGATCAATGATCAATCAAGAATGAACGATGAAGAATGAACAAGGATCAATGATCATTGAAGAATGAACGAAGAAGAATGAACAAGTTTCAATGATCAATGACGAATGAACTATGAAGAATGAACAAGGATCAATGATCAATGACGAATGAACGATGAAAAATGAACAAGGATCAATTATTAATGAAGAATGAACGATGAAGAATGAACAAGGATCAATGATCATTGAAGAATGAACGATGAAGAATGAACAAGGATCAATGATCAATGAAGAATGTACGATGAAGAATGAACAAGGATCAATGATCAATGACGAATGAACGATGAAGAATGAATAAGGATCAATGATCAATGAAGAATGAACGATGAAGAAGGAACAAGGATCAATGGTCAATGACGAATGAACGATGAAGAATGAACAAGGATCAATGATCAATGAAGAATGAACGATGTAGAATGAACAAGGATCAATGATCCATGAAGAATAAACGATGAAGAATGAACAAGGATCAATGATCAATGACGAATGAACGATGAAGAATGAACAAGGATCAATGATCAATGAAGAATGAACGATGAAGAATGAACAAGGATCAATGATCCATGAAGAATAAACGATGAATAATGAACAAGGATCAATGATCAATGACGAATGAACGATGAAGAATGAACAAGGATCAATCATCAATGAAGAATGAACGATAAAGAATGAACAAGGATCAATGATCAATGAAGAATGAATGATGAAGAATGAACAAGTATCAATGATCAATGACGAATGAACGATGAAGAATGAACAAGGATCAATGATCAATGAAAAATGAACGATGAAGAATGAACAAGGACCAATGATCATTGAAGAATGAACGATGAAGAATGAACAAGGATCAATGATCAATGAAGAATGAACGATGACGATTCAATAAGGATCAATTATCAATGAAGAATAAACGATGAAGAATGAACAACGATCAATGATCCATGAATAATAAACGATGAAGAATGAACAAAGATCAATGATCAATGACGAATGAACGATGAAGAATTAAAAAGGATCAATGATCAATGAAGCATAAACGATGAAGAATGGACAAGGATCAATGATCAATGTAGAATGAAAGATAAAGAATAAACAAGGATCAATGATCAATGAAGAATGAACGATGAAGAATGAACAAGGATCAATGGTCAATGAAGAATGAACGATTAAGTATGAACAAGGATCAATGATCAATGTAGAATGAACGATGAAGAATGAACAAGGATCAATGATCAATGACGAATGAACGATGAAGAACGAACAAGGATCAATGATAAATGAAGAATGAACGATGAAGAATGAACAAGGATCAATGATCAATGACGAATGAACGATGAAGAATGAACAAGGATCAATGATCAATGAAGCATAAACGATGAAGAATGAACAAGGATCAATGATCAATGAAGAATGAACGATTAAGAATGAACAAGGATCAATGATCAATGTAGAATGAACGATGAAGAATGAACAACGATCAATGATCAATGACGAATGAACGATGAAGAATGAATAAGGATCAATGATCAATGAAGAATGAACGATGAAGAATGAACAAGGATCAATGATTAATGAAGAATGAACGATGAAGATTGAACAAGGATCAATGATCAATGACGAATGAACGATGAAGAATGAACAAGGATCCATGATCAATGAAGAATGAACGATGAAGAATGAACAAGGATCAATGATCAATGACGAATGAACGATGAAGAATGAATAAGGATCA
Source organism: Amaranthus tricolor (assembly GCF_026212465.1). Classification (NCBI taxonomy): domain Eukaryota; kingdom Viridiplantae; phylum Streptophyta; class Magnoliopsida; order Caryophyllales; family Amaranthaceae; genus Amaranthus; species Amaranthus tricolor. Next base: position 28,743,963 of record NC_080047.1, read on the forward strand.
ATGATCAATGAAGAATGAACGATGAAGAATGAAAAAGGATTAATGGTCAATGACGAATGAACGATGAAGAATGAACAAGGATCAATGATCAATGAACAATGAACGATGAAGAATGAACAAGGATCAATGATCAATGTAGAATGAACAATGAAGTATGAACAAGGATCAATGAACGATTAAGAATGAACAAGGATCAATGATCAATGAAGAATGAACGATGAAGAATGAACAAGGATCAATGATCATTGAAGAATGAACGATGAAGAATGAACAAGGATCAATGATCAATGAAGAATGAACGATGACGAATTAACAAGGATCAATGATCAATGAAAAATGAACGATGAAAAATGAAAAAGTTTCAATGATCAATGACGAATGAACGATGAAGAATGAACAAGGATCAATGATCAATGACGAATGAACGATGAAGAATGAACAAGGATCAATGATTAATGAAGAATGAACGATGAAGAATGAACAAGGATCAATGATCAATGACGAATGAACGATGAAGAATGAACAAGGATCCATGATCAATGAAGAATGAACGATGAAGAATGAACAAGGATCAATGATCAATGACGAATGAACGATGAAGAATGAATAAGGATGAATGATCAATGAAGAATGAACGATGAAGAATGAACAAGGATTAATGGTCAATGACGAATGAACGATGAAGAATGAACAAGGATCAATGATCAATGAAGAATGAATGATGAAGAATGAACAAGGATCAATGATCAATGTAGAATGAACGATGAAGAATGAACAAGGATCAATGAACGATTAAGAATGAACAAGGATCAATGATCAATGAAGAATGAACAAGGATCAATGATCCATGAAGAATAAACGATGAAGAATGAACAAGGATCAATGATCAATGACGAATGAACGATGAAGAATGAACAAGGATCAATGATCAATCAAGAATGAACGATGAAGAATGAACAAGGATCAATGATCATTGAAGAATGAACGAAGAAGAATGAACAAGTTTCAATGATCAATGACGAATGAACTATGAAGAATGAACAAGGATCAATGATCAATGACGAATGAACGATGAAAAATGAACAAGGATCAATTATTAATGAAGAATGAACGATGAAGAATGAACAAGGATCAATGATCATTGAAGAATGAACGATGAAGAATGAACAAGGATCAATGATCAATGAAGAATGTACGATGAAGAATGAACAAGGATCAATGATCAATGACGAATGAACGATGAAGAATGAATAAGGATCAATGATCAATGAAGAATGAACGATGAAGAATGAACAAGGATCAATGGTCAATGACGAATGAACGATGAAGAATGAACAAGGATCAATGATCAATGAAGAATGAACGATGAAGAATGAACAAGGATCAATGATCAATGTAGAATGAACGATGAAGAATGAACAAGGATCAATGATCAATGAAGAATGAACGATTAAGAATGAACAAGGATCAACGATCAATGAAGAATGAACGATGAAGAATGAACAAGGATCAATGATCCATGAAGAATAAACGATGAAGAATGAACAAGGATCAATGATCAATGACGAATGAACGATGAAGAATGAACAAGGATCAATGATCAATGAAGAATGAACGATGAAGAATGAACGATGAAGAATGAACAAGGATCAATGGTCAATGACGAATGAACGATGAAGAATGAACAAGGATCAATGATCAATGAAGAATGAACGATGAAGAATGAACAAGGATCAATGATCAATGTAGAATGAACGATGAAGAATGAACAAGGATCAATGATCAATGAAGAATGAACGATTAAGAATGAACAAGGATCAACGATCAATGAAGAATGAACGATGAAGAATGAACAAGGATCAATGATCCATGAAGAATAAACGATGAAGAATGAACAAGGATCAATGATCAATGACGAATGAACGATGAAGAATGAACAAGGATCAATGATCAATGAAGAATGAACGATATAGAATGAACAAGGATCAATGATCAATGACGAATGAACGAAGAAGAATGAACAAGGATCAATGATCAATGAAAAATGAACGATGAAGAATGAACAAGGACCAATGATCATTGAAGAATGAACGATGAAGAATGAACAAGGATCAATGATCACTGAAGAATGAACAATGACGATTCAATAAGGATCAATTATCAATGAAGAATAAGCGATGAAGAATGAACAACGATCAATGATCCATGAAGAATAAACGATGAAGAATGAACAAGGATCAATGATCAATGACGAATGAACGATTAAGGATGAACAATGAAGTATGAACAAGGATCAATGAACGATTAAGAATGAACAAGGATCAATGATCAATGAAGAATGAACGATGAAGAATGAACAAGGATCAATCATCATTGAAGAATGAACGATGAAGAATGAACAAGGATCAATGATCAATGAAGAATGAACGATGACGAATTAATAAGGATCAATGATCAATGAAGAATGAAAGATGAAAAATGAAAAAGTTTCAATGATCAATGAAGAATGAACGATGAAGAATGAACAAGGATCAATGATCAATGACGAATGAACGATGAAAAATTAACAAGGATCAATTATTAATGAAGAATGAACGATGAAGAATGAACAATGATCAATGATCATTGAAGAATGAACGATGAAGAATGAACAAGGATCCATGATCAATGAAGAATGAACGATGAAGAATGAACAAGGATCAATGATCAATGACGAATGAACGATGAAGAATGAATAAGGATGAATGATCAATGAAGAATGAACGATGAAGAATGAACAAGGATTAATGGTCAATGACGAATGAACGATGAAGAATGAACAAGGATCAATGATCAATGAAGAATGAACGATGAAGAATGAACAAGGATCAATGATCAATGTAGAATGAACGATGAAGTATGAACAAGGATCAATGAACGATTAAGAATGAACAAGGATCAATGATCAATGAAGAATGAACGATGTAGAATGAACAAGGATCAATGATCCATGAAGAATAAACGATGAAGAATGAACAAGGATCAATGATCAATGACGAATGAACGATGAAGAATGAACAAGGATCAATGATCAATGAAGAATGAACGATGAAGAATGAACAAGGATCAATGATCCATGAAGAATAAACGATGAATAATGAACAAGGATCAATGATCAATGACGAATGAACGATGAAGAATGAACAAGGATCAATCATCAATGAAGAATGAACGATAAAGAATGAACAAGGATCAATGATCAATGAAGAATGAATGATGAAGAATGAACAAGTATCAATGATCAATGACGAATGAACGATGAAGAATGAACAAGGATCAATGATCAATGAAAAATGAACGATGAAGAATGAACAAGGACCAATGATCATTGAAGAATGAACGATGAAGAATGAACAAGGATCAATGATCAATGAAGAATGAACGATGACGATTCAATAAGGATCAATTATCAATGAAGAATAAACGATGAAGAATGAACAACGATCAATGATCCATGAATAATAAACGATGAAGAATGAACAAAGATCAATGATCAATGACGAATGAACGATGAAGAATTAAAAAGGATCAATGATCAATGAAGCATAAACGATGAAGAATGGACAAGGATCAATGATCAATGTAGAATGAAAGATAAAGAATAAACAAGGATCAATGATCAATGAAGAATGAACGATGAAGAATGAACAAGGATCAATGGTCAATGAAGAATGAACGATTAAGTATGAACAAGGATCAATGATCAATGTAGAATGAACGATGAAGAATGAACAAGGATCAATGATCAATGACGAATGAACGATGAAGAACGAACAAGGATCAATGATAAATGAAGAATGAATGATGAAGAATGAACAAGGATCAATGATCAATGACGAATGAACGATGAAGAATGAACAAGGATCAATGATCAATGAAGCATAAACGATGAAGAATGAACAAGGATCAATGATCAATGAAGAATGAACGATTAAGAATGAACAAGGATCAATGATCAATGTAGAATGAACGATGAAGAATGAACAACGATCAATGATCAATGACGAATGAACGATGAAGAATGAATAAGGATCAATGATCAATGAAGAATGAACGATGAAGAATGAACAAGGATCAATGATCAATGAAGAATAAACGATTAAGGATGAACAAGGATCAATGATCAATGAAGAATGAACGATGAAGAATGAACAATGATCAATGATCAATGATCATTGAAGAATGAACGATGAAGAATGAACAAGGATCAATGATCATTGAAGAATGAACGAAGAAGAATGAACAAGTTTCAATGATCAATGACGAATGAACTATGAAGAATGAACAAGGATCAATGATCAATGACGAATGAACGATGAAAAATGAACAAGGATCAATTATTAATGAAGAATGAACGATGAAGAATGAACAAGGATCAATGATCATTGAAGAATGAACGATGAAGAATGAACAAGGATCAATGATCAATGAAGAATGTACGATGAAGAATGAACAAGGATCAATGATCAATGACGAATGAACGATGAAGAATGAATAAGGATCAATGATCAATGAAGAATGAACGATGAAGAATGAACAAGGATCAATGGTCAATGACGAATGAACGATGAAGAATGAACAAGGATCAATGATCAATGAAGAATGAACGATGAAGAATGAACAAGGATCAATGATCAATGTAGAATGAACGATGAAGAATGAACAAGGATCAATGATCAATGAAGAATGAACGATGAAGAATGAACAAGGATCAATGATCAATGTAGAATGAACGATGAAGAATGAACAAGGATCAATGATCAATGAAGAATGAACGATTAAGAATGAACAAGGATCAACGATCAATGAAGAATGAACGATGAAGAATGAACAAGGATCAATGATCCATGAAGAATAAACGATGAAGAATGAACAAGGATCAATGATCAATGACGAATGAACGATGAAGAATGAACAAGGATCAATGATCAATGAAGAATGAACGATGAAGAATGAACGATGAAGAATGAACAAGGATCAATGGTCAATGACGAATGAACGATGAAGAATGAACAAGGATCAATGATCAATGAAGAATGAACGATGAAGAATGAACAAGGATCAATGATCAATGTAGAATGAACGATGAAGAATGATCAAGGATCAATGATCAATGAAGAATGAACGATTAAGAATGAACAAGGATCAACGATCAATGAAGAATGAACGATGAAGAATGAACAAGGATCAATGATCCATGAAGAATAAACGATGAAGAATGAACAAGGATCAATGATCAATGACGAATGAACGATGAAGAATGAACAAGGATCAATGATCAATGAAGAATGAACGATATAGAATGAACAAGGATCAATGATCAATGACGAATGAACGAAGAAGAATGAACAAGGATCAATGATCAATGAAAAATGAACGATGAAGAATGAACAAGGACCAATGATCATTGAAGAATGAACGATGAAGAATGAACAAGGATCAATGATCAATGAAGAATGAACAATGACGATTCAATAAGGATCAATTATCAATGAAGAATAAGCGATGAAGAATGAACAACGATCAATGATCCATGAAGAATAAACGATGAAGAATGAACAAGGATCAATGATCAATGACGAATGAACGATTAAGGATGAACAATGAAGTATGAACAAGGATCAATGAACGATTAAGAATGAACAAGGATCAATGATCTATGAAGAATGAACGATGAAGAATGAACAAGGATCAATCATCATTGAAGAATGAACGATGAAGAATGAACAAGGATCAATGATCAATGAAGAATGAACGATGACGAATTAATAAGGATCAATGATCAATGAAGAATGAACGATAAAAAATGAAAAAGTTTCAATGATCAATGAAGAATGAACGATGAAGAATGAACAAGGATCAATGATCAATGACGAATGAACGATGAAAAATTAACAAGGATCAATTATTAATGAAGAATGAACGATGAAGAATGAACAATGATCAATGATCATTGAAGAATGAACGAAGAAGAATGAACAAGGATCCATGATCAATGAAGAATGAACGATGAAGAATGAACAAGGATCAATGATCAATGACGAATGAACGATGAAGAATGAATAAGGATGAATGATCAATGAAGAATGAACGATGAAGAATGAACAAGGATTAATGGTCAATGACGAATGAACGATGAAGAATGAACAAGGATCAATGATCAATGAAGAATGAACGATGAAGAATGAACAAGGATCAATGATCAATGTAGAATGAACGATGAAGTATGAACAAGGATCAATGAACGATTAAGAATGAACAAGGATCAATGATCAATGAAGAATGAACGATGTAGAATGAACAAGGATCAATGATCCATGAAGAATAAACGATGAAGAATGAACAAGGATCAATGATCAATGACGAATGAACGATGAAGAATGAACAAGGATCAATGATCAATGAAGAATGAACGATGAAGAATGAACAAGGATCAATGATCCATGAAGAATAAACGATGAATAATGAACAAGGATCAATGATCAATGACGAATGAACGATGAAGAATGAACAAGGATCAATCATCAATGAAGAATGAACGATAAAGAATGAACAAGGATCAATGATCAATGAAGAATGAATGATGAAGAATGAACAAGTATCAATGATCAATGACGAATGAACGATGAAGAATGAACAAGGATCAATGATCAATGAAAAATGAACGATGAAGAATGAACAAGGACCAATGATCATTGAAGAATGAACGATGAAGAATGAACAAGGATCAATGATCAATGAAGAATGAACGATGACGATTCAATAAGGATCAATTATCAATGAAGAATAAACGATGAAGAATGAACAACGATCAATGATCCATGAATAATAAACGATGAAGAATGCACAAAGATCAATGATCAATGACGAATGAACGATGAAGAATTAAAAAGGATCAATGATCAATGAAGCATAAACGATGAAGAATGGACAAGGATCAATGATCAATGTAGAATGAAAGATAAAGAATAAACAAGGATCAATGATCAATGAAGAATGAACGATGAAGAATGAACAAGGATCAATGGTCAATGAAGAATGAACGATTAAGTATGAACAAGGATCAATGATCAATGTAGAATGAACGATGAAGAATGAACAAGGATCAATGATCAATGACGAATGAACGATGAAGAACGAACAAGGATCAATGATAAATGAAGAATGAACGATGAAGAATGAACAAGGATCAATGATCAATGACGAATGAACGATGAAGAATGAACAAGGATCAATGATCAATGAAGCATAAACGATGAAGAATGAACAAGGATCAATGATCAATGAAGAATGAACGATTAAGAATGAACAAGGATCAATGATCAATGTAGAATGAACGATGAAGAATGAACAACGATCAATGATCAATGACGAATGAACGATGAAGAATGAATAAGGATCAATGATCAATGAAGAATGAACGATGAAGAATGAACAAGGATCAATGATCAATGAAGAATAAACGATTAAGGATGAACAAGGATCAATGATCAATGAAGAATGAACGATGAAGAATGAACAATGATCAATGATCAATGATCATTGAAGAATGAACGATGAAGAATGAACAAGGATCCATGATCAATGTAGAATGAACGATGAAGAATGAACAAGGATCAATGATCAATGACGAATGAACGATGAAGAATGAATAAGGATCAATGATCAATGAAGAATGAACGATGAAGAATGAAAAAGGATTAATGGTCAATGACGAATGAACGATGAAGAATGAACAAGGATCAATGATCAATGAACAATGAACGATGAAGAATGAACAAGGATCAATGATCAATGTAGAATGAACAATGAAGTATGAACAAGGATCAATGAACGATTAAGAATGAACAAGGATCAATGATCAATGAAGAATGAACGATGAAGAATGAACAAGGATCAATGATCATTGAAGAATGAACGATGAAGAATGAACAAGGATCAATGATCAATGAAGAATGAACGATGACGAATTAACAAGGATCAATGATCAATGAAAAATGAACGATGAAGAATGAAAAAGTTTCAATGATCAATGACGAATGAACGATGAAGAATGAACAAGGATCAATGATCAATGACGAATGAACGATGAAGAATGAACAAGGATCAATGATCAATGAAAAATGAACGATGAAGAATGAACAAGGACCAATGATCATTGAAGAATGAACGATGAAGAATGAACAAGGATCAATGATCAATGAAGAATGAACGATGACGATTCAATAAGGATCAATTATCAATGAAGAATAAACGATGAAGAATGAACAACGATCAATGATCCATGAATAATAAACGATGAAGAATGAACAAAGATCAATGATCAATGACGAATGAACGATGAAGAATTAAAAAGGATCAATGATCAATGAAGCATAAACGATGAAGAATGGACAAGGATCAATGATCAATGTAGAATGAAAGATAAAGAATAAACAAGGATCAATGATCAATGAAGAATGAACGATGAAGAATGAACAAGGATCAATGGTCAATGAAGAATGAACGATTAAGTATGAACAAGGATCAATGATCAATGTAGAATGAACGATGAAGAATGAACAAGGATCAATGATCAATGACGAATGAACGATGAAGAACGAACAAGGATCAATGATAAATGAAGAATGAACGATGAAGAATGAACAAGGATCAATGATCAATGACGAATAAACGATGAAGAATGAACAAGGATCAATGATCCATGAAGAATAAACGATGAAGAATGAACAAGGATCAATGATCAATGACGAATGAACGATGAAGAATGAACAAGGATCAATGATCAATCAAGAATGAACGATGAAGAATGAACAAGGATCAATGATCATTGAAGAATGAATGAAGAAGAATGAACAAGTTTCAATGATCAATGACGAATGAACTAAGAAGAATGAACAAGGATCAATGATCAATGACGAATGAACGATGAAGAATGAACAAGGATCAATGATCAATCAAGAATGAACGATGAAGAATGAACAAGGATCAATGATCATTGAAGAATGAACGAAGAAGAATGAACAAGTTTCAATGATCAATGACGAATGAACTATGAAGAATGAACAAGGATCAATGATCAATGACGAATGAACGATGAAAAATGAACAAGGATCAATTATTAATGAAGAATGAACGATGAAGAATGAACAAGGATCAATGATCATTGAAGAATGAACGATGAAGAATGAACAAGGATCAATGATCAATGAAGAATGTACGATGAAGAATGAACAAGGATCAATGATCAATGACGAATGAACGATGAAGAATGAATAAGGATCAATGATCAATGAAGAATGAACGATGAAGAATGAAAAAGGATTAATGGTCAATGACGAATGAACGATGAAGAATGAACAAGGATCAATGATCAATGAACAATGAACGATGAAGAATGAACAAGGATAAATGATCAATGTAGAATGAACAATGAAGTATGAACAAGGATCAATGAACGATTAAGAATGAACAAGGATCAATGATCAATGAAGAATGAACGATTAAGAATGAACAAGGATCAATGATCATTGAAGAATGAACGATGAAGAATGAACAAGGATCAATGATCAATGAAGAATGAACGATGACGAATTAACAAGGATCAATGATCAATGAAAAATGAACGATGAAGAATGAAAAAGTTTCAATGATCAATGACGAACGAACGATGAAGAATGAACAAGGATCAATGATCAATGACGAATGAACGATGAAGAATGAACAAGGATCAATGATTAATGAAGAATGAACGATGAAGAATGAACAAGGATCATTGATCAATGACGAATGAACGATGAAGAATGAACAAGGATCCATGATCAATGAAGAATGAACGATGAAGAATGAACAAGGATCAATGATCAATGACGAATGAACGATGAAGAATGAATAAGGATGAATGATCAATGAAGAATGAACGATGAAGAATGAACAAGGATTAATGGTCAATGACGAATGAACGATGAAGAATGAACAAGGATCAATGATCAATGAAGAATGAACGATGAAGAATGAACAAGGATCAATGATCAATGTAGAATGAACGATGAAGAATGAACAAGGATCAATGAACGATTAAGAATGAACAAGGATCAATGATCAATGAAGAATGAACGATGAAGAATGAACAAGGATCAATGATCCATGAAGAATAAACGATGAAGAATGAACAAGGATCAATGATCAATGACGAATGAACGATGAAGAATGAACAAGGATCAATGATCAATCAAGAATGAACAATGAAGAATGAACAAGGATCAATGATCATTGAAGAATGAACGAAGAAGAATGAACAAGTTTCAATGATCAATGACGAATGAACTATGAAGAATGAACAAGGATCAATGATCAATGACGAATGAACGATGAAAAATGAACAAGGATCAATTATTAATGAAGAATGAACGATGAAGAATGAACAAGGATCAATGATCATTGAAGAATGAACGATGAAGAATGAACAAGGATCAATGATCAATGAAGAATGTACGATGAAGAATGAACAAGGATCAATGATCAATGACGAATGAACGATGAAGAATGAATAAGGATCAATGATCAATGAAGAATGAACGATGAAGAATGAACAAGGATCAATGGTCAATGACGAATGAACGATGAAGAATGAACAAGGATCAATGATCAATGAAGAATGAACGATGAAGAATGAACAAGGATCAATGATCAATGTAGAATGAACGATGAAGAATGAACAAGGATCAATGATCAATGAAGAATGAACGATTAAGAATGAACAAGGATCAACGATCAATGAAGAATGAACGATGAAGAATGAACAAGGATCAATGATCCATGAAGAATAAACGATGAAGAATGAACAAGGATCAATGATCAATGACGAATGAACGATGAAGAATGAACAAGGATCAATGATCAATGAAGAATGAACGATAAAGAATGAACAAGGATCAATGATCAATGACGAATGAACGAAGAAGAATGAACAAGGATCAATGATCAATGAAAAATGAACGATGAAGAATGAACAAGGACCAATGATCATTGAAGAATGAACGATGAAGAATGAACAAGGATCAATGATCAATGAAGAATGAACAATGATGATTCAATAAGGATCAATTATCAATGAAGAATAAGCGATGAAGAATGAACAACGATCAATGATCCATGAAGAATAAACGATGAAGAATGAACAAGGATCAATGATCAATGACGAATGAACGATTAAGGATGAACAATGAAGTATGAACAAGGATCAATGAACGATTAAGAATGAACAAGGATCAATGATCAATGAAGAATGAACGATGAAGAATGAACAAGGATCAATCATCATTGAAGAATGAACGATGAAGAATGAACAAGGATCAATGATCAATGAAGAATGAACGATGACGAATTAATAAGGATCAATGATCAATGAAGAATGAACGATGAAGAATGAAAAAGTTTCAATGATCAATGACGAATGAACGATGAAGAATGAACAAGGATCAATGATCAATGACGAATGAACGATGAAAAATTAACAAGGATCAATTATTAATGAAGAATAAACGATGAAGAATGAACAATGATCAATGATCATTGAAGAATGAACGATGAAGAATGAACAAGGATCCATGATCAATGAAGAATGAACGATGAAGAATGAACAAGGATCAATGATCAATGACGAATGAACGATGAAGAATGAATAAGGATGAATGATCAATGAAGAATGAACGATGAAGAATGAACAAGGATTAATGGTCAATGACGAATGAACGATGAAGAATGAACAAGGATCAATGATCAATGAAGAATGAACGATGAAGAATGAACAAGGATCAATGATCAATGTAGAATGAACGATGAAGTATGAACAAGGATCAATGAACGATTAAGAATGAACAAGGATCAATGATCAATGAAGAATGAACGATGTAGAATAAATAAGGATCAATGATCCATGAAGAATAAACGATGAAGAATGAACAAGGATCAATGATCAATGACGAATGAACGATGAAGAATGAACAAGGATCAATGATCAATGAAGAATGAACGATGAAGAATGCACAAGGATCAATGATCCATGAAGAATAAACGATGAATAATGAACAAGGATCAATGATCAATGACGAATGAACGATGAAGAATGAACAAGGATCAATCATCAATGAAGAATGAACGATAAAGAATGAACAAGGATCAATGATCAATGACGAATGAACGAAGAAGAATGAACAAGGATCAATGATCAATGAAGAATGAACGATGAAGAATGCACAAGGATCAATGATCCATGAAGAATAAACGATGAATAATGAACAAGGATCAATGATCAATGACGAATGAACGATGAAGAATGAACAAGGATCAATCATCAATGAAGAATGAACGATAAAGAATGAACAAGGATCAATGATCAATGACGAATGAACGAAGAAGAATGAACAAGGATCAATGATCAATGAAGAATGAATGATGAAGAATGAACAAGTATCAATGATCAATGACGAATGAACGATGAAGAATGAACAAGGATCAATGATTAATGAAAAATCAACGATGAAGAATGAACAAGGACCAATGATCATTGAAGAATGAACGATGAAGAATGAACAAGGATCAATGATCAATGAAGAATGAACGATGACGATTCAATAAGGATCAATTATCAATGAAGAATAAACGATGAAGAATGAACAACGATCAATGATCCATGAATAATAAACGATGAAGAATGAACAAAGATCAATGATCAATGACGAATGAACGATGAAGAATTAAAAAGGATCAATGATCAATGAAGCATAAACGATGAAGAATGGACAAGGATCAATGATCAATGTAGAATGAAAGATAAAGAATAAACAAGGATCAATGATCAATGAAGAATGAACGATGAAGAATGAACAAGGATCAATGGTCAATGAAGAATGAACGATTAAGAATGAACAAGGATCAATGATCAATGTAGAATGAACGATGAAGAATGAACAAGGATCAATGATCAATGACGAATGAACGATGAAGAACGAACAAGGATCAATGATAAATGAAGAATGAACGATGAAGAATGAACAAGGATCAATGATCAATGACGAATGAACGATGAAGAATGAACAAGGATCAATGATCAATGAAGCATAAACGATGAAGAATGAACAAGGATCAATGATCAATTAAGAATGAACGATTAAGAATGAACAAGGATCAATGATCAATGTAGAATGAACGATGAAGAATGAACAACGATCAATGATCAATGACGAATGAACGATGAAGATCGAATAAGGATCAATGATCAATGAAGAATGAACGATGAAGAATGAACAAGGATCAATGATCAATGAAGAATAAACGATTAAGGATGAACAAGGATCAATGATCAATGAAGAATGAACGATGAAGAATGAACAATGATCAATGATCAATGATCATTGAAGAATGAACGATGAAGAATGAACAAGGATCCATGATCAATGTAGAATGAACGATGAAGAATGAACAAGGATCAATGATCAATGACGAATGAACGATGAAGAATGAATAAGGATCAATGATCAATGAAGAATGAACGATGAAGAATGAAAAAGGATTAATGGTCAATGACGAATGAACGATGAAGAATGAACAAGGATCAATGATCAATGAACAATGAACGATGAAGAATGAACAAGGATCAATGATCAATGAAGAATGAATGATGAAGAATGAACAAGTATCAATGATCAATGACGAATGAACGATGAAGAATGAACAAGGATCAATGATCAATGAAAAATCAACGATGAAGAATGAACAAGGACCAATGATCATTGAAGAATGAACGATGAAGAATGAACAAGGATCAATGATCAATGAAGAATGAACGATGACGATTCAATAAGGATCAATTATCAATGAAGAATAAACGATGAAGAATGAACAACGATCAATGATCCATGAATAATAAACGATGAAGAATGAACAAAGATCAATGATCAATGACGAATGAACGATGAAGAATTAAAAAGGATCAATGATCAATGAAGCATAAACGATGAAGAATGGACAAGGATCAATGATCAATGTAGAATGAAAGATAAAGAATAAACAAGGATCAATGATCAATGAAGAATGAACGATGAAGAATGAACAAGGATCAATGGTCAATGAAGAATGAACGATTAAGAATGAACAAGGATCAATGATCAATGTAGAATGAACGATGAAGAATGAACAAGGATCAATGATCAATGACGAATGAACGATGAAGAACGAACAAGGATCAATGATAAATGAAGAATGAACAAGGATCAATGATCAATGACGAATGAACGATGAAGAATGAACAAGGATCAATGATCAATGAAGCATAAACGATGAAGAATGAACAAGGATCAATGATCAATTAAGAATGAACGATTAAGAATGAACAAGGATCAATGATCAATGTAGAATGAACGATGAAGAATGAACAACGATCAATGATCAATGACGAATGAACGATGAAGAATGAATAAGGATCAATGATCAATGAAGAATGAACGATGAAGAATGAACAAGGATCAATGATCAATGAAGAATAAACGATTAAGGATGAACAAGGATCAATGATCAATGAAGAATGAAAGATGAAGAATGAACAATGATCAATGATCAATGATCATTGAAGAATGAACGATGAAGAATGAACAAGGATCCATGATCAATGTAGAATGAACGATGAAGAATGAACAAGGATCAATGATCAATGACGAATGAACGATGAAGAATGAATAAGGATCAATGATCAATGAAGAATGAACGATGAAGAATGAAAAAGGATTAATGGTCAATGACGAATGAACGATGAAGAATGAACAAGGATCAATGATCAATGAACAATGAACGATGAAGAATGAACAAGGATCAATGATCAATGTAGAATGAACAATGAAGTATGAACAAGGATCAATGAACGATTAAGAATGAACAAGGATCAATGATCAATGAAGAATGAACGATGAAGAATGAACAAGGATCAATGATCATTGAAGAATGAACGATGAAGAATGAACAAGGATCAATGATCAATGAAGAATGAACGATGACGAATTAACAAGGATCAATGATCAGTGAAAAATGAACGATGAAGAATGAAAAAGTTTCAATGATCAATGACGAATGAACGATGAAGAATGAACAAGGATCAATGATCAATGACGAATGAACGATGAAGAATGAACAAGGATCAATGATTAATGAAGAATGAACGATGAAGAATGAACAAGGATCAATGATCAATGACGAATGAACGATGAAGAATGAACAAGGATCCATGCTCAATGAAGAATGAACGATGAAGAATGAACAAGGATCAATGATCAATGACGAATGAACGATGAAGAATGAAGAAGGATGAATGATCAATGAAGAATGAACGATGAAGAATGAACAAGGATTAATGGTCAATGACGAATGAACGATGAAGAATGAACAAGGATCAATGATCAATGAAGAATGAACGATGAAGAATGAACAAGGATCAATGATCTATGTAGAATGAACGATGAAGTATGAACAAGGATCAATGAACGATTAAGAATGAACAAGGATCAATGATCAATGAAGAATGAACGATGTAGAATGAACAAGGATCAATGATCCATGAAGAATAAACGATGAAGAATGAACAAGGATCAATGATCAATGACGAATGAACGATGAAGAATGAACAAGGATCAATGATAATTCAAGAATGAACGATGAAGAATGAACAAGGATCAATGATCATTGAAGAATGAACGATGAAGAATGAACAAGTTTCAATGATCAATGACGAATGAACTATGAAGAATGAACAAGGATCAATGATCAATGACGAATGAACGATGAAAAATGAACAAGGATCAATTATTAATGAAGAATGAACGATGAAGAATGAACAAGGATCAATTATTAATGAAGAATGAACGATGAAGAATGAACAAGGATCAATGATCAATGAAGAATGTACGATGAAGAATGAACAAGGATCAATGATCAATGACGAATGAACGATGAAGAATGAATAAGGATCAATGATCAATGAAGAATGAACGATGAAGAATGAACAAGGATCAATGGTCAATGACGAATGAACGATGAAGAATGTACAAGGATCAATGATCAATGAAGAATGTACGATGAAGAATGAACAAGGATCAATGATCAATGAAGAATGAACGATAAAGAATGAACAAGGATCAATGATCAATGACGAATGAACGAAGAAGAATGAACAAGGATCAATGATCAATGAAAAATAAACGATGAAGAATGAACAAGGACCAATGATCATTGAAGAATGAACAAGGATCAATGATCAATGAAGAATGAACAATGACGATTCAATAAGGATCAATTATCAATGAAGAATAAGCGATGAAGAATGAACAACGATCAATGATCCATGAAGAATAAACGATGAAGAATGAACAAGGATCAATGATCAATGACGAATGAACGATTAAGAATGAACAATGAAGTATGAACAAGGATCAATGAACGATTAAGAATGAACAAGGATCAATGATCAATGAAGAATGAACGATGAAGAATGAACAAGGATCAATCATCATTGAAGAATGAACGATGAAGAATGAACAAGGATCAATGATCAATGAAGAATGAACGATGACGAATTAATAAGGATCAATGATCAATGAAGAATGAACGATGAAGAATGAAAAAGTTTCAATGATCAATGACGAATGAACGATGAAGAATGAACAAGGATCAATGATCAATGACGAATGAACGATGAAAAATGAACAAGGATCAAATATTAATGAAGAATGAACGATGAAGAATGAACAATGATCAATGATCATTGAAGAATGAACGATGAAGAATGAACAAGGATCCATGATCAATGAAGAATGAACGATGAAGAATGAACAAGGATCAATGATCAATGACGAATGAACGATGAAGAATGAATAAGGATGAATGATCAATGAAGAATGAACGATGAAGAATGAACAAGGATTAATGGTCAATGACGAATGAACGATGAAGAATGAACAAGGATCAATGATCAATGAAGAATGAACGATGAAGAATGAACAAGGATCAATGATCAATGTAGAATGAACGATGAAGTATGAACAAGGATCAATGAACGATTAAGAATGAACAAGGATCAATGATCAATGAAGAATGAGCGATGTAGAATGAACAAGGATCAATAATCCATGAAGAATAAACGATGAAGAATCAACAAGGATCAATGATCAATGACGAATGAACGATGAAGAATGAACAAGGATCAATGATAATTCAAGAATGAACGATGAAGAATGAACAAGGATCAATGATCATTGAAGAATGAACGATGAAGAATGAACAAGTTTCAATGATCAATGACGAATGAACTATGAAGAATGAACAAGGATCAATGATCAATGACGAATGAACGATGAAAAATGAACAAGGATCAATTATTAATGAAGAATGAACGATGAAGAATGAACAAGGATCAATGATCAATGAAGAATGTACGATGAAGAATGAACAAGGATCAATGATAAATGACGAATGAACGATGAAGAATGAATAAGGATCAATGATCAATGAAGAATGAACGATGAAGAATGAACAAGGATCAATGGTCAATGACGAATGAACGATGAAGAATGAACAAGGATCAATGATCAATGAAGAATGAACGATGAAGAATGAACAAGGATCAATAATCAATGTAGAATGAACGATGAAGAATGAACAAGGATCAATGATCAATGAAGAATGAACGATTAAGAATGAACAAGGATCAATGATCAATGAAGAATGAACGATGAAGAATGAACAAGGATCAATGATCCATGAAGAATAAACGATGAAGAATGAACAAGGATCAATGATCAATGACGAATGAACGATGAAGAATGAATAAGGATCAATGATCCATGAAGAATGAACGATGAAGAATGAACAAGGATCAATGGTCAATGAAGAATGAACGATGAAGAATGAAAAAGGATCAATGATCAATGAAGAATGAACGATGAAGAATGAACAAGGATCAATGATCAATGTAGAATGAACGATGAAGAATGAACAAGGATCAATGATCAATGAAGAATGAACGATTAAGAATGAACAAGGATCAATGATCAATGAAGAATGAACGATGAAGAATGAACAAGCATCAATGATCCATGAAGAATAAACGATGAAGAATGAACAAGGATCAATGATCAATGACGAATGAACGATGAAGAATGAACAAGGATCAATGATCAATGAAGAATGAACGATGAAGAATGAACAAGGATCAATGATCAATGTAGAATGAACGATGAAGAATGAACAAGGATCAATGATCAATGAAGAATGAACGATTAAGAATGAACAAGGATCAATGATCAATGAAGAATGAACGATGAAGAATGAACAAGGATCAATGATCCATGAAGAATAAACGATGAAGAATGAACAAGGATCAATGATCAATGACGAATGAACGAAGAAGAATGAACAAGGATCAATGATCAATGAAGAATGAATGATGAAGAATGAACAAGTATCAATGATCAATGAAGAATGAACGATGAAGAATGAACAAGGATCAATGATCAATGAAGAATGAACAAGGATCAATGATCCATGAAGAATAAACGATGAAGAATGAACAATGATCAATGATCATTGAAGAATGAACGATGAAGAATGAACAAGGATCCATGATCAATGTAGAATGAACGATGAAGAATGAACAAGGATCAATGATCAATGACGAATGAACGATGAAGAATGAATAAGGATCAATGATCGATGAAGAATGAACGATGAAGAATGAACAAGGATTAATGGTCAATGACGAATGAACGATGAAGAATGAACAAGGATCAATGATCAATGAACAATGAACGATGAAGAATGAACAAGGATCAATGATCAATGTAGAATGAACAATGAAGTATGAACAAGGATCAATGAACGATTAAGAATGAACAAGGATCAATGATCAATGAAGAATGAACGATGAAGAATGAACAAGGATCAATGATCATTGAAGAATGAACGATGAAGAATGAACAAGGATCAATGATCAATGAAGAATGAACGATGACGAATTAACAAGGATCAATGATGTAGGATCACCTACATCTAGTTCTGCTGAGCTAGCCAAGATCAATATAATGATGCATCAAATGGAAGACGCTAAAATTCAAGGTCCAAAACTGAAATCCTTTAATTTCGTAGTCATAAACTAAGTCTTCTTTTTTTTTTTTTTTTTTTGGGTCGTTTTATTATTTAAGTCGTTTATTTTATTTCGAGTATTTGGGTCTTTTGTTTTCTTCGAAATGATTTAAGCCAGGTTTAGGATCAAGCTTAATCATTTCTCATGCTTAGTTAGTCGAGTTGTACTTTTCTTTTATTTGAGTTTAGTATTTAATTTTGCTCATGGGTCGAATATTATGCGATTGAAACGCAAGCAAGCAGCTGAAAATATCAAGCAAATAAACCAAGGAAATATGAAGAATATAAATATGAAGGTTCAGCAAGTGGAAGATTAAAAAAATATATTTAGCAAAATCAAGTTGTTTGAGACAGCAAATAAACCAAGGACATATGAAGATATTTGCAAATCATACAAGAATTCAGCCGTTGGGAAATCTGATTTTGGTTCATTATTACATGAAGATCTTTTCTACAAAAAACAAATCAGCCTAGAAAATAGCCTATGAAGACTTTGTAAGAAATAGCTATGCACTACAAAATAGCCTAATTATTTCCATAGAAGATTGTAAGATGCAACTTGCAAGTGGACTTGCAAGTGGATTCCTAGCCGTTAAGAAACAAGCAACATTCTGATTTTTTTGCTTTTTAATTTAATTTTTTTTTTTTTTTTTATTTATTTTTTGTTGGGCTGATTTCCTTTTAGTATAAATAGGCTTGTAGTTCATGTAATGAAGGCATTCAGCTTGCATAATACAAACACAACCCTTTGAGCAATTTTCCTTGTTCTTATTTGCAATTTACTTTAACTTGGATTAGTTTAAGTAATTTGAAGTTCCTATGCTTTTCATACTTTTGGCTAAAGTTTGAATGTGTTCTTAGGAGCCCTTAGATTTGTTTCGTGGTGTATCTGTATCGAAGCAACCTTTGGCAAGCCATTTTCAGTTTGAAAAACCAACACATACATTTCATTTTTCCCTTGTTATAAAACCACAAAAATCACAAAAACAAATTCATTAAACGAAAACAGCAAACTACGTGTGCTTATAGCTTGGTTTTGTTTTGAGGCATACCAATCTATATCATCTTGGTATCAGAGCCAGGCTACGCTCCGAGCCTTAATTTCGTTCATTCACAAAGCATAACACCATGTCTCAAAGTGGTGAAGGAGAAACAAGTGATTTGAGCAGAATTGTTGAAGAGCAAAATGCCACCATTAAATACCTACAAACCCAACTTAAAGAGTATCTAGACCTAAAACGCACCTTAAGGGAAGGTGGGGATTATGAGTCTGAAAGTCCTAAAGTTAGTAGGCAAACAAGCCGTGGAGATGATCTTAGAGTCGACATTCCAGAATTTGAAGGAAGATTAGATGGAGATGAGTTCCTTGAATGGGTAAGAACCGTTGAAAGAGTATTTGATTACAAGAATACGGATGAAGAAAAGAAGGTAAAGATAGTAGCATTAAAATTGCGCAAATATGCTTCTACTTGGTGGGCTAGCAAATGTGCAAAACGAGAAAGAGAAGGGAAAGACAAGATTAGATCATGGGAAAAGATGAAGAAGCAAATGAAGGAAAAGTTTCTGCCTTCATACTACATGCAAGAGAATTTCACCAAACTTCAACATCTACAACAAGATGGCAGGAGTGTAGAAGAGTATGGTCGAGAGTTCGAGACAATGATAATGAGGTGCGACCTTAAGGAGGATGATCATCAAACTTTGGTAAGATTTTTAAATGGTTTAGATTCAAAAATCAGAAACATTGTTGAATTACAACCTTATGCTTGCCTTGATGATTTAATTAACCTTGCACATAAAGTGGAAAAACAACAAAGAACTAAAATGAAGGAAACCTCACGTTTCACTTCAGCAAGAACGACCAATTTCAATTCCTACCAAAAGAACACTCCCCATCCCTATTCTAAAGCCCATTCGCAAGATTCAAAAGCTTTGCAAAATAATCATTTAAAGCAGCCCGTAAGCGTACCCAATACACCCAAAGCAAACACCAATTCATTCACACCTAGGAGATGTTTTAAGTGTCAAGGCTTAGGACATATCTCATCCGAATGCCCAAACCGAAAAATGGTGAACTTGGTTGAATTTGATGATCATCAAGAGGAAAACGAGGAGGATTTCTGTGACAATGCTGAACTTGATGAGGAAATGATATATCCAGATGAAGGAGAATTATTGGTTATGCGAAGAGCTCTTAGTGGGGTCAAAGCCAAAGATCCAAACCCACAAAGGGAAGCAATATTCCACACAAAATGTACGGTTAAAGGTAAGATCTGTTCGCTTATCATTGATGGAGGAAGTTGCACTAATGTCGCTTCAAAGACCATGGTGGACAAGCTTAATCTCACCGCCACTCCACACCCCGAGCCATACATGATTCAATGGTTGAATCAAAACAAAGGTATTCCTGTAAACTCTCAAGTTTTACTATCGTTTTCAATAGGCAATAGTTATAAGGAGAGTCTTTTATGTGATGTTATACCTATGGATGCATGTCATGTTTTATTAGGAAGACCTTGGCAATATGATAGAAAAGTTATGCATGATGGCTTTAAAAATACACATACTTTTGTTTTAAATAAGAAAAAGATCACGTTAGCTCCATATGCACCTGGCCATAATTCTAAATTACAAGCAACTTTAACAAATTTTCATTCTTTGATTCCTATACTTAAAAGTGAACAACATGAATTTGTGGAACGAAAAGAATTGTTATTGCTAAATGATGAAACCGAATCTGTTTTGCATGATCACCCTTTGCTTGTGCCTTTACTTGATGAATTTGCGCATGTTTTTCCTATTGAGATACCTAATGGACTTCCACCAAAAAGGGACATACAACATAAGATTGATTTCATTCCCGGTTCCACATTACCTAACAAACCAGCCTATAGAACTAATCCTAAAGAGACCGAAGAAATTAGGAGACAAGTTGATGAATTGTTAGCTAAAGGTTTGATTAGAGAGTCCATAAGTCCTTGTGCCGTCCCTACCTTACTTGTGCCTAAGAAAACTGGAGAAATGAGGATGTGTGTGGACAGTAGAGCCATTAATAGAATCACCATCAAGTATAGATTTCCAATACCTAGACTCAATGACTTGTTAGATGATTTATATGGTTCGAAAGTTTTTTCTAAAATCGACCTTAGGAGTGGATATCACCAAGTTAGAATTTATGAAGGGGATGAATGGAAAACCGCATTTAAAACTAAAGAAGGACTTTATGAATGGTTAGTCATGCCCTTTGGGTTGTCTAATGCACCTTCTACCTTTATGAGACTTATGAACCAAACTTTAAAGCCTTTCTTGGGTCAATTTGTTGTGGTTTATTTTGATGATATCTTGGTGTATAGTCAAAGTGAAGACGAGCATGTTAAACATTTGCATCAAGTTTTTAGTGTATTGGCTAAAGAAAAATTGTATGGTAATTTGGAAAAGTGTCAATTCTTTTCGGAATCAGTAAAATTTCTTGGGTTTATTGTGTCAATTGAGGGGATAAAAGCGGATGAAAAGAAAGTTGAAGCTATTAGAGACTGGCCTGTTCCTACCACCATTCACCAAGTTAGATCATTTCATGGTTTAGCTTCTTTTTATAGGAGGTTTGTCCCAAACTTTAGTTCAATCATGGCCCCTATCACCGAACTCACAAAACATAAGACCATAGAATGGAATTCCAAAGCACAAGCAGCCTTTGACACCATCAAAGACAAACTTACCACCGCACCTGTTCTAGCTTTGCCTAATTTTGAGGATATCTTTGAAGTAGAATGTGACGCATCTGGGGTAGGTATTGGAGGTGTTCTTACTCAAAACAACAAACCCCTTGCTTACTTTAGTGAAAAACTCAATGATGCTAAAAGGAAGTATTCTACTTATGATAAAGAGTTTTATGCTATTATTAGATGTTTAGAACATTGGAGACATTATTTGATTGCAAAAGAATTTGTGTTACATTCTGACCATGAGGCCTTAAAATTCATTCAAAGCCAACACAAACTTCAATCTAGACATGCTAAATGGGTCGAGTTCCTACAAACCTTTCATTTCACCATTAAACACAAAGCGGGTAAATTAAACACCGGAGCTGATGCTTTATCTAGGAGATACTTGCTTTTGAGTACTTTGAATACTAAGGTTGTTGGGATGGAATTGTTAAAAGAATGTTATATTGATGATGTTGATTTTGGAGAAATATTTGAAAAATGTCATAACAAACCTCAAGGACTTTTTTACCTCTTTCAAGGATATCTCTTTCGAGGTAATCAATTATGTGTGCCCAGACATAGTGTTAGGGAGACCTTAATTAAGGAATATCATGAGGGAGGACTTGGAGGACATTTTGGGGAAGAAAAGACCATAGCTCTAGTGAGTGAGACCTTCTTTTGGCCGAAACTTGCTAAAGATGTCATTCATATTATTAAGAGGTGTGTGCAATGCCTAAAAGCCAAAGCCCACAAAACGTCTCAAGGTCTTTACCAACCTCTTCCTACACCACAAAATCCATGGGAAGATGTGAGCTTAGACTTCATAACCGGACTACCTAGAACCTCTAACAATAAGGATTCCATTATGGTTGTTGTTGATAGGTTTTCTAAGATGGCCCATTTCATTCCTTGTCATACTACACATGATGCTGTTAACATTGCTAATCTTTATTTTAAAGAAATAGTAAGACTACATGGGATAGCAAGAAGTATGGTAAGTGATAGAGACTCAAAGTTTCTTAGTCATTTTTGGCTTACTTTGTGGAAAAAGATGGGAACCAAGCTTAACTTTAGTAGTTCTAGCCACCCTCAGACTGATGGACAAACCGAAGTAACCAATAGGACCTTAGGAACCTTGTTGCGTGCCCTCATTACTAAGAATCCTAAACAATGGGAACAATTGCTACCACATGCTGAATTTGCTTATAATCGAGTTCCTAGCAAGACCACCGGTTTTTCTCCTTTCTTTATAGTTTATGGCCTTAATCCTTTAACCCCTATAGATCTTACGCCTTTTCCTACACCTTTGAAGTTTAGCCATGATGCCGAGACTAGAGCTAATGAGATCCAAAAGTTGCATAAACAAGTTGTGGAAAAGATTGAGAAAATGAATAATAAGGTTAAAGAGAAAGTGGACCAAAAGAGAAAAGAAGTGATTTTCAAAGAAGGTGACTTAGTATGGATTTACTTGAGAAAGGATAGGTTTCCCACACAAAGGAAATCAAAGTTAAGTGCTAGAATTGATGGACCGTTCGAAATTTTGGAAAAAGTAAATGACAATGCTTACAAACTAGAGCTACCTAGTAGCTATGGTGTGTCTTCTACTTTCAATGTTGCAGATTTGATTACATTTCATGAGGAGGACATGTTACCAAGCTTGAGGTCAAGCTTTTCCAAAGAAGGGGAGGATGATGTAGGATCACCTACATCTAGTTCTGCTGAGCTAGCCAAGATCAATATAATGATGCATCAAATGGAAGACGCTAAAATTCAAGGTCCAAAACTGAAATCCTTTAATTTCGTAGTCATAAACTAAGTCTTCTTTTTTTTTTTTTTTTTTTGGGTCGTTTTATTATTTAAGTCGTTTATTTTATTTCGAGTATTTGGGTCTTTTGTTTTCTTCGAAATGATTTAAGCCAGGTTTAGGATCAAGCTTAATCATTTCTCATGCTTAGTTAGTCGAGTTGTACTTTTCTTTTATTTGAGTTTAGTATTTAATTTTGCTCATGGGTCGAATATTATGCGATTGAAACGCAAGCAAGCAGCTGAAAATATCAAGCAAATAAACCAAGGAAATATGAAGAATATAAATATGAAGGTTCAGCAAGTGGAAGATTAAAAAAATATATTTAGCAAAATCAAGTTGTTTGAGACAGCAAATAAACCAAGGACATATGAAGATATTTGCAAATCATACAAGAATTCAGCCGTTGGGAAATCTGATTTTGGTTCATTATTACATGAAGATCTTTTCTACAAAAAACAAATCAGCCTAGAAAATAGCCTATGAAGACTTTGTAAAATATAGCTATGCACTACAAAATAGCCTAATTATTTCCATAGAAGATTGTAAGATGCAACTTGCAAGTGGACTTGCAAGTGGATTCCTAGCCGTTAAGAAACAAGCAACATTCTGATTTTTTTGCTTTTTAATTTAATTTTTTTTTTTTTTTTTTTATTTATTTTTTGTTGGGCTGATTTCCTTTTAGTATAAATAGGCTTGTAGTTCATGTAATGAAGGCATTCAGCTTGCATAATACAAACACAACCCTTTGAGCAATTTTCCTTGTTCTTATTTGCAATTTACTTTAACTTGGATTAGTTTAAGTAATTTGAAGTTCCTATGCTTTTCATACTTTTGGCTAAAGTTTGAATGTGTTCTTAGGAGCCCTTAGATTTGTTTCGTGGTGTATCTGTATCGAAGCAACCTTTGGCAAGCCATTTTCAGTTTGAAAAACCAACACATACATTTCATTTTTCCCTTGTTATAAAACCACAAAAATCACAAAAACAAATTCATTAAACGAAAACAGCAAACTACGTGTGCTTATAGCTTGGTTTTGTTTTGAGGCATACCAATCTATATCATCTTGGTATCAGAGCCAGGCTACGCTCCGAGCCTTAATTTCGTTCATTCACAAAGCATAACACCATGTCTCAAAGTGGTGAAGGAGAAACAAGTGATTTGAGCAGAATTGTTGAAGAGCAAAATGCCACCATTAAATACCTACAAACCCAACTTAAAGAGTATCTAGACCTAAAACGCACCTTAAGGGAAGGTGGGGATTATGAGTCTGAAAGTCCTAAAGTTAGTAGGCAAACAAGCCGTGGAGATGATCTTAGAGTCGACATTCCAGAATTTGAAGGAAGATTAGATGGAGATGAGTTCCTTGAATGGGTAAGAACCGTTGAAAGAGTATTTGATTACAAGAATACGGATGAAGAAAAGAAGGTAAAGATAGTAGCATTAAAATTGCGCAAATATGCTTCTACTTGGTGGGCTAGCAAATGTGCAAAACGAGAAAGAGAAGGGAAAGACAAGATTAGATCATGGGAAAAGATGAAGAAGCAAATGAAGGAAAAGTTTCTGCCTTCATACTACATGCAAGAGAATTTCACCAAACTTCAACATCTACAACAAGATGGCAGGAGTGTAGAAGAGTATGGTCGAGAGTTCGAGACAATGATAATGAGGTGCGACCTTAAGGAGGATGATCATCAAACTTTGGTAAGATTTTTAAATGGTTTAGATTCAAAAATCAGAAACATTGTTGAATTACAACCTTATGCTTGCCTTGATGATTTAATTAACCTTGCACATAAAGTGGAAAAACAACAAAGAACTAAAATGAAGGAAACCTCACGTTTCACTTCAGCAAGAACGACCAATTTCAATTCCTACCAAAAGAACACTCCCCATCCCTATTCTAAAGCCCATTCGCAAGATTCAAAAGCTTTGCAAAATAATCATTTAAAGCAGCCCGTAAGCGTACCCAATACACCCAAAGCAAACACCAATTCATTCACACCTAGGAGATGTTTTAAGTGTCAAGGCTTAGGACATATCTCATCCGAATGCCCAAACCGAAAAATGGTGAACTTGGTTGAATTTGATGATCATCAAGAGGAAAACGAGGAGGATTTCTGTGACAATGCTGAACTTGATGAGGAAATGATATATCCAGATGAAGGAGAATTATTGGTTATGCGAAGAGCTCTTAGTGGGGTCAAAGCCAAAGATCCAAACCCACAAAGGGAAGCAATATTCCACACAAAATGTACGGTTAAAGGTAAGATCTGTTCGCTTATCATTGATGGAGGAAGTTGCACTAATGTCGCTTCAAAGACCATGGTGGACAAGCTTAATCTCACCGCCACTCCACACCCCGAGCCATACATGATTCAATGGTTGAATCAAAACAAAGGTATTCCTGTAAACTCTCAAGTTTTACTATCGTTTTCAATAGGCAATAGTTATAAGGAGAGTCTTTTATGTGATGTTATACCTATGGATGCATGTCATGTTTTATTAGGAAGACCTTGGCAATATGATAGAAAAGTTATGCATGATGGCTTTAAAAATACACATACTTTTGTTTTAAATAAGAAAAAGATCACGTTAGCTCCATATGCACCTGGCCATAATTCTAAATTACAAGCAACTTTAACAAATTTTCATTCTTTGATTCCTATACTTAAAAGTGAACAACATGAATTTGTGGAACGAAAAGAATTGTTATTGCTAAATGATGAAACCGAATCTGTTTTGCATGATCACCCTTTGCTTGTGCCTTTACTTGATGAATTTGCGCATGTTTTTCCTATTGAGATACCTAATGGACTTCCACCAAAAAGGGACATACAACATAAGATTGATTTCATTCCCGGTTCCACATTACCTAACAAACCAGCCTATAGAACTAATCCTAAAGAGACTGAAGAAATTAGGAGACAAGTTGATGAATTGTTAGCTAAAGGTTTGATTAGAGAGTCCATAAGTCCTTGTGCCGTCCCTACCTTACTTGTGCCTAAGAAAACTGGAGAAATGAGGATGTGTGTGGACAGTAGAGCCATTAATAGAATCACCATCAAGTATAGATTTCCAATACCTAGACTCAATGACTTGTTAGATGATTTATATGGTTCGAAAGTTTTTTCTAAAATCGACCTTAGGAGTGGATATCACCAAGTTAGAATTTATGAAGGGGATGAATGGAAAACCGCATTTAAAACTAAAGAAGGACTTTATGAATGGTTAGTCATGCCCTTTGGGTTGTCTAATGCACCTTCTACCTTTATGAGACTTATGAACCAAACTTTAAAGCCTTTCTTGGGTCAATTTGTTGTGGTTTATTTTGATGATATCTTGGTGTATAGTCAAAGTGAAGACGAGCATGTTAAACATTTGCATCAAGTTTTTAGTGTATTGGCTAAAGAAAAATTGTATGGTAATTTGGAAAAGTGTCAATTCTTTTCGGAATCAGTAAAATTTCTTGGGTTTATTGTGTCAATTGAGGGGATAAAAGCGGATGAAAAGAAAGTTGAAGCTATTAGAGACTGGCCTGTTCCTACCACCATTCACCAAGTTAGATCATTTCATGGTTTAGCTTCTTTTTATAGGAGGTTTGTCCCAAACTTTAGTTCAATCATGGCCCCTATCACCGAACTCACAAAACATAAGACCATAGAATGGAATTCCAAAGCACAAGCAGCCTTTGACACCATCAAAGACAAACTTACCACCGCACCTGTTCTAGCTTTGCCTAATTTTGAGGATATCTTTGAAGTAGAATGTGACGCATCTGGGGTAGGTATTGGAGGTGTTCTTACTCAAAACAACAAACCCCTTGCTTACTTTAGTGAAAAACTCAATGATGCTAAAAGGAAGTATTCTACTTATGATAAAGAGTTTTATGCTATTATTAGATGTTTAGAACATTGGAGACATTATTTGATTGCAAAAGAATTTGTGTTACATTCTGACCATGAGGCCTTAAAATTCATTCAAAGCCAACACAAACTTCAATCTAGACATGCTAAATGGGTCGAGTTCCTACAAACCTTTCATTTCACCATTAAACACAAAGCGGGTAAATTAAACACCGGAGCTGATGCTTTATCTAGGAGATACTTGCTTTTGAGTACTTTGAATACTAAGGTTGTTGGGATGGAATTGTTAAAAGAATGTTATATTGATGATGTTGATTTTGGAGAAATATTTGAAAAATGTCATAACAAACCTCAAGGACTTTTTTACCTCTTTCAAGGATATCTCTTTCGAGGTAATCAATTATGTGTGCCCAGACATAGTGTTAGGGAGACCTTAATTAAGGAATATCATGAGGGAGGACTTGGAGGACATTTTGGGGAAGAAAAGACCATAGCTCTAGTGAGTGAGACCTTCTTTTGGCCGAAACTTGCTAAAGATGTCATTCATATTATTAAGAGGTGTGTGCAATGCCTAAAAGCCAAAGCCCACAAAACGTCTCAAGGTCTTTACCAACCTCTTCCTACACCACAAAATCCATGGGAAGATGTGAGCTTAGACTTCATAACCGGACTACCTAGAACCTCTAACAATAAGGATTCCATTATGGTTGTTGTTGATAGGTTTTCTAAGATGGCCCATTTCATTCCTTGTCATACTACACATGATGCTGTTAACATTGCTAATCTTTATTTTAAAGAAATAGTAAGACTACATGGGATAGCAAGAAGTATGGTAAGTGATAGAGACTCAAAGTTTCTTAGTCATTTTTGGCTTACTTTGTGGAAAAAGATGGGAACCAAGCTTAACTTTAGTAGTTCTAGCCACCCTCAGACTGATGGACAAACCGAAGTAACCAATAGGACCTTAGGAACCTTGTTGCGTGCCCTCATTACTAAGAATCCTAAACAATGGGAACAATTGCTACCACATGCTGAATTTGCTTATAATCGAGTTCCTAGCAAGACCACCGGTTTTTCTCCTTTCTTTATAGTTTATGGCCTTAATCCTTTAACCCCTATAGATCTTACGCCTTTTCCTACACCTTTGAAGTTTAGCCATGATGCCGAGACTAGAGCTAATGAGATCCAAAAGTTGCATAAACAAGTTGTGGAAAAGATTGAGAAAATGAATAATAAGGTTAAAGAGAAAGTGGACCAAAAGAGAAAAGAAGTGATTTTCAAAGAAGGTGACTTAGTATGGATTTACTTGAGAAAGGATAGGTTTCCCACACAAAGGAAATCAAAGTTAAGTGCTAGAATTGATGGACCGTTCGAAATTTTGGAAAAAGTAAATGACAATGCTTACAAACTAGAGCTACCTAGTAGCTATGGTGTGTCTTCTACTTTCAATGTTGCAGATTTGATTACATTTCATGAGGAGGACATGTTACCAAGCTTGAGGTCAAGCTTTTCCAAAGAAGGGGAGGATGATGTAGGATCACCTACATCTAGTTCTGCTGAGCTAGCCAAGATCAATATAATGATGCATCAAATGGAAGACGCTAAAATTCAAGGTCCAAAACTGAAATCCTTTAATTTCGTAGTCATAAACTAAGTCTTCTTTTTTTTTTTTTTTTTTTTTGGGTCGTTTTATTATTTAAGTCGTTTATTTTATTTCGAGTATTTGGGTCTTTTGTTTTCTTCGAAATGATTTAAGCCAGGTTTAGGATCAAGCTTAATCATTTCTCATGCTTAGTTAGTCGAGTTGTACTTTTCTTTTATTTGAGTTTAGTATTTAATTTTGCTCATGGGTCGAATATTATGCGATTGAAACGCAAGCAAGCAGCTGAAAATATCAAGCAAATAAACCAAGGAAATATGAAGAATATAAATATGAAGGTTCAGCAAGTGGAAGATTAAAAAAATATATTTAGCAAAATCAAGTTGTTTGAGACAGCAAATAAACCAAGGACATATGAAGATATTTGCAAATCATACAAGAATTCAGCCGTTGGGAAATCTGATTTTGGTTCATTATTACATGAAGATCTTTTCTACAAAAAACAAATCAGCCTAGAAAATAGCCTATGAAGACTTTGTAAAATATAGCTATGCACTACAAAATAGCCTAATTATTTCCATAGAAGATTGTAAGATGCAACTTGCAAGTGGACTTGCAAGTGGATTCCTAGCCGTTAAGAAACAAGCAACATTCTGATTTTTTTGCTTTTTAATTTAATTTTTTTTTTTTTTTTTTTATTTATTTTTTGTTGGGCTGATTTCCTTTTAGTATAAATAGGCTTGTAGTTCATGTAATGAAGGCATTCAGCTTGCATAATACAAACACAACCCTTTGAGCAATTTTCCTTGTTCTTATTTGCAATTTACTTTAACTTGGATTAGTTTAAGTAATTTGAAGTTCCTATGCTTTTCATACTTTTGGCTAAAGTTTGAATGTGTTCTTAGGAGCCCTTAGATTTGTTTCGTGGTGTATCTGTATCGAAGCAACCTTTGGCAAGCCATTTTCAGTTTGATCAATGATCAATGATGAAGAATGAATAAGGATCAATGATCAATGAAGAATGAACGATGAAGAATGAACAAGGATCAATGATCAATGACGAATGAACGATGAAGAATGAACAAGGATCAATGATCAATGAAGCATAAACGATGAAGAATGAACAAGGATCAATGATCAATGAAGAATGAACGATTAAGAATGAACAAGGATCAATGATCAATGTAGAATGAACGATGAAGAATGAACAACGATCAATGATCAATGACGAATGAACGATGAAGAATGAATAAGGATCAATGATCAATGAAGAATGAACGATGAAGAATGAACAAGGATCAATGATTAATGAAGAATGAACGATGAAGAATGAACAAGGATCAATGATCAATGACGAATGAACGATGAAGAATGAACAAGGATCCATGATCAATGAAGAATGAACGATGAAGAATGAACAAGGATCAATGATCAATGACGAATGAACGATGAAGAATGAATAAGGATCAATGATCAATGAAGAATGAACGATGAAGAATGAAAAAGGATTAATGGTCAATGACGAATGAACGATGAAGAATGAACAAGGATCAATGATCAATGAACAATGAACGATGAAGAATGAACAAGGATCAATGATCAATGTAGAATGAACAATGAAGTATGAACAAGGATCAATGAACGATTAAGAATGAACAAGGATCAATGATCAATGAAGAATGAACGATGAAGAATGAACAAGGATCAATGATCATTGAAGAATGAACGATGAAGAATGAACAAGGATCAATGATCAATGAAGAATGAACGATGACGAATTAACAAGGATCAATGATCAATGAAAAATGAACGATGAAAAATGAAAAAGTTTCAATGATCAATGACGAATGAACGATGAAGAATGAACAAGGATCAATGATCAATGACGAATGAACGATGAAGAATGAACAAGGATCAATGATTAATGAAGAATGAACGATGAAGAATGAACAAGGATCAATGATCAATGACGAATGAACGATGAAGAATGAACAAGGATCCATGATCAATGAAGAATGAACGATGAAGAATGAACAAGGATCAATGATCAATGACGAATGAACGATGAAGAATGAATAAGGATGAATGATCAATGAAGAATGAACGATGAAGAATGAACAAGGATTAATGGTCAATGACGAATGAACGATGAAGAATGAACAAGGATCAATGATCAATGAAGAATGAATGATGAAGAATGAACAAGGATCAATGATCAATGTAGAATGAACGATGAAGAATGAACAAGGATCAATGAACGATTAAGAATGAACAAGGATCAATGATCAATGAAGAATGAACAAGGATCAATGATCCATGAAGAATAAACGATGAAGAATGAACAAGGATCAATGATCAATGACGAATGAACGATGAAGAATGAACAAGGATCAATGATCAATCAAGAATGAACGATGAAGAATGAACAAGGATCAATGATCATTGAAGAATGAACGAAGAAGAATGAACAAGTTTCAATGATCAATGACGAATGAACTATGAAGAATGAACAAGGATCAATGATCAATGACGAATGAACGATGAAAAATGAACAAGGATCAATTATTAATGAAGAATGAACGATGAAGAATGAACAAGGATCAATGATCATTGAAGAATGAACGATGAAGAATGAACAAGGATCAATGATCAATGAAGAATGTACGATGAAGAATGAACAAGGATCAATGATCAATGACGAATGAACGATGAAGAATGAATAAGGATCAATGATCAATGAAGAATGAACGATGAAGAATGAACAAGGATCAATGGTCAATGACGAATGAACGATGAAGAATGAACAAGGATCAATGATCAATGAAGAATGAACGATGAAGAATGAACAAGGATCAATGATCAATGTAGAATGAACGATGAAGAATGAACAAGGATCAATGATCAATGAAGAATGAACGATTAAGAATGAACAAGGATCAACGATCAATGAAGAATGAACGATGAAGAATGAACAAGGATCAATGATCCATGAAGAATAAACGATGAAGAATGAACAAGGATCAATGATCAATGACGAATGAACGATGAAGAATGAACAAGGATCAATGATCAATGAAGAATGAACGATGAAGAATGAACGATGAAGAATGAACAAGGATCAATGGTCAATGACGAATGAACAATGAAGAATGAACAAGGATCAATGATCAATGAAGAATGAACGATGAAGAATGAACAAGGATCAATGATCAATGTAGAATGAACGATGAAGAATGAACAAGGATCAATGATCAATGAAGAATGAACGATTAAGAATGAACAAGGATCAACGATCAATGAAGAATGAACGATGAAGAATGAACAAGGATCAATGATCCATGAAGAATAAACGATGAAGAATGAACAAGGATCAATGATCAATGACGAATGAACGATGAAGAATGAACAAGGATCAATGATCAATGAAGAATGAACGATATAGAATGAACAAGGATCAATGATCAATGACGAATGAACGAAGAAGAATGAACAAGGATCAATGATCAATGAAAAATGAACGATGAAGAATGAACAAGGACCAATGATCATTGAAGAATGAACGATGAAGAATGAACAAGGATCAATGATCAATGAAGAATGAACAATGACGATTCAATAAGGATCAATTATCAATGAAGAATAAGCGATGAAGAATGAACAACGATCAATGATCCATGAAGAATAAACGATGAAGAATGAACAAGGATCAATGATCAATGACGAATGAACGATTAAGGATGAACAATGAAGTATGAACAAGGATCAATGAACGATTAAGAATGAACAAGGATCAATGATCAATGAAGAATGAACGATGAAGAATGAACAAGGATCAATCATCATTGAAGAATGAACGATGAAGAATGAACAAGGATCAATGATCAATGAAGAATGAACGATGACGAATTAATAAGGATCAATGATCAATGAAGAATGAAAGATGAAAAATGAAAAAGTTTCAATGATCAATGAAGAATGAACGATGAAGAATGAACAAGGATCAATGATCAATGACGAATGAACGATGAAAAATTAACAAGGATCAATTATTAATGAAGAATGAACGATGAAGAATGAACAATGATCAATGATCATTGAAGAATGAACGATGAAGAATGAACAAGGATCCATGATCAATGAAGAATGAACGATGAAGAATGAACAAGGATCAATGATCAATGACGAATGAACGATGAAGAATGAATAAGGATGAATGATCAATGAAGAATGAACGATGAAGAATGAACAAGGATTAATGGTCAATGACGAATGAACGATGAAGAATGAACAAGGATCAATGATCAATGAAGAATGAACGATGAAGAATGAACAAGGATCAATGATCAATGTAGAATGAACGATGAAGTATGAACAAGGATCAATGAACGATTAAGAATGAACAAGGATCAATGATCAATGAAGAATGAACGATGTAGAATGAACAAGGATCAATGATCCATGAAGAATAAACGATGAAGAATGAACAAGGATCAATGATCAATGACGAATGAACGATGAAGAATGAACAAGGATCAATGATCAATGAAGAATGAACGATGAAGAATGAACAAGGATCAATGATCCATGAAGAATAAACGATGAATAATGAACAAGGATCAATGATCAATGACGAATGAACGATGAAGAATGAACAAGGATCAATCATCAATGAAGAATGAACGATAAAGAATGAACAAGGATCAATGATCAATGAAGAATGAATGATGAAGAATGAACAAGTATCAATGATCAATGACGAATGAACGATGAAGAATGAACAAGGATCAATGATCAATGAAAAATGAACGATGAAGAATGAACAAGGACCAATGATCATTGAAGAATGAACGATGAAGAATGAACAAGGATCAATGATCAATGAAGAATGAACGATGACGATTCAATAAGGATCAATTATCAATGAAGAATAAACGATGAAGAATGAACAACGATCAATGATCCATGAATAATAAACGATGAAGAATGAACAAAGATCAATGATCAATGACGAATGAACGATGAAGAATTAAAAAGGATCAATGATCAATGAAGCATAAACGATGAAGAATGGACAAGGATCAATGATCAATGTAGAATGAAAGATAAAGAATAAACAAGGATCAATGATCAATGAAGAATGAACGATGAAGAATGAACAAGGATCAATGGTCAATGAAGAATGAACGATTAAGTATGAACAAGGATCAATGATCAATGTAGAATGAACGATGAAGAATGAACAAGGATCAATGATCAATGACGAATGAACGATGAAGAACGAACAAGGATCAATGATAAATGAAGAATGAACGATGAAGAATGAACAAGGATCAATGATCAATGACGAATGAACGATGAAGAATGAACAAGGATCAATGATCAATGAAGCATAAACGATGAAGAATGAACAAGGATCAATGATCAATGAAGAATGAACGATTAAGAATGAACAAGGATCAATGATCAATGTAGAATGAACGATGAAGAATGAACAACGATCAATGATCAATGACGAATGAACGATGAAGAATGAATAAGGATCAATGATCAATGAAGAATGAACGATGAAGAATGAACAAGGATCAATGATCAATGAAGAATAAACGATTAAGGATGAACAAGGATCAATGATCAATGAAGAATGAACGATGAAGAATGAACAATGATCAATGATCAATGATCATTGAAGAATGAACGATGAAGAATGAACAAGGATCAATGATCATTGAAGAATGAACGAAGAAGAATGAACAAGTTTCAATGATCAATGACGAATGAACTATGAAGAATGAACAAGGATCAATGATCAATGACGAATGAACGATGAAAAATGAACAAGGATCAATTATTAATGAAGAATGAACGATGAAGAATGAACAAGGATCAATGATCATTGAAGAATGAACGATGAAGAATGAACAAGGATCAATGATCAATGAAGAATGTACGATGAAGAATGAACAAGGATCAATGATCAATGACGAATGAACGATGAAGAATGAATAAGGATCAATGATCAATGAAGAATGAACGATGAAGAATGAACAAGGATCAATGGTCAATGACGAATGAACGATGAAGAATGAACAAGGATCAATGATCAATGAAGAATGAACGATGAAGAATGAACAAGGATCAATGATCAATGTAGAATGAACGATGAAGAATGAACAAGGATCAATGATCAATGAAGAATGAACGATGAAGAATGAACAAGGATCAATGATCAATGTAGAATGAACGATGAAGAATGAACAAGGATCAATGATCAATGAAGAATGAACGATTAAGAATGAACAAGGATCAACGATCAATGAAGAATGAACGATGAAGAATGAACAAGGATCAATGATCCATGAAGAATAAACGATGAAGAATGAACAAGGATCAATGATCAATGACGAATGAACGATGAAGAATGAACAAGGATCAATGATCAATGAAGAATGAACGATGAAGAATGAACGATGAAGAATGAACAAGGATCAATGGTCAATGACGAATGAACGATGAAGAATGAACAAGGATCAATGATCAATGAAGAATGAACGATGAAGAATGAACAAGGATCAATGATCAATGTAGAATGAACGATGAAGAATGATCAAGGATCAATGATCAATGAAGAATGAACGATTAAGAATGAACAAGGATCAACGATCAATGAAGAATGAACGATGAAGAATGAACAAGGATCAATGATCCATGAAGAATAAACGATGAAGAATGAACAAGGATCAATGATCAATGACGAATGAACGATGAAGAATGAACAAGGATCAATGATCAATGAAGAATGAACGATATAGAATGAACAAGGATCAATGATCAATGACGAATGAACGAAGAAGAATGAACAAGGATCAATGATCAATGAAAAATGAACGATGAAGAATGAACAAGGACCAATGATCATTGAAGAATGAACGATGAAGAATGAACAAGGATCAATGATCAATGAAGAATGAACAATGACGATTCAATAAGGATCAATTATCAATGAAGAATAAGCGATGAAGAATGAACAACGATCAATGATCCATGAAGAATAAACGATGAAGAATGAACAAGGATCAATGATCAATGACGAATGAACGATTAAGGATGAACAATGAAGTATGAACAAGGATCAATGAACGATTAAGAATGAACAAGGATCAATGATCTATGAAGAATGAACGATGAAGAATGAACAAGGATCAATCATCATTGAAGAATGAACGATGAAGAATGAACAAGGATCAATGATCAATGAAGAATGAACGATGACGAATTAATAAGGATCAATGATCAATGAAGAATGAACGATAAAAAATGAAAAAGTTTCAATGATCAATGAAGAATGAACGATGAAGAATGAACAAGGATCAATGATCAATGACGAATGAACGATGAAAAATTAACAAGGATCAATTATTAATGAAGAATGAACGATGAAGAATGAACAATGATCAATGATCATTGAAGAATGAACGAAGAAGAATGAACAAGGATCCATGATCAATGAAGAATGAACGATGAAGAATGAACAAGGATCAATGATCAATGACGAATGAACGATGAAGAATGAATAAGGATGAATGATCAATGAAGAATGAACGATGAAGAATGAACAAGGATTAATGGTCAATGACGAATGAACGATGAAGAATGAACAAGGATCAATGATCAATGAAGAATGAACGATGAAGAATGAACAAGGATCAATGATCAATGTAGAATGAACGATGAAGTATGAACAAGGATCAATGAACGATTAAGAATGAACAAGGATCAATGATCAATGAAGAATGAACGATGTAGAATGAACAAGGATCAATGATCCATGAAGAATAAACGATGAAGAATGAACAAGGATCAATGATCAATGACGAATGAACGATGAAGAATGAACAAGGATCAATGATCAATGAAGAATGAACGATGAAGAATGAACAAGGATCAATGATCCATGAAGAATAAACGATGAATAATGAACAAGGATCAATGATCAATGACGAATGAACGATGAAGAATGAACAAGGATCAATCATCAATGAAGAATGAACGATAAAGAATGAACAAGGATCAATGATCAATGAAGAATGAATGATGAAGAATGAACAAGTATCAATGATCAATGACGAATGAACGATGAAGAATGAACAAGGATCAATGATCAATGAAAAATGAACGATGAAGAATGAACAAGGACCAATGATCATTGAAGAATGAACGATGAAGAATGAACAAGGATCAATGATCAATGAAGAATGAACGATGACGATTCAATAAGGATCAATTATCAATGAAGAATAAACGATGAAGAATGAACAACGATCAATGATCCATGAATAATAAACGATGAAGAATGCACAAAGATCAATGATCAATGACGAATGAACGATGAAGAATTAAAAAGGATCAATGATCAATGAAGCATAAACGATGAAGAATGGACAAGGATCAATGATCAATGTAGAATGAAAGATAAAGAATAAACAAGGATCAATGATCAATGAAGAATGAACGATGAAGAATGAACAAGGATCAATGGTCAATGAAGAATGAACGATTAAGTATGAACAAGGATCAATGATCAATGTAGAATGAACGATGAAGAATGAACAAGGATCAATGATCAATGACGAATGAACGATGAAGAACGAACAAGGATCAATGATAAATGAAGAATGAACGATGAAGAATGAACAAGGATCAATGATCAATGACGAATGAACGATGAAGAATGAACAAGGATCAATGATCAATGAAGCATAAACGATGAAGAATGAACAAGGATCAATGATCAATGAAGAATGAACGATTAAGAATGAACAAGGATCAATGATCAATGTAGAATGAACGATGAAGAATGAACAACGATCAATGATCAATGACGAATGAACGATGAAGAATGAATAAGGATCAATGATCAATGAAGAATGAACGATGAAGAATGAACAAGGATCAATGATCAATGAAGAATAAACGATTAAGGATGAACAAGGATCAATGATCAATGAAGAATGAACGATGAAGAATGAACAATGATCAATGATCAATGATCATTGAAGAATGAACGATGAAGAATGAACAAGGATCCATGATCAATGTAGAATGAACGATGAAGAATGAACAAGGATCAATGATCAATGACGAATGAACGATGAAGAATGAATAAGGATCAATGATCAATGAAGAATGAACGATGAAGAATGAAAAAGGATTAATGGTCAATGACGAATGAACGATGAAGAATGAACAAGGATCAATGATCAATGAACAATGAACGATGAAGAATGAACAAGGATCAATGATCAATGTAGAATGAACAATGAAGTATGAACAAGGATCAATGAACGATTAAGAATGAACAAGGATCAATGATCAATGAAGAATGAACGATGAAGAATGAACAAGGATCAATGATCATTGAAGAATGAACGATGAAGAATGAACAAGGATCAATGATCAATGAAGAATGAACGATGACGAATTAACAAGGATCAATGATCAATGAAAAATGAACGATGAAGAATGAAAAAGTTTCAATGATCAATGACGAATGAACGATGAAGAATGAACAAGGATCAATGATCAATGACGAATGAACGATGAAGAATGAACAAGGATCAATGATCAATGAAAAATGAACGATGAAGAATGAACAAGGACCAATGATCATTGAAGAATGAACGATGAAGAATGAACAAGGATCAATGATCAATGAAGAATGAACGATGACGATTCAATAAGGATCAATTATCAATGAAGAATAAACGATGAAGAATGAACAACGATCAATGATCCATGAATAATAAACGATGAAGAATGAACAAAGATCAATGATCAATGACGAATGAACGATGAAGAATTAAAAAGGATCAATGATCAATGAAGCATAAACGATGAAGAATGGACAAGGATCAATGATCAATGTAGAATGAAAGATAAAGAATAAACAAGGATCAATGATCAATGAAGAATGAACGATGAAGAATGAACAAGGATCAATGGTCAATGAAGAATGAACGATTAAGTATGAACAAGGATCAATGATCAATGTAGAATGAACGATGAAGAATGAACAAGGATCAATGATCAATGACGAATGAACGATGAAGAACGAACAAGGATCAATGATAAATGAAGAATGAACGATGAAGAATGAACAAGGATCAATGATCAATGACGAATAAACGATGAAGAATGAACAAGGATCAATGATCCATGAAGAATAAACGATGAAGAATGAACAAGGATCAATGATCAATGACGAATGAACGATGAAGAATGAACAAGGATCAATGATCAATCAAGAATGAACGATGAAGAATGAACAAGGATCAATGATCATTGAAGAATGAACGAAGAAGAATGAACAAGTTTCAATGATCAATGACGAATGAACTAAGAAGAATGAACAAGGATCAATGATCAATGACGAATGAACGATGAAGAATGAACAAGGATCAATGATCAATCAAGAATGAACGATGAAGAATGAACAAGGATCAATGATCATTGAAGAATGAACGAAGAAGAATGAACAAGTTTCAATGATCAATGACGAATGAACTATGAAGAATGAACAAGGATCAATGATCAATGACGAATGAACGATGAAAAATGAACAAGGATCAATTATTAATGAAGAATGAACGATGAAGAATGAACAAGGATCAATGATCATTGAAGAATGAACGATGAAGAATGAACAAGGATCAATGATCAATGAAGAATGTACGATGAAGAATGAACAAGGATCAATGATCAATGACGAATGAACGATGAAGAATGAATAAGGATCAATGATCAATGAAGAATGAACGATGAAGAATGAAAAAGGATTAATGGTCAATGACGAATGAACGATGAAGAATGAACAAGGATCAATGATCAATGAACAATGAACGATGAAGAATGAACAAGGATAAATGATCAATGTAGAATGAACAATGAAGTATGAACAAGGATCAATGAACGATTAAGAATGAACAAGGATCAATGATCAATGAAGAATGAACGATTAAGAATGAACAAGGATCAATGATCATTGAAGAATGAACGATGAAGAATGAACAAGGATCAATGATCAATGAAGAATGAACGATGACGAATTAACAAGGATCAATGATCAATGAAAAATGAACGATGAAGAATGAAAAAGTTTCAATGATCAATGACGAACGAACGATGAAGAATGAACAAGGATCAATGATCAATGACGAATGAACGATGAAGAATGAACAAGGATCAATGATTAATGAAGAATGAACGATGAAGAATGAACAAGGATCATTGATCAATGACGAATGAACGATGAAGAATGAACAAGGATCCATGATCAATGAAGAATGAACGATGAAGAATGAACAAGGATCAATGATCAATGACGAATGAACGATGAAGAATGAATAAGGATGAATGATCAATGAAGAATGAACGATGAAGAATGAACAAGGATTAATGGTCAATGACGAATGAACGATGAAGAATGAACAAGGATCAATGATCAATGAAGAATGAACGATGAAGAATGAACAAGGATCAATGATCAATGTAGAATGAACGATGAAGAATGAACAAGGATCAATGAACGATTAAGAATGAACAAGGATCAATGATCAATGAAGAATGAACGATGAAGAATGAACAAGGATCAATGATCCATGAAGAATAAACGATGAAGAATGAACAAGGATCAATGATCAATGACGAATGAACGATGAAGAATGAACAAGAATCAATGATCAATCAAGAATGAACAATGAAGAATGAACAAGGATCAATGATCATTGAAGAATGAACGAAGAAGAATGAACAAGTTTCAATGATCAATGACGAATGAACTATGAAGAATGAACAAGGATCAATGATCAATGACGAATGAACGATGAAAAATGAACAAGGATCAATTATTAATGAAGAATGAACGATGAAGAATGAACAAGGATCAATGATCATTGAAGAATGAACGATGAAGAATGAACAAGGATCAATGATCAATGAAGAATGTACGATGAAGAATGAACAAGGATCAATGATCAATGACGAATGAACGATGAAGAATGAATAAGGATCAATGATCAATGAAGAATGAACGATGAAGAATGAACAAGGATCAATGGTCAATGACGAATGAACGATGAAGAATGAACAAGGATCAATGATCAATGAAGAATGAACGATGAAGAATGAACAAGGATCAATGATCAATGTAGAATGAACGATGAAGAATGAACAAGGATCAATGATCAATGAAGAATGAACGATTAAGAATGAACAAGGATCAACGATCAATGAAGAATGAACGATGAAGAATGAACAAGGATCAATGATCCATGAAGAATAAACGATGAAGAATGAACAAGGATCAATGATCAATGACGAATGAACGATGAAGAATGAACAAGGATCAATGATCAATGAAGAATGAACGATAAAGAATGAACAAGGATCAATGATCAATGACGAATGAACGAAGAAGAATGAACAAGGATCAATGATCAATGAAAAATGAACGATGAAGAATGAACAAGGACCAATGATCATTGAAGAATGAACGATGAAGAATGAACAAGGATCAATGATCAATGAAGAATGAACAATGATGATTCAATAAGGATCAATTATCAATGAAGAATAAGCGATGAAGAATGAACAACGATCAATGATCCATGAAGAATAAACGATGAAGAATGAACAAGGATCAATGATCAATGACGAATGAACGATTAAGGATGAACAATGAAGTATGAACAAGGATCAATGAACGATTAAGAATGAACAAGGATCAATGATCAATGAAGAATGAACGATGAAGAATGAACAAGGATCAATCATCATTGAAGAATGAACGATGAAGAATGAACAAGGATCAATGATCAATGAAGAATGAACGATGACGAATTAATAAGGATCAATGATCAATGAAGAATGAACGATGAAGAATGAAAAAGTTTCAATGATCAATGACGAATGAACGATGAAGAATGAACAAGGATCAATGATCAATGACGAATGAACGATGAAAAATTAACAAGGATCAATTATTAATGAAGAATAAACGATGAAGAATGAACAATGATCAATGATCATTGAAGAATGAACGATGAAGAATGAACAAGGATCCATGATCAATGAAGAATGAACGATGAAGAATGAACAAGGATCAATGATCAATGACGAATGAACGATGAAGAATGAATAAGGATGAATGATCAATGAAGAATGAACGATGAAGAATGAACAAGGATTAATGGTCAATGACGAATGAACGATGAAGAATGAACAAGGATCAATGATCAATGAAGAATGAACGATGAAGAATGAACAAGGATCAATGATCAATGTAGAATGAACGATGAAGTATGAACAAGGATCAATGAACGATTAAGAATGAACAAGGATCAATGATCAATGAAGAATGAACGATGTAGAATAAATAAGGATCAATGATCCATGAAGAATAAACGATGAAGAATGAACAAGGATCAATGATCAATGACGAATGAACGATGAAGAATGAACAAGGATCAATGATCAATGAAGAATGAACGATGAAGAATGCACAAGGATCAATGATCCATGAAGAATAAACGATGAATAATGAACAAGGATCAATGATCAATGACGAATGAACGATGAAGAATGAACAAGGATCAATCATCAATGAAGAATGAACGATAAAGAATGAACAAGGATCAATGATCAATGACGAATGAACGAAGAAGAATGAACAAGGATCAATGATCAATGAAGAATGAACGATGAAGAATGCACAAGGATCAATGATCCATGAAGAATAAACGATGAATAATGAACAAGGATCAATGATCAATGACGAATGAACGATGAAGAATGAACAAGGATCAATCATCAATGAAGAATGAACGATAAAGAATGAACAAGGATCAATGATCAATGACGAATGAACGAAGAAGAATGAACA
Source organism: Amaranthus tricolor (assembly GCF_026212465.1). Lineage (NCBI taxonomy): Eukaryota > Viridiplantae > Streptophyta > Magnoliopsida > Caryophyllales > Amaranthaceae > Amaranthus > Amaranthus tricolor. Next base: position 28,788,097 of record NC_080047.1, read on the forward strand.
AGGATCAATGATCAATGAAGAATGAATGATGAAGAATGAACAAGTATCAATGATCAATGACGAATGAACGATGAAGAATGAACAAGGATCAATGATTAATGAAAAATCAACGATGAAGAATGAACAAGGACCAATGATCATTGAAGAATGAACGATGAAGAATGAACAAGGATCAATGATCAATGAAGAATGAACGATGACGATTCAATAAGGATCAATTATCAATGAAGAATAAACGATGAAGAATGAACAACGATCAATGATCCATGAATAATAAACGATGAAGAATGAACAAAGATCAATGATCAATGACGAATGAACGATGAAGAATTAAAAAGGATCAATGATCAATGAAGCATAAACGATGAAGAATGGACAAGGATCAATGATCAATGTAGAATGAAAGATAAAGAATAAACAAGGATCAATGATCAATGAAGAATGAACGATGAAGAATGAACAAGGATCAATGGTCAATGAAGAATGAACGATTAAGAATGAACAAGGATCAATGATCAATGTAGAATGAACGATGAAGAATGAACAAGGATCAATGATCAATGACGAATGAACGATGAAGAACGAACAAGGATCAATGATAAATGAAGAATGAACGATGAAGAATGAACAAGGATCAATGATCAATGACGAATGAACGATGAAGAATGAACAAGGATCAATGATCAATGAAGCATAAACGATGAAGAATGAACAAGGATCAATGATCAATTAAGAATGAACGATTAAGAATGAACAAGGATCAATGATCAATGTAGAATGAACGATGAAGAATGAACAACGATCAATGATCAATGACGAATGAACGATGAAGATCGAATAAGGATCAATGATCAATGAAGAATGAACGATGAAGAATGAACAAGGATCAATGATCAATGAAGAATAAACGATTAAGGATGAACAAGGATCAATGATCAATGAAGAATGAACGATGAAGAATGAACAATGATCAATGATCAATGATCATTGAAGAATGAACGATGAAGAATGAACAAGGATCCATGATCAATGTAGAATGAACGATGAAGAATGAACAAGGATCAATGATCAATGACGAATGAACGATGAAGAATGAATAAGGATCAATGATCAATGAAGAATGAACGATGAAGAATGAAAAAGGATTAATGGTCAATGACGAATGAACGATGAAGAATGAACAAGGATCAATGATCAATGAACAATGAACGATGAAGAATGAACAAGGATCAATGATCAATGAAGAATGAATGATGAAGAATGAACAAGTATCAATGATCAATGACGAATGAACGATGAAGAATGAACAAGGATCAATGATCAATGAAAAATCAACGATGAAGAATGAACAAGGACCAATGATCATTGAAGAATGAACGATGAAGAATGAACAAGGATCAATGATCAATGAAGAATGAACGATGACGATTCAATAAGGATCAATTATCAATGAAGAATAAACGATGAAGAATGAACAACGATCAATGATCCATGAATAATAAACGATGAAGAATGAACAAAGATCAATGATCAATGACGAATGAACGATGAAGAATTAAAAAGGATCAATGATCAATGAAGCATAAACGATGAAGAATGGACAAGGATCAATGATCAATGTAGAATGAAAGATAAAGAATAAACAAGGATCAATGATCAATGAAGAATGAACGATGAAGAATGAACAAGGATCAATGGTCAATGAAGAATGAACGATTAAGAATGAACAAGGATCAATGATCAATGTAGAATGAACGATGAAGAATGAACAAGGATCAATGATCAATGACGAATGAACGATGAAGAACGAACAAGGATCAATGATAAATGAAGAATGAACAAGGATCAATGATCAATGACGAATGAACGATGAAGAATGAACAAGGATCAATGATCAATGAAGCATAAACGATGAAGAATGAACAAGGATCAATGATCAATTAAGAATGAACGATTAAGAATGAACAAGGATCAATGATCAATGTAGAATGAACGATGAAGAATGAACAACGATCAATGATCAATGACGAATGAACGATGAAGAATGAATAAGGATCAATGATCAATGAAGAATGAACGATGAAGAATGAACAAGGATCAATGATCAATGAAGAATAAACGATTAAGGATGAACAAGGATCAATGATCAATGAAGAATGAAAGATGAAGAATGAACAATGATCAATGATCAATGATCATTGAAGAATGAACGATGAAGAATGAACAAGGATCCATGATCAATGTAGAATGAACGATGAAGAATGAACAAGGATCAATGATCAATGACGAATGAACGATGAAGAATGAATAAGGATCAATGATCAATGAAGAATGAACGATGAAGAATGAAAAAGGATTAATGGTCAATGACGAATGAACGATGAAGAATGAACAAGGATCAATGATCAATGAACAATGAACGATGAAGAATGAACAAGGATCAATGATCAATGTAGAATGAACAATGAAGTATGAACAAGGATCAATGAACGATTAAGAATGAACAAGGATCAATGATCAATGAAGAATGAACGATGAAGAATGAACAAGGATCAATGATCATTGAAGAATGAACGATGAAGAATGAACAAGGATCAATGATCAATGAAGAATGAACGATGACGAATTAACAAGGATCAATGATCAGTGAAAAATGAACGATGAAGAATGAAAAAGTTTCAATGATCAATGACGAATGAACGATGAAGAATGAACAAGGATCAATGATCAATGACGAATGAACGATGAAGAATGAACAAGGATCAATGATTAATGAAGAATGAACGATGAAGAATGAACAAGGATCAATGATCAATGACGAATGAACGATGAAGAATGAACAAGGATCCATGCTCAATGAAGAATGAACGATGAAGAATGAACAAGGATCAATGATCAATGACGAATGAACGATGAAGAATGAAGAAGGATGAATGATCAATGAAGAATGAACGATGAAGAATGAACAAGGATTAATGGTCAATGACGAATGAACGATGAAGAATGAACAAGGATCAATGATCAATGAAGAATGAACGATGAAGAATGAACAAGGATCAATGATCTATGTAGAATGAACGATGAAGTATGAACAAGGATCAATGAACGATTAAGAATGAACAAGGATCAATGATCAATGAAGAATGAACGATGTAGAATGAACAAGGATCAATGATCCATGAAGAATAAACGATGAAGAATGAACAAGGATCAATGATCAATGACGAATGAACGATGAAGAATGAACAAGGATCAATGATAATTCAAGAATGAACGATGAAGAATGAACAAGGATCAATGATCATTGAAGAATGAACGATGAAGAATGAACAAGTTTCAATGATCAATGACGAATGAACTATGAAGAATGAACAAGGATCAATGATCAATGACGAATGAACGATGAAAAATGAACAAGGATCAATTATTAATGAAGAATGAACGATGAAGAATGAACAAGGATCAATTATTAATGAAGAATGAACGATGAAGAATGAACAAGGATCAATGATCAATGAAGAATGTACGATGAAGAATGAACAAGGATCAATGATCAATGACGAATGAACGATGAAGAATGAATAAGGATCAATGATCAATGAAGAATGAACGATGAAGAATGAACAAGGATCAATGGTCAATGACGAATGAACGATGAAGAATGTACAAGGATCAATGATCAATGAAGAATGTACGATGAAGAATGAACAAGGATCAATGATCAATGAAGAATGAACGATAAAGAATGAACAAGGATCAATGATCAATGACGAATGAACGAAGAAGAATGAACAAGGATCAATGATCAATGAAAAATAAACGATGAAGAATGAACAAGGACCAATGATCATTGAAGAATGAACAAGGATCAATGATCAATGAAGAATGAACAATGACGATTCAATAAGGATCAATTATCAATGAAGAATAAGCGATGAAGAATGAACAACGATCAATGATCCATGAAGAATAAACGATGAAGAATGAACAAGGATCAATGATCAATGACGAATGAACGATTAAGAATGAACAATGAAGTATGAACAAGGATGAATGAACGATTAAGAATGAACAAGGATCAATGATCAATGAAGAATGAACGATGAAGAATGAACAAGGATCAATCATCATTGAAGAATGAACGATGAAGAATGAACAAGGATCAATGATCAATGAAGAATGAACGATGACGAATTAATAAGGATCAATGATCAATGAAGAATGAACGATGAAGAATGAAAAAGTTTCAATGATCAATGACGAATGAACGATGAAGAATGAACAAGGATCAATGATCAATGACGAATGAACGATGAAAAATGAACAAGGATCAAATATTAATGAAGAATGAACGATGAAGAATGAACAATGATCAATGATCATTGAAGAATGAACGATGAAGAATGAACAAGGATCCATGATCAATGAAGAATGAACGATGAAGAATGAACAAGGATCAATGATCAATGACGAATGAACGATGAAGAATGAATAAGGATGAATGATCAATGAAGAATGAACGATGAAGAATGAACAAGGATTAATGGTCAATGACGAATGAACGATGAAGAATGAACAAGGATCAATGATCAATGAAGAATGAACGATGAAGAATGAACAAGGATCAATGATCAATGTAGAATGAACGATGAAGTATGAACAAGGATCAATGAACGATTAAGAATGAACAAGGATCAATGATCAATGAAGAATGAGCGATGTAGAATGAACAAGGATCAATAATCCATGAAGAATAAACGATGAAGAATCAACAAGGATCAATGATCAATGACGAATGAACGATGAAGAATGAACAAGGATCAATGATAATTCAAGAATGAACGATGAAGAATGAACAAGGATCAATGATCATTGAAGAATGAACGATGAAGAATGAACAAGTTTCAATGATCAATGACGAATGAACTATGAAGAATGAACAAGGATCAATGATCAATGACGAATGAACGATGAAAAATGAACAAGGATCAATTATTAATGAAGAATGAACGATGAAGAATGAACAAGGATCAATGATCAATGAAGAATGTACGATGAAGAATGAACAAGGATCAATGATAAATGACGAATGAACGATGAAGAATGAATAAGGATCAATGATCAATGAAGAATGAACGATGAAGAATGAACAAGGATCAATGGTCAATGACGAATGAACGATGAAGAATGAACAAGGATCAATGATCAATGAAGAATGAACGATGAAGAATGAACAAGGATCAATGATCAATGTAGAATGAACGATGAAGAATGAACAAGGATCAATGATCAATGAAGAATGAACGATTAAGAATGAACAAGGATCAATGATCAATGAAGAATGAACGATGAAGAATGAACAAGGATCAATGATCCATGAAGAATAAACGATGAAGAATGAACAAGGATCAATGATCAATGACGAATGAACGATGAAGAATGAATAAGGATCAATGATCCATGAAGAATGAACGATGAAGAATGAACAAGGATCAATGGTCAATGAAGAATGAACGATGAAGAATGAAAAAGGATCAATGATCAATGAAGAATGAACGATGAAGAATGAACAAGGATCAATGATCAATGTAGAATGAACGATGAAGAATGAACAAGGATCAATGATCAATGAAGAATGAACGATTAAGAATGAACAAGGATCAATGATCAATGAAGAATGAACGATGAAGAATGAACAAGCATCAATGATCCATGAAGAATAAACGATGAAGAATGAACAAGGATCAATGATCAATGACGAATGAACGATGAAGAATGAACAAGGATCAATGATCAATGAAGAATGAACGATGAAGAATGAACAAGGATCAATGATCAATGTAGAATGAACGATGAAGAATGAACAAGGATCAATGATCAATGAAGAATGAACGATTAAGAATGAACAAGGATCAATGATCAATGAAGAATGAACGATGAAGAATGAACAAGGATCAATGATCCATGAAGAATAAACGATGAAGAATGAACAAGGATCAATGATCAATGACGAATGAACGAAGAAGAATGAACAAGGATCAATGATCAATGAAGAATGAATGATGAAGAATGAACAAGTATCAATGATCAATGAAGAATGAACGATGAAGAATGAACAAGGATCAATGATCAATGAAGAATGAACAAGGATCAATGATCCATGAAGAATAAACGATGAAGAATGAACAATGATCAATGATCATTGAAGAATGAACGATGAAGAATGAACAAGGATCCATGATCAATGTAGAATGAACGATGAAGAATGAACAAGGATCAATGATCAATGACGAATGAACGATGAAGAATGAATAAGGATCAATGATCGATGAAGAATGAACGATGAAGAATGAACAAGGATTAATGGTCAATGACGAATGAACGATGAAGAATGAACAAGGATCAATGATCAATGAACAATGAACGATGAAGAATGAACAAGGATCAATGATCAATGTAGAATGAACAATGAAGTATGAACAAGGATCAATGAACGATTAAGAATGAACAAGGATCAATGATCAATGAAGAATGAACGATGAAGAATGAACAAGGATCAATGATCATTGAAGAATGAACGATGAAGAATGAACAAGGATCAATGATCAATGAAGAATGAACGATGACGAATTAACAAGGATCAATGATGTAGGATCACCTACATCTAGTTCTGCTGAGCTAGCCAAGATCAATATAATGATGCATCAAATGGAAGACGCTAAAATTCAAGGTCCAAAACTGAAATCCTTTAATTTCGTAGTCATAAACTAAGTCTTCTTTTTTTTTTTTTTTTTTTTGGGTCGTTTTATTATTTAAGTCGTTTATTTTATTTCGAGTATTTGGGTCTTTTGTTTTCTTCGAAATGATTTAAGCCAGGTTTAGGATCAAGCTTAATCATTTCTCATGCTTAGTTAGTCGAGTTGTACTTTTCTTTTATTTGAGTTTAGTATTTAATTTTGCTCATGGGTCGAATATTATGCGATTGAAACGCAAGCAAGCAGCTGAAAATATCAAGCAAATAAACCAAGGAAATATGAAGAATATAAATATGAAGGTTCAGCAAGTGGAAGATTAAAAAAATATATTTAGCAAAATCAAGTTGTTTGAGACAGCAAATAAACCAAGGACATATGAAGATATTTGCAAATCATACAAGAATTCAGCCGTTGGGAAATCTGATTTTGGTTCATTATTACATGAAGATCTTTTCTACAAAAAACAAATCAGCCTAGAAAATAGCCTATGAAGACTTTGTAAGAAATAGCTATGCACTACAAAATAGCCTAATTATTTCCATAGAAGATTGTAAGATGCAACTTGCAAGTGGACTTGCAAGTGGATTCCTAGCCGTTAAGAAACAAGCAACATTCTGATTTTTTTGCTTTTTAATTTAATTTTTTTTTTTTTTTTTATTTATTTTTTGTTGGGCTGATTTCCTTTTAGTATAAATAGGCTTGTAGTTCATGTAATGAAGGCATTCAGCTTGCATAATACAAACACAACCCTTTGAGCAATTTTCCTTGTTCTTATTTGCAATTTACTTTAACTTGGATTAGTTTAAGTAATTTGAAGTTCCTATGCTTTTCATACTTTTGGCTAAAGTTTGAATGTGTTCTTAGGAGCCCTTAGATTTGTTTCGTGGTGTATCTGTATCGAAGCAACCTTTGGCAAGCCATTTTCAGTTTGAAAAACCAACACATACATTTCATTTTTCCCTTGTTATAAAACCACAAAAATCACAAAAACAAATTCATTAAACGAAAACAGCAAACTACGTGTGCTTATAGCTTGGTTTTGTTTTGAGGCATACCAATCTATATCATCTTGGTATCAGAGCCAGGCTACGCTCCGAGCCTTAATTTCGTTCATTCACAAAGCATAACACCATGTCTCAAAGTGGTGAAGGAGAAACAAGTGATTTGAGCAGAATTGTTGAAGAGCAAAATGCCACCATTAAATACCTACAAACCCAACTTAAAGAGTATCTAGACCTAAAACGCACCTTAAGGGAAGGTGGGGATTATGAGTCTGAAAGTCCTAAAGTTAGTAGGCAAACAAGCCGTGGAGATGATCTTAGAGTCGACATTCCAGAATTTGAAGGAAGATTAGATGGAGATGAGTTCCTTGAATGGGTAAGAACCGTTGAAAGAGTATTTGATTACAAGAATACGGATGAAGAAAAGAAGGTAAAGATAGTAGCATTAAAATTGCGCAAATATGCTTCTACTTGGTGGGCTAGCAAATGTGCAAAACGAGAAAGAGAAGGGAAAGACAAGATTAGATCATGGGAAAAGATGAAGAAGCAAATGAAGGAAAAGTTTCTGCCTTCATACTACATGCAAGAGAATTTCACCAAACTTCAACATCTACAACAAGATGGCAGGAGTGTAGAAGAGTATGGTCGAGAGTTCGAGACAATGATAATGAGGTGCGACCTTAAGGAGGATGATCATCAAACTTTGGTAAGATTTTTAAATGGTTTAGATTCAAAAATCAGAAACATTGTTGAATTACAACCTTATGCTTGCCTTGATGATTTAATTAACCTTGCACATAAAGTGGAAAAACAACAAAGAACTAAAATGAAGGAAACCTCACGTTTCACTTCAGCAAGAACGACCAATTTCAATTCCTACCAAAAGAACACTCCCCATCCCTATTCTAAAGCCCATTCGCAAGATTCAAAAGCTTTGCAAAATAATCATTTAAAGCAGCCCGTAAGCGTACCCAATACACCCAAAGCAAACACCAATTCATTCACACCTAGGAGATGTTTTAAGTGTCAAGGCTTAGGACATATCTCATCCGAATGCCCAAACCGAAAAATGGTGAACTTGGTTGAATTTGATGATCATCAAGAGGAAAACGAGGAGGATTTCTGTGACAATGCTGAACTTGATGAGGAAATGATATATCCAGATGAAGGAGAATTATTGGTTATGCGAAGAGCTCTTAGTGGGGTCAAAGCCAAAGATCCAAACCCACAAAGGGAAGCAATATTCCACACAAAATGTACGGTTAAAGGTAAGATCTGTTCGCTTATCATTGATGGAGGAAGTTGCACTAATGTCGCTTCAAAGACCATGGTGGACAAGCTTAATCTCACCGCCACTCCACACCCCGAGCCATACATGATTCAATGGTTGAATCAAAACAAAGGTATTCCTGTAAACTCTCAAGTTTTACTATCGTTTTCAATAGGCAATAGTTATAAGGAGAGTCTTTTATGTGATGTTATACCTATGGATGCATGTCATGTTTTATTAGGAAGACCTTGGCAATATGATAGAAAAGTTATGCATGATGGCTTTAAAAATACACATACTTTTGTTTTAAATAAGAAAAAGATCACGTTAGCTCCATATGCACCTGGCCATAATTCTAAATTACAAGCAACTTTAACAAATTTTCATTCTTTGATTCCTATACTTAAAAGTGAACAACATGAATTTGTGGAACGAAAAGAATTGTTATTGCTAAATGATGAAACCGAATCTGTTTTGCATGATCACCCTTTGCTTGTGCCTTTACTTGATGAATTTGCGCATGTTTTTCCTATTGAGATACCTAATGGACTTCCACCAAAAAGGGACATACAACATAAGATTGATTTCATTCCCGGTTCCACATTACCTAACAAACCAGCCTATAGAACTAATCCTAAAGAGACCGAAGAAATTAGGAGACAAGTTGATGAATTGTTAGCTAAAGGTTTGATTAGAGAGTCCATAAGTCCTTGTGCCGTCCCTACCTTACTTGTGCCTAAGAAAACTGGAGAAATGAGGATGTGTGTGGACAGTAGAGCCATTAATAGAATCACCATCAAGTATAGATTTCCAATACCTAGACTCAATGACTTGTTAGATGATTTATATGGTTCGAAAGTTTTTTCTAAAATCGACCTTAGGAGTGGATATCACCAAGTTAGAATTTATGAAGGGGATGAATGGAAAACCGCATTTAAAACTAAAGAAGGACTTTATGAATGGTTAGTCATGCCCTTTGGGTTGTCTAATGCACCTTCTACCTTTATGAGACTTATGAACCAAACTTTAAAGCCTTTCTTGGGTCAATTTGTTGTGGTTTATTTTGATGATATCTTGGTGTATAGTCAAAGTGAAGACGAGCATGTTAAACATTTGCATCAAGTTTTTAGTGTATTGGCTAAAGAAAAATTGTATGGTAATTTGGAAAAGTGTCAATTCTTTTCGGAATCAGTAAAATTTCTTGGGTTTATTGTGTCAATTGAGGGGATAAAAGCGGATGAAAAGAAAGTTGAAGCTATTAGAGACTGGCCTGTTCCTACCACCATTCACCAAGTTAGATCATTTCATGGTTTAGCTTCTTTTTATAGGAGGTTTGTCCCAAACTTTAGTTCAATCATGGCCCCTATCACCGAACTCACAAAACATAAGACCATAGAATGGAATTCCAAAGCACAAGCAGCCTTTGACACCATCAAAGACAAACTTACCACCGCACCTGTTCTAGCTTTGCCTAATTTTGAGGATATCTTTGAAGTAGAATGTGACGCATCTGGGGTAGGTATTGGAGGTGTTCTTACTCAAAACAACAAACCCCTTGCTTACTTTAGTGAAAAACTCAATGATGCTAAAAGGAAGTATTCTACTTATGATAAAGAGTTTTATGCTATTATTAGATGTTTAGAACATTGGAGACATTATTTGATTGCAAAAGAATTTGTGTTACATTCTGACCATGAGGCCTTAAAATTCATTCAAAGCCAACACAAACTTCAATCTAGACATGCTAAATGGGTCGAGTTCCTACAAACCTTTCATTTCACCATTAAACACAAAGCGGGTAAATTAAACACCGGAGCTGATGCTTTATCTAGGAGATACTTGCTTTTGAGTACTTTGAATACTAAGGTTGTTGGGATGGAATTGTTAAAAGAATGTTATATTGATGATGTTGATTTTGGAGAAATATTTGAAAAATGTCATAACAAACCTCAAGGACTTTTTTACCTCTTTCAAGGATATCTCTTTCGAGGTAATCAATTATGTGTGCCCAGACATAGTGTTAGGGAGACCTTAATTAAGGAATATCATGAGGGAGGACTTGGAGGACATTTTGGGGAAGAAAAGACCATAGCTCTAGTGAGTGAGACCTTCTTTTGGCCGAAACTTGCTAAAGATGTCATTCATATTATTAAGAGGTGTGTGCAATGCCTAAAAGCCAAAGCCCACAAAACGTCTCAAGGTCTTTACCAACCTCTTCCTACACCACAAAATCCATGGGAAGATGTGAGCTTAGACTTCATAACCGGACTACCTAGAACCTCTAACAATAAGGATTCCATTATGGTTGTTGTTGATAGGTTTTCTAAGATGGCCCATTTCATTCCTTGTCATACTACACATGATGCTGTTAACATTGCTAATCTTTATTTTAAAGAAATAGTAAGACTACATGGGATAGCAAGAAGTATGGTAAGTGATAGAGACTCAAAGTTTCTTAGTCATTTTTGGCTTACTTTGTGGAAAAAGATGGGAACCAAGCTTAACTTTAGTAGTTCTAGCCACCCTCAGACTGATGGACAAACCGAAGTAACCAATAGGACCTTAGGAACCTTGTTGCGTGCCCTCATTACTAAGAATCCTAAACAATGGGAACAATTGCTACCACATGCTGAATTTGCTTATAATCGAGTTCCTAGCAAGACCACCGGTTTTTCTCCTTTCTTTATAGTTTATGGCCTTAATCCTTTAACCCCTATAGATCTTACGCCTTTTCCTACACCTTTGAAGTTTAGCCATGATGCCGAGACTAGAGCTAATGAGATCCAAAAGTTGCATAAACAAGTTGTGGAAAAGATTGAGAAAATGAATAATAAGGTTAAAGAGAAAGTGGACCAAAAGAGAAAAGAAGTGATTTTCAAAGAAGGTGACTTAGTATGGATTTACTTGAGAAAGGATAGGTTTCCCACACAAAGGAAATCAAAGTTAAGTGCTAGAATTGATGGACCGTTCGAAATTTTGGAAAAAGTAAATGACAATGCTTACAAACTAGAGCTACCTAGTAGCTATGGTGTGTCTTCTACTTTCAATGTTGCAGATTTGATTACATTTCATGAGGAGGACATGTTACCAAGCTTGAGGTCAAGCTTTTCCAAAGAAGGGGAGGATGATGTAGGATCACCTACATCTAGTTCTGCTGAGCTAGCCAAGATCAATATAATGATGCATCAAATGGAAGACGCTAAAATTCAAGGTCCAAAACTGAAATCCTTTAATTTCGTAGTCATAAACTAAGTCTTCTTTTTTTTTTTTTTTTTTTTTGGGTCGTTTTATTATTTAAGTCGTTTATTTTATTTCGAGTATTTGGGTCTTTTGTTTTCTTCGAAATGATTTAAGCCAGGTTTAGGATCAAGCTTAATCATTTCTCATGCTTAGTTAGTCGAGTTGTACTTTTCTTTTATTTGAGTTTAGTATTTAATTTTGCTCATGGGTCGAATATTATGCGATTGAAACGCAAGCAAGCAGCTGAAAATATCAAGCAAATAAACCAAGGAAATATGAAGAATATAAATATGAAGGTTCAGCAAGTGGAAGATTAAAAAAATATATTTAGCAAAATCAAGTTGTTTGAGACAGCAAATAAACCAAGGACATATGAAGATATTTGCAAATCATACAAGAATTCAGCCATTGGGAAATCTGATTTTGGTTCATTATTACATGAAGATCTTTTCTACAAAAAACAAATCAGCCTAGAAAATAGCCTATGAAGACTTTGTAAAATATAGCTATGCACTACAAAATAGCCTAATTATTTCCATAGAAGATTGTAAGATGCAACTTGCAAGTGGACTTGCAAGTGGATTCCTAGCCGTTAAGAAACAAGCAACATTCTGATTTTTTTGCTTTTTAATTTAATTTTTTTTTTTTTTTTTTTATTTATTTTTTGTTGGGCTGATTTCCTTTTAGTATAAATAGGCTTGTAGTTCATGTAATGAAGGCATTCAGCTTGCATAATACAAACACAACCCTTTGAGCAATTTTCCTTGTTCTTATTTGCAATTTACTTTAACTTGGATTAGTTTAAGTAATTTGAAGTTCCTATGCTTTTCATACTTTTGGCTAAAGTTTGAATGTGTTCTTAGGAGCCCTTAGATTTGTTTCGTGGTGTATCTGTATCGAAGCAACCTTTGGCAAGCCATTTTCAGTTTGAAAAACCAACACATACATTTCATTTTTCCCTTGTTATAAAACCACAAAAATCACAAAAACAAATTCATTAAACGAAAACAGCAAACTACGTGTGCTTATAGCTTGGTTTTGTTTTGAGGCATACCAATCTATATCATCTTGGTATCAGAGCCAGGCTACGCTCCGAGCCTTAATTTCGTTCATTCACAAAGCATAACACCATGTCTCAAAGTGGTGAAGGAGAAACAAGTGATTTGAGCAGAATTGTTGAAGAGCAAAATGCCACCATTAAATACCTACAAACCCAACTTAAAGAGTATCTAGACCTAAAACGCACCTTAAGGGAAGGTGGGGATTATGAGTCTGAAAGTCCTAAAGTTAGTAGGCAAACAAGCCGTGGAGATGATCTTAGAGTCGACATTCCAGAATTTGAAGGAAGATTAGATGGAGATGAGTTCCTTGAATGGGTAAGAACCGTTGAAAGAGTATTTGATTACAAGAATACGGATGAAGAAAAGAAGGTAAAGATAGTAGCATTAAAATTGCGCAAATATGCTTCTACTTGGTGGGCTAGCAAATGTGCAAAACGAGAAAGAGAAGGGAAAGACAAGATTAGATCATGGGAAAAGATGAAGAAGCAAATGAAGGAAAAGTTTCTGCCTTCATACTACATGCAAGAGAATTTCACCAAACTTCAACATCTACAACAAGATGGCAGGAGTGTAGAAGAGTATGGTCGAGAGTTCGAGACAATGATAATGAGGTGCGACCTTAAGGAGGATGATCATCAAACTTTGGTAAGATTTTTAAATGGTTTAGATTCAAAAATCAGAAACATTGTTGAATTACAACCTTATGCTTGCCTTGATGATTTAATTAACCTTGCACATAAAGTGGAAAAACAACAAAGAACTAAAATGAAGGAAACCTCACGTTTCACTTCAGCAAGAACGACCAATTTCAATTCCTACCAAAAGAACACTCCCCATCCCTATTCTAAAGCCCATTCGCAAGATTCAAAAGCTTTGCAAAATAATCATTTAAAGCAGCCCGTAAGCGTACCCAATACACCCAAAGCAAACACCAATTCATTCACACCTAGGAGATGTTTTAAGTGTCAAGGCTTAGGACATATCTCATCCGAATGCCCAAACCGAAAAATGGTGAACTTGGTTGAATTTGATGATCATCAAGAGGAAAACGAGGAGGATTTCTGTGACAATGCTGAACTTGATGAGGAAATGATATATCCAGATGAAGGAGAATTATTGGTTATGCGAAGAGCTCTTAGTGGGGTCAAAGCCAAAGATCCAAACCCACAAAGGGAAGCAATATTCCACACAAAATGTACGGTTAAAGGTAAGATCTGTTCGCTTATCATTGATGGAGGAAGTTGCACTAATGTCGCTTCAAAGACCATGGTGGACAAGCTTAATCTCACCGCCACTCCACACCCCGAGCCATACATGATTCAATGGTTGAATCAAAACAAAGGTATTCCTGTAAACTCTCAAGTTTTACTATCGTTTTCAATAGGCAATAGTTATAAGGAGAGTCTTTTATGTGATGTTATACCTATGGATGCATGTCATGTTTTATTAGGAAGACCTTGGCAATATGATAGAAAAGTTATGCATGATGGCTTTAAAAATACACATACTTTTGTTTTAAATAAGAAAAAGATCACGTTAGCTCCATATGCACCTGGCCATAATTCTAAATTACAAGCAACTTTAACAAATTTTCATTCTTTGATTCCTATACTTAAAAGTGAACAACATGAATTTGTGGAACGAAAAGAATTGTTATTGCTAAATGATGAAACCGAATCTGTTTTGCATGATCACCCTTTGCTTGTGCCTTTACTTGATGAATTTGCGCATGTTTTTCCTATTGAGATACCTAATGGACTTCCACCAAAAAGGGACATACAACATAAGATTGATTTCATTCCCGGTTCCACATTACCTAACAAACCAGCCTATAGAACTAATCCTAAAGAGACTGAAGAAATTAGGAGACAAGTTGATGAATTGTTAGCTAAAGGTTTGATTAGAGAGTCCATAAGTCCTTGTGCCGTCCCTACCTTACTTGTGCCTAAGAAAACTGGAGAAATGAGGATGTGTGTGGACAGTAGAGCCATTAATAGAATCACCATCAAGTATAGATTTCCAATACCTAGACTCAATGACTTGTTAGATGATTTATATGGTTCGAAAGTTTTTTCTAAAATCGACCTTAGGAGTGGATATCACCAAGTTAGAATTTATGAAGGGGATGAATGGAAAACCGCATTTAAAACTAAAGAAGGACTTTATGAATGGTTAGTCATGCCCTTTGGGTTGTCTAATGCACCTTCTACCTTTATGAGACTTATGAACCAAACTTTAAAGCCTTTCTTGGGTCAATTTGTTGTGGTTTATTTTGATGATATCTTGGTGTATAGTCAAAGTGAAGACGAGCATGTTAAACATTTGCATCAAGTTTTTAGTGTATTGGCTAAAGAAAAATTGTATGGTAATTTGGAAAAGTGTCAATTCTTTTCGGAATCAGTAAAATTTCTTGGGTTTATTGTGTCAATTGAGGGGATAAAAGCGGATGAAAAGAAAGTTGAAGCTATTAGAGACTGGCCTGTTCCTACCACCATTCACCAAGTTAGATCATTTCATGGTTTAGCTTCTTTTTATAGGAGGTTTGTCCCAAACTTTAGTTCAATCATGGCCCCTATCACCGAACTCACAAAACATAAGACCATAGAATGGAATTCCAAAGCACAAGCAGCCTTTGACACCATCAAAGACAAACTTACCACCGCACCTGTTCTAGCTTTGCCTAATTTTGAGGATATCTTTGAAGTAGAATGTGACGCATCTGGGGTAGGTATTGGAGGTGTTCTTACTCAAAACAACAAACCCCTTGCTTACTTTAGTGAAAAACTCAATGATGCTAAAAGGAAGTATTCTACTTATGATAAAGAGTTTTATGCTATTATTAGATGTTTAGAACATTGGAGACATTATTTGATTGCAAAAGAATTTGTGTTACATTCTGACCATGAGGCCTTAAAATTCATTCAAAGCCAACACAAACTTCAATCTAGACATGCTAAATGGGTCGAGTTCCTACAAACCTTTCATTTCACCATTAAACACAAAGCGGGTAAATTAAACACCGGAGCTGATGCTTTATCTAGGAGATACTTGCTTTTGAGTACTTTGAATACTAAGGTTGTTGGGATGGAATTGTTAAAAGAATGTTATATTGATGATGTTGATTTTGGAGAAATATTTGAAAAATGTCATAACAAACCTCAAGGACTTTTTTACCTCTTTCAAGGATATCTCTTTCGAGGTAATCAATTATGTGTGCCCAGACATAGTGTTAGGGAGACCTTAATTAAGGAATATCATGAGGGAGGACTTGGAGGACATTTTGGGGAAGAAAAGACCATAGCTCTAGTGAGTGAGACCTTCTTTTGGCCGAAACTTGCTAAAGATGTCATTCATATTATTAAGAGGTGTGTGCAATGCCTAAAAGCCAAAGCCCACAAAACGTCTCAAGGTCTTTACCAACCTCTTCCTACACCACAAAATCCATGGGAAGATGTGAGCTTAGACTTCATAACCGGACTACCTAGAACCTCTAACAATAAGGATTCCATTATGGTTGTTGTTGATAGGTTTTCTAAGATGGCCCATTTCATTCCTTGTCATACTACACATGATGCTGTTAACATTGCTAATCTTTATTTTAAAGAAATAGTAAGACTACATGGGATAGCAAGAAGTATGGTAAGTGATAGAGACTCAAAGTTTCTTAGTCATTTTTGGCTTACTTTGTGGAAAAAGATGGGAACCAAGCTTAACTTTAGTAGTTCTAGCCACCCTCAGACTGATGGACAAACCGAAGTAACCAATAGGACCTTAGGAACCTTGTTGCGTGCCCTCATTACTAAGAATCCTAAACAATGGGAACAATTGCTACCACATGCTGAATTTGCTTATAATCGAGTTCCTAGCAAGACCACCGGTTTTTCTCCTTTCTTTATAGTTTATGGCCTTAATCCTTTAACCCCTATAGATCTTACGCCTTTTCCTACACCTTTGAAGTTTAGCCATGATGCCGAGACTAGAGCTAATGAGATCCAAAAGTTGCATAAACAAGTTGTGGAAAAGATTGAGAAAATGAATAATAAGGTTAAAGAGAAAGTGGACCAAAAGAGAAAAGAAGTGATTTTCAAAGAAGGTGACTTAGTATGGATTTACTTGAGAAAGGATAGGTTTCCCACACAAAGGAAATCAAAGTTAAGTGCTAGAATTGATGGACCGTTCGAAATTTTGGAAAAAGTAAATGACAATGCTTACAAACTAGAGCTACCTAGTAGCTATGGTGTGTCTTCTACTTTCAATGTTGCAGATTTGATTACATTTCATGAGGAGGACATGTTACCAAGCTTGAGGTCAAGCTTTTCCAAAGAAGGGGAGGATGATGTAGGATCACCTACATCTAGTTCTGCTGAGCTAGCCAAGATCAATATAATGATGCATCAAATGGAAGACGCTAAAATTCAAGGTCCAAAACTGAAATCCTTTAATTTCGTAGTCATAAACTAAGTCTTCTTTTTTTTTTTTTTTTTTTTTTGGGTCGTTTTATTATTTAAGTCGTTTATTTTATTTCGAGTATTTGGGTCTTTTGTTTTCTTCGAAATGATTTAAGCCAGGTTTAGGATCAAGCTTAATCATTTCTCATGCTTAGTTAGTCGAGTTGTACTTTTCTTTTATTTGAGTTTAGTATTTAATTTTGCTCATGGGTCGAATATTATGCGATTGAAACGCAAGCAAGCAGCTGAAAATATCAAGCAAATAAACCAAGGAAATATGAAGAATATAAATATGAAGGTTCAGCAAGTGGAAGATTAAAAAAATATATTTAGCAAAATCAAGTTGTTTGAGACAGCAAATAAACCAAGGACATATGAAGATATTTGCAAATCATACAAGAATTCAGCCGTTGGGAAATCTGATTTTGGTTCATTATTACATGAAGATCTTTTCTACAAAAAACAAATCAGCCTAGAAAATAGCCTATGAAGACTTTGTAAGATATAGCTATGCACTACAAAATAGCCTAATTATTTCCATAGAAGATTGTAAGATGCAACTTGCAAGTGGACTTGCAAGTGGATTCCTAGCCGTTAAGAAACAAGCAACATTCTGATTTTTTTGCTTTTTAATTTAATTTTTTTTTTTTTTTATTTATTTTTTGTTGGGCTGATTTCCTTTTAGTATAAATAGGCTTGTAGTTCATGTAATGAAGGCATTCAGCTTGCATAATACAAACACAACCCTTTGAGCAATTTTCCTTGTTCTTATTTGCAATTTACTTTAACTTGGATTAGTTTAAGTAATTTGAAGTTCCTATGCTTTTCATACTTTTGGCTAAAGTTTGAATGTGTTCTTAGGAGCCCTTAGATTTGTTTCGTGGTGTATCTGTATCGAAGCAACCTTTGGCAAGCCATTTTCAGTTTGAAAAACCAACACATACATTTCATTTTTCCCTTGTTATAAAACCACAAAAATCACAAAAACAAATTCATTAAACGAAAACAGCAAACTACGTGTGCTTATAGCTTGGTTTTGTTTTGAGGCATACCAATCTATATCATCTTGGTATCAGAGCCAGGCTACGCTCCGAGCCTTAATTTCGTTCATTCACAAAGCATAACACCATGTCTCAAAGTGGTGAAGGAGAAACAAGTGATTTGAGCAGAATTGTTGAAGAGCAAAATGCCACCATTAAATACCTACAAACCCAACTTAAAGAGTATCTAGACCTAAAACGCACCTTAAGGGAAGGTGGGGATTATGAGTCTGAAAGTCCTAAAGTTAGTAGGCAAACAAGCCGTGGAGATGATCTTAGAGTCGACATTCCAGAATTTGAAGGAAGATTAGATGGAGATGAGTTCCTTGAATGGGTAAGAACCGTTGAAAGAGTATTTGATTACAAGAATACGGATGAAGAAAAGAAGGTAAAGATAGTAGCATTAAAATTGCGCAAATATGCTTCTACTTGGTGGGCTAGCAAATGTGCAAAACGAGAAAGAGAAGGGAAAGACAAGATTAGATCATGGGAAAAGATGAAGAAGCAAATGAAGGAAAAGTTTCTGCCTTCATACTACATGCAAGAGAATTTCACCAAACTTCAACATCTACAACAAGATGGCAGGAGTGTAGAAGAGTATGGTCGAGAGTTCGAGACAATGATAATGAGGTGCGACCTTAAGGAGGATGATCATCAAACTTTGGTAAGATTTTTAAATGGTTTAGATTCAAAAATCAGAAACATTGTTGAATTACAACCTTATGCTTGCCTTGATGATTTAATTAACCTTGCACATAAAGTGGAAAAACAACAAAGAACTAAAATGAAGGAAACCTCACGTTTCACTTCAGCAAGAACGACCAATTTCAATTCCTACCAAAAGAACACTCCCCATCCCTATTCTAAAGCCCATTCGCAAGATTCAAAAGCTTTGCAAAATAATCATTTAAAGCAGCCCGTAAGCGTACCCAATACACCCAAAGCAAACACCAATTCATTCACACCTAGGAGATGTTTTAAGTGTCAAGGCTTAGGACATATCTCATCCGAATGCCCAAACCGAAAAATGGTGAACTTGGTTGAATTTGATGATCATCAAGAGGAAAACGAGGAGGATTTCTGTGACAATGCTGAACTTGATGAGGAAATGATATATCCAGATGAAGGAGAATTATTGGTTATGCGAAGAGCTCTTAGTGGGGTCAAAGCCAAAGATCCAAACCCACAAAGGGAAGCAATATTCCACACAAAATGTACGGTTAAAGGTAAGATCTGTTCGCTTATCATTGATGGAGGAAGTTGCACTAATGTCGCTTCAAAGACCATGGTGGACAAGCTTAATCTCACCGCCACTCCACACCCCGAGCCATACATGATTCAATGGTTGAATCAAAACAAAGGTATTCCTGTAAACTCTCAAGTTTTACTATCGTTTTCAATAGGCAATAGTTATAAGGAGAGTCTTTTATGTGATGTTATACCTATGGATGCATGTCATGTTTTATTAGGAAGACCTTGGCAATATGATAGAAAAGTTATGCATGATGGCTTTAAAAATACACATACTTTTGTTTTAAATAAGAAAAAGATCACGTTAGCTCCATATGCACCTGGCCATAATTCTAAATTACAAGCAACTTTAACAAATTTTCATTCTTTGATTCCTATACTTAAAAGTGAACAACATGAATTTGTGGAACGAAAAGAATTGTTATTGCTAAATGATGAAACCGAATCTGTTTTGCATGATCACCCTTTGCTTGTGCCTTTACTTGATGAATTTGCGCATGTTTTTCCTATTGAGATACCTAATGGACTTCCACCAAAAAGGGACATACAACATAAGATTGATTTCATTCCCGGTTCCACATTACCTAACAAACCAGCCTATAGAACTAATCCTAAAGAGACTGAAGAAATTAGGAGACAAGTTGATGAATTGTTAGCTAAAGGTTTGATTAGAGAGTCCATAAGTCCTTGTGCCGTCCCTACCTTACTTGTGCCTAAGAAAACTGGAGAAATGAGGATGTGTGTGGACAGTAGAGCCATTAATAGAATCACCATCAAGTATAGATTTCCAATACCTAGACTCAATGACTTGTTAGATGATTTATATGGTTCGAAAGTTTTTTCTAAAATCGACCTTAGGAGTGGATATCACCAAGTTAGAATTTATGAAGGGGATGAATGGAAAACCGCATTTAAAACTAAAGAAGGACTTTATGAATGGTTAGTCATGCCCTTTGGGTTGTCTAATGCACCTTCTACCTTTATGAGACTTATGAACCAAACTTTAAAGCCTTTCTTGGGTCAATTTGTTGTGGTTTATTTTGATGATATCTTGGTGTATAGTCAAAGTGAAGACGAGCATGTTAAACATTTGCATCAAGTTTTTAGTGTATTGGCTAAAGAAAAATTGTATGGTAATTTGGAAAAGTGTCAATTCTTTTCGGAATCAGTAAAATTTCTTGGGTTTATTGTGTCAATTGAGGGGATAAAAGCGGATGAAAAGAAAGTTGAAGCTATTAGAGACTGGCCTGTTCCTACCACCATTCACCAAGTTAGATCATTTCATGGTTTAGCTTCTTTTTATAGGAGGTTTGTCCCAAACTTTAGTTCAATCATGGCCCCTATCACCGAACTCACAAAACATAAGACCATAGAATGGAATTCCAAAGCACAAGCAGCCTTTGACACCATCAAAGACAAACTTACCACCGCACCTGTTCTAGCTTTGCCTAATTTTGAGGATATCTTTGAAGTAGAATGTGACGCATCTGGGGTAGGTATTGGAGGTGTTCTTACTCAAAACAACAAACCCCTTGCTTACTTTAGTGAAAAACTCAATGATGCTAAAAGGAAGTATTCTACTTATGATAAAGAGTTTTATGCTATTATTAGATGTTTAGAACATTGGAGACATTATTTGATTGCAAAAGAATTTGTGTTACATTCTGACCATGAGGCCTTAAAATTCATTCAAAGCCAACACAAACTTCAATCTAGACATGCTAAATGGGTCGAGTTCCTACAAACCTTTCATTTCACCATTAAACACAAAGCGGGTAAATTAAACACCGGAGCTGATGCTTTATCTAGGAGATACTTGCTTTTGAGTACTTTGAATACTAAGGTTGTTGGGATGGAATTGTTAAAAGAATGTTATATTGATGATGTTGATTTTGGAGAAATATTTGAAAAATGTCATAACAAACCTCAAGGACTTTTTTACCTCTTTCAAGGATATCTCTTTCGAGGTAATCAATTATGTGTGCCCAGACATAGTGTTAGGGAGACCTTAATTAAGGAATATCATGAGGGAGGACTTGGAGGACATTTTGGGGAAGAAAAGACCATAGCTCTAGTGAGTGAGACCTTCTTTTGGCCGAAACTTGCTAAAGATGTCATTCATATTATTAAGAGGTGTGTGCAATGCCTAAAAGCCAAAGCCCACAAAACGTCTCAAGGTCTTTACCAACCTCTTCCTACACCACAAAATCCATGGGAAGATGTGAGCTTAGACTTCATAACCGGACTACCTAGAACCTCTAACAATAAGGATTCCATTATGGTTGTTGTTGATAGGTTTTCTAAGATGGCCCATTTCATTCCTTGTCATACTACACATGATGCTGTTAACATTGCTAATCTTTATTTTAAAGAAATAGTAAGACTACATGGGATAGCAAGAAGTATGGTAAGTGATAGAGACTCAAAGTTTCTTAGTCATTTTTGGCTTACTTTGTGGAAAAAGATGGGAACCAAGCTTAACTTTAGTAGTTCTAGCCACCCTCAGACTGATGGACAAACCGAAGTAACCAATAGGACCTTAGGAACCTTGTTGCGTGCCCTCATTACTAAGAATCCTAAACAATGGGAACAATTGCTACCACATGCTGAATTTGCTTATAATCGAGTTCCTAGCAAGACCACCGGTTTTTCTCCTTTCTTTATAGTTTATGGCCTTAATCCTTTAACCCCTATAGATCTTACGCCTTTTCCTACACCTTTGAAGTTTAGCCATGATGCCGAGACTAGAGCTAATGAGATCCAAAAGTTGCATAAACAAGTTGTGGAAAAGATTGAGAAAATGAATAATAAGGTTAAAGAGAAAGTGGACCAAAAGAGAAAAGAAGTGATTTTCAAAGAAGGTGACTTAGTATGGATTTACTTGAGAAAGGATAGGTTTCCCACACAAAGGAAATCAAAGTTAAGTGCTAGAATTGATGGACCGTTCGAAATTTTGGAAAAAGTAAATGACAATGCTTACAAACTAGAGCTACCTAGTAGCTATGGTGTGTCTTCTACTTTCAATGTTGCAGATTTGATTACATTTCATGAGGAGGACATGTTACCAAGCTTGAGGTCAAGCTTTTCCAAAGAAGGGGAGGATGATGTAGGATCACCTACATCTAGTTCTGCTGAGCTAGCCAAGATCAATATAATGATGCATCAAATGGAAGACGCTAAAATTCAAGGTCCAAAACTGAAATCCTTTAATTTCGTAGTCATAAACTAAGTCTTCTTTTTTTTTTTTTTTTTTTGGGTCGTTTTATTATTTAAGTCGTTTATTTTATTTCGAGTATTTGGGTCTTTTGTTTTCTTCGAAATGATTTAAGCCAGGTTTAGGATCAAGCTTAATCATTTCTCATGCTTAGTTAGTCGAGTTGTACTTTTCTTTTATTTGAGTTTAGTATTTAATTTTGCTCATGGGTCGAATATTATGCGATTGAAACGCAAGCAAGCAGCTGAAAATATCAAGCAAATAAACCAAGGAAATATGAAGAATATAAATATGAAGGTTCAGCAAGTGGAAGATTAAAAAAATATATTTAGCAAAATCAAGTTGTTTGAGACAGCAAATAAACCAAGGACATATGAAGATATTTGCAAATCATACAAGAATTCAGCCGTTGGGAAATCTGATTTTGGTTCATTATTACATGAAGATCTTTTCTACAAAAAACAAATCAGCCTAGAAAATAGCCTATGAAGACTTTGTAAGATATAGCTATGCACTACAAAATAGCCTAATTATTTCCATAGAAGATTGTAAGATGCAACTTGCAAGTGGACTTGCAAGTGGATTCCTAGCCGTTAAGAAACAAGCAACATTCTGATTTTTTTGCTTTTTAATTTAATTTTTTTTTTTTTTTTTATTTATTTTTTGTTGGGCTGATTTCCTTTTAGTATAAATAGGCTTGTAGTTCATGTAATGAAGGCATTCAGCTTGCATAATACAAACACAACCCTTTGAGCAATTTTCCTTGTTCTTATTTGCAATTTACTTTAACTTGGATTAGTTTAAGTAATTTGAAGTTCCTATGCTTTTCATACTTTTGGCTAAAGTTTGAATGTGTTCTTAGGAGCCCTTAGATTTGTTTCGTGGTGTATCTGTATCGAAGCAACCTTTGGCAAGCCATTTTCAGTTTGAAAAACCAACACATACATTTCATTTTTCCCTTGTTATAAAACCACAAAAATCACAAAAACAAATTCATTAAACGAAAACAGCAAACTACGTGTGCTTATAGCTTGGTTTTGTTTTGAGGCATACCAATCTATATCAATCAATGATCAATGAAGAATGAACGATGAAGAATGAAAAAGTTTCAATGATCAATGACGAATGAACGATGAAGAATGAACAAGGATCAATGATCAATGACGAATGAACGATGAAGAATGAACAAGGATCTATGATCAATGAAGAATGAACGATAAAGAATGAACAAGGATCAATGATCAATGACGAATGAACGAAGAAGAATGAACAAGGATCAATGATCAATGAAGAATGAATGATGAAGAATGAACAAGTATCAATGAACGATGAAGAATGAACAAGGATCAATGATCAATGAAAAATGAACGATGAAGAATGAACAAGGACCAATGATCATTGAAGAACGAACGATGAAGAATGAACAAGGATCAATGATCAATGAAGAATGAACGATGACGATTCAATAAGGATCAATTATCAATGAAGAATAAGCGATGAAGAATGAACAACGATCAATGATCCATGAAGAATAAACGATGAAGAATGAACAAGGATCAATGATCAATGACGAATGAACGATTAAGGATGAACAATGAAGTATGAACAAGGATCAATGAACGATTAAGAATGAACAAGGATCAATGATCAATGAAGAATGAACGATGAAGAATGAACAAGGATCAATGATCATTGAAGAATGAACGATGAAGAATGAACAAGGATCAATGATCAATGAAGAATGAACGATGACGAATTAACAAGGATCAATGATCAATGAAGAATGAACGATGAAGAATGAAAAAGTTTCAATGATCAATGACGAATGAACGATGAAGAATGAACAAGGATCAATGATCAATGACGAATGAACGATGAAAAATGAACAAGGATCAATTATTAATGAAGAATGAACGATGAAGAATGAACAATGATCAATGATCATTGAAGAATGAACGATGAAGAATGAACAAGGATCCATGATCAATGAAGAATGAACGATGAAAAATGAACAAGGATCAATGATCAATGACGAATGAACGATGAAGAATGAATAAGGATGAATGATCAATGAAGAATGAACGATGAAGAATGAACAAGGATTAATGGTCAATGACGAATGAACGATGAAGAATGAACAAGGATCAATGATCAATGAAGAATGAACGATGAAGAATGAACAAGGATCAATGATCAATGTAGAATGAACGATGAAGTATGAACAAGGATCAATGAACGATTAAGAATGAACAAGGATCAATGATCAATGAAGAATGAACGATGAAGAATGAACAAGGATCAATGATCCATGAAGAATAAACGATGAAGAATGAACAAGGATCAATGATCAATGACGAATGGACGATGAAGAATGAACAAGGATCAATGATCAATCAAGAATGAACGATGAAGAATGAACAAGGATCAATGATCAATGAAGAATGAACGATGAAGAATGAACAAGCATCAATGATCCATGAAGAATAAACGATGAAGAATGAACAAGGATCAATGATCAATGACGAATGAACGATGAAGAATGAACAAGGATCAATGATCAATGTAGAATGAACGATGAAGAATGAACAAGGATCAATGATCAATGTAGAATGAACGATGAAGAATGAACAAGGATCAATGATCAATGACGAATGAACGATGAAGAATGAACAAGGATCAATGATCAATGAAGAATGAACGATGAAGAATGAACAAGGATCAATGATCAATGTAGAATGAACGATGAAGAATGAACAAGGATCAATGATCAATGAAGAATGAACGATTAAGAATGAACAAGGATCAATGATCAATGAAGAATGAACGATGAAGAATGAACAAGGATCAATGATCCATGAAGAATAAACGATGAAGAATGAACAAGGATCAATGATCAATGACGAATGAACGAAGAAGAATGAACAAGGATCAATGATCAATGAAGAATGAATGATGAAGAATGAACAAGTATCAATGATCAATGAAGAATGAACGATGAAGAATGAACAAGGATCAATGATCAATGAAGAATAAACGATTAAGGATGAACAAGGATCAATGATCAATGAAGAATGAACAAGGATCAATGATCCATGAAGAATAAACGATGAAGAATGAACAATGATCAATGATCATTGAAGAATGAACGATGAAGAATGAACAAGGATCAATCATCATTGAAGAATGAACGATGAAGAATGAACAAGGATCAATGATCAATGAAGAATGAACGATGACGAATTAACAAGGATCAATGATCAATGAAGAATGAACGATGAAGAATGAAAAAGTTTCAATGATCAATGACGAATGAACGATGAAGAATGAACAAGGATCAATGATCAATGACGAATGAACGATGAAGAATGAACAAGGATCAATGATCAATGAAGAATGAACGATAAAGAATGAACAAGGATCAATGATCAATGACGAATGAACGAAGAAGAATGAACAAGGATCAATGATCAATGAAGAATGAACAAGTATCAATGATCAATGACGAATGAACGATGAAGAATTAACAAGGATCAATGATCAATGAAAAATGAACGATGAAGAATGAACAAGGACCAATGATCATTGAAGAACGAACGATGAAGAATGAACAAGGATCAATGATCAATGAAGAATGAACGATGACGATTCAATAAGGATCAATTATCAATGAAGAATAAGCGATGAAGAATGAACAACGATCAATGATCCATGAAGAATAAACGATGAAGAATGAACAAGGATCAATGATCAATGACGAATGAACGATTAAGAATGAACAATGAAGTATGAACAAGGATCAATGAACGATTAAGAATGAACAAGGATGAATGATCAATGAAGAATGAACGATGAAGAATGAACAAGGATCAATCATCATTGAAGAATGAACGATGAAGAATGAACAAGGATCAATGATCAATGAAGAATGAACGATGACGAATTAATAATGATCAATGATCAATGAAGAATGAACGATGAAGAATGAAAAAGTTTCAATGATCAATGACGAATGAACGATGAAGAATGAACAAGGATCAATGATCAATGACGAATGAACGATGAAAAATGAACAAGGATCAATTATTAATGAAGAATGAACGATGAAGAATGAACAATGATCAATGATCATTGAAGAATGAACGATGAAGAATGAACAAGGATCCATGATCAATGAAGAATGAACGATGAAGAATGAACAAGGATCAATGATCAATGACGAATGAACGATGAAGAATGAATAAGGATGAATGATCAATGAAGAATGAACGATGAAGAATGAACAAGGATTAATGGTCAATGACGAATGAACGATGAAGAATGAACAAGGATCAATGATCAATGAAGAATGAACGATGAAGAATGAACAAGGATCAATGATCAATGTAGAATGAACGATGAAGTATGAACAAGGATCAATGAACGATTAAGAATGAACAAGGATCAATGATCAATGAAGAATGAGCGATGTAGAATGAACAAGGATCAATGATCCATGAAGAATAAACGATGAAGAATGAACAAGGATCAATGATCAATGACGAATGAACGATGAAGAATGAACAAGGATAAATGATAATTCAAGAATGAACGATGAAGAATGAACAAGGATCAATGATCATTGAAGAATGAACGATGAAAAATGAACAAGTTTCAATGATCAATGACGAATGAACTATGAAGAATGAACAAGGATCAATGATCAATGACGAATGAACGATGAAAAATGAACAAGGATCAATTATTATTGAAGAATGAACGATGAAGAATGAACAAGGATCAATTATTAATGAAGAATGAACGATGAAGAATGAACAAGGATCAATGATCAATGAAGAATGTACGATGAAGAATGAACAAGGATCAATGATCAATGACGAATGAACGATGAAGAATGAATAAGGATCAATGATCAATGAAGAATGAACAATGAAGAATGAACAAGGATCAATGGTCAATGACGAATGAACGATGAAGAATGTACAAGGATCAATGATCAATGAAGAATGTACGATGAAGAATGAACAAGGATCAATGATCAATGAAGAATGAACGATAAAGAATGAACAAGGATCAATGATCAATGACGAATGAACGAAGAAGAATGAACAAGGATCAATGATCAATGAAAAATGAACGATGAAGAATGAACAAGGACCAATGATCATTGAAGAATGAACGATGAAGAATGAACAAGGATCAATGATCAATGAAGAATGAACAATGACGATTCAATAAGGATCAATTATCAATGAAGAATAAGCGATGAAGAATGAACAACGATCAATGATCCATGAAGAATAAACGATGAAGAATGAACAAGGATCAATGATCAATGACGAATGAACGATTAAGAATGAACAATGAAGTATGAACAAGGATCAATGAACGATTAAGAATGAACAAGGATGAATGATCAATGAAGAATGAACGATGAAGAATGAACAAGGATCAATCATCATTGAAGAATGAACGATGAAGAATGAACAAGGATCAATGATCAATGAAGAATGAACGATGACGAATTAATAAGGATCAATGATCAATGAAGAATGAACGATGAAGAATGAAAAAGTTTCAATGATCAATGACGAATGAACGATGAAGAATGAACAAGGATCAATGATCAATGACGAATGAACGATGAAAAATGAACAAGGATCAATTATTAATGAAGAATGAACGATGAAGAATGAACAATGATCAATGATCATTGAAGAATGAACGATGAAGAATGAACAAGGATCCATGATCAATGAAGAATGAACGATGAAGAATGAACAAGGATCAATGATCAATGACGAATGAACGATGAAGAATGAATAAGGATGAATGATCAATGAAGAATGAACGATGAAGAATGAACAAGGATTAATGGTCAATGACGAATGAACGATGAAGAATGAACAAGGATCAATGATCAATGAAGAATGAACGATGAAGAATGAACAAGGATCAATGATCAATGTAGAATGAACGATGAAGTATGAACAAGGATCAATGAACGATTAAGAATGAACAAGGATCAATGATCAATGAAGAATGAGCGATGTAGAATGAACAAGGATCAATGATCCATGAAGAATAAACGATGAAGAATGAACAAGGATCAATGATCAATGACGAATGAACGATGAAGAATGAACAAGGATCAATGATAATTTAAGAATGAACGATGAAGAATGAACAAGGATCAATGATCATTGAAGAATGAACGATGAAGAATGAACAAGTTTCATTGATCAATGACGAATGAACTATGAAGAATGAACAAGGATCAATGATCAATGACGAATGAACGATGAAAAATGAACAAGGATCAATTATTAATGAACAATGAACGATGAAGAATGAACAAGGATCAATGATCAATGAAGAATGTACGATGAAGAATGAACAAGGATCAATGATCAATGACGAATGAACGATGAAGAATGAATAAGGATCAATGATCAATGAAGAATGAACGATGAAGAATGAACAAGGATCAATGGTCAATGACGAATGAACGATGAAGAATGAACAAGGATCAATGATCAATGAAGAATGAACGATGAAGAATGAACAAGGATCAATGATCAATGTAGAATGAACGATGAAGAATGAACAAGGATCAATGATCAATGAAGAATGAACGATTAAGAATGAACAAGGATCAATGATCAATGAAGAATGAACGATGAAGAATGAACAAGGATCAATGATCCATGAAGAATAAACGATGAAGAATGAACAAGGATCAATGATCAATGACGAATGAACGATAAAGAATGAATAAGGATCAATGATCCATGAAGAATGAACGATGAAGAATGAACAAGGATCAATGGTCAATGAAGAATGAACGATGAAGAATGAAAAAGGATCAATGATCAATGAAGAATGAACGATGAAGAATGAACAAGGATCAATGATCAATGTAGAATGAACGATGAAGAATGAACAAGGATCAATGATCAATGAAGAATGAACGATTAAGAATGAACAAGGATCAATGATCAATGAAGAATGAACGATGAAGAATGAACAAGGATCAATGATCCATGAAGAATAAACGATGAAGAATGAACAAGGATCAATGATCAATGACGAATGAACGATGAAGAATGAACAAGGATCAATGATCAATGAAGAATGAACGATAAAGAATGAACAAGGATCAATGATCAATGACGAATGAACGAAGAAGAATGAACAAGGATCAATGATCAATGAAGAATGAATGATGAAGAATGAACAAGTATCAATGATCAATGAAGAATGAACGATGAAGAATGAACAAGGATCAATGATCAATGAAGAATAAACGATTAAGGATGAACAAGGATCAATGATCAATGAAGAATGAACAAGGATCAATGATCCATGAAGAATAAACGATGAAGAATGAACAATGATCAATGATCATTGAAGAATGAACGATGAAGAATGAACAAGGATCCATGATCAATGTAGAATGAACGATGAAGAATGAACAAGGATCAATGATCAATGACGAATGAACGATGAAGAATGAATAAGAATCAATGATCAATGAAGAATGAACGATGAAGAATGAACAAGGATTAATGGTCAATGACGAATGAACGATGAAGAATGAACAAGGATCAATGATCAATGAACAATGAACGATGAAGAATGAACAAGGATCAATGATCAATGTAGAATGAACAATGAAGTATGAACAAGGATCAATGAACGATTAAGAATGAACAAGGATCAATGATCAATGAAGAATGAACGATGAAGAATGAACAAGGATCAATGATCATTGAAGAATGAACGATGAAGAATGAACAAGGATCAATGATCAATGAAGAATGAACGATGACGAATTAACAAGGATCAATGATCAATGAAGAATGAACGATGAAGAATGAAAAAGTTTCAATGATCAATGACGAATGAACGATGAAGAATGAACAAGGATCAATTATTAATGAAGAATGAACGATGAAGAATGAACAAGGATCAATGATCATTGAAGAATGAACGATGAAGAATGAACAAGGATCAATGATCAATGAAGAATGAACGATGACGAATTAATAAGGATCAATGATCAATGAAGAATGAACGATGAAGAATGAAAAAGTTTCAATGATCAATGACGAATGAACGATGAAGAATTGATGCAAAGGCATCAAAGGACAAAGATGCAACAGAGACAACAGACCATACTAATGGGCATTCATCTACGCCAAATGGTCATGAAACAAGGGAAGGCAGCAATGACACCTTGGACATGACTAAAAGGGACCTACAAAGACTCCAAGAAGCTGAGACAAGTCAAAACACCACAGCAAGACAAGATGAACACTCAAACAAGCCAACAGAACACAAGAGCAGAGCAGCAGCTGATTCTGACGACCAGCTGACCTTGCTGACTTTACTAAGCCCCAACCTGGATGACCTGAGCCAAGATGAAGACACCAATGGCATCTCCTTACATGGACCAAGCCATAGAGGCCCTAGGGTGCTACTAACAAACCTCCAGGAAGGCCCTAGGATAGGCTAAAGGAGGCCTGGTCAGAAGAAAAGATCATTCGTTTTTTTTGGCTAAGTGTTGGCCTGTTTTAAATTTCTGTTTTGTTAGTTTTGCCACGTGTATTTGCCAAAGACTTGTAACGGCTATGTTCTAGTTTGCAAAACCTTATAAATACATAGGATGATCATGTAATTCATCACGTTTTGATATTGAGTAATAGAAATCAGTTTTCCAGTTTCATTCAAAGTGTTTGTGTGTTTGAGTTTGTTTGCAAACTTTTTCCAGGGAGTGTTCCTCTTTTGGCCGGAGAATTCATAGGTTTTCAGGCAAACCTATATTCTCAGGGATTCACACAAGGCAAGGGATCATTAATCTTGTCTTGAGTGTCTGTGAAGAGAGTGCAAGGGAGTGGAACAACGTCCACTTGGTCAGACATCAGAAAATCAAGAAGCACCTTCTTGGTTGTCTGAATGTTCTGAGTCCCTTTGTATCAACGAATTGAGAGTAGTGCGTGAGTATTTGGGCCATCATTTGATTCACCATTGATCTTTGCATAACAAAGACTCCATTCAGTCTTAGTTTTGCATCAACTTGGTATCAGAGCCAATTCACGAAAGGGACAAAGAAAGGTATATCAGAAGGAAAATTAGAAGAACGTGTCATTTTGTTCTGGGCTGTTTTGGAGGAAGAGTTTGAAGGCGAATTAAAAAGGCGATAGAACTGGGAATTTTTGCATTTCCAATTCCACGACCTTCAGGGAGTGTCTTTCTTTACTCTGATTTTGTTTTTAATTGTCAATTACAGATTGTTCAATCCCTTGCATTGTCCATTTTTCATCTGAATACGAATTGTTCTTGAGATTGCGATTTTCTTTGTCGTTTGTTTGTTTTCAAAAGAAAATTTGGGATTATTCTGTGCTGGTTATCTAGCTGTTGTGACTTAGAGACCATGGAAAGGGATATTAGATTTGAAGCAATTGAGGATAAGTTGGATAGGTTGTTTGCGCATTTAGGAATAGACAATCAAAACAGACCACCCGTGCCAAACCCTAATTTTCGACCATATGAGGATAGGACCATCAAAGTCGACCTTGCTGAATTTGATGGAATTTCACATGATCCATCTAAGTACCTGGAATGGGAAAGGAGAATGGAAGAGTATTTTGAGTTTAAGGAAACACCCCCAAACCAACAGTTTAAGATTGCTAAGATAAAACTAACCAAGTCAGCTGCAAATTGGTTAGACGGTATTCAAAAACAAAGGCTTAGGGAAGAAAGGAATAGGATTAGCACTTGGGACAAACTTAGGAAGCAAATGAAGAGAAGATATGTTCCCCCCACATACAAGCAACAACTGAGGGTACAGTTGTATGCCATGAAACAAGGAGCTAGGTCCGTAGAAGACTACCTGAATGAATGGGAAAGATTGTATCACCTTTGTGACCTTCATGAACCTGAGGAAAACAAGGTAGGGAAGTTCATAGCTGGGCTAAGGGAGGAATTTAGGGAAAGGCTGATGAATACGCCTGACCTCACACTGCAGCTTGCCACCTCTATAGCCATGGAGATTGAGAGGCAACACAAGTCAGCCAACACCCAACTAAGGAACAACAGGACTTATCCCCCAAGAAACACTAGTGCTGTAACCATGCCTAGGAAGGAACCATCTACCCCTGGACCTAGATCTACTAACCTCAGAACAGAGCCACACACCAAGCCACAGGACATAATTTGTTTCAAATGCAATGGGAGGGGGCACTATAAGAGGGATTGTCCCAATGTAAGAGCGTTCACTATGAGGGAATGGACTGACATTAGGCAAAACACAAATCCTAAAAGGCTCTTGGTGTTAAAGAATGGGCAAGAAGAAGAGTTAGACCCTCCCAGCTTAAGTGATGGTGATGGCACATTTATAGGAGATGAGCAAGGGAACTGGCACCCCTTTGAAGGAGATTCTGAGGAAGAAGGAGAGGGAGAGCTGGAGAAAATTCCCCCTGAAGAAGAGCACTTGAACCTCATTATTAGGAGGAGCTTTCACAACACACCCTTGAGCAAAAAATCAGATCAAAGAGAAAATATTTTCCAAACTAAGTGTAAAATACAGGGGAAGGTGTGTGATGTGATTATTGACAGTGGGAGTGAGGCAAACTGTGTCAGTAAGCAGCTTGTAGAGGAATTACACCTAAAGACTAAGGCTCACCCTAACCCCTACAAAATGAAGTGGTTAGACACCAAAGCTAGTGGTTCAGTGAAACATCAGTGTCCAGTGACCTTGATTTTGGGAACTTATGAGGATGAAGTTTTGTGTGATGTCTTAGACATGGATGCCTGCCACCTCTTGTTGGGAAGGCCCTGGCAATATGACAAGAGAGCCATGCATAATGGGTATGACAACACTTACACTATCAAGCACAATGGGAAGAGAAAAGAATTCCTACCCCTGCCCCCACACAGAGCAGTGCCACCCAAACCTTCTAAGGGACATGTGCAGTTGATGAATAGAAAAGAGTGTGAAAGGGAAGTGCAGGGAACAGAAGAGCTGTATTTGTTAGTCACCAAAGAAGTACAAGATCCCACTCCTATACCTACTGAGATGACTGGATTGTTAGAAGAATATAGGGATGTTTTCCCCACTGACCTACCACCTGGACTACCACCAGTTAGGGGTGTTGAGCACCAAATTGACTTGATACCTGGGGCAAGCTTACCAAACAAACCTGCCTATAGAACCAACCCTAAAGAAGCTCAAGAGCTACAAAGACAGGTGGATGAATTGATGAAGAAGGGCTATGTCAGAGAGAGTTTGAGCCCTTGTGCAGTACCCACTCTGCTTGTGCCAAAGAAGGATGGCACGTGGAGAATGTGTATTGATAGCCGTAGTGTAAACAACATAACCATCAAGTATAGGTTCCCTATACCTAGGATTGATGACATTTTGGATGAGTTAGGGGGTTCTCAATGGTTTAGCAAGGTGGACCTTAGGAGTGGATACCACCAAATCAGGATGAAAACAGGGGATGAGTGGAAAACAGCATTTAAAACCAAGTATGGGCTGTATGAGTGGCTTGTTATGCCCTTTGGTTTGACAGGTGCCCCTAGCACATTCATGCGCCTGATGAATGAAATTTTGAGACCTTTCCTAGGAAAGTTTGTGGTTGTTTACCTAGATGATATACTCATCTACAGCAAAGACATAGCAGCACACCTAGGCCACCTCCAACAATTGTTTGAGGTCCTGAGAAAACAGAGGTTGTATGCAAAGCTTGAAAAATGTAATTTCTTACTGCCTGAGGTGAGTTTTTTAGGGTATATTGTGGGCAAGGAGGGAGTCAAAGTAGACCCAATCAAAGTCCAAGCCATACAAGAGTGGCCCACACCCACAACCCTCACACAAATTAGATCTTTCCATGGGTTGGCCTCCTTTTACAGGAGATTTATCAAGGACTTTAGCTCTGTTATGGCACCCATAACAGAATGCACGAAACAGGGGAAGTTTAGTTGGACACCAGCTGCTCAAATGGCCTTTGAAACTCTCAAAAATATGATGTGTAGTGCTCCCATTCTCAAGCTTCCTGAATTCACTAAACCCTTTGAGCTGGAGTGTGATGCTAGTGGCATGGGCATTGGGGCAGTGCTAGTACAGGAAGGTAGACCAATTGCCTTTTTCAGTGAGAAGCTCAACAATAGCAGACTTAATTACTCCACTTATGACAAAGAATTCTATGCTATCATTAGAGCCCTTGATCATTGGTCCCATTACTTGAGAATTCAACCTTTCATCCTACACACAGACCATGAATCTCTAAAATACATTAACAGCCAACATAAATTGAATGGGAGGCATGCTAGATGGGTGGAGTTCATGCAGACTTTTGATTTTTCAACAAAGTATAAAGTGGGAAAAACTAATGTCATAGCTGATGCCCTAAGTAGAAAATATAACCTGCTTGGAATACTAGGAGCTAAGATTTTAGGTTTTGAGTTCATTAAGGATCAATATCAGACCTGCCCTGATTTTGCTGATACTTACAAATCTTGTGAAACCACACCCCAAGGCCTGTTCAATATTAATCAAGGTTACTTGTTTAAAGGGAATAAACTATGCATCCCCAAGCTGCCACTAAGAACAGTGTTGGTGAAGGAGGTGCATGAGGGTAGCATAGCTGGCCATTTTGGCATTCAGAAGACCCTTGACATGCTTGCTAAACATTTTTATTGGCCTAGGATGCTTGGTACAGTAGGCAAACACATACTAAGGTGTGAGACTTGCCTTAAGGCAAAAGTGACCTTTCATAAAGGAGAATATCTGCCCTTACCCTTAGCTAACAAACCATGGGAACACATTAGTATGGATTTCATGGTGGCCTTACCCAAAACAAGAAGAGGAAAGGATGCTATCATGGTGGTGGTAGATAGGTTTTCTAAAATGTCACATTTCATAGCTTGCACCAAAACTGATGATGCACAACATATAGCCAAACTATACTTTGCTGAAGTGGTTAGATTGCATGGCATACCCAAATCCATTGTCTCTGACAGGGACAGCAAATTTTTGAGTCATTTTTGGAAAACCTTGTGGAGGATGTTGGGAACTAAGCTTTTGTTTAGTACAGCATATCACCCTCAGACTGATGGTCAAACAGAGGTGACCAACAGAACCTTGGGTACTCTGTTAAGGTCACTAGTGACTACTAGTGTTAGGGAATGGGATTTAAAATTGTGCTATGCTGAATTTGCTTTTAATAGATCACCAAGTCGTGCTACCAAACATACGCCATTTGAATGTGTGTATGGCAGCAATCCATTGCTTCCTGTAAATCTAATTGAAGTGCCTATATGTGACAGCAAAACAGAGGAAGCTGCAGATCTGATCAAGCAAATGGAAGAAGTCCATAAGCAAGTCCATGCAAACTTAGAGGAAACCAACAAGAAATATAAGAAGCAAGCTGATAAGCACCTCAGAGCAAGAATGCCAATCCAGGAGGGTGATCAAGTATGGGTTTATGCAAGGAAGAAACGTTTTCCCCATCTCAGAAGAAACAAACTGCAGCCCAGAGCCATAGGTCCCTACAAAGTGTTGAAGAAAATTGGAGAAAATGCCTTTGAAGTCCAGTTGCCTGCAGAGTTCAATGTCTCCC
This sequence comes from Amaranthus tricolor, assembly GCF_026212465.1. Classification (NCBI taxonomy): domain Eukaryota; kingdom Viridiplantae; phylum Streptophyta; class Magnoliopsida; order Caryophyllales; family Amaranthaceae; genus Amaranthus; species Amaranthus tricolor. Next base: position 28,824,999 of record NC_080047.1, read on the forward strand.
CTATCTTCAACATAGGAGACTTAACAAGGCATCAACCAGTCCAAGAATTGAGGACAATTCTCCCCCAAGAGGGAGGAGTTGATGCAAAGGCATCAAAGGACAAAGATGCAACAGAGACAACAGACCATACTAATGGGCATTCATCTACGCCAAATGGTCATGAAACAAGGGAAGGCAGCAATGACACCTTGGACATGACTAAAAGGGACCTACAAAGACTCCAAGAAGCTGAGACAAGTCAAAACACCACAGCAAGACAAGATGAACACTCAAACAAGCCAACAGAACACAAGAGCAGAGCAGCAGCTGATTCTGACGACCAGCTGACCTTGCTGACTTTACTAAGCCCCAACCTGGATGACCTGAGCCAAGATGAAGACACCAATGGCATCTCCTTACATGGACCAAGCCATAGAGGCCCTAGGGTGCTACTAACAAACCTCCAGGAAGGCCCTAGGATAGGCTAAAGGAGGCCTGGTCAGAAGAAAAGATCATTCGTTTTTTTTGGCTAAGTGTTGGCCTGTTTTAAATTTCTGTTTTGTTAGTTTTGCCACGTGTATTTGCCAAAGACTTGTAACGGCTATGTTCTAGTTTGCAAAACCTTATAAATACATAGGATGATCATGTAATTCATCACGTTTTGATATTGAGTAATAGAAATCAGTTTTCCAGTTTCATTCAAAGTGTTTGTGTGTTTGAGTTTGTTTGCAAACTTTTTCCAGGGAGTGTTCCTCTTTTGGCCGGAGAATTCATAGGTTTTCAGGCAAACCTATATTCTCAGGGATTCACACAAGGCAAGGGATCATTAATCTTGTCTTGAGTGTCTGTGAAGAGAGTGCAAGGGAGTGGAACAACGTCCACTTGGTCAGACATCAGAAAATCAAGAAGCACCTTCTTGGTTGTCTGAATGTTCTGAGTCCCTTTGTATCAACGAATTGAGAGTAGTGCGTGAGTATTTGGGCCATCATTTGATTCACCATTGATCTTTGCATAACAAAGACTCCATTCAGTCTTAGTTTTGCATCAAGAATGAACAAGGATCAATGATCAATGACGAATGAACGATGAAAAATGAACAAGGATCAAATATTAATGAAGAATGAACGATGAAGAATGAACAATGATCAATGATCATTGAAGAATGAACGATGAAGAATGAACAAGGATCCATGATCAATGAAGAATGAACGATGAAGAATGAACAAGGATCAATGATCAATGACGAATGAACGATGAAGAATGAATAAGGATGAATGATCAATGAAGAATGAACGATGAAGAAGGAACAAGGATTAATGGTCAATGACGAATGAACGATGAAGAATGAACAAGGATCAATGATCAATGAAGAATGAACGATGAAGAATGAACAAGGATCAATGATCAATGTAGAATGAACGATGAAGTATGAACAAGGATCAATGAACGATTAAGAATGAACAAGGATCAATGATCAATGAAGAATGAGCGATGTAGAATGAACAAGGATCAATGATCCATGAAGAATAAACGATGAAGAATCAACAAGGATCAATGATCAATGACGAATGAACGATGAAGAATGAACAAGGATCAATGATAATTCAAGAATGAACGATGAAGAATGAACAAGGATCAATGATCATTGAAGAATGAACGATGAAGAATGAACAAGTTTCATTGATCAATGACGAATGAACTATGAAGAATGAACAAGGATCAATGATCAATGACGAATGAACGATGAAAAATGAACAAGGATCAATTATTAATGAACAATGAACGATGAAGAATGAACAAGGATCAATGATCAATGAAGAATGTACGATGAAGAATGAACAAGGATCAATGATCAATGACGAATGAACGATGAAGAATGAATAAGGATCAATGATCAATGAAGAATGAACGATGAAGAATGAACAAGGATCAATGGTCAATGACGAATGAACGATGAAGAATGAACAAGGATCAATGATCAATGAAGAATGAACGATGAAGAATGAACAAGGATCAATGATCAATGTAGAATGAACGATGAAGAATGAACAAGGATCAATGATCAATGAAGAATGAACGATTAAGAATGAACAAGGATCAATGATCAATGAAGAATGAACGATGAAGAATGAACAAGGATCAATGATCCATGAAGAATAAACGATGAAGAATGAACAAGGATCAATGATCAATGACGAATGAACGATAAAGAATGAATAAGGATCAATGATCCATGAAGAATGAACGATGAAGAATGAACAAGGATCAATGGTCAATGAAGAATGAACGATGAAGAATGAAAAAGGATCAATGATCAATGAAGAATGAACGATGAAGAATGAACAAGGATCAATGATCAATGTAGAATGAACGATGAAGAATGAACAAGGATCAATGATCAATGAAGAATGAACGATTAAGAATGAACAAGGATCAATGATCAATGAAGAATGAACGATGAAGAATGAACAAGGATCAATGATCCATGAAGAATAAACGATGAAGAATGAACAAGGATCAATGATCAATGACGAATGAACGATGAAGAATGAACAAGGATCAATGATCAATGAAGAATGAACGATAAAGAATGAACAAGGATCAATGATCAATGACGAATGAACGAAGAAGAATGAACAAGGATCAATGATCAATGAAGAATGAATGATGAAGAATGAACAAGTATCAATGATCAATGAAGAATGAACGATGAAGAATGAACAAGGATCAATGATCAATGAAGAATAAACGATTAAGGATGAACAAGGATCAATGATCAATGAAGAATGAACAAGGATCAATGATCCATGAAGAATAAACGATGAAGAATGAACAATGATCAATGATCATTGAAGAATGAACGATGAAGAATGAACAAGGATCCATGATCAATGTAGAATGAACGATGAAGAATGAACAAGGATCAATGATCAATGACGAATGAACGATGAAGAATGAATAAGAATCAATGATCAATGAAGAATGAACGATGAAGAATGAACAAGGATTAATGGTCAATGACGAATGAACGATGAAGAATGAACAAGGATCAATGATCAATGAACAATGAACGATGAAGAATGAACAAGGATCAATGATCAATGTAGAATGAACAATGAAGTATGAACAAGGATCAATGAACGATTAAGAATGAACAAGGATCAATGATCAATGAAGAATGAACGATGAAGAATGAACAAGGATCAATGATCATTGAAGAATGAACGATGAAGAATGAACAAGGATCAATGATCAATGAAGAATGAACGATGACGAATTAACAAGGATCAATGATCAATGAAGAATGAACGATGAAGAATGAAAAAGTTTCAATGATCAATGACGAATGAACGATGAAGAATGAACAAGGATCAATTATTAATGAAGAATGAACGATGAAGAATGAACAAGGATCAATGATCATTGAAGAATGAACGATGAAGAATGAACAAGGATCAATGATCAATGAAGAATGAACGATGACGAATTAATAAGGATCAATGATCAATGAAGAATGAACGATGAAGAATGAAAAAGTTTCAATGATCAATGACGAATGAACGATGAAGAATGAACAAGGATCAATGATCAATGACGAATGAACGATGAAAAATGAACAAGGATCAAATATTAATGAAGAATGAACGATGAAGAATGAACAATGATCAATGATCATTGAAGAATGAACGATGAAGAATGAACAAGGATCCATGATCAATGAAGAATGAACGATGAAGAATGAACAAGGATCAATGATCAATGACGAATGAACGATGAAGAATGAATAAGGATGAATGATCAATGAAGAATGAACGATGAAGAAGGAACAAGGATTAATGGTCAATGACGAATGAACGATGAAGAATGAACAAGGATCAATGATCAATGAAGAATGAACGATGAAGAATGAACAAGGATCAATGATCAATGTAGAATGAACGATGAAGTATGAACAAGGATCAATGAACGATTAAGAATGAACAAGGATCAATGATCAATGAAGAATGAGCGATGTAGAATGAACAAGGATCAATGATCCATGAAGAATAAACGATGAAGAATCAACAAGGATCAATGATCAATGACGAATGAACGATGAAGAATGAACAAGGATCAATGATAATTCAAGAATGAACGATGAAGAATGAACAAGGATCAATGATCATTGAAGAATGAACGATGAAGAATGAACAAGTTTCAATGATCAATGACGAATGAACTATGAAGAATGAACAAGGATCAATGATCAATGACGAATGAACGATGAAAAATGAACAAGGATCAATTATTAATGAAGAATGAACGATGAAGAATGAACAAGGATCAATGATCAATGAAGAATGTACGATGAAGAATGAACAAGGATCAATGATAAATGACGAATGAACGATGAAGAATGAAGAAGGATCAATGATCAATGAAGAATGAACGATGAAGAATGAACAAGGATCAATGGTCAATGACGAATGAACGATGAAGAATGAACAAGGATCAATGATCAATGAAGAATGAACGATGAAGAATGAACAAGGATCAATGATCAATGTAGAATGAACGATGAAGAATGAACAAGGATCAATGATCAATGAAGAATGAACGATTAAGAATGAACAAGGATCAATGATCAATGAAGAATGAACGATGAAGAATGAACAAGGATCAATGATCCATGAAGAATAAACGATGAAGAATGAACAAGGATCAATGATCAATGACGAATGAACGATGAAGAATGAATAAGGATCAATGATCCATGAAGAATGAACGATGAAGAATGAACAAGGATCAATGGTCAATGAAGAATGAACGATGAAGAATGAAAAAGGATCAATGATCAATGAAGAATGAACGATGAAGAATGAACAAGGATCAATGATCAATGTAGAATGAACGATGAAGAATGAACAAGGATCAATGATCAATGAAGAATGAACGATTAAGAATGAACAAGGATCAATGATCAATGAAGAATGAACGATGAAGAATGAACAAGCATCAATGATCCATGAAGAATAAACGATGAAGAATGAACAAGGATCAATGATCAATGACGAATGAACGATGAAGAATGAACAAGGATCAATGATCAATGAAGAATGAACGATGAAGAATGAACAAGGATCAATGATCAATGTAGAATGAACGATGAAGAATGAACAAGGATCAATGATCAATGAAGAATGAACGATTAAGAATGAACAAGGATCAATGATCAATGAAGAATGAACGATGAAGAATGAACAAGGATCAATGATCCATGAAGAATAAACGATGAAGAATGAACAAGGATCAATGATCAATGACGAATGAACGAAGAAGAATGAACAAGGATCAATGATCAATGAAGAATGAATGATGAAGAATGAACAAGTATCAATGATCAATGAAGAATGAACGATGAAGAATGAACAAGGATCAATGATCAATGAAGAATGAACAAGGATCAATGATCCATGAAGAATAAACGATGAAGAATGAACAATGATCAATGATCATTGAAGAATGAACGATGAAGAATGAACAAGGATCCATGATCAATGTAGAATGAACGATGAAGAATGAACAAGGATCAATGATCAATGACGAATGAACGATGAAGAATGAATAAGGATCAATGATCGATGAAGAATGAACGATGAAGAATGAACAAGGATTAATGGTCAATGACGAATGAACGATGAAGAATGAACAAGGAACAATGATCAATGAACAATGAACGATGAAGAATGAACAAGGATCAATGATCAATGTAGAATGAACAATGAAGTATGAACAAGGATCAATGAACGATTAAGAATGAACAAGGATCAATGATCAATGAAGAATGAACGATGAAGAATGAACAAGGATCAATGATCATTGAAGAATGAACGATGAAGAATGAACAAGGATCAATGATCAATGAAGAATGAACGATGACGAATTAACAAGGATCAATGATCAATGAAGAATGAACGATGAAGAATGAAAAAGTTTCAATGATCAATGACGAATGAACGATGAAGAATGAACAAGGATCAATGATCAATGACGAATGAACGATGAAGAATGAACAAGGATCTATGATCAACGAAGAATGAACGATAAAGAATGAACAAGGATCAATGATCAATGACGAATGAACGAAGAAGAATGAACAAGGATCAATGATCAATGAAGAATGAATGATGAAGAATGAACAAGTATCAATGAACGATGAAGAATGAACAAGGATCAATGATCAATGAAAAATGAACGATGAAGAATGAACAAGGACCAATGATCATTGAAGAACGAACGATGAAGAATGAACAAGGATCAATGATCAATGAAGAATGAACGATGACGATTCAATAAGGATCAATTATCAATGAAGAATAAGCGATGAAGAATGAACAACGATCAATGATCCATGAAGAATAAACGATGAAGAATGAACAAGGATCAATGATCAATGACGAATGAACGATTAAGGATGAACAATGAAGTATGAACAAGGATCAATGAACGATTAAGAATGAACAAGGATCAATGATCAATGAAGAATGAACGATGAAGAATGAACAAGGATCAATGATCATTGAAGAATGAACGATGAAGAATGAACAAGGATCAATGATCAATGAAGAATGAACGATGACGAATTAACAAGGATCAATGATCAATGAAGAATGAACGATGAAGAATGAAAAAGTTTCAATGATCAATGACGAATGAACGATGAAGAATGAACAAGGATCAATGATCAATGACGAATGAACGATGAAGAATGAACAAGGATCTATGATCAATGAAGAATGAACGATAAAGAATGAACAAGGATCAATGATCAATGACGAATGAACGAAGAAGAATGAACAAGGATCAATGATCAATGAAGAATGAATGATGAAGAATGAACAAGTATCAATGAACGATGAAGAATGAACAAGGATCAATGATCAATGAAAAGTGAACGATGAAGAATGAACAAGGACCAATGATCATTGAAGAACGAACGATGAAGAATGAACAAGGATCAATGATCAATGAAGAATGAACGATGACGATTCAATAAGGATCAATTATCAATGAAGAATAAGCGATGAAGAATGAACAACGATCAATGATCCATGAAGAATAAACGATGAAGAATGAACAAGGATCAATGATCAATGACGAATGAACGATTAAGGATGAACAATGAAGTATGAACAAGGATCAATGAACGATTAAGAATGAACAAGGATCAATGATCAATGAAGAATGAACGATGAAGAATGAACAAGGATCAATGATCATTGAAGAATGAACGATGAAGAATGAACAAGGATCAATGATCAATGAAGAATGAACGATGACGAATTAACAAGGATCAATGATCAATGAAGAATGAACGATGAAGAATGAAAAAGTTTCAATGATCAATGACGAATGAACGATGAAGAATGAACAAGGATCAATGATCAATGACGAATGAACGATGAAAAATGAACAAGGATCAATTATTAATGAAGAATGAACGATGAAGAATGAACAATGATCAATGATCATTGAAGAATGAACGATGAAGAATGAACAAGGATCCATGATCAATGAAGAATGAACGATGAAAAATGAACAAGGATCAATGATCAATGACGAATGAACGATGAAGAATGAATAAGGATGAATGATCAATGAAGAATGAACGATGAAGAATGAACAAGGATTAATGGTCAATGACGAATGAACGATGAAGAATGAACAAGGATCAATGATCAATGAAGAATGAACGATGAAGAATGAACAAGGATCAATGATCAATGTAGAATGAACGATGAAGTATGAACAAGGATCAATGAACGATTAAGAATGAACAAGGATCAATGATCAATGAAGAATGAACGATGAAGAATGAACAAGGATCAATGATCCATGAAGAATAAACGATGAAGAATGAACAAGGATCAATGATCAATGACGAATGGACGATGAAGAATGAACAAGGATCAATGATCAATCAAGAATGAACGATGAAGAATGAACAAGGATCAATGATCAATGAAGAATGAACGATGAAGAATGAACAAGCATCAATGATCCATGAAGAATAAACGATGAAGAATGAACAAGGATCAATGATCAATGACGAATGAACGATGAAGAATGAACAAGGATCAATGATCAATGTAGAATGAACGATGAAGAATGAACAAGGATCAATGATCAATGTAGAATGAACGATGAAGAATGAACAAGGATCATTGATCAATGACGAATGAACGATGAAGAATGAACAAGGATCAATGATCAATGAAGAATGAACGATGAAGAATGAACAAGGATCAATGATCAATGTAGAATGAACGATGAAGAATGAACAAGGATCAATGATCAATGAAGAATGAACGATTAAGAATGAACAAGGATCAATGATCAATGAAGAATGAACGATGAAGAATGAACAAGGATCAATGATCCATGAAGAATAAACGATGAAGAATGAACAAGGATCAATGATCAATGACGAATGAACGAAGAAGAATGAACAAGGATCAATGATCAATGAAGAATGAATGATGAAGAATGAACAAGTATCAATGATCAATGAAGAATGAACGATGAAGAATGAACAAGGATCAATGATCAATGAAGAATAAACGATTAAGGATGAACAAGGATCAATGATCAATGAAGAATGAACAAGGATCAATGATCCATGAAGAATAAACGATGAAGAATGAACAATGATCAATGATCATTGAAGAATGAACGATGAAGAATGAACAAGGATCCATGATCAATGTAGAATGAACGATGAAGAATGAACAAGGATCAATGATCAATGACGAATGAACGATGAAGAATGAATAAGGATCAATGATCAATGAAGAATGAACGATGAAGAATGAACAAGGATTAATGGTCAATGACGAATGAACGATGAAGAATGAACAAGGATCAATGATCAATGAACAATGAACGATGAAGAATGAACAAGGATCAATGATCAATGTAGAATGAACAATGAAGTATGAACAAGGATCAATGAACGATTAAGAATGAACAAGGATCAATGATCAATGAAGAATGAACGATGAAGAATGAACAAGGATCAATGATCATTGAAGAATGAACGATGAAGAATGAACAAGGATCAATGATCAATGAAGAATGAACGATGACGAATTAACAAGGATCAATGATCAATGAAGAATGAACGATGAAGAATGAAAAAGTTTCAATGATCAATGACGAATGAACGATGAAGAATGAACAAGGATCAATGATCAATGACGAATGAACGATGAAGAATGAACAAGGATCTATGATCAATGAAGAATGAACGATAAAGAATGAACAAGGATCAATGATCAATGACGAATGAACGAAGAAGAATGAACAAGGATCAATGATCAATGAAGAATGAATGATGAAGAATGAACAAGTATCAATGAACGATGAAGAATGAACAAGGATCAATGATCAATGAAAAATGAACGATGAAGAATGAACAAGGACCAATGATCATTGAAGAACGAACGATGAAGAATGAACAAGGATCAATGATCAATGAAGAATGAACGATGACGATTCAATAAGGATCAATTATCAATGAAGAATAAGCGATGAAGAATGAACAACGATCAATGATCCATGAAGAATAAACGATGAAGAATGAACAAGGATCAATGATCAATGACGAATGAACGATTAAGGATGAACAATGAAGTATGAACAAGGATCAATGAACGATTAAGAATGAACAAGGATCAATGATCAATGAAGAATGAACGATGAAGAATGAACAAGGATCAATGATCATTGAAGAATGAACGATGAAGAATGAACAAGGATCAATGATCAATGAAGAATGAACGATGACGAATTAACAAGGATCAATGATCAATGAAGAATGAACGATGAAGAATGAAAAAGTTTCAATGATCAATGACGAATGAACGATGAAGAATGAACAAGGATCAATGATCAATGACGAATGAACGATGAAAAATGAACAAGGATCAATTATTAATGAAGAATGAACGATGAAGAATGAACAATGATCAATGATCATTGAAGAATGAACGATGAAGAATGAACAAGGATCCATGATCAATGAAGAATGAACGATGAAAAATGAACAAGGATCAATGATCAATGACGAATGAACGATGAAGAATGAATAAGGATGAATGATCAATGAAGAATGAACGATGAAGAATGAACAAGGATTAATGGTCAATGACGAATGAACGATGAAGAATGAACAAGGATCAATGATCAATGAAGAATGAACGATGAAGAATGAACAAGGATCAATGATCAATGTAGAATGAACGATGAAGTATGAACAAGGATCAATGAACGATTAAGAATGAACAAGGATCAATGATCAATGAAGAATGAACGATGAAGAATGAACAAGGATCAATGATCCATGAAGAATAAACGATGAAGAATGAACAAGGATCAATGATCAATGACGAATGGACGATGAAGAATGAACAAGGATCAATGATCAATCAAGAATGAACGATGAAGAATGAACAAGGATCAATGATCAATGAAGAATGAACGATGAAGAATGAACAAGCATCAATGATCCATGAAGAATAAACGATGAAGAATGAACAAGGATCAATGATCAATGACGAATGAACGATGAAGAATGAACAAGGATCAATGATCAATGTAGAATGAACGATGAAGAATGAACAAGGATCAATGATCAATGTAGAATGAACGATTAAGGATGAACAATGAAGTATGAACAAGGATCAATGAACGATTAAGAATGAACAAGGATCAATGATCAATGAAGAATGAACGATGAAGAATGAACAAGGATCAATGATCATTGAAGAATGAACGATGAAGAATGAACAAGGATCAATGATCAATGAAGAATGAACGATGACGAATTAACAAGGATCAATGATCAATGAAGAATGAACGATGAAGAATGAAAAAGTTTCAATGATCAATGACGAATGAACGATGAAGAATGAACAAGGATCAATGATCAATGACGAATGAACGATGAAAAATGAACAAGGATCAATTATTAATGAAGAATGAATGATGAAGAATGAACAAGTATCAATGATCAATGAAGAATGAACGATGAAGAATGAACAAGGATCAATGATCAATGAAGAATAAACGATTAAGGATGAACAAGGATCAATGATCAATGAAGAATGAACAAGGATCAATGATCCATGAAGAATAAACGATGAAGAATGAACAATGATCAATGATCATTGAAGAATGAACGATGAAGAATGAACAAGGATCCATGATCAATGTAGAATGAACGATGAAGAATGAACAAGGATCAATGATCAATGACGAATGAACGATGAAGAATGAATAAGGATCAATGATCAATGAAGAATGAACGATGAAGAATGAACAAGGATTAATGGTCAATGACGAATGAACGATGAAGAATGAACAAGGATCAATGATCAATGAACAATGAACGATGAAGAATGAACAAGGATCAATGATCAATGTAGAATGAACAATGAAGTATGAACAAGGATCAATGAACGATTAAGAATGAACAAGGATCAATGATCAATGAAGAATGAACGATGAAGAATGAACAAGGATCAATGATCATTGAAGAATGAACGATGAAGAATGAACAAGGATCAATGATCAATGAAGAATGAACGATGACGAATTAACAAGGATCAATGATCAATGAAGAATGAACGATGAAGAATGAAAAAGTTTCAATGATCAATGACGAATGAACGATGAAGAATGAACAAGGATCAATGATCAATGACGAATGAACGATGAAGAATGAACAAGGATCTATGATCAATGAAGAATGAACGATAAAGAATGAACAAGGATCAATGATCAATGACGAATGAACGAAGAAGAATGAACAAGGATCAATGATCAATGACGAATGAACGAAGAAGAATGAACAAGGATCAATGATCAATGAAGAATGAATGATGAAGAATGAACAAGTATCAATGATCAATGAAGAATGAACGATGAAGAATGAACAAGGATCAATGATCAATGAAGAATAAACGATTAAGGATGAACAAGGATCAATGATCAATGAAGAATGAACAAGGATCAATGATCCATGAAGAATAAACGATGAAGAATGAACAATGATCAATGATCATTGAAGAATGAACGATGAAGAATGAACAAGGATCCATGATCAATGTAGAATGAACGATGAAGAATGAACAAGGATCAATGATCAATGACGAATGAACGATGAAGAATGAATAAGGATCAATGATCAATGAAGAATGAACGATGAAGAATGAACAAGGATTAATGGTCAATGACGAATGAACGATGAAGAATGAACAAGGATCAATGATCAATGAACAATGAACGATGAAGAATGAACAAGGATCAATGATCAATGAACAATGAACAATGAAGTATGAACAAGGATCAATGAACGATTAAGAATGAACAAGGATCAACGATCAATGAAGAATGAACGATGAAAAATGAACAAGGATCAATGATCATTGAAGAATGAACGATGAAGAATGAACAAGGATCAATGATCAATGAAGAATGAACGATGACGAATTAACAAGGATCAATGATCAATGAAGAATGAACGATGAAGAATGAAAAAGTTTCAATGATCAATGACGAATGAACGATGAAGAATGAACAAGGATCAATGATCAATGACGAATGAACGATGAAGAATGAACAAGGATCTATGATCAATGAAGAATGAACGATAAAGAATGAACAAGGATCAATGATCAATGACGAATGAACGAAGAAGAATGAACAAGGATCAATGATCAATGAAGAATGAATGATGAAGAATGAACAAGTATCAATGAACGATGAAGAATGAACAAGGATCAATGATCAATGAAAAATGAACGATGAAGAATGAACAAGGACCAATGATCATTGAAGAACGAACGATGAAGAATGAACAAGGATCAATGATCAATGAAGAATGAACGATGACGATTCAATAAGGATCAATTATCAATGAAGAATAAGCGATGAAGAATGAACAACGATCAATGATCCATGAAGAATAAACGATGAAGAATGAACAAGGATCAATGATCAATGACGAATGAACGATTAAGGATGAACAATGAAGTATGAACAAGGATCAATGAACGATTAAGAATGAACAAGGATCAATGATCAATGAAGAATGAACGATGAAGAATGAACAAGGATCAATGATCATTGAAGAATGAACGATGAAGAATGAACAAGGATCAATGATCAATGAAGAATGAACGATGACGAATTAACAAGGATCAATGATCAATGAAGAATGAACGATGAAGAATGAAAAAGTTTCAATGATCAATGACGAATGAACGATGAAGAATGAACAAGGATCAATGATCAATGACGAATGAACGATGAAAAATGAACAAGGATCAATTATTAATGAAGAATGAATGATGAAGAATGAACAAGTATCAATGATCAATGAAGAATGAACGATGAAGAATGAACAAGGATCAATGATCAATGAAGAATAAACGATTAAGGATGAACAAGGATCAATGATCAATGAAGAATGAACAAGGATCAATGATCCATGAAGAATAAACGATGAAGAATGAACAATGATCAATGATCATTGAAGAATGAACGATGAAGAATGAACAAGGATCCATGATCAATGTAGAATGAACGATGAAGAATGAACAAGGATCAATGATCAATGACGAATGAACGATGAAGAATGAATAAGGATCAATGATCAATGAAGAATGAACGATGAAGAATGAACAAGGATTAATGGTCAATGACGAATGAACGATGAAGAATGAACAAGGATCAATGATCAATGAACAATGAACGATGAAGAATGAACAAGGATCAATGATCAATGTAGAATGAACAATGAAGTATGAACAAGGATCAATGAACGATTAAGAATGAACAAGGATCAATGATCAATGAAGAATGAACGATGAAGAATGAACAAGGATCAATGATCATTGAAGAATGAACGATGAAGAATGAACAAGGATCAATGATCAATGAAGAATGAACGATGACGAATTAACAAGGATCAATGATCAATGAAGAATGAACGATGAAGAATGAAAAAGTTTCAATGATCAATGACGAATGAACGATGAAGAATGAACAAGGATCAATGATCAATGACGAATGAACGATGAAGAATGAACAAGGATCTATGATCAATGAAGAATGAACGATAAAGAATGAACAAGGATCAATGATCAATGACGAATGAACGAAGAAGAATGAACAAGGATCAATGATCAATGAAGAATGAATGATGAAGAATGAACAAGTATCAATGAACGATGAAGAATGAACAAGGATCAATGATCAATGAAAAATGAACGATGAAGAATGAACAAGGACCAATGATCATTGAAGAACGAACGATGAAGAATGAACAAGGATCAATGATCAATGAAGAATGAACGATGACGATTCAATAAGGATCAATTATCAATGAAGAATAAGCGATGAAGAATGAACAACGATCAATGATCCATGAAGAATAAACGATGAAGAATGAACAAGGATCAATGATCAATGACGAATGAACGATTAAGGATGAACAATGAAGTATGAACAAGGATCAATGAACGATTAAGAATGAACAAGGATCAATGATCAATGAAGAATGAACGATGAAGAATGAACAAGGATCAATGATCATTGAAGAATGAACGATGAAGAATGAACAAGGATCAATGATCAATGAAGAATGAACGATGACGAATTAACAAGGATCAATGATCAATGAAGAATGAACGATGAAGAATGAAAAAGTTTCAATGATCAATGACGAATGAACGATGAAGAATGAACAAGGATCAATGATCAATGACGAATGAACGATGAAAAATGAACAAGGATCAATTATTAATGAAGAATGAACGATGAAGAATGAACAATGATCAATGATCATTGAAGAATGAACGATGAAGAATGAACAAGGATCCATGATCAATGAAGAATGAACGATGAAAAATGAACAAGGATCAATGATCAATGACGAATGAACGATGAAGAATGAATAAGGATGAATGATCAATGAAGAATGAACGATGAAGAATGAACAAGGATTAATGGTCAATGACGAATGAACGATGAAGAATGAACAAGGATCAATGATCAATGAAGAATGAACGATGAAGAATGAACAAGGATCAATGATCAATGTAGAATGAACGATGAAGTATGAACAAGGATCAATGAACGATTAAGAATGAACAAGGATCAATGATCAATGAAGAATGAACGATGAAGAATGAACAAGGATCAGTGATCCATGAAGAATAAACGATGAAGAATGAACAAGGATCAATGATCAATGACGAATGGACGATGAAGAATGAACAAGGATCAATGATCAATCAAGAATGAACGATGAAGAATGAACAAGGATCAATGATCAATGAAGAATGAACGATGAAGAATGAACAAGCATCAATGATCCATGAAGAATAAACGATGAAGAATGAACAAGGATCAATGATCAATGACGAATGAACGATGAAGAATGAACAAGGATCAATGATCAATGTAGAATGAACGATGAAGAATGAACAAGGATCAATGATCAATGTAGAATGAACGATGAAGAATGAACAAGGATCAATGATCAATGACGAATGAACGATGAAGAATGAACAAGGATCAATGATCAATGAAGAATGAACGATGAAGAATGAACAAGGATCAATGATCAATGTAGAATGAACGATGAAGAATGAACAAGGATCAATGATCAATGAAGAATGAACGATTAAGAATGAACAAGGATCAATGATCAATGAAGAATGAACGATGAAGAATGAACAAGGATCAATGATCCATGAAGAATAAACGATGAAGAATGAACAAGGATCAATGATCAATGACGAATGAACGAAGAAGAATGAACAAGGATCAATGATCAATGAAGAATGAATGATGAAGAATGAACAAGTATCAATGATCAATGAAGAATGAACGATGAAGAATGAACAAGGATCAATGATCAATGAAGAATAAACGATTAAGGATGAACAAGGATCAATGATCAATGAAGAATGAACAAGGATCAATGATCCATGAAGAATAAACGATGAAGAATGAACAATGATCAATGATCATTGAAGAATGAACGATGAAGAATGAACAAGGATCCATGATCAATGTAGAATGAACGATGAAGAATGAACAAGGATCAATGATCAATGACGAATGAACGATGAAGAATGAATAAGGATCAATGATCAATGAAGAATGAACGATGAAGAATGAACAAGGATTAATGGTCAATGACGAATGAACGATGAAGAATGAACAAGGATCAATGATCAATGAACAATGAACGATGAAGAATGAACAAGGATCAATGATCAATGTAGAATGAACAATGAAGTATGAACAAGGATCAATGAACGATTAAGAATGAACAAGGATCAATGATCAATGAAGAATGAACGATGAAGAATGAACAAGGATCAATGATCATTGAAGAATGAACGATGAAGAATGAACAAGGATCAATGATCAATGAAGAATGAACGATGACGAATTAACAAGGATCAATGATCAATGAAGAATGAACGATGAAGAATGAAAAAGTTTCAATGATCAATGACGAATGAACGATGAAGAATGAACAAGGATCAATGATCAATGACGAATGAACGATGAAGAATGAACAAGGATCTATGATCAATGAAGAATGAACGATAAAGAATGAACAAGGATCAATGATCAATGACGAATGAACGAAGAAGAATGAACAAGGATCAATGATCAATGAAGAATGAATGATGAAGAATGAACAAGTATCAATGAACGATGAAGAATGAACAAGGATCAATGATCAATGAAAAATGAACGATGAAGAATGAACAAGGACCAATGATCATTGAAGAACGAACGATGAAGAATGAACAAGGATCAATGATCAATGAAGAATGAACGATGACGATTCAATAAGGATCAATTATCAATGAAGAATAAGCGATGAAGAATGAACAACGATCAATGATCCATGAAGAATAAACGATGAAGAATGAACAAGGATCAATGATCAATGACGAATGAACGATTAAGGATGAACAATGAAGTATGAACAAGGATCAATGAACGATTAAGAATGAACAAGGATCAATGATCATTGAAGAATGAACGATGAAGAATGAACAAGGATCAATGATCATTGAAGAATGAACGATGAAGAATGAACAAGGATCAATGATCAATGAAGAATGAACGATGACGAATTAACAAGGATCAATGATCAATGAAGAATGAACGATGAAGAATGAAAAAGTTTCAATGATCAATGACGAATGAACGATGAAGAATGAACAAGGATCAATGATCAATGACGAATGAACGATGAAAAATGAACAAGGATCAATTATTAATGAAGAATGAACGATGAAGAATGAACAATGATCAATGATCATTGAAGAATGAACGATGAAGAATGAACAAGGATCCATGATCAATGAAGAATGAACGATGAAAAATGAACAAGGATCAATGATCAATGACGAATGAACGATGAAGAATGAATAAGGATGAATGATCAATGAAGAATGAACGATGAAGAATGAACAAGGATTAATGGTCAATGACGAATGAACGATGAAGAATGAACAAGGATCAATGATCAATGAAGAATGAACGATGAAGAATGAACAAGGATCAATGATCAATGTAGAATGAACGATGAAGTATGAACAAGGATCAATGAACGATTAAGAATGAACAAGGATCAATGATCAATGAAGAATGAACGATGAAGAATGAACAAGGATCAATGATCCATGAAGAATAAACGATGAAGAATGAACAAGGATCAATGATCAATGACGAATGGACGATGAAGAATGAACAAGGATCAATGATCAATCAAGAATGAACGATGAAGAATGAACAAGGATCAATGATCATTGAAGAATGAACGATGAAGAATGAACAAGTTTCAATGATCAATGACGAATGAACTATGAAGAATGAACAAGGATGAATGATCAATGACGAATGAACGATGAAAAATGAACAAGGATCAATTATTAATGAAGAATGAACGATGAAGAATGAACAAGGATCAATGATCATTGAAGAATGAACGATGAAGAATGAACAAGGATCAATGATCAATGAAGAATGTACGATGAAGAATGAACAAGGATCAATGATCAATGACGAATGAACGATGAAGAATGAATAAGGATCAATGATCAATGAAGAATGAACGATGAAGAATGAACAAGGATCAATGGTCAATGACGAATGAACGATGAAGAATGAACAAGGATCAATGATCAATGAAGAATGAACGATGAAGAATGAACAAGGATCAATGATCAATGTAGAATGAACGATGAAGAATGAACAAGGATCAATGATCAATGAAGAATGAACGATTAAGAATGAACAAGGATCAATGATCAATGAAGAATGAACGATGAAGAATGAACAAGGATCAATGATCCATGAAGAATAAACGATGAAGAATGAACAAGGATCAATGATCAATGACGAATGAACGATGAAGAATGAATAAGGATCAATGATCCATGAAGAATGAACGATGAAGAATGAACAAGGATCAATGGTCAATGAAGAATGAACGATGAAGAATGAAAAAGGATCAATGATCAATGAAGAATGAACGATGAAGAATGAACAAGGATCAATGATCAATGTAGAATGAACGATGAAGAATGAACAAGGATCAATGATCAATGAAGAATGAACGATTAAGAATGAACAAGGATCAATGATCAATGAAGAATGAACGATGAAGAATGAACAAGGATCAATGATCCATGAAGAATAAACGATGAAGAATGAACAAGGATCAATGATCAATGA
Source organism: Amaranthus tricolor (assembly GCF_026212465.1). Lineage (NCBI taxonomy): Eukaryota > Viridiplantae > Streptophyta > Magnoliopsida > Caryophyllales > Amaranthaceae > Amaranthus > Amaranthus tricolor. Next base: position 28,843,791 of record NC_080047.1, read on the forward strand.
CGAATGAACGAAGAAGAATGAACAAGGATCAATGATCAATGAAGAATGAATGATGAAGAATGAACAAGTATCAATGATCAATGAAGAATGAACGATGAAGAATGAACAAGGATCAATGATCAATGAAGAATAAACGATTAAGGATGAACAAGGATCAATGATCAATGAAGAATGAACAAGGATCAATGATCCATGAAGAATAAACGATGAAGAATGAACAATGATCAATGATCATTGAAGAATGAACGATGAAGAATGAACAAGGATCCATGATCAATGTAGAATGAACGATGAAGAATGAACAAGGATCAATGATCAATGACGAATGAACGATGAAGAATGAATAAGGATCAATGATCAATGAAGAATGAACGATGAAGAATGAACAAGGATTAATGGTCAATGACGAATGAACGATGAAGAATGAACAAGGATCAATGATCAATGAACAATGAACGATGAAGAATGAACAAGGATCAATGATCAATGTAGAATGAACAATGAAGTATGAACAAGGATCAATGAACGATTAAGAATGAACAAGGATCAATGATCAATGAAGAATGAACGATGAAGAATGAACAAGGATCAATGATCATTGAAGAATGAACGATGAAGAATGAACAAGGATCAATGATCAATGAAGAATGAACGATGACGAATTAACAAGGATCAATGATCAATGAAGAATGAACGATGAAGAATGAAAAAGTTTCAATGATCAATGACGAATGAACGATGAAGAATGAACAAGGATCAATGATCAATGACGAATGAACGATGAAGAATGAACAAGGATCTATGATCAATGAAGAATGAACGATAAAGAATGAACAAGGATCAATGATCAATGACGAATGAACGAAGAAGAATGAACAAGGATCAATGATCAATGAAGAATGAATGATGAAGAATGAACAAGTATCAATGAACGATGAAGAATGAACAAGGATCAATGATCAATGAAAAATGAACGATGAAGAATGAACAAGGACCAATGATCATTGAAGAACGAACGATGAAGAATGAACAAGGATCAATGATCAATGAAGAATGAACGATGACGATTCAATAAGGATCAATTATCAATGAAGAATAAGCGATGAAGAATGAACAACGATCAATGATCCATGAAGAATAAACGATGAAGAATGAACAAGGATCAATGATCAATGACGAATGAACGATTAAGGATGAACAATGAAGTATGAACAAGGATCAATGAACGATTAAGAATGAACAAGGATCAATGATCATTGAAGAATGAACGATGAAGAATGAACAAGGATCAATGATCATTGAAGAATGAACGATGAAGAATGAACAAGGATCAATGATCAATGAAGAATGAACGATGACGAATTAACAAGGATCAATGATCAATGAAGAATGAACGATGAAGAATGAAAAAGTTTCAATGATCAATGACGAATGAACGATGAAGAATGAACAAGGATCAATGATCAATGACGAATGAACGATGAAAAATGAACAAGGATCAATTATTAATGAAGAATGAACGATGAAGAATGAACAATGATCAATGATCATTGAAGAATGAACGATGAAGAATGAACAAGGATCCATGATCAATGAAGAATGAACGATGAAAAATGAACAAGGATCAATGATCAATGACGAATGAACGATGAAGAATGAATAAGGATGAATGATCAATGAAGAATGAACGATGAAGAATGAACAAGGATTAATGGTCAATGACGAATGAACGATGAAGAATGAACAAGGATCAATGATCAATGAAGAATGAACGATGAAGAATGAACAAGGATCAATGATCAATGTAGAATGAACGATGAAGTATGAACAAGGATCAATGAACGATTAAGAATGAACAAGGATCAATGATCAATGAAGAATGAACGATGAAGAATGAACAAGGATCAATGATCCATGAAGAATAAACGATGAAGAATGAACAAGGATCAATGATCAATGACGAATGGACGATGAAGAATGAACAAGGATCAATGATCAATCAAGAATGAACGATGAAGAATGAACAAGGATCAATGATCATTGAAGAATGAACGATGAAGAATGAACAAGTTTCAATGATCAATGACGAATGAACTATGAAGAATGAACAAGGATGAATGATCAATGACGAATGAACGATGAAAAATGAACAAGGATCAATTATTAATGAAGAATGAACGATGAAGAATGAACAAGGATCAATGATCATTGAAGAATGAACGATGAAGAATGAACAAGGATCAATGATCAATGAAGAATGTACGATGAAGAATGAACAAGGATCAATGATCAATGACGAATGAACGATGAAGAATGAATAAGGATCAATGATCAATGAAGAATGAACGATGAAGAATGAACAAGGATCAATGGTCAATGACGAATGAACGATGAAGAATGAACAAGGATCAATGATCAATGAAGAATGAACGATGAAGAATGAACAAGGATCAATGATCAATGTAGAATGAACGATGAAGAATGAACAAGGATCAATGATCAATGAAGAATGAACGATTAAGAATGAACAAGGATCAATGATCAATGAAGAATGAACGATGAAGAATGAACAAGGATCAATGATCCATGAAGAATAAACGATGAAGAATGAACAAGGATCAATGATCAATGACGAATGAACGATGAAGAATGAATAAGGATCAATGATCCATGAAGAATGAACGATGAAGAATGAACAAGGATCAATGGTCAATGAAGAATGAACGATGAAGAATGAAAAAGGATCAATGATCAATGAAGAATGAACGATGAAGAATGAACAAGGATCAATGATCAATGTAGAATGAACGATGAAGAATGAACAAGGATCAATGATCAATGAAGAATGAACGATTAAGAATGAACAAGGATCAATGATCAATGAAGAATGAACGATGAAGAATGAACAAGTATCAATGATCCATGAAGAATAAACGATGAAGAATGAACAAGGATCAATGATCAATGACGAATGAACGATGAAGAATGAACAAGGATCAATGATCAATGAAGAATGAACGATAAAGAATGAACAAGGATCAATGATCAATGACGAATGAACGAAGAAGAATGAACAAGGATCAATGATCAATGAAGAATGAATGATGAAGAATGAACAAGTATCAATGATCAATGAAGAATGAACGATGAAGAATGAACAAGGATCAATGATCAATGAAGAATAAACGATTAAGGATGAACAAGGATCAATGATCAATGAAGAATGAACAAGGATCAATGATCCATGAAGAATAAACGATGAAGAATGAACAATGATCAATGATCATTGAAGAATGAACGATGAAGAATGAACAAGGATCCATGATCAATGTAGAATGAACGATGAAGAATGAACAAGGATCAATGATCAATGACGAATGAACGATGAAGAATGAATAAGGATCAATGATCAATGAAGAATGAACGATGAAGAATGAACAAGGATTAATGGTCAATGACGAATGAACGATGAAGAATGAACAAGGATCAATGATCAATGAACAATGAACGATGAAGAATGAACAAGGATCAATGATCAATGAACAATGAACAATGAAGTATGAACAAGGATCAATGAACGATTAAGAATGAACAAGGATCAACGATCAATGAAGAATGAACGATGAAAAATGAACAAGGATCAATGATCATTGAAGAATGAACGATGAAGAATGAACAAGGATCAATGATCAATGAAGAATGAACGATGACGAATTAACAAGGATCAATGATCAATGAAGAATGAACGATGAAGAATGAAAAAGTTTCAATGATCAATGACGAATGAACGATGAAGAATGAACAAGGATCAATGATCAATGACGAATGAACGATGAAGAATGAACAAGGATCTATGATCAATGAAGAATGAACGATAAAGAATGAACAAGGATCAATGATCAATGACGAATGAACGAAGAAGAATGAACAAGGATCAATGATCAATGAAGAATGAATGATGAAGAATGAACAAGTATCAATGAACGATGAAGAATGAACAAGGATCAATGATCAATGAAAAATGAACGATGAAGAATGAACAAGGACCAATGATCATTGAAGAACGAACGATGAAGAATGAACAAGGATCAATGATCAATGAAGAATGAACGATGACGATTCAATAAGGATCAATTATCAATGAAGAATAAGCGATGAAGAATGAACAACGATCAATGATCCATGAAGAATAAACGATGAAGAATGAACAAGGATCAATGATCAATGACGAATGAACGATTAAGGATGAACAATGAAGTATGAACAAGGATCAATGAACGATTAAGAATGAACAAGGATCAATGATCAATGAAGAATGAACGATGAAGAATGAACAAGGATCAATGATCATTGAAGAATGAACGATGAAGAATGAACAAGGATCAATGATCAATGAAGAATGAACGATGACGAATTAACAAGGATCAATGATCAATGAAGAATGAACGATGAAGAATGAAAAAGTTTCAATGATCAATGACGAATGAACGATGAAGAATGAACAAGGATCAATGATCAATGACGAATGAACGATGAAAAATGAACAAGGATCAATTATTAATGAAGAATGAACGATGAAGAATGAACAATGATCAATGATCATTGAAGAATGAACGATGAAGAATGAACAAGGATCCATGATCAATGAAGAATGAACGATGAAAAATGAACAAGGATCAATGATCAATGACGAATGAACGATGAAGAATGAATAAGGATGAATGATCAATGAAGAATGAACGATGAAGAATGAACAAGGATTAATGGTCAATGACGAATGAACGATGAAGAATGAACAAGGATCAATGATCAATGAAGAATGAACGATGAAGAATGAACAAGGATCAATGATCAATGTAGAATGAACGATGAAGTATGAACAAGGATCAATGAACGATTAAGAATGAACAAGGATCAATGATCAATGAAGAATGAACGATGAAGAATGAACAAGGATCAATGATCCATGAAGAATAAACGATGAAGAATGAACAAGGATCAATGATCAATGACGAATGGACGATGAAGAATGAACAAGGATCAATGATCAATCAAGAATGAACGATGAAGAATGAACAAGGATCAATGATCATTGAAGAATGAACGATGAAGAATGAACAAGTTTCAATGATCAATGACGAATGAACTATGAAGAATGAACAAGGATGAATGATCAATGACGAATGAACGATGAAAAATGAACAAGGATCAATTATTAATGAAGAATGAACGATGAAGAATGAACAAGGATCAATGATCATTGAAGAATGAACGATGAAGAATGAACAAGGATCAATGATCAATGAAGAATGTACGATGAAGAATGAACAAGGATCAATGATCAATGACGAATGAACGATGAAGAATGAATAAGGATCAATGATCAATGAAGAATGAACGATGAAGAATGAACAAGGATCAATGGTCAATGACGAATGAACGATGAAGAATGAACAAGGATCAATGATCAATGAAGAACGAACGATGAAGAATGAACAAGGATCAATGATCAATGTAGAATGAACGATGAAGAATGAACAAGGATCAATGATCAATGAAGAATGAACGATTAAGAATGAACAAGGATCAATGATCAATGAAGAATGAACGATGAAGAATGAACAAGGATCAATGATCCATGAAGAATAAACGATGAAGAATGAACAAGGATCAATGATCAATGACGAATGAACGATGAAGAATGAATAAGGATCAATGATCCATGAAGAATGAACGATGAAGAATGAACAAGGATCAATGGTCAATGAAGAATGAACGATGAAGAATGAAAAAGGATCAATGATCAATGAAGAATGAACGATGAAGAATGAACAAGGATCAATGATCAATGTAGAATGAACGATGAAGAATGAACAAGGATCAATGATCATTGAAGAATGAACGATTAAGAATGAACAAGGATCAATGATCAATGAAGAATGAACGATGAAGAATGAACAAGGATCAATGATCCATGAAGAATAAACGATGAAGAATGAACAAGGATCAATGATCAATGACGAATGAACGATGAAGAATGAACAAGGATCAATGATCAATAACAAATGAACGATGAAAAATGAACAACGATCAATTTTTAATGAATAATGAACGATGAAGAATGAACAAGGATCAATGATCATTGTAGAATAAACGATGAAGAATGAACAAGGATCAATGATCAATGACGAATGAACGAAGAAGAATGAACAAGGATCAATGATCAATGAAGAATGAATGATGAAGAATGAACAAGTATCAATGATCAATGAAGAATGAACGATGAAGAATGAACAAGGATCAATGATCAATGAAGAATAAACGATTACGGATGAACAAGGATCAATGATCAATGAAGAATGAACAAGGATCAATGATCCATGAAGAATAAACGATGAAGAATGAACAATGATCAATGATCATTGAAGAATGAACGATGAAGAATGAACAAGGATCCATGATCAATGTAGAATGAACGATGAAGAATGAACAAGGATCAATGATCAATGACGAATGAACGATGAAGAATGAATAAAGATCAATGATCAATGAAGAATGAACGATGAAGAATGAACAAGGATTAATGGTCAATGACGAATGAACGATGAAGAATGAACAAGGATCAATGATCAATGAACAATGAACGATGAAGAATGAACAAGGATCAATGATCAATGTAGAATGAACAATGAAGTATGAACAAGGATCAATGAACGATTAAGAATGAACAAGGATCAATGATCAATGAAGAATGAACGATGAAGAATGAACAAGGATCAATGATCATTGAAGAATGAACGATGAAGAATGAACAAGGATCAATGATCAATGATCAATGAAGAATGAACGATGACGAATTAACAAGGATCAATGATCAATGAAGAATGAACGATGAAGAATGAAAAAGTTTCAATGATCAATGACGAATGAACGATGAAGAATGAACAAGGATCAATGATCAATGACGAATGAACGATGAAGAATGAACAAGGATCAATGATCAATGAAGAATGAACGATAAAGAATGAACAAGGATCAATGATCAATGACGAATGAACGAAGAAGAATGAACAAGGATCAATGATCAATGAAGAATGAACAAGTATCAATGATCAATGACGAATGAACGATGAAGAATTAACAAGGATCAATGATCAATGAAAAATGAACGATGAAGAATGAACAAGGACCAATGATCATTGAAGAACGAACGATGAAGAATGAACAAGGATCAATGATCAATGAAGAATGAACGATGACGATTCAATAAGGATCAATTATCAATGAAGAATAAGCGATGAAGAATGAACAACGATCAATGATCCATGAAGAATAAACGATGAAGAATGAACAAGAATCAATGATCAATGACGAATGAACGATTAAGGATGAACAATGAAGTATGAACAAGGATCAATGAACGATTAAGAATGAACAAGGATCAATGATCAATGAAGAATGAACGATGAAGAATGAACAAGGATCAATCATCATTGAAGAATGAACGATGAATAATGAACAAGGATCAATGATCAATGAAGAATGAACGATGACGAATTAACAAGGATCAATGATCAATGAAGAATGAACGATGAAGAATGAAAAAGTTTCAATTATCAATGACGAATGAACGATGAAGAATGAACAAGGATCAATGATCAATGACGAATGAACGATGAAAAATGAACAAGGATCAATTATTAATGAAGAATGAACGATGAAGAATGAACAATGATCAATGATCATTGAAGAATGAACGATGAAGAATGAACAAGGATCAATGATCAATGAAGAATGAACAATGACGATTCAATAAGGATCAATTATCAATGAAGAATAAGCGATGAAGAATGAACAACGATCAATGATCCATGAAGAATAAACGATGAAGAATGAACAAGGATCAATGATCAATGACGAATGAACGATTAAGAATGAACAATGAAGTATGAACAAGGATCAATGAACGATTAAGAATGAACAAGGATGAATGATCAATGAAGAATGAACGATGAAGAATGAACAAGGATCAATCATCATTGAAGAATGAACGATGAAGAATGAACAAGGATCAATGATCAATGAAGAATGAACGATGACGAATTAATAATGATCAATGATCAATGAAGAATGAACGATGAAGAATGAAAAAGTTTCAATGATCAATGACGAATGAACGATGAAGAATGAACAAGGATCAATGATCAATGACGAATGAACGATGAAAAATGAACAAGGATCAATTATTAATGAAGAATGAACGATGAAGAATGAACAATGATCAATGATCATTGAAGAATGAACGATGAAGAATGAACAAGGATCCATGATCAATGAAGAATGAACGATGAAGAATGAACAAGGATCAATGATCAATGACGAATGAACGATGAAGAATGAATAAGGATGAATGATCAATGAAGAATGAACGATGAAGAATGAACAAGGATTAATGGTCAATGACGAATGAACGATGAAGAATGAACAAGGATCAATGATCAATGAAGAATGAAAGATGAAGAATGAACAAGGATCAATGATCAATGTAGAATGAACGATGAAGTATGAACAAGGATCAATGAACGATTAAGAATGAACAAGGATCAATGATCAATGAAGAATGAGCGATGTAGAATGAACAAGGATCAATGATCCATGAAGAATAAACGATGAAGAATGAACAAGGATCAATGATCAATGACGAATGAACGATGAAGAATGAACAAGGATCAATGATAATTCAAGAATGAACGATGAAGAATGAACAAGGATCAATGATCATTGAAGAATGAACGATGAAAAATGAACAAGTTTCAATGATCAATGACGAATGAACTATGAAGAATGAACAAGGATCAATGATCAATGACGAATGAACGATGAAAAATGAACAAGGATCAATTATTATTGAAGAATGAACGATGAAGAATGAACAAGGATCAATTATTAATGAAGAATGAACGATGAAGAATGAACAAGGATCAATGATCAATGAAGAATGTACGATGAAGAATGAACAAGGATCAATGATCAATGACGAATGAACGATGAAGAATGAATAAGGATCAATGATCAATGAAGAATGAACAATGAAGAATGAACAAGGATCAATGGTCAATGACGAATGAACGATGAAGAATGTACAAGGATCAATGATCAATGAAGAATGTACGATGAAGAATGAACAAGGATCAATGATCAATGAAGAATGAACGATAAAGAATGAACAAGGATCAATGATCAATGACGAATGAACGAAGAAGAATGAACAAGGATCAATGATCAATGAAAAATGAACGATGAAGAATGAACAAGGACCAATGATCATTGAAGAATGAACGATGAAGAATGAACAAGGATCAATGATCAATGAAGAATGAACAATGACGATTCAATAAGGATCAATTATCAATGAAGAATAAGCGATGAAGAATGAACAACGATCAATGATCCATGAAGAATAAACGATGAAGAATGAACAAGGATCAATGATCAATGACGAATGAACGATTAAGAATGAACAATGAAGTATGAACAAGGATCAATGAACGATTAAGAATGAACAAGGATGAATGATCAATGAAGAATGAACGATGAAGAATGAACAAGGATCAATCATCATTGAAGAATGAACGATGAAGAATGAACAAGGATCAATGATCAATGAAGAATGAACGATGACGAATTAATAAGGATCAATGATCAATGAAGAATGAACGATGAAGAATGAAAAAGTTTCAATGATCAATGACGAATGAACGATGAAGAATGAACAAGGATCAATGATCAATGACGAATGAACGATGAAAAATGAACAAGGATCAATTATTAATGAAGAATGAACGATGAAGAATGAACAATGATCAATGATCATTGAAGAATGAACGATGAAGAATGAACAAGGATCCATGATCAATGAAGAATGAACGATGAAGAATGAACAAGGATCAATGATCAATGACGAATGAACGATGAAGAATGAATAAGGATGAATGATCAATGAAGAATGAACGATGAAGAATGAACAAGGATTAATGGTCAATGACGAATGAACGATGAAGAATGAACAAGGATCAATGATCAATGAAGAATGAACGATGAAGAATGAACAAGGATCAATGATCAATGTAGAATGAATAATGAAGTATGAACAAGGATCAATGAACGATTAAGAATGAACAAGGATCAATGATCAATGAAGAATGAGCGATGTAGAATGAACAAGGATCAATGATCCATGAAGAATAAACGATGAAGAATGAACAAGGATCAATGATCAATGACGAATGAACGATGAAGAATGAACAAGGATCAATGATAATTTAAGAATGAACGATGAAGAATGAACAAGGATCAATGATCATTGAAGAATGAACGATGGAGAATGAACAAGTTTCATTGATCAATGACGAATGAACTATGAAGAATGAACAAGGATCAATGATCAATGACGAATGAACGATGAAAAATGAACAAGGATAAATTATTAATGAACAATGAATGATGAAGAATGAACAAGGATCAATGATCAATGAAGAATGTACGATGAAGAATGAACAAGGATCAATGATCAATGACGAATGAACGATGAAGAATGAATAAGGATCAATGATCAATGAAGAATGAACGATGAAGAATGAACAAGGATCAATGGTCAATGACGAATGAACGATGAAGAATGAACAAGGATCAATGATCAATGAAGAATGAACGATGAAGAATGAACAAGGATCAATGATCAATGTAGAATGAACGATGAAGAATGAACAAGGATCAATGATCAATGAAGAATGAACGATTAAGAATGAACAAGGATCAATGATCAATGAAGAATGAACGATGAAGAATGAACAAGGATCAATGATCCATGAAGAATAAACGATGAAGAATGAACAAGGATCAATGATCAATGACGAATGAACGATAAAGAATGAATAAGGATCAATGATCCATGAAGAATGAACGATGAAGAATGAACAAGGATCAATGATCAATGTAGAATGAACGATGAAGAATGAACAAGGATCAATGATCAATGAAGAATGAACGATTAAGAATGAACAAGGATCAATGATCAATGAAGAATGAACGATGAAGAATGAACAAGGATCAATGATCCATGAAGAATAAACGATGAAGAATGAACAAGGATCAATGATCAATGACGAATGAACGATAAAGAATGAATAAGGATCAATGATCCATGAAGAATGAACGATGAAGAATGAACAAGGATCAATGGTCAATGAAGAATGAACGATGAAGAATGAAAAAGGATCAATGATCAATGAAGAATGAACGATGAAGAATGAACAAGGATCAATGATCAATGTAGAATGAACGATGAAGAATGAACAAGGATCAATGATCAATGAAGAATGAACGATTAAGAATGAACAAGGATCAATGATCAATGAAGAATGAACGATGAAGAATGAACAAGGATCAATGATCCATGAAGAATAAACGATGAAGAATGAACAAGGATCAATGATCAATGACGAATGAACGATGAAGAATGAACAAGGATCAATGATCAATGAAGAATGAACGATAAAGAATGAACAAGGATCAATGATCAATGACGAATGAACGAAGAAGAATGAACAAGGATCAATGATCAATGAAGAATGAATGATGAAGAATGAACAAGTATCAATGATCAATGAAGAATGAACGATGAAGAATGAACAAGGATCAATGATCAATGAAGAATAAACGATTAAGGATGAACAAGGATCAATGATCAATGAAGAATGAACAAGGATCAATGATCCATGAAGAATAAACGATGAAGAATGAACAATGATCAATGATCATTGAAGAATGAACGATGAAGAATGAACAAGGATCCATGATCAATGTAGAATGAACGATGAAGAATGAACAAGGATCAATGATCAATGACGAATGAACGATGAAGAATGAATAAGAATCAATGATCAATGAAGAATGAACGATGAAGAATGAACAAGGATTAATGGTCAATGACGAATGAACGATGAAGAATGAACAAGGATCAATGATCAATGAACAATGAACGATGAAGAATGAACAAGGATCAATGATCAATGTAGAATGAACAATGAAGTATGAACAAGGATCAATGAACGATTAAGAATGAACAAGGATCAATGATCAATGAAGAATGAACGATGAAGAATGAACAAGGATCAATGATCATTGAAGAATGAACGATGAAGAATGAACAAGGATCAATGATCAATGAAGAATGAACGATGACGAATTAACAAGGATCAATGATCAATGAAGAATGAACGATGAAGAATGAAAAAGTTTCAATGATCAATGACGAATGAACGATGAAGAATGAACAAGGATCAATTATTAATGAAGAATGAACGATGAAGAATGAACAAGGATCAATGATCATTGAAGAATGAACGATGAAGAATGAACAAGGATCAATGATCAATGAAGAATGAACGATGAAGAATGAACAAGGATCAATCATCATTGAAGAATGAACGATGAAGAATGAACAAGGATCAATGATCAATGAAGAATGAACGATGACGAATTAATAAGGATCAATGATCAATGAAGAATGAACGATGAAAAATGAAAAAGTTTCAATGATCAATGAAGAATGAACGATGAAGAATGAACAAGGATCAATGATCAATGACGAATGAACGATGAAGAACGAACAAGGATCAATGATAAATGAAGAATGAACGATGAAGAATGAACAAGGATCAATGATCAATGAAGAATAAACGATTAAGGATGAACAAGGATCAATGATCAATGTAGAATGAACGATGAAGAATGAACAACGATCAATGATCAATGACGAATGAACGATGAAGAATGAATAACGATCAATGATCAATGAAGAATGAACGATGAAGAATGAACAAGGATCAATGATCAATGAAGAATAAACGATTAAGGATGAACAAGGATCAATGATCAATGAAGAATGAACGATGAAGAATGAACAATGATCAATGATCAATGATCATTGAAGAATGAACGATGAAGAATGAACAAGGATCCATGATCAATGTAGAATGAACGATGAAGAATGAACAAGGATCAATGATCAATGAAGAATGAACGATGAAGAATGAACAAGGATCAATGATCAATGTAGAATGAACGATGAAGAATGAACAAGGATCAATGAACGATTAAGAATGAACAAGGATCAATGATCAATGAAGAATGAACGATGAAGAATGAACAAGGATCAATGATCCATGAAGAATAAACGATGAAGAATGAACAAGGATCAATGATCAATGACGAATGAACGATGAAGAATGAACAAGGATCAATGATCAATCAAGAATGAACGATGAAGAATGAACAAGGATCAATGATCATTGAAGAATGAACGAAGAAGAATGAACAAGTTTCAATGATCAATGACGAATGAACTATGAAGAATGAACAAGGATCAATGATCAATGACGAATGAACGATGAAAAATGAACAAGGATCAATTATTAATGAAGAATGAACGATGAAGAATGAACAAGGATCAATGATCATTGAAGAATGAACGATGAAGAATGAACAAGGATCAATGATCAATGAAGAATGTACGATGAAGAATGAACAAGGATCAATGATCAATGACGAATGAACGATGAAGAATGAATAAGGATCAATGATCAATGAAGAATGAACGATGAAGAATGAACAAGGATCAATGGTCAATGACGAATGAACGATGAAGAATGAACAAGGATCAATGATCAATGAAGAATGAACGATGAAGAATGAACAAGGATCAATGATCAATGTAGAATGAACGATGAAGAATGAACAAGGATCAATGATCAATGAAGAATGAACGATTAAGAATGAACAAGTGAACGATGAAGAATGAATAAGGATCAATGATCAATGAAGAATGAACGATGAAGAATGAACAAGGATCAATGGTCAATGACGAAAGAACGATGAAGAATGAACAAGGATCAATGATCAATGAAGAATGAACGATGAAGAATGAACAAGGATCAATGATCAATGTAGAATGAACGATGAAGAATGAACAAGGATCAATGATCAATGAAGAATGAACGATTAAGAATGAACAAGGATCAATGATCAATGAAGAATGAACGATGAAGAATGAACAAGGATCAATGATCCATGAAGAATAAACGATGAAGAATGAACAAGGATCAATGATCAATGACGAATGAACGATAAAGAATGAATAAGGATCAATGATCCATGAAGAATGAACGATGAAGAATGAACAAGGATCAATGGTCAATGAAGAATGAACGATGAAGAATGAAAAAGGATCAATGATCAATGAAGAATGAACGATGAAGAATGAACAAGGATCAATGATCAATGTAGAATGAACGATGAAGAATGAACAAGGATCAATGATCAATGAAGAATGAACGATTAAGAATGAACAAGGATCAATGATCAATGAAGAATGAACGATGAAGAATGAACAAGGATCAATGATCCATGAAGAATAAACGATGAAGAATGAACAAGGATCAATGATCAATGACGAATGAACGATGAAGAATGAACAAGGATCAATGATCAATGAAGAATGAACGATAAAGAATGAACAAGGATCAATGATCAATGACGAATGAACGAAGAAGAATGAACAAGGATCAATGATCAATGAAGAATGAATGATGAAGAATGAACAAGTATCAATGATCAATGAAGAATGAACGATGAAGAATGAACAAGGATGAATGATCAATGAAGAATAAACGATTAAGGATGAACAAGGATCAATGATCAATGAAGAATGAACAAGGATCAATGATCCATGAAGAATAAACGATGAAGAATGAACAATGATCAATGATCATTGAAGAATGAACGATGAAGAATGAACAAGGATCCATGATCAATGTAGAATGAACGATGAAGAATGAACAAGGATCAATGATCAATGACGAATGAACGATGAAGAATGAATAAGAATCAATGATCAATGAAGAATGAACGATGAAGAATGAACAAGGATTAATGGTCAATGACGAATGAACGATGAAGAATGAACAAGGATCAATGATCAATGAACAATGAACGATGAAGAATGAACAAGGATCAATGATCAATGTAGAATGAACAATTGATGTAGGATCACCTACATCTAGTTCTGCTGAGCTAGCCAAGATCAATATAATGATGCATCAAATGGAAGACGCTAAAATTCAAGGTTGATGCGTGTTTGGGTTGGAATTCCTCAATTCAATGTAGAGAACTAAGCCAACCTTCAATCCCACGTATTATGATAGCCAAACACACCCAAAACACACATGAAACAGGGATATGATTCACACAAACAAACAAGTTTGTAGGGTGAATCTTGGATTGAAAGACTAGGAGTTTAACCCTCCAAGGCCAACAATCCCCTAAGTATAGCCAAGGACTACTCTCAGCTATAGTAGGTTGAAGATCTTGCACTACTCAAGACCCTTTTGAATGTACATACACATTCAAGGAAGAAAACAAAGGAACACTCCAATGATTCTGAAATTCTGAATTTTATTCAACTTGAAACTTGTCTTTTACAAGGCTTGGAACGTCTATATATAGACTTGGGGAACGGGGAAAATACAATAAGAAAGTTAAGGACACGTTTAACTACTTATAACGGTCATTAAAAGACACGTGCAAAACATGTGCACATTAAAACAAGAGAAAACATGCTAACAGAACATTCTAACATTCTGACAGTAGGTATGCTGACCAGGTGACCTTCCACACACTTTCTTGTGATCTTCCAAAGGTTGATAATGACCATGATTAGTCTAGGTAGCAAGTTTCTAGTACAAAGATTCCATTTCTACCCTTGGAGGCCCAAATGATTGAAAGATACGATCTAGCCAAAGCTTGCTAGGTCTGCTGGTCAGCAGGTGGTGGCTGGCTTCTTGATCAGCCATTATCAAATGTCAGGCGAGCAAGCGACCTTGGAGCTAGTCTTGTGGCTTCTGTGAGGATCCGTTGTGATGCCTCTAAGTCTTGGTGTAATCTTCCATGTCTAGAGATGCCATTCCTTGGAATCTCATGCTCAAACACACACCAAGATAAACGTTCCAATGCTCGCAAGGTGGTCTGCCAGGCAGTTTGATGCCTTTGCTGTTCAGTAGCTTGCTGACTTGGGAACAACATTCTGTTCTGGTTGAAGGCTATTGGGAGACTTCCCTTTGTTTCCCATTGGTCTTGCCATGCTTGCATGTAGATGTTCAATCCAATTTGCAAGTGATCTCCTTTATTCAAGCCATGATCAGCACGTTCATTAAGTTTAGTACATGAAGGTTCAATGGGTTTTAACAATATCATGATGCAATTATGCCCTAATTTGATATTGAATTGAGAGCTCTTCATAATTGCATCAATCCCTCCTTCTTTAAACAGAATTGTCCTCAATTCTGCGTTGCCCTCATGGTTTCTTGTGTTATCAACGGTAGAGGCTGTTGAGACTTCATGGTTACTCAGCAAGTTGACATGCTTCCATGTCAAAGGTTCTTCCTGCAGCTCCTCATGTCTGAACTCCTCTTGTGTTTGCAGCAGTCTTTCAGTGCTTTGTTTAATATTTGTATGGTACCTACAATCATAAGAAAAGTTAGTAATCTCATCTTCTATGAAATAAAAGCCATTCAGCTCACAGCATGAAGATGAAGCTTGCAAATGCAGATTGCTTAATTCAACATCATCAATATGTATAATTTTGTTCAGCTCAGTGTTTAATGCTTCATCCTTTAATGAGTTCAATGCTTTAGTTTGCTGTTCAGCTTGATCCTCACTAATCTCTGTAGTGAGCACTTGTACAGATTCCTTCCTGTTCTGAATTTCTTTCTTTTTATGAACATAGATGGTTTCCTTGTCTTCCATGAAACAAAAATCATTCATATCACAGTATGTAGATGGATTTTGCAAATGCAATTTATTTATTTCAGTATCATCAACAGTCATGGACTTAATCAACTCAAGGTCTACTGATGCATCCTCTATTGTTTTCACTACTTTGGCCTGCAGTTGGGTTTGATCCTCATAATAGTCACGTTTGGTCAGCACTTGTTTTGTAGGAGTAGTCATGGTCTTGCGTGGGGGTAGGGGTGTAAGATTTGGTAGTTGTCTATAGGACAAGGGCACGTATTTCATTCTGAGGTGTTTCTTCAGTTTAGCCCACGTGTTAATCTTCCCCTTGTTCTCCCTCCTTCTTTGCCCTTGCACTCTCTCAAGCCATAGAGCAGCTAGCTTGGTTAGCTTGCTTTTAGCTAGCTTGTATTGCTGTCCTTCAGTGGTTTCTTTGAACTCAAAGAAACTCTCTAACCTAGCCTCCCATTTCAAGTAATCCTCGGGTGTTAAGGATTGGCCACTAAACTCCGCTACATCTATCCTCAAATTCATATTCTCTTGTGTTCTGTTTTGAGGCATCCTATCTTGATTCATCATGTTAAACTCAGCAAATTTTTGATCCATGGCTGCTAGGGTCATTTGAAAGAACTCTCTCTTCTCTTCCTCAGTCATTGTGATGTATTTTAAATGAAAAGAACACAAATGCACAGAAGAACAAAATGTAGGTAGATATGCAGCAATACCTTCTGATCACAGAGAAATCAGATTCTAAAGAATCTGTCCTTTGTGCACAAAACAGCAATAAATCAATTTGTATTTTGAATTTTAACGAAATACTAATGTAAATCCTTATTTATTTGATTATTAAAGACAAAATATGCAGCAAAGAAAAGAAAACAAAAAAAAAAAATCAGCAAACACTTATTCAAAACAGAATATATTTTTCAGTATTCTGACTTGTGGCTATTATGCAATGCATAGACTTAACAAAAACCAATTTGCACGTAATATCAAATGAAATGTGATTGCAAACCTTTATTCTAACTGATAAAAATGTAAAATTATAACAAAAAGAACAGAAATATCACCAATGCTCCACAGATCAGAATCTTGAATTTTCAAGATCCTGTTTCAGCAGTCTGCACAAACACTTGCGCCAAATTTTGTACACAATGTGAAATCCAATTTTTATTTCAAGAAATCAAAGTTAAGATATATTTCTTTGATATTCCAAAAGGATTTAACGAGATTTTGATTACACAAAGAGTTATGACAGAAATTCCAAACAGACAATCCTGTTTGTGCAGTTTTGAAAACACTTGCACCTTTTTCTCTTCACAACGTAAAAACTTAATTTTCCTTGATGAATTAGAAGTGTAGATACGTACCTTTGATTTTCCAAAAGCAAAATGACAAAAACCTTCTCCTAAAAACAAAAATCACAGAAAGTCTTACCAGACAGAATGCAAGAACCAAACTCAGGTGAATGATGCTTTCTTGATTTTCCGGCCTTCGTAACCAGTGGCTCTGATACCAAATTGATGCGTGTTTGGGTTGGAATTCCTCAATTCAATGTAGAGAACTAAGCCAACCTTCAATCCCACGTATTATGATAGCCAAACACACCCAAAACACACATGAAACAGGGATATGATTCACACAAACAAACAAGTTTGTAGGGTGAATCTTGGATTGAAAGACTAGGAGTTTAACCCTCCAAGGCCAACAATCCCCTAAGTATAGCCAAGGACTACTCTCAGCTATAGTAGGTTGAAGATCTTGCACTACTCAAGACCCTTTTGAATGTACATACACATTCAAGGAAGAAAACAAAGGAACACTCCAATGATTCTGAAATTCTGAATTTTATTCAACTTGAAACTTGTCTTTTACAAGGCTTGGAACGTCTATATATAGACTTGGGGAACGGGGAAAATACAATAAGAAAGTTAAGGACACGTTTAACTACTTATAACGGTCATTAAAAGACACGTGCAAAACATGTGCACATTAAAACAAGAGAAAACATGCTAACAGAACATTCTAACATTCTGACAGTAGGTATGCTGACCAGGTGACCTTCCACACACTTTCTTGTGATCTTCCAAAGGTTGATAATGACCATGATTAGTCTAGGTAGCAAGTTTCTAGTACAAAGATTCCATTTCTACCCTTGGAGGCCCAAATGATTGAAAGATACGATCTAGCCAAAGCTTGCTAGGTCTGCTGGTCAGCAGGTGGTGGCTGGCTTCTTGATCAGCCATTATCAAATGTCAGGCGAGCAAGCGACCTTGGAGCTAGTCTTGTGGCTTCTGTGAGGATCCGTTGTGATGCCTCTAAGTCTTGGTGTAATCTTCCATGTCTAGAGATGCCATTCCTTGGAATCTCATGCTCAAACACACACCAAGATAAACGTTCCAATGCTCGCAAGGTGGTCTGCCAGGCAGTTTGATGCCTTTGCTGTTCAGTAGCTTGCTGACTTGGGAACAACATTCTGTTCTGGTTGAAGGCTATTGGGAGACTTCCCTTTGTTTCCCATTGGTCTTGCCATGCTTGCATGTAGATGTTCAATCCAATTTGCAAGTGATCTCCTTTATTCAAGCCATGATCAGCACGTTCATTAAGTTTAGTACATGAAGGTTCAATGGGTTTTAACAATATCATGATGCAATTATGCCCTAATTTGATATTGAATTGAGAGCTCTTCATAATTGCATCAAAGGTCCAAAACTGAAATCCTTTAATTTCGTAGTCATAAACTAAGTCTTCTTTTTTTTTTTTTTTTTTTTTGGGTCGTTTTATTATTTAAGTCGTTTATTTTATTTCGAGTATTTGGGTCTTTTGTTTTCTTCGAAATGATTTAAGCCAGGTTTAGGATCAAGCTTAATCATTTCTCATGCTTAGTTAGTCGAGTTGTACTTTTCTTTTATTTGAGTTTAGTATTTAATTTTGCTCATGGGTCGAATATTATGCGATTGAAACGCAAGCAAGCAGCTGAAAATATCAAGCAAATAAACCAAGGAAATATGAAGAATATAAATATGAAGGTTCAGCAAGTGGAAGATTAAAAAAATATATTTAGCAAAATCAAGTTGTTTGAGACAGCAAATAAACCAAGGACATATGAAGATATTTGCAAATCATACAAGAATTCAGCCGTTGGGAAATCTGATTTTGGTTCATTATTACATGAAGATCTTTTCTACAAAAAACAAATCAGCCTAGAAAATAGCCTATGAAGACTTTGTAAGATATAGCTATGCACTACAAAATAGCCTAATTATTTCCATAGAAGATTGTAAGATGCAACTTGCAAGTGGACTTGCAAGTGGATTCCTAGCCGTTAAGAAACAAGCAACATTCTGATTTTTTTGCTTTTTAATTTAATTTTTTTTTTTTTTTTTTTTTATTTATTTATTTTTTGTTGGGCTGATTTCCTTTTAGTATAAATAGGCTTGTAGTTCATGTAATGAAGGCATTCAGCTTGCATAATACAAACACAACCCTTTGAGCAATTTTCCTTGTTCTTATTTGCAATTTACTTTAACTTGGATTAGTTTAAGTAATTTGAAGTTCCTATGCTTTTCATACTTTTGGCTAAAGTTTGAATGTGTTCTTAGGAGCCCTTAGATTTGTTTCGTGGTGTATCTGTATCGAAGCAACCTTTGGCAAGCCATTTTCAGTTTGAAAAATCAACACATACATTTCATTTTTCCCTTGTTATAAAACCACAAAAATCACAAAAACAAATTCATTAAACGAAAACAGCAAACTACGTGTGCTTATAGCTTGGTTTTGTTTTGAGGCATACCAATCTATATCAACAATGAAGTATGAACAAGGATCAATGAACGATTAAGAATGAACAAGGATCAATGATCAATGAAGAATGAACGATGAAGAATGAACAAGGATCAATGATCATTGAAGAATGAACGATGAAGAATGAACAAGGATCAATGATCAATGAAGAATGAACGATGACGAATGAACAAGGATCAATGATCAATGAAGAATGAACGATGAAGAATGAAAAAGTTTCAATGATCAATGACGAATGAACGATGAAGAATGAACAAGGATCAATGATCAATGACGAATGAACGATGAAGAATGAACAAGGATCTATGATCAATGAAGAATGAACGATAAAGAATGAACAAGGATCAATGATCAATGACGAATGAACGAAGAAGAATGAACAAGGATCAATGATCAATGAAGAATGAATGATGAAGAATGAACAAGTATCAATGATCAATGACGAATGAACGATGAAGAATGAACAAGGATCGATGATCAATGAAAAATGAACGATGAAGAATGAACAAGGACCAATGATCATTGAAGAACGAACGATGAAGAATGAACAAGGATCAATGATCAATGAAGAATGAACGATGACGATTCAATAAGGATCAATTATCAATGAAGAATAAGCGATGAAGAATGAACAACGATCAATGATCCATGAAGAATAAACGATGAAGAATGAACAAGGATCAATGATCAATGACGAATGAACGATTAAGGATGAACAATGAAGTATGAACAAGGATCAATGAACGATTAAGAATGAACAAGGATCAATGATCAATGAAGAATGAACGATGAAGAATGAACAAGGATCAATGATCATTGAAGAATGAACGATGAAGAATGAACAAGGATCAATGATCAATGAAGAATGAACGATGACGAATTAACAAGGATCAATGATCAATGAAGAATGAACGATGAAGAATGAAAAACTTTCAATGATCAATGACGAATGAACGATGAAGAATGAACAAGGATCAATGATCAATGACGAATGAACGATGAAAAATGAACAAGGATCAATTATTAATGAAGAATGAACGATGAAGAATGAACAATGATCAATGATCATTGAAGAATGAACGATGAAGAATGAACAAGGATCCATGATCAATGAAGAATGAACGATGAAGAATGAACAAGGATCAATGATCAATGACGAATGAACGATGAAGAATGAATAAGGATGAATGATCAATGAAGAATGAACGATGAAGAATGAACAAGGATTAATGGTCAATGACGAATGAACGATGAAGAATGAACAAGGATCAATGATCAATGAAGAATGAACGATGAAGAATGAACAAGGATCAATGATCAATGTAGAATGAACGATGAAGAATGAACAAGGATCCATGATCAATGAAGAATGAACGATGAAGAATGAACAAGGATCAATGATCAATGACGAATGAACGATGAAGAATGAACAAGGATCAATGATCAATGTAGAATGAACGATAAAGAATGAACAAGGATCAATGATCAATGCGAATGAACGAAGAAGAATGAACAAGGATCAATGATCAATGAAGAATGAATGATGAAGAATGAACAAGTATCAATGATCAATGACGAATGAACGATGAAGAATTAACAAGGATCAATGATCAATGAAAAATGAACGATGAAGAATGAACAAGGACCAATGATCATTGAAGAACGAACGATGAAGAATGAACAAGGATCAATGATCAATGAAGAATGAACGATGACGATTCAATAAGGATCAATTATCAATGAAGAATAAGCGATGAAGAATGAACAACGATCAATGATCCATGAAGAATAAACGATGAAGAATGAACAAGGATCAATGATCAATGACGAATGAACGATTAAGGATGAACAATGAAGTATGAACAAGGATCAATGAACGATTAAGAATGAACAAGGATCAATGATCAATGAAGAATGAACGATGAAGAATGAACAAGGATCAATGATCATTGAAGAATGAACGATGAAGAATGAACAAGGATCAATGATCAATGAAGAATGAACGATGACGAATTAACAAGGATCAATGATCAATGAAGAATGAACGATGAAGAATGAAAAAGTTTCAATGATCAATGACGAATGAACGATGAAGAATGAACAAGGATCAATGATCAATGACGAATGAACGATGAAAAATGAACAAGGATCAATTATTAATGAAGAATGAACGATGAAGAATGAACAATGATCAATGATCATTGAAGAATGAACGATGAAGAATGAACAAGGATCCATGATCAATGAAGAATGAACGATGAAGAATGAACAAGGATCAATGATCAATGACGAATGAACGATGAAGAATGAATAAGGATGAATGATCAATGAAGAATGAACGATGAAGAATGAACAAGGATTAATGGTCAATGACGAATGAACGATGAAGAATGAACAAGGATCAATGATCAATGAAGAATGAACGATGAAGAATGAACAAGGATCAATGATCAATGTAGAATGAACGATGAAGAATGAACAAGGATCCATGATCAATGAAGAATGAACGATGAAGAATGAACAAGGATCAATGATCAATGACGAATGAACGATGAAGAATGAACAAGGATCAATGATCAATGTAGAATGAACGATAAAGAATGAACAAGGATCAATGATCAATGCGAATGAACGAAGAAGAATGAACAAGGATCAATGATCAATGAAGAATGAATGATGAAGAATGAACAAGTATCAATGATCAATGACGAATGAACGATGAAGAATTAACAAGGATCAATGATCAATGAAAAATGAACGATGAAGAATGAACAAGGACCAATGATCATTGAAGAACGAACGATGAAGAATGAACAAGGATCAATGATCAATGAAGAATGAACGATGACGATTCAATAAGGATCAATTATCAATGAAGAATAAGCGATGAAGAATGAACAACGATCAATGATCCATGAAGAATAAACGATGAAGAATGAACAAGGATCAATGATCAATGACGAATGAACGATTAAGGATGAACAATGAAGTATGAACAAGGATCAATGAACGATTAAGAATGAACAAGGATCAATGATCAATGAAGAATGAACGATGAAGAATGAACAAGGATCAATGATCATTGAAGAATGAACGATGAAGAATGAACAAGGATCAATGATCAATGAAGAATGAACGATGACGAATTAACAAGGATCAATGATCAATGAAGAATGAACGATGAAGAATGAAAAAGTTTCAATGATCAATGACGAATGAACGATGAAGAATGAACAAGGATCAATGATCAATGACGAATGAACGATGAAAAATAAACAAGGATCAATTATTAATGAAGAATGAACGATGAAGAATGAACAATGATCAATGATCATTGAAGAATGAACGATGAAGAATGAACAAGGATCCATGATCAATGAAGAATGAACGATGAAGAATGAACAAGGATCAATGATCAATGACGAATGAACGATGAAGAATGAATAAGGATGAATGATCAATGAAGAATGAACGATGAAGAATGAACAAGGATTAATGGTCAATGACGAATGAACGATGAAGAATGAACAAGGATCAATGATCAATGAAGAATGAACGATGAAGAATGAACAAGGATCAATGATCCATGAAGAATAAACGATGAAGAATGAACAAGGATCAATAATCAATGACGAATGAACGATGAAGAATGAACAAGGATCAATGATCAATCAAGAATGAACGATGAAGAATGAACAAGGATCAATGATCATTGAAGAATGAACGATAAAGAATGAACAAGTTTCAATGATCAATGACGAATGAACTATGAAGAATGAACAAGGATCAATGATCAATGACGAATGAACGATGAAAAATGAACAAGGATCAATTATTAATGAAGAATGAACGATGAAGAATGAACAAGGATCAATGATCATTGAAGAATGAACGATGAAGAATGAACAAGGATCAATGATCAATGAAGAATGTACGATGAAGAATGAACAAGGATCAATGATCAATGACGAATGAACGATGAAGAATGAATAAGGATCAATGATCAATGAAGAATGAACGATGAAGAATGAACAAGGATCAATGGTCAATGACGAATGAACGATGAAGAATGAACAAGGATCAATGATCAATGAAGAATGAACGATGAAGAATGAACAAGGATCAATGATCAATGTAGAATGAACGATGAAGAATGAACAAGGATCAATGATCAATGAAGAATGAACGATGAAGAATGAACAAGGATCAATGATCAATGACGAATGAACGATGAAGAATGAATAAGGATGAATGATCAATGAAGAATGAACGATGAAGAATGAACAAGGATTAATGGTCAATGACGAATGAACGATGAAGAATGAACAAGGATCAATGATCAATGAAGAATGAACGATGAAGAATGAACAAGGATCAATGATCCATGAAGAATAAACGATGAAGAATGAACAAGGATCAATGATCAATGACGAATGAACGATGAAGAATGAACAAGGATCAATGATCAATCAAGAATGAACGATGAAGAATGAACAAGGATCAATGATCATTGAAGAATGAACGATGAAGAATGAACAAGTTTCAATGATCAATGACGAATGAACTATGAAGAATGAACAAGGATCAATGATCAATGACGAATGAACGATGAAAAATGAACAAGGATCAATTATTAATGAAGAATGAACGATGAAGAATGAACAAGGATCAATGATCATTGAAGAATGAACGATGAAGAATGAACAAGGATCAATGATCAATGAAGAATGTACGATGAAGAATGAACAAGGATCAATGATCAATGACGAATGAACGATGAAGAATGAACAAGGATCAATGATCAATCAAGAATGAACGATGAAGAATGAACAAGGATCAATGATCATTGAAGAATGAACGATGAAGAATGAACAAGGATCAATGATCAATGAAGAATGAACGATGAAAAATGAACAAGGATCAATGATCAATGTAGAATGAACGATGAAGAATGAACAAGGATCAATGATCAATGAAGAATGAACGATTAAGAATGAACAAGGATCAATGATGAATGAAGAATGAACGATGAAGAATGAACAAGGATCAATGATCCATGAAGAATAAACGATGAAGAATGAACAAGGATCAATGATCTATGACGAATGAACGATGAAGAATGAATAAGGATCAATGATCCATGAAGAATGAATGATGAAGAATGAACAAGGATCAATGGTCAATGAAGAATGAACGATGAAGAATGAAAAAGGATCAATGATCAATGAAGAATGAACGATGAAGAATGAACAAGGATCAATGATCAATGTAGAATGAACGATAAAGAATGAACAAGGATCAATGATCAATGAAGAATGAACGATTAAGAATGAACAAGGATCAATGATCAATGAAGAATGAACGATGAAGAATGAACAAGGATCAATGATCCATGAAGAATAAACGATGAAGAATGAACAAGGATCAATGATCAATGACGAATGAACGATGAAGAATGAACAAGGATCAATGATCAATAACGAATGAACGATGAAAAATGAACAACGATCAATTTTTAATGAAGAATGAACGATGAAGAATGAACAAGGATCAATGATCATTGAAGAATAAACGATGAAGAATGAACAAGGATCAATGATCAATGACGAATGAACGAAGAAGAATGAACAAGGATCAATGATCAATGAAGAATGAATGATGAAGAATGAACAAGTATCAATGATCAAAGAAGAATGAACGATGAAGAATGAACAAGGATCAATGATCAATGAAGAATAAACGATTAAGGATGAACAAGGATCAATGATCAATGAAGAATGAACAAGGATCAATGATCCATGAAGAATAAACGATGAAGAATGAACAATGATCAATGATCATTGAAGAATGAACGATGAAGAATGAACAAGGATCCATGATCAATGTAGAATGAACGATGAAGAATGAACAAGGATCAATGATCAATGACGAATGAACGATGAAGAATGAATAAGGATCAATGATCAATGAAGAATGAACGATGAAGAATGAACAAGGATTAATGGTCAATGACGAATGAACGATGAAGAATGAACAAGGATCAATGATCAATGAACAATGAACGATGAAGAATCAACAAGGATCAATGATCAATGAAGAATGAACGATGACGAATTAACAAGGATCAATGATCAATGAAGAATGAACGATGAAGAATGAAAAAGTTTCAATGATCAATGACGAATGAACGATGAAGAATGAACAAGGATCAATGATCAATGACGAATGAACGATGAAGAATGAACAAGGATCAATGATCAATGAAGAATGAACGATAAAGAATGAACAAGGATCAATGATCAATGACGAATGAACGAAGAAGAATGAACAAGGATCAATGATCAATGAAGAATGAATGATGAAGAATGAACAAGTATCAATGATCAATGACGAATGAACGATGAAGAATAAACAAGGATCAATGATCAATGAAAAATGAACGATGAAGAATGAACAAGGACCAATGATCATTGAAGAACGAACGATGAAGAATGAACAAGGATCAATGATCAATGAAGAATGAACGATGACGATTCAATAAGGATCAATTATCAATGAAGAATAAGCGATGAAGAATGAACAACGATCAATGATCCATGAAGAATAAACGATGAAGAATGAACAAGGATCAACGATCAATGACGAATGAACGATTAAGGATGAACAATGAAGTATGAACAAGGATCAATGAACGATTAAGAATGAACAAGGATCAATGATCAATGAAGAATGAACGATGAAGAATGAACAAGGATCAATGATCATTGAAGAATGAACGATGAAGAATGAACAAGGATCAATGATCAATGAAGAATGAACGATGACGAATTAACAAGGATCAATGATCAATGAAGAATGAACGATGAAGAATGAAAAAGTTTCAATGATCAATGACGAATGAACGATGAAGAATGAACAAGGATCAATGATCAATGACGAATGAACGATGAAAAATGAACAAGGATCAATTATTAATGAAGAATGAACGATGAAGAATGAACAATGATCAATGATCATTGAAGAATGAACGATGAAGAATGAACAAGGATCCATGATCAATGAAGAATGAACGATGAAGAATGAACAAGGATCAATGATCAATGACGAATGAACGATGAAGAATGAACAAGGATCAATGATCCATGAAGAATAAACGATGAAGAATGAACAAGGATCAATGATCTATGACGAATGAACGATGAAGAATGAATAAGGATCAATGATCCATGAAGAATGAACGATGAAGAATGAACAAGGATCAATGGTCAATGAAGAATGAACGATGAAGAATGAAAAAGGATAAATGATCAATGAAGAATGAACGATGAAGAATGAACAAGGATCAATGATCAATGTAGAATGAACGATGAAGAATGAACAAGGATCAATGATCAATGAAGAATGAACGATTAAGAATGAACAAGGATCAATGATCAATGAAGAATGAACGATGAAGAATGAACAAGGATCAATGATCCATGAAGAATAAACGATGAAGAATGAACAAGGATCAATGATCAATGACGAATGAACGATGAAGAATGAACAAGGATAAATGATCAATAACGAATGAACGATGAAAAATGAACAACGATCAATTTTTAATGAAGAATGAACGATGAAGAATGAACAAGGATCAATGATCAATGAAGAATGAACGATGAAGAATGAACAAGGATCAATGATCAATGTAGAATGAACGATGAAGAATGAACAAGGATCAATGATCAATGAAGAATGAATGATTAAAATTGAACAAGGATCAACGATCATAGAAGAATGAACGATGAAGAATGAACAAGGATCAATGATCCATGAAGAATAAACGATGAAGAATGAACAAGGAACAATGATCAATGACGAATGAACGATTAAGGATGAACAAGGATCAATGATCATTGAAGAATGAACGATGAAGAATGAACAAGGATCAATGATCAATGAAGAATGAACGATGACGTATTAACAAGGATCAATGATCAATGAAGAATGAACGATGAAGAATGAAAAAGTTTCAATGATCAATGAAGAATGAACGATGACGATTCAATAAGGATCAATGATCAATGACGAATGAACGATGAAGAATGAACAAGGATCAATGATCAATGAAGAATAAACGATGAAGAATGAACAAGGATCAATGATCAATGACGAATGAACGAAGAAGAATGAACAAGGATCAATGATCTATGAAGAATGAATGATGAAGAATGAACAAGTATCAATGATCAATGAAAAATGAACGATGAAGAATGAACAAGGACCAATGATCATTGAAGAACGAACGATGAAGAATGAACAAGGATCAATGATCAATGAAGAATGAACGATGACGATTCAATAAGGATCAATTATCAATGAAGAATAAGCGATGAAGAATGAACAACGATCAATGATCCATGAAGAATAAACGATGAAGAATGAACAAGGATCAATGATCAATGACGAATGAACGATTAAGGATGAACAATGAAGTATGAACAAGGATCAATGAACGATTAAGAATGAACAAGGATCAATGATCAATGAAGAATGAACGATGAAGAATGAACAAGGATCAATGATCATTGAAGAATGAACGATGAAGAATGAACAAGGATCAATGATCAATGAAGAATGAACGATGACGAATTAACAAGGATCAATGATCAATGAAGAATGAACGATGAAGAATGAAAAAGTTTCAATGATCAATGACGAATGAACGATGAAGAATGAACAAGGATCAATGATCAATGACGAATGAACGATGAAAAATGAACAAGGATCAATTATTAATGAAGAATGAACGATGAAGAATGAACAATGATCAATGATCATTGAAGAATGAACGATGAAGAATGAACAAGGATCCATGATCAATGAAGAATGAACGATGAAGAATGAACAAGGATCAATGATCAATGACGAATGAACGATGAAGAATGAATAAGGATGAATGATCAATGAAGAATGAACGATGAAGAATGAACAAGGATTAATGGTCAATGACGAATGAACGATGAAGAATGAACAAGGATCAATGATCAATGAAGAATGAACGATGAAGAATGAACAAGGATCAATGATCCATGAAGAATAAACGATGAAGAATGAACAAGGATCAATGATCAATGACGAATGAACGATGAAGAATGAACAAGGATCAATGATCAATCAAGAATGAACGATGAAGAATGAACAAGGATCAATGATCATTGAAGAATGAACGATGAAGAATGAACAAGTTTCAATGATCAATGACGAATGAACTATGAACAATGAACAAGGATCAATGATCAATGACGAATGAACGATGAAAAATGAACAAGGATCCATTATTAATGAAGAATGAACGATGAAGAATGAACAAGGATCAATGATCATTGAAGAATGAACGATGAAGAATGAACAAGGATCAATGATCAATGAAGAATGTACGATGAAGAATGAACAAGGATCAATGATCAATGACGAATGAACGATGAAGAATGAATAAGGATCAATGATCAATGAAGAATGAACGATGAAGAATGAACAAGGATCAATGATCAATGACGAATGAACGATGAAGAATGAACAAGGATCAATGTTCAATGAAGAATGAACGATGAAGAATGAACAAGGATCAATGATCAATGTAGAATGAACGATGAAGAATGAACAAGGATCAATGATCAATGAAGAATGAACGATTAAGAATGAACAAGGATCAATGATCAATGAAGAATGAACGATGAAGAATGAACAAGGATCAATGATCCATGAAGAATAAACGATGAAGAATGAACAAGGATCAATGATCAATGACGAATGAACAATGAAGAATGAATAAGGATCAATGATCCATGAAGAATGAGCGATGAAGAATGAACAAGGATCAATGGTCAATGAAGAATGAACGATGAAGAATGAAAAAGGATCAATGATCAATGAAGAATGAACGATGAAGAATGAACAAGGATCAATGATCAATGTAGAATGAACGATGAAGAATGAACAAGGATCAATGATCAATGAAGAATGAACGATTAAGAATGAACAAGGATCAATGATCAATGAAGAATGAACGATGAAGAATGAACAAGGATCAATGATCCATGAAGAATAAACGATGAAGAATGAACAAGGATCAATGATTAATGACGAATGAACGATGAAGAATGAACAAGGATCAATGATCAATCAAGAATGAACGATGAAGAATGAACAAGGATCAATGATCATTGAAGAATGAACGATGAAGAATGAACAAGTTTCAATGATCAATGACGAATGAACTATGAAGAATGAACAAGGATCAATGATCAATGACGAATGAACGATGAAAAATGAACAAGGATCAATTATTAATGAAGAATGAACGATGAAGAATGAACAAGGATCAATGATCAATGAAGAATGAACGATGAAGAATGAACAAGGATCAATGATCCATGAAGAATAAACGATGAAGAATGAACAAGGATCAATGATCTATGACGAATGAACGATGAAGAATGAATAAGGATCAATGATCCATGAAGAATGAACGATGAAGAATGAACAAGGATCAATGGTCAATGAAGAATGAACGATGAAGAATGAAAAAGGATCAATGATCAATGAAGAATGAACGATGAAGAATGAACAAGGATCAATGATCAATGTAGAATGAACGATGAAGAATGAACAAGGATCAATGATCAATGAAGAATGAACGATTAAGAATGAACAAGGATCAATGATCAATGAAGAATGAACGATGAAGAATGAACAAGGATCAATGATCCATGAAGAATAAACGATGAAGAATGAACAAGGATCAATGATCAATGACGAATGAACGATGAAGAATGAACAAGGATCAATGATCAATAACGAATGAACGATGAAAAATGAACAACGATCAATTTTTAATGAAGAATGAACGATGAAGAATGAACAAGGATAAATGATCATTGAAGAATAAACGATGAAGAATGAACAAGGATCAATGATCAATGACGAATGAACGAAGAAGAATGAACAAGGATCAATGATCAATGAAGAATGAATGATGAAGAATGAACAAGTATCAATGATCAAAGAAGAATGAACGATGAAGAATGAACAAGGATCAATGATCAATGAAGAATAAACGATTAAGGATGAACAAGGATCAATGATCAATGAAGAATGAACAAGGATCAATGATCCATGAAGAATAAACGATGAAGAATGAACAATGATCAATGATCATTGAAGAATGAACGATGAAGAATGAACAAGGATCCATGATCAATGTAGAATGAACGATGAAGAATGAACAAGGATCAATGATCAATGACGAATGAACGATGAAGAATGAATAAGGATCAATGATCAATGAAGAATGAACGATGAAGAATGAACAAGGATTAATGGTCAATGACGAATGAACGATGAAGAATGAACAAGGATCAATGATCAATGAACAATGAACGATGAAGAATGAACAAGGATCAATGATCAATGAAGAATGAACGATGACGAATTAACAAGGATCAATGATCAATGAAGAATGAACGATGAAGAATGAAAAAGTTTCAATGATCAATGACGAATGAACGATGAAGAATGAACAAGGATCAATGATCAATGACGAATGAACGATGAAGAATGAACAAGGATCAATGATCAATGAAGAATGAACGATAAAGAATGAACAAGGATCAATGATCAATGACGAATGAACGAAGAAGAATGAACAAGGATCAATGATCAATGAAGAATGAATGATGAAGAATGAACAAGTATCAATGATCAATGACGAATGAACGATGAAGAATTAACAAGGATCAATGATCAATGAAAAATGAACGATGAAGAATGAACAAGGACCAATGATCATTGAAGAACGAACGATGAAGAATGAACAAGGATCAATGATCAATGAAGAATGAACGATGACGATTCAATAAGGATCAATTATCAATGAAGAATAAGCGATGAAGAATGAACAACGATCAATGATCCATGAAGAATAAACGATGAAGAATGAACAAGGATCAATGATCAATGACGAATGAACGATTAAGGATGAACAATGAAGTATGAACAAGGATCAATGAACGATTAAGAATGAACAAGGATCAATGATCAATGACGAATGAACGATGAAGAATGAACAAGGATCAATGATCATTGAAGAATGAACGATGAAGAATGAAAAAGGATCAATGATCAATGAAGAATGAACGATGACGAATTAACAAGGATCAATGATCATTGAAGAATGAACGATGAAGAATGAAAAAGTTTCAATGATCAATGAAGAATGTACGATGAAGAATGAACAAGGATCAATGATCAATGACGAATGAACGATGAAAAATGAACAAGGATCAATTATTAATGAAGAATGAACGATGAAGAATGAACAATGATCAATGATCATTGAAGAATGAACGATGAAGAATGAACAAGGATCCATGATCAATGAAGATTGAACGATGAAGAATGAACAAGGATCAATGATCAATGACGAATGAACGATGAAGAATGAATAAGGATGAATGATCAATGAAGAATGAACGATGAAAAATGAACAAGGATTAATGGTCAATGACGAATGAACGATGAAGAATGAACAAGGATCAATGATCAATGAAGAATGAACGATGAAGAATGAACAAGGATCAATGATCAATGTAGAATGAACGATGAAGTATGAACAAGGATCAATGAACGATTAAGAATGAACAAGGAACAATGATCAATGAAGAATGAACGATGAAGAATGAACAAGGATCAATGATCCATGAAGAATAAACGATGAAGAATGAACAAGGATCAATGATCAATGACGAATGAACGATGAAGAATGAACAAGGATCAATGATCAATGAAGAATGAACGATGAAGAATGAACAACGATCAATGATCATTGTAGAATAAACGATGAAGAATGAACAAGGATCAATGATCAATGAAGAATGAACGATTAAGAATGAACAAGGATCAATGATCAATGAAGAATGAACGATGAAGAATGAACAAGGATCAATGATTGATATAGATTGGTATGCCTCAAAACAAAACCAAGCTATAAGCACACGTAGTTTGCTGTTTTCGTTTAATGAATTTGTTTTTGTGATTTTTGTGGTTTTATAACAAGGGAAAAATGAAATGTATGTGTTGATTTTTCAAACTGAAAATGGCTTGCCAAAGGTTGCTTCGATACAGATACACCACGAAACAAATCTAAGGGCTCCTAAGAACACATTCAAACTTTAGCCAAAAGTATGAAAAGCATAGGAACTTCAAATTACTTAAACTAATCCAAGTTAAAGTAAATTGCAAATAAGAACAAGGAAAATTGCTCAAAGGGTTGTGTTTGTATTATGCAAGCTGAATGCCTTCATTACATGAACTACAAGCCTATTTATACTAAAAGGAAATCAGCCCAACAAAAAATAAATAAAAATAAAAAAAAAAAAAAAAATTAAATTAAAAAGCAAAAAAATCAGAATGTTGCTTGTTTCTTAACGGCTAGGAATCCACTTGCAAGTCCACTTGCAAGTTGCATCTTACAATCTTCTATGGAAATAATTAGGCTATTTTGTAGTGCATAGCTATATCTTACAAAGTCTTCATAGGCTATTTTCTAGGCTGATTTGTTTTTTGTAGAAAAGATCTTCATGTAATAATGAACCAAAATCAGATTTCCCAACGGCTGAATTCTTGTATGATTTGCAAATATCTTCATATGTCCTTGGTTTATTTGCTGTCTCAAACAACTTGATTTTGCTAAATATATTTTTTTAATCTTCCACTTGCTGAACCTTCATATTTATATTCTTCATATTTCCTTGGTTTATTTGCTTGATATTTTCAGCTGCTTGCTTGCGTTTCAATCGCATAATATTCGACCCATGAGCAAAATTAAATACTAAACTCAAATAAAAGAAAAGTACAACTCGACTAACTAAGCATGAGAAATGATTAAGCTTGATCCTAAACCTGGCTTAAATCATTTCGAAGAAAACAAAAGACCCAAATACTCGAAATAAAATAAACGACTTAAATAATAAAACGACCCCAAAAAAAAAAAAAGAAGACTTAGTTTATGACTACGAAATTAAAGGATTTCAGTTTTGGACCTTGAATTTTAGCGTCTTCCATTTGATGCATCATTATATTGATCTTGGCTAGCTCAGCAGAACTAGATGTAGGTGATCCTACATCATCCTCCCCTTCTTTGGAAAAGCTTGACCTCAAGCTTGGTAACATGTCCTCCTCATGAAATGTAATCAAATCTGCAACATTGAAAGTAGAAGACACACCATAGCTACTAGGTAGCTCTAGTTTGTAAGCATTGTCATTTACTTTTTCCAAAATTTCGAACGGTCCATCAATTCTAGCACTTAACTTTGATTTCCTTTGTGTGGGAAACCTATCCTTTCTCAAGTAAATCCATACTAAGTCACCTTCTTTGAAAATCACTTCTTTTCTCTTTTGGTCCACTTTCTCTTTAACCTTATTATTCATTTTCTCAATCTTTTCCACAACTTGTTTATGCAACTTTTGGATCTCATTAGCTCTAGTCTCGGCATCATGGCTAAACTTCAAAGGTGTAGGAAAAGGCGTAAGATCTATAGGGGTTAAAGGATTAAGGCCATAAACTATAAAGAAAGGAGAAAAACCGGTGGTCTTGCTAGGAACTCGATTATAAGCAAATTCAGCATGTGGTAGCAATTGTTCCCATTGTTTAGGATTCTTAGTAATGAGGGCACGCAACAAGGTTCCTAAGGTCCTATTGGTTACTTCGGTTTGTCCATCAGTCTGAGGGTGGCTAGAACTACTAAAGTTAAGCTTGGTTCCCATCTTTTTCCACAAAGTAAGCCAAAAATGACTAAGAAACTTTGAGTCTCTATCACTTACCATACTTCTTGCTATCCCATGTAGTCTTACTATTTCTTTAAAATAAAGATTAGCAATGTTAACAGCATCATGTGTAGTATGACAAGGAATGAAATGGGCCATCTTAGAAAACCTATCAACAACAACCATAATGGAATCCTTATTGTTAGAGGTTCTAGGTAGTCCGGTTATGAAGTCTAAGCTCACATCTTCCCATGGATTTTGTGGTGTAGGAAGAGGTTGGTAAAGACCTTGAGACGTTTTGTGGGCTTTGGCTTTTAGGCATTGCACACACCTCTTAATAATATGAATGACATCTTTAGCAAGTTTCGGCCAAAAGAAGGTCTCACTCACTAGAGCTATGGTCTTTTCTTCCCCAAAATGTCCTCCAAGTCCTCCCTCATGATATTCCTTAATTAAGGTCTCCCTAACACTATGTCTGGGCACACATAATTGATTACCTCGAAAGAGATATCCTTGAAAGAGGTAAAAAAGTCCTTGAGGTTTGTTATGACATTTTTCAAATATTTCTCCAAAATCAACATCATCAATATAACATTCTTTTAACAATTCCATCCCAACAACCTTAGTATTCAAAGTACTCAAAAGCAAGTATCTCCTAGATAAAGCATCAGCTCCGGTGTTTAATTTACCCGCTTTGTGTTTAATGGTGAAATGAAAGGTTTGTAGGAACTCGACCCACTTAGCATGTCTAGATTGAAGTTTGTGTTGGCTTTGAATGAATTTTAAGGCCTCATGGTCAGAATGTAACACAAATTCTTTTGCAATCAAATAATGTCTCCAATGTTCTAAACATCTAATAATAGCATAAAACTCTTTATCATAAGTAGAATACTTCCTTTTAGCATCATTGAGTTTTTCACTAAAGTAAGCAAGGGGTTTGTTGTTTTGAGTAAGAACACCTCCAATACCTACCCCAGATGCGTCACATTCTACTTCAAAGATATCCTCAAAATTAGGCAAAGCTAGAACAGGTGCGGTGGTAAGTTTGTCTTTGATGGTGTCAAAGGCTGCTTGTGCTTTGGAATTCCATTCTATGGTCTTATGTTTTGTGAGTTCGGTGATAGGGGCCATGATTGAACTAAAGTTTGGGACAAACCTCCTATAAAAAGAAGCTAAACCATGAAATGATCTAACTTGGTGAATGGTGGTAGGAACAGGCCAGTCTCTAATAGCTTCAACTTTCTTTTCATCCGCTTTTATCCCCTCAATTGACACAATAAACCCAAGAAATTTTACTGATTCCGAAAAGAATTGACACTTTTCCAAATTACCATACAATTTTTCTTTAGCCAATACACTAAAAACTTGATGCAAATGTTTAACATGCTCGTCTTCACTTTGACTATACACCAAGATATCATCAAAATAAACCACAACAAATTGACCCAAGAAAGGCTTTAAAGTTTGGTTCATAAGTCTCATAAAGGTAGAAGGTGCATTAGACAACCCAAAGGGCATGACTAACCATTCATAAAGTCCTTCTTTAGTTTTAAATGCGGTTTTCCATTCATCCCCTTCATAAATTCTAACTTGGTGATATCCACTCCTAAGGTCGATTTTAGAAAAAACTTTCGAACCATATAAATCATCTAACAAGTCATTGAGTCTAGGTATTGGAAATCTATACTTGATGGTGATTCTATTAATGGCTCTACTGTCCACACACATCCTCATTTCTCCAGTTTTCTTAGGCACAAGTAAGGTAGGGACGGCACAAGGACTTATGGACTCTCTAATCAAACCTTTAGCTAACAATTCATCAACTTGTCTCCTAATTTCTTCGGTCTCTTTAGGATTAGTTCTATAGGCTGGTTTGTTAGGTAATGTGGAACCGGGAATGAAATCAATCTTATGTTGTATGTCCCTTTTTGGTGGAAGTCCATTAGGTATCTCAATAGGAAAAACATGCGCAAATTCATCAAGTAAAGGCACAAGCAAAGGGTGATCATGCAAAACAGATTCGGTTTCATCATTTAGCAATAACAATTCTTTTCGTTCCACAAATTCATGTTGTTCACTTTTAAGTATAGGAATCAAAGAATGAAAATTTGTTAAAGTTGCTTGTAATTTAGAATTATGGCCAGGTGCATATGGAGCTAACGTGATCTTTTTCTTATTTAAAACAAAAGTATGTGTATTTTTAAAGCCATCATGCATAACTTTTCTATCATATTGCCAAGGTCTTCCTAATAAAACATGACATGCATCCATAGGTATAACATCACATAAAAGACTCTCCTTATAACTATTGCCTATTGAAAACGATAGTAAAACTTGAGAGTTTACAGGAATACCTTTGTTTTGATTCAACCATTGAATCATGTATGGCTCGGGGTGTGGAGTGGCGGTGAGATTAAGCTTGTCCACCATGGTCTTTGAAGCGACATTAGTGCAACTTCCTCCATCAATGATAAGCGAACAGATCTTACCTTTAACCGTACATTTTGTGTGGAATATTGCTTCCCTTTGTGGGTTTGGATCTTTGGCTTTGACCCCACTAAGAGCTCTTCGCATAACCAATAATTCTCCTTCATCTGGATATATCATTTCCTCATCAAGTTCAGCATTGTCACAGAAATCCTCCTCGTTTTCCTCTTGATGATCATCAAATTCAACCAAGTTCACCATTTTTCGGTTTGGGCATTCGGATGAGATATGTCCTAAGCCTTGACACTTAAAACATCTCCTAGGTGTGAATGAATTGGTGTTTGCTTTGGGTGTATTGGGTACGCTTACGGGCTGCTTTAAATGATTATTTTGCAAAGCTTTTGAATCTTGCGAATGGGCTTTAGAATAGGGATGGGGAGTGTTCTTTTGGTAGGAATTGAAATTGGTCGTTCTTGCTGAAGTGAAACGTGAGGTTTCCTTCATTTTAGTTCTTTGTTGTTTTTCCACTTTATGTGCAAGGTTAATTAAATCATCAAGGCAAGCATAAGGTTGTAATTCAACAATGTTTCTGATTTTTGAATCTAAACCATTTAAAAATCTTACCAAAGTTTGATGATCATCCTCCTTAAGGTCGCACCTCATTATCATTGTCTCGAACTCTCGACCATACTCTTCTACACTCCTGCCATCTTGTTGTAGATGTTGAAGTTTGGTGAAATTCTCTTGCATGTAGTATGAAGGCAGAAACTTTTCCTTCATTTGCTTCTTCATCTTTTCCCATGATCTAATCTTGTCTTTCCCTTCTCTTTCTCGTTTTGCACATTTGCTAGCCACCAAGTAGAAGCATATTTGCGCAATTTTAATGCTACTATCTTTACCTTCTTTTCTTCATCCGTATTCTTGTAATCAAATACTCTTTCAACGGTTCTTACCCATTCAAGGAACTCATCTCCATCTAATCTTCCTTCAAATTCTGGAATGTCGACTCTAAGATCATCTCCACGGCTTGTTTGCCTACTAACTTTAGGACTTTCAGACTCATAATCCCCACCTTCCCTTAAGGTGCGTTTTAGGTCTAGATACTCTTTAAGTTGGGTTTGTAGGTATTTAATGGTGGCATTTTGCTCTTCAACAATTCTGCTCAAATCACTTGTTTCTCCTTCACCACTTTGAGACATGGTGTTATGCTTTGTGAATGAACGAAATTAAGGCTCGGAGCGTAGCCTTGGCTCTGATACCAAGATGATATAGATTGGTATGCCTCAAAACAAAACCAAGCTATAAGCACACGTAGTTTGCTGTTTTCGTTTAATGAATTTGTTTTTGTGATTTTTGTGGTTTTATAACAAGGGAAAAATGAAATGTATGTGTTGATTTTTCAAACTGAAAATGGCTTGCCAAAGGTTGCTTCGATACAGATACACCACGAAACAAATCTAAGGGCTCCTAAGAACACATTCAAACTTTAGCCAAAAGTATGAAAAGCATAGGAACTTCAAATTACTTAAACTAATCCAAGTTAAAGTAAATTGCAAATAAGAACAAGGAAAATTGCTCAAAGGGTTGTGTTTGTATTATGCAAGCTGAATGCCTTCATTACATGAACTACAAGCCTATTTATACTAAAAGGAAATCAGCCCAACAAAAAATAAATAAAAATAAAAAAAAAAAAAAAATTAAATTAAAAAGCAAAAAAATCAGAATGTTGCTTGTTTCTTAACGGCTAGGAATCCACTTGCAAGTCCACTTGCAAGTTGCATCTTACAATCTTCTATGGAAATAATTAGGCTATTTTGTAGTGCATAGCTATATCTTACAAAGTCTTCATAGGCTATTTTCTAGGCTGATTTGTTTTTTGTAGAAAAGATCTTCATGTAATAATGAACCAAAATCAGATTTCCCAACGGCTGAATTCTTGTATGATTTGCAAATATCTTCATATGTCCTTGGTTTATTTGCTGTCTCAAACAACTTGATTTTGCTAAATATATTTTTTTAATCTTCCACTTGCTGAACCTTCATATTTATATTCTTCATATTTCCTTGGTTTATTTGCTTGATATTTTCAGCTGCTTGCTTGCGTTTCAATCGCATAATATTCGACCCATGAGCAAAATTAAATACTAAACTCAAATAAAAGAAAAGTACAACTCGACTAACTAAGCATGAGAAATGATTAAGCTTGATCCTAAACCTGGCTTAAATCATTTCGAAGAAAACAAAAGACCCAAATACTCGAAATAAAATAAACGACTTAAATAATAAAACGACCCCAAAAAAAAAAAAAGAAGACTTAGTTTATGACTACGAAATTAAAGGATTTCAGTTTTGGACCTTGAATTTTAGCGTCTTCCATTTGATGCATCATTATATTGATCTTGGCTAGCTCAGCAGAACTAGATGTAGGTGATCCTACATCAATGATCCATGAAGAATAAACGATGAAGAATGAACAAGGATCAATGATCAATGACGAATGAACGATGAAGAATGAACAAGGATCAATGATCAATCAAGAATGAACGATGAAGAATGAACAAGGATCAATGATCATTGAAGAATGAACGATGAAGAATGAACAAGTTTCAATGATCAATGACGAATGAACTATGAAGAATGAACAAGGATCAATGATCAATGACGAATGAACGATGAAAAATGAACAAGGATCAATTATTAATGAAGAATGAACGATGAAGAATGAACAAGGATCAATGATCATTGAAGAATGAACGATGAAGAATGAACAAGGATCAATGATCAATGAAGAATGTACGATGAAGAATGAACAAGGATCAATGATCAATGACGAATGAACGATGAAGAATGAACAAGGATCAATGATCAATCAAGAATGAACGATGAAGAATGAACAAGGATCAATGATCATTGAAGAATGAACGATGAAGAATGAACAAGGATCAATGATCAATGAAGAATGAACGATGAAGAATGAACAAGGATCAATGATCAATGTAGAATGAACGATGAAGAATGAACAAGGATCAATGATCAATGAAGAATGAACGATTAAGAATGAACAAGGATCAATGATCAATGAAGAATGAACGATGAAGAATGAACAAGGATCAATGATCCATGAAGAATAAACGATGAAGAATGAACAAGGATCAATGATCAATGACGAATGAACGATGAAGAATGAATAAGGATCAATGATCCATGAAGAATGAACGATGAAGAATGAACAAGGATCAATGGTCAATGAAGAATGAACGATGAAGTATGAACAAGGATCAATGAACGATTAAGAATGAACAAGGATCAATGATCGATGAAGAATGAACGATGAAGAATGAACAAGGATCAATGATCCATGAAGAATAAACGATGAAGAATGAACAAGGATCAATGATCAATGACGAATGAATGATGAAGAATGAACAAGGATCAAAGATCAATCAAGAATGAACGATGAAGAATGAACAAGGATCAATGATCATTGAAGAATGAACGATGAAGAATGAACAAGTTTCAATGATCAATGACGAATGAACTATGAAGAATGAACAAGGATCAATGATCAATGACGAATGAACGATGAAAAATGAACAAGGATCAATTATTAATGAAGAATGAACGATGAAGAATGAACAAGGATCAATGATCATTGAAGAATGAACGATGAAGAATGAATAAGGAGCAATGATCAATGAAGAATGAACGATGAAGAATGAACAAGGATCAATGGTCAATGACGAATGAACGATGAAGAATGAACAAGGATCAATGATCAATGAAGAATGAACGATGAAGAATGAACAAGGATCAATGATCAATGATCAATGTAGAATGAACGATGAAGAATGAACAAGGATCAATGATCAATGAAGAATGAACGATGAAAAATGAACAAGGATTAATGGTCAATGACGAATGAACGATGAAGAATGAACAAGGATCAATGATCAATGAAGAATGAACGATGAAGAATGAACAAGGATCAATGATCAATGTAGAATGAACGATGAAGTATGAACAAGGATCAATGAACGATTAAGAATGAACAAGGAACAATGATCAATGAAGAATGAACGATGAAGAATGAACAAGGATCAATGATCCATGAAGAATAAACGATGAAGAATGAACAAGGATCAATGATCAATGACGAATGAACGATGAAGAATGAACAAGGATCAATGATCAATGAAGAATGAACGATGAAGAATGAACAACGATCAATGATCATTGTAGAATAAACGATGAAGAATGAACAAGGATCAATGATCAATGAAGAATGAACGATTAAGAATGAACAAGGATCAATGATCAATGAAGAATGAACGATGAAGAATGAACAAGGATCAATGATCCATGAAGAATAAACGATGAAGAATGAACAAGG
Source organism: Amaranthus tricolor (assembly GCF_026212465.1). NCBI lineage: Eukaryota > Viridiplantae > Streptophyta > Magnoliopsida > Caryophyllales > Amaranthaceae > Amaranthus > Amaranthus tricolor. The sequence continues at coordinate 28,886,068 of NC_080047.1, forward strand.
ATCAATGATCAATGACGAATGAACGATGAAGAATGAACAAGGATCAATGATCAATCAAGAATGAACGATGAAGAATGAACAAGGATCAATGATCATTGAAGAATGAACGATGAAGAATGAACAAGTTTCAATGATCAATGACGAATGAACTATGAAGAATGAACAAGGATCAATGATCAATGACGAATGAACGATGAAAAATGAACAAGGATCAATTATTAATGAAGAATGAACGATGAAGAATGAACAAGGATCAATGATCATTGAAGAATGAACGATGAAGAATGAACAAGGATCAATGATCAATGAAGAATGTACGATGAAGAATGAACAAGGATCAATGATCAATGACGAATGAACGATGAAGAATGAACAAGGATCAATGATCAATCAAGAATGAACGATGAAGAATGAACAAGGATCAATGATCATTGAAGAATGAACGATGAAGAATGAACAAGGATCAATGATCAATGAAGAATGAACGATGAAGAATGAACAAGGATCAATGATCAATGTAGAATGAACGATGAAGAATGAACAAGGATCAATGATCAATGAAGAATGAACGATTAAGAATGAACAAGGATCAATGATCAATGAAGAATGAACGATGAAGAATGAACAAGGATCAATGATCCATGAAGAATAAACGATGAAGAATGAACAAGGATCAATGATCAATGACGAATGAACGATGAAGAATGAATAAGGATCAATGATCCATGAAGAATGAACGATGAAGAATGAACAAGGATCAATGGTCAATGAAGAATGAACGATGAAGAATGAACAAGGATCAATGATCAATGACGAATGAACGATGAAGAATGAATAAGGATGAATGATCAATGAAGAATGAACGATGAAGAATGAACAAGGATAAATGGTCAATGACGAATGAACGATGAAGAATGAACAAGTATCAATGATCAATGAAGAATGAACGATGAAGAATGAACAAGGATCAATGATCAATGTAGAATGAACGATGAAGTATGAACAAGGATCAATGAACGATTAAGAATGAACAAGGATCAATGATCGATGAAGAATGAACGATGAAGAATGAACAAGGATCAATGATCCATGAAGAATAAACGATGAAGAATGAACAAGGATCAATGATCAATGACGAATGAATGATGAAGAATGAACAAGGATCAAAGATCAATCAAGAATGAACGATGAAGAATGAACAAGGATCAATGATCATTGAAGAATGAACGATGAAGAATGAACAAGTTTCAATGATCAATGACGAATGAACTATGAAGAATGAACAAGGATCAATGATCAATGACGAATGAACGATGAAAAATGAACAAGGATCAATTATTAATGAAGAATGAACGATGAAGAATGAACAAGGATCAATGATCATTGAAGAATGAACGATGAAGAATGAACAAGGATCAATGATCAATGAAGAATGTACGATGAAGAATGAACAAGGATCAATGATCAATGACGAATGAACGATGAAGAATGAATAAGGAGCAATGATCAATGAAGAATGAACGATGAAGAATGAACAAGGATCAATGGTCAATGACGAATGAACGATGAAGAATGAACAAGGATCAATGATCAATGAAGAATGAACGATGAAGAATGAACAAGGATCAATGATCAATGTAGAATGAACGATGAAGAATGAACAAGGATCAATGATCAATGAAGAATGAACGATTAAGAATGAACAAGGATCAATGATCAATGAAGAATGAACTATGAAAAATGAACAAGGATCAATGATCCATGAAGAATAAACGATGAAGAATGAACAAGGATCAATGATCAATGACGAATGAACGATGAAGAATGAACAAGGATCAATGATCAATGAAGAATGAACGATAAAGAATGAACAAGGATCAATGATCAATGACGAATGAACGAAGAAGAATGAACAAGGATCAATGATCAATGAAGAATGAATGATGAAGAATGAACAAGTATCAATGATCAATGAAGAATGAACGATGATGAACAAGGATCAATGATCAATGTAGAATGAACGATGAAGTATGAACAAGGATCAATGAACGATTAAGAATGAACAAGGATCAATGATCAATGAAGAATGAACGATGAAGAATGAACAAGGATCAATGATCAATGAAGAATGAACGATGAAGAATGAACAAGGATCAATGATCCATGAAGAATAAACGATGAAGAATGAACAAGGATCAATGATCAATGACGAATGAACGATGGAGAATGAACAAGGATCAATGATCAATCGAGAATGAACGATGAAGAATGAACAAGGATCAATGATCATTGAAGAATGAACGAAGAAGAATGAACAAGTTTCAATGATCAATGACGAATGAACTATGAAGAATGAACAAGGATCAATGATCAATGAAGAATGAACGATGAAGAATGAACAAGGATCAATGATCAATGTAGAATGAACGATGAAGAATGAACAAGGATCAATGATCAATGAAGAATGAATGATTAAGAATGAACAAGGATCAACGATCATAGAAGAATGAACGATGAAGAATGAACAAGGATCAATGATCATTGAAGAATGAACGATGAAGAATGAACAAGGATCAATGATCAATGAAGAATGAACGATGACGTATTAACAAGGATCAATGATCAATGAAGAATGAACGATGAAAAATGAAAAAGTTTCAATGATCAATGACGAATGAACGATTAAGGATGAACAATGAAGTATGAACAAGGATCAATGAACGATTAAGAATGAACAAGGATCAATGATCAATGAAGAATGAACGATGAAGAATGAACAAGGATCAATGATCATTGAAGAATGAACGATGAAGAATGAACAAGGATCAATGATCAATGAAGAATGAACGATGACGTATTAACAAGGATCAATGATCAATGAAGAATGAACGATGAAGAATGAAAAAGTTTCAATGATCAATGACGAATGAACGATGAAGAATGAACAAGGATCAATGATCAATGACGAATGAACGATGAAAAATGAACAAGGATCAATTATTAATGAAGAATGAACGATGAAGAATGAACAATGATCAATGATCATTGAAGAATGAACGATGAAGAATGAACAAGGATCCATGATCAATGAAGAATGAACGATGAAGAATGAACAAGGATCAATGATCAATGACGAATGAACGATGAAGAATGAATAAGGATGAATGATCAATGAAGAATGAACGATGAAGAATGAACAAGGTTTAATGGTCAATGACAAATGAAAGATGAAGAATGAACAAGGATCAAAGATCAATGAAGAATGAACGATGAAGAATGAACAAGGATCAATGATCAATGTAGAATGAACGATGAAGTATGAACAAGGATCAATGAACGATTAAGAATGAACAAGGATCAATGATCAATGAAGAATGAACGATGAAGAACGAACAAGGATCAATGATCCATGAAGAATAAACGATGGAGAATGAACAAGGATCAATGATCAATGACGAATGAACGATAAAGAATGAACAAGGATCAAAGATCAATCAAGAATGAACGATGAAGAATGAACAAGGATCAATGATCATTGAAGAATGAACGATGAAGAATGAACAAGTTTCAATGATCAATGACGAATGAACTATGAAGAATGAACAAGGATCAATGATCAATGACGAATGAACGATGAAAAATGAACAAGGATCAATTATTAATGAAGAATGAACGATGAAGAATGAACAAGGATCAATGATCATTGAAGAATGAACGATGAAGAATGAACAAGGATCAATGATCCATGAAGAATAAACGATGAAGAATGAACAAGGATCAATGATCAATGACGAATGAACGATGAAGAATGAACAAGGATCAATGATCAATGAAGAATGAACGATAAAGAATGAACAAGGATCAATGATCAATGACGAATGAACGAAGAAGAATGAACAAGGATCAATGATCAATGAAGAATGAATGATGAAGAATGAACAAGTATCAATGATCAATGAAGAATGAACGATGATGAACAAGGATCAATGATCAATGTAGAATGAAAAATGAAGTATGAACAAGGATCAATGAACGATTAAGAATGAACAAGGATCAATGATCAATGAAGAATGAACGATGAAGAATGAACAAGGATCAATGATCCATGAAGAATAAACGATGAAGAATGAACAAGGATCAATGATCAATGACGAATGAACGATGAAGAATGAACAAGGATCAATGATCAATCGAGAATGAACGATGAAGAATGAACAAGGATCAATGATCATTGAAGAATGAACGAAGAAGAATGAACAAGTTTCAATGATCAATGACGAATGAACTATGAAGAATGAACAAGGATCAATGATCAATGACGAATGAACGATGAAAAATGAACAAGGATCAATTATTAATGAAGAATGAACGATGAAGAATGAACAAGGATCAATGATCATTGAAGAATGAACGATGAAGAATGAACAAGGATCAATGATCAATGAAGAATGTACGATGAAGAATGAATAAGGATCAATGATCAATGACGAATGAACGATGAAGAATGAATAAGGATCAATGATCAATGAAGAATGAAAAAGGATCAATGGTCAATGACGAATGAACGATGAAGAATGAACAAGGATCAATGATCAATGAAGAATGAACGATGAAGAATGAACAAGGACCAATGATCAATGTAGAATGAACGATGAAGAATAAACAAGGATCAATGATCAATGAAGAATGAACGATTAAGAATGAACAAGGATCAACGATCAATGAAGAATGAACGATGAAGAATGAACAAGGATCAATGATCCATGAAGAATAAACGATGAAGAATGAACAAGGATCAATGATCAATGACGAATGAACGATTAAGGATGAACAATGAAGTATGAACAAGGATCAATGAACGATTAAGAATGAACAAGGATCAATGATCAATGAAGAATGAACGATGAAGAATGAACAAGGATCAATGATCATTGAAGAATGAACGATGAAGAATGAACAAGGATCAATGATCAATGAAGAATGAACGATGACGAATTAACAAGGATCAATGATCAATGAAGAATGAACGATGAAGAATGAAAAAGTTTCAATGATCAATGACGAATGAACGATGAAGAATGAACAAGGATCAATGATCAATGACGAATGAACGATGAAGAATGAACAAGGATCAATGATCAATGAAGAATGAACGATAAAGAACGAACAAGGATCAATGATCAATGACGAATGAACGAAGAAGAATGAACAAGGATCAATGATCAATGAAGAATGAATGATGAAGAATGAACAAGTATCAATGATCAATGAAGAATGAACGATGAAGAATGAACAAGGATCAATGATCAATGAAGAATAAACGATTAAGGATGAACAAGGATCAATGATCAATGAAGAATGAACAAGGATCAATGATCCATGAAGAATAAACGATGAAGAATGAACAAGGATCAATGATCAATGACGAATGAACGATGAAGAATGAACAAGGATCAATGATCAATGAAGAATGAACGATAAAGAATGAACAAGGATCAATGATCAATGACGAATGAACGAAGAAGAATGAACAAGGATCAATGATCAATGAAGAATGAATGATGAAGAATGAACAAGTATCAATGATCAATGAAGAATGAACGATGATGAACAAGGATCAATGATCAATGTAGAATGAAAAATGAAGTATGAACAAGGATCAATGAACGATTAAGAATGAACAAGGATCAATGATCAATGAAGAATGAACGATGAAGAATGAACAAGGATCAATGATCAATGACGAATGAACGATGAAGAATGAACAAGGATCAATGATCAATCGAGAATGAACGATGAAGAATGAACAAGGATCAATGATCAATGAAGAATGAACGATGAAGAATGAACAAGGATCAATGATCAATGAAGAATAAACGATTAAGGATGAACAAGGATCAATGATCAATGAAGAATGAACAAGGATCAATGATCCATGAAGAATAAACGATGAAGAATGAACAAGGATCAATGATCAATGAAGAATGAATGATGAAGAATGAACAAGTATCAATGATCAATGAAGAATGAACGATGAAGAATGAACAAGGATCAATGATCATTGAAGAATGAACGATGAAGAATGAACAAGGATCAATGATCAATGAAGAATGAACGATGACGATTCAATAAGGATCAATTATCAATGAAGAATAAGCGATGAAGAATGAACAACGATTAATGATCCATGAAGAATAAACGATAAAGAATGAACAAGGATCAATGATCAATGACGAATGAAAGATAAAGAATGAACAAGGATCAATGATCAATGAAGAATGAACGATGAAGAATGAACAAGGATCAATGATCAATGAAGAATGAACGATGAAGAATGAACAAGGATCAATGATCAATGAAGAATGAACGATGACGAATTAACAAGGATCAATGATCAATGAAGAATGAACGATGAAGAATGAAAAAGTTTCAATGATCAATGACGAATGAACGATGAAGAATGAACAAGGATCAATGATCAATGACGAATGAACGATGAAAAATGAACAAGGATCAATTATTAATGAAGAATGAACGATGAAGAATGAAGAATGATCAATGATCATTGAAGAATGAACGATGAAGAATGAACAAGGATCCATGATCAATGAAGAATGAACGATGAAGAATGAACAAGGATCAATGATCAATGACGAATGAACGATGAAGAATGAATAAGGATGAATGATCAATGAAGAATGAACAAGGATTAATGGTCAATGACGAATGAACGATGAAGAATGAACAAGGATCAATGATCAATGAAGAATGAACGATGAAGAATGAACAAGGATCAATGATCAATGTAGAATGAACGATGAAGTATGAACAAGGATCAATGAACGATTAAGAATGAACAAGGATCAATGATCAATGAAGAATGAACGATGAAGAATGAACAAGGATCAATGATCCATGAAGAATAAACGATGAAGAATGAACAAGGATCAATGATCAATGACGAATGAACGATGAAGAATGAACAAGGATCAATGATCAATCAAGAATGAACGATGAAGAATGAACAAGGATCAATGATCATTGAAGAATGAACGATGAAGAATGAACAAGTTTCAATGATCAATGACGAATGAACTATGAAGAATGAACAAGGATCAATGATCAATGACGAATGAACGATGAAAAATGAACAAGGATCAATTATTAATGAAGAATGAACGATGAAGAATGAACAAGGATCAATGATCATTGAAGAATGAACGATGAAGAATGAACAAGGATCAAATGATCAATGAAGAATGTACGATGAAGAATGAACAAGGATCAATGATCAATGACGAATGAACGATGAAGAATGAACAAGGATCAATGATCAATGAAGAATGAACGATGAAGAATGAACAAGGATCAATGATCAATGAAGAATGAATGACGAAGAATGAACAAGGATCAATGATCAATGAAGAATAAACAATGAAGAATGAACAAGGATCAATGATCAATGACTAATGAACGATGAAGAATGAACAAGGATCAATGATCAATGAAGAATGAACGATAATGAATGAACAAGTATCAATGATCAATGACGAATGAACGATGAAGAATGAACAAGGATCAATGATCAATGTAGAATGAACGATGAAGTATGAACAAGGATCAATGAACGATTAAGAATGAACAAGGATCAATGATCAATGAAGAATGAACGATGAAGAATGAACAAGGATCAATGATCCATGAAGAATAAACGATGAAGAATGAACAAGGATCAATGATCAATGACGAATGAACGATGAAGAATGAACAAGGATCAATGATCAATCAAGAATGAACGATGAAGAATGAACAAGGATCAATGATCATTGAAGAATGAACGATGAAGAATGAACAAGTTTCAATGATCAATGACGAATGAACTATGAAGAATGAACAAGGATCAATGATCAATGACGAATGAACGATGAAAAATGAACAAGGATCAATTATTAATGAAGAATGAACGATGAAGAATGAACAAGGATCAATGATCATTGAAGAATGAACGATGAAGAATGAACAAGGATCAATGATCAATGAAGAATGTACGATGAAGAATGAACAAGGATCAATGATCAATGACGAATGAACGATGAAGAATGAACAAGGATCAATGATCAATGAAGAATGAACGATGAAGAATGAACAAGGATCAATGATCAATGAAGAATGAATGACGAAGAATGAACAAGGATCAATGATCAATGAAGAATAAACAATGAAGAATGAACAAGGATCAATGATCAATGACTAATGAACGATGAAGAATGAACAAGGATCAATGATCAATGAAGAATGAACGATAATGAATGAACAAGTATCAATGATCAATGACGAATGAACGATGAAGAATGAACAAGGATCAATGATCAATGTAGAATGAACGATGAAGTATGAACAAGGATCAATGATCAATGTAGAATGAACGATGAAGAATGAACAAGGATCAATGATCAATGACGAATGAACGATGAAGAATGAACAAGGATCAATGATCAATGAAGCATAAACGATGAAGAATGAACAAGGATCAATGATCAATGAAGAATGAACGATGAAGAATGAACAAGGATCAATGATCATTGTAGAATGAACGATGAAGAATGAACAAGGATCAAAGATCAATGAAGAATGAACGATGAAGAATGAAAAAGGATCAATGATCAATGACGAATGAACGATGAAGAATGAACAAGGATCAATGATCAATGAAGAATGAACGATGAAGAATGAACAAGGATAATTGATCAATGACGAATGAACGATGAAGAATGAACAAGGATCAATGATCAATGAAGCATAAACGATGAAGAATGAACAAGGATCAATGATCAATGAAGAATGAACGATTAAGAATGAACAAGAATCAATGGTCAATGACGAATGAACGATGAAGAATGAACAAAGATCAATGATCAATGAAGAATGAAGAATGAAAGATAAAGAATAAACAAGGATCAATGATCAATGAAGAATTAACGATGAAGAATGAACAAGGATCAATGGTCAATGAAGAATGAACGATTAAGAATGAACAAGGATCAATGATCAATGTAGAATGAACTATGAAGAATGAACAAGGATCAATGATCAATGACGAATGAACGATGAAGAATGAACAAGGATCAATGATCAATGAAGAATGAACGATGAAGAATGAACAAGGATCAATGGTCAATGACGAATGAACGATGAAGAATGAACAAGGATCAATGATCAATGAAGAATGAATGATGAAGAATGAACAAGTATCAATGATCAATGACGAATGAACGATGAAGAATGAACAAGGATCAATGATCAATGAAAAATGAACGATGAAGAATGAACAAGGACCAATGATCATTGAAGAATGAACGATGAAGAATGAACAAGGATCAATGATCAATGAAGAATGAACGATGACGATTCAATAAGGATCAATTATCAATGAAGAATAAGCGATGAAGAATGAACAACGATCAATGATCCATGAAGAATAAACGATAAAGAATGAACAAGGATCAATGATCAATGACGAATGAAAGATAAAGAATGAACAAGGATCAATGATCAATGAAGAATGAACGATGAAGAATGAACAAGGATCAATGATCAATGAAGAATGAACGATGAAGAATGAACAAGGATCAATGATCAATGAAGAATGAACGATGACGAATTAACAAGGATCAATGATCAATGAAGAATGAACGATGAAGAATGAAAAAGTTTCAATGATCAATGACGAATGAACGATGAAGAATGAACAAGGATCAATGATCAATGACGAATGAACGATGAAAAATGAACAAGGATCAATTATTAATGAAGAATGAACGATGAAGAATGAACAATGATCAATGATCATTGAAGAATGAACGATGAAGAATGAACAAGGATCCATGATCAATGAAGAATGAACGATGAAGAATGAACAAGGATCTATGATCAATGACGAATGAACGATGAAGAATGAATAAGGATGAATGATCAATGAAGAATGAACGATGAAGAATGAACAAGGATTAATGGTCAATGACAAATGAAAGATGAAGAATGAACAAGGATCAAAGATCAATGAAGAATGAACGATGAAGAATGAACAAGGATCAATGATCAATGTAGAATGAACGATGAAGTATGAACAAGGATCAATGAACGATTAAGAATGAACAAGGATCAATGATCAATGAAGAATGAACGATGAAGAATGAACAAGGATCAATGATCCATGAAGAATAAACGATGGAGAATGAACAAGGATCAATGATCAATGACGAATGAACGATGAAGAATGAACAAGGATCAAAGATCAATCAAGAATGAACGATGAAGAATGAACAAGGATCAATGATCATTGAAGAATGAACGATGAAGAATGAACAAGTTTCAATGATCAATGACGAATGAACTATGAAGAATGAACAAGGATCAATGATCAATGACGAATGAACGATGAAAAATGAACAAGGATCAATTATTAATGAAGAATGAACGATGAAGAATGAACAAGGATCAATGATCATTGAAGAATGAACGATGAAGAATGAACAAGGATCAATGATCCATGAAGAATAAACGATGAAGAATGAACAAGGATCAATGATCAATGACGAATGAACGATGAAGAATGAACAAGGATCAATGATCAATGAAGAATGAACGATAAAGAATGAACAAGGATCAATGATCAATGACGAATGAACGAAGAAGAATGAACAAGGATCAATGATCAATGAAGAATGAATGATGAAGAATGAACAAGTATCAATGATCAATGAAGAATGAACGATGATGAACAAGGATCAATGATCAATGTAGAATGAACGATGAAGAATGAACAAGGATCAATGATCAATGTAGAATGAACGATGAAGTATGAACAAGGATCAATGAACGATTAAGAATGAACAAGGATCAATGATCAATGAAGAATGAACGATGAAGAATGAACAAGGATCAATGATCCATGAAGAATAAACGATGAAGAATGAACAAGGATCAATGATCAATGACGAATGAACGATGAAGAATGAACAAGGATCAATGATCAATCGAGAATGAACGATGAAGAATGAACAAGGATCAATGATCATTGAAGAATGAACGAAGAAGAATGAACAAGTTTCAATGATCAATGACGAATGAACTATGAAGAATGAACAAGGATCAATGATCAATGACGAATGAACGATGAAAAATGAACAAGGATCAATTATTAATGAAGAATGAACGATGAAGAATGAACAAGGATCAATGATCATTGAAGAATGAACGATGAAGAATCAACAAGGATCAATGATCAATGAAGAATGTACGATGAAGAATGAATAAGGATCAATGATCAATGACGAATGAACGATGAAGAATGAATAAGGATCAATGATCAATGAAGAATGAACAAGGATCAATGCTCAATGACGAATGAACGATGAAGAATGAACAAGGATCAATGATCAATGAAGAATGAACGATGAAGAATGAACAAGGATCAATGATCAATGTAGAATGAACGATGAAGAATGAACAAGGATCAATGATCAATGAAGAATGAACGATTAAGAATGAACAAGGATCAACGATCAATGAAGAATGAACGATGAAGAATGAACAAGGATCAATGATCCATGAAGAATAAACGATGAAGAATGAACAAGGATCAATGATCAATGACGAATGAACGATTAAGGATGAACAATGAAGTATGAACAAGGATCAATGAACGATTAAGAATGAACAAGGATCAATGATCAATGAAGAATGAACGATGAAGAATGAACAAGGATCAATGATCATTGAAGAATGAACGATGAAGAATGAACAAGGATCAATGATCAATGAAGAATGAACGATGAAGAATGAAAAAGTTTCAATGATCAATGACGAATGAACGATGAAGAATGAACAAGGATCAATGATCAATGACGAATGAACGATGAAGAATGAACAAGGATCAATGATCAATGAAGAATGAACGATAAAGAACGAACAAGGATCAATGATCAATGACGAATGAACGAAGAAGAATGAACAAGGATCATTGATCAATGAAGAATGAATGATGAAGAATGAACAAGTATCAATGATCAATGAAGAATGAACGATGAAGAATGAACAAGGATCAATGATCAATGAAGAATAAACGATTAAGGATGAACAAGGATCAATGATCAATGAAGAATGAACAAGGATCAATGATCCATGAAGAATAAACGATGAAGAATGAACAAGGATCAATGATCAATGAAGAATGAATGATGAAGAATGAACAAGTATCAATGATCAATGAAGAATGAACGATGAAGAATGAACAAGGATCAATGATCATTGAAGAATGAACGATGAAGAATGAACAAGGATCAATGATCAATGAAGAACGAACGATGACGATTCAATAAGGATCAATTATCAATGAAGAATAAGCGATGAAGAATGAACAACGATTAATGATCCATGAAGAATAAACGATAAAGAATGAACAAGGATCAATGATCAATGACGAATGAAAGATAAAGAATGAACAAGGATCAATGATCAATGAAGAATGAACGATGAAGAATGAACAAGGATCAATGATCAATGCAGAATGAACGATGAAGAATGAACAAGGATCAATGATCAATGAAGAATGAACGATGACGAATTAACAAGGATCAATGATCAATGAAGAATGAACGATGAAGAATGAAAAAGTTTCAATGATCAATGACGAATGAACGATGAAGAATGAACAAGGATCAATGATCAATGACGAATGAACGATGAAAAATGAACAAGGATCAATTATTAATGAAGAATGAACGATGAAGAATGAAGAATGATCAATGATCATTGAAGAATGAACGATGAAGAATGAACAAGGATCCATGATCAATGAAGAATGAACGATGAAGAATGAACAAGGATCAATGATCAATGACGAATGAACGATGAAGAATGAATAAGGATGAATGATCAATGAAGAATGAACGATGAAGAATGAACAAGGATTAATGGTCAATGACGAATGAACGATGAAGAATGAACAAGGATCAATGATCAATGAAGAATGAACGATGAAGAATGAACAAGGATCAATGATCAATGTAGAATGAACGATGAAGTATGAACAAGGATCAATGAACGATTAAGAATGAACAAGGATCAATGATCAATGAAGAATGTACGATGAAGAATGAACAAGGATCAATGATCCATGAAGAATAAACGATGAAGAATGAACAAGGATCAATGATCAATGACGAATGAACGATGAAGAATGAACAAGGATCAATGATCAATCAAGAATGAACGATGAAGAATGAACAAGGATCAATGATCATTGAAGAATGAACGATGAAGAATGAACAAGTTTCAATGATCAATGACGAATGAACTATGAAGAATGAACAAGGATCAATGATCAATGACGAATGAACGATGAAAAATGAACAAGGATCAATTATTAATGAAGAATGAACGATGAAGAATGAACAAGGATCAATGATCATTGAAGAATGAACGATGAAGAATGAACAAGGATCAATGATCAATGAAGAATGTACGATGAAGAATGAACAAGGATCAATGATCAATGACGAATGAACGATGAAGAATGAACAAGGATCAATGATCAATGAAGAATGAACGATGAAGAATGAACAAGGATCAATGATCAATGAAGAATGAATGACGAAGAATGAACAAGGATCAATGATCAATGAAGAATAAACAATGAAGAATGAACAAGGATCAATGATCAATGACTAATGAACGATGAAGAATGAACAAGGATCAATGATCAATGAAGAATGAACGATAATGAATGAACAAGTATCAATGATCAATGACGAATGAACGATGAAGAATGAACAAGGATCAATGATCAATGAAAAATGAACGATGAAGAATGAACAAGGATCAATGATCAATGTAGAATGAACGATGAAGAATGAACAAGGATCAATGATCAATGACGAATGAACGATGAAGAATGAACAAGGATCAATGATCAATGAAGCATAAACGATGAAGAATGAACAAGGATCAATGATCAATGAAGAATGAACGATGAAGAATGAACAAGTATCAATGATCATTGTAGAATGAACGATGAAGAATGAACAAGGATCAAAGATCAATGAAGAATGAACGATGAAGAATGAAAAAGGATCAATGATCAATGACGAATGAACGATGAAGAATGAACAAGGATCAATGATCAATGAAGAATGAACGATGAAGAATGAACAAGGATAATTGATCAATGACGAATGAACGATGAAGAATGAACAAGGATCAATGATCAATGAAGCATAAACGATGAAGAATGAACAAGGATCAATGATCAATGAAGAATGAACGATTAAGAAGGAACAAGAATCAATGGTCAATGACGAATGAACGATGAAGAATGAACAAAGATCAATGATCAATGAAGAATGAAGAATGAAAGATAAAGAATAAACAAGGATCAATGATCAATGAAGAATGAACGATGAAGAATGAACAAGGATCAATGGTCAATGAAGAATGAACGATTAAGAATGAACAAGGATCAATGATCAATGTAGAATGAACTATGAAGAATGAACAAGGATCAATGATCAATGACGAATGAACGATGAAGAATGAACAAGGATCAATGATCAATGAAGAATGAACGATGAAGAATGAACAAGGATCAATGGTCAATGACGAATGAACGATGAAGAATGAACAAGGATCAATGATCAATGAAGAATGAATGATGAAGAATGAACAAGTATCAATGATCAATGACGAATGAACGATGAAGAATGAACAAGGATCAATGATCAATGAAAAATGAACGATGAAGAATGAACAAGGACCAATGATCATTGAAGAATGAACGATGAAGAATGAACAAGGATCAATGATCAATGAAGAATGAACGATGACGATTCAATAAGGATCAATTATCAATGAAGAATAAGCGATGAAGAATGAACAACGATCAATGACCCATGAAGAATAAACGATAAAGAATGAACAAGGATCAATGATCAATGACGAATGAAAGATAAAGAATGAACAAGGATCAATGATCAATGAAGAATGAACGATGAAGAATGAACAAGGATCAATGATCAATGAAGAATGAACGATGAAGAATGAACAAGGATCAATGATCAATGAAGAATGAACGATGACGAATTAACAAGGATCAATGATCAATGAAGAATGAACGATGAAGAATGAAAAAGTTTCAATGATCAATGACGAATGAACGATGAAGAATGAACAAGGATCAATGATCAATGACGAATGAACGATGAAAAATGAACAAGGATCAATTATTAATGAAGAATGAACGATGAAGAATGAACAATGATCAATGATCATTGAAGAATGAACAATGAAGAATGAACAAAGATCAATGATCAATGAAGAATGAAGAATGAAAGATAAAGAATAAACAAGGATCAATGATCAATGAAGAATGAACGATGAAGAATGAACAAGGATCAATGGTCAATGAAGAATGAACGATTAAGAATGAACAAGGATCAATGATCAATGTAGAATGAACTATGAAGAATGAACAAGGATCAATGATCAATGAAGAATGAATGACGAAGAATGAACAAGGATCAATGATCAATGAAGAATAAACAATGAAGAATGAACAAGGATCAATGATCAATGACTAATGAACGATGAAGAATGAACAAGGATCAATGATCAATGAAGAATGAACGATAATGAATGAACAAGTATCAATGATCAATGACGAATGAACGATGAAGAATGAACAAGGATCAATGATCAATGAAAAATGAACGATGAAGAATGAACAAGGATCAATGATCAATGTAGAATGAACGATGAAGAATGAACAAGGATCAATGATCAATGACGAATGAACGATGAAGAATGAACAAGGATCAATGATCAATGAAGCATAAACGATGAAGAATGAACAAGGATCAATGATCAATGAAGAATGAACGATGAAGAATGAACAAGTATCAATGATCATTGTAGAATGAACGATGAAGAATGAACAAGGATCAAAGATCAATGAAGAATGAACGATGAAGAATGAAAAAGGATCAATGATCAATGACGAATGAACGATGAAGAATGAACAAGGATCAATGATCAATGAAGAATGAACGATGAAGAATGAACAAGGATAATTGATCAATGACGAATGAACGATGAAGAATGAACAAGGATCAATGATCAATGAAGCATAAACGATGAAGAATGAACAAGGATCAATGATCAATGAAGAATGAACGATTAAGAAGGAACAAGAATCAATGGTCAATGACGAATGAACGATGAAGAATGAACAAAGATCAATGATCAATGAAGAATGAAGAATGAAAGATAAAGAATAAACAAGGATCAATGATCAATGAAGAATGAACGATGAAGAATGAACAAGGATCAATGGTCAATGAAGAATGAACGATTAAGAATGAACAAGGATCAATGATCAATGTAGAATGAACTATGAAGAATGAACAAGGATCAATGATCAATGACGAATGAACGATGAAGAATGAACAAGGATCAATGATCAATGAAGAATGAACGATGAAGAATGAACAAGGATCAATGGTCAATGACGAATGAACGATGAAGAATGAACAAGGATCAATGATCAATGAAGAATGAATGATGAAGAATGAACAAGTATCAATGATCAATGACGAATGAACGATGAAGAATGAACAAGGATCAATGATCAATGAAAAATGAACGATGAAGAATGAACAAGGACCAATGATCATTGAAGAATGAACGATGAAGAATGAACAAGGATCAATGATCAATGAAGAATGAACGATGACGATTCAATAAGGATCAATTATCAATGAAGAATAAGCGATGAAGAATGAACAACGATCAATGATCCATGAAGAATAAACGATAAAGAATGAACAAGGATCAATGATCAATGACGAATGAAAGATAAAGAATGAACAAGGATCAATGATCAATGAAGAATGAACGATGAAGAATGAACAAGGATCAATGATCAATGAAGAATGAACGATGAAGAATGAACAAGGATCAATGATCAATGAAGAATGAACGATGACGAATTAACAAGGATCAATGATCAATGAAGAATGAACGATGAAGAATGAAAAAGTTTCAATGATCAATGACGAATGAACGATGAAGAATGAACAAGGATCAATGATCAATGACGAATGAACGATGAAAAATGAACAAGGATCAATTATTAATGAAGAATGAACGATGAAGAATGAACAATGATCAATGATCATTGAAGAATGAACAATGAAGAATGAACAAGGATCCATGATCAATGAAGAATGAACGATGAAGAATGAACAAGGATCAATGATCAATGACGAATGAACGATGAAGAATGAATAAGGATGAATGATCAATGAAGAATGAACGATGAAGAATGAACAAGGATTAATGGTCAATGACAAATGAAAGAGGAAGAATGAACAAGGATCAAAGATCAATGAAGAATGAACGATGAAGAATGAACAAGGATCAATGATCAATGTAGAATGAACGATGAAGTATGAACAAGGATCAATGAACGATTAAGAATGAACAAGGATCAATGATCAATGAAGAATGAACGATGAAGAATGAACAAGGATCAATGATCCATGAAGAATAAACGATGGAGAATGAACAAGGATCAATGATCAATGACGAATGAACGATGAAGAATGAACAAGGATCAAAGATCAATCAAGAATGAACGATGAAGAATGAACAAGGATCAATGATCATTGAAGAATGAACGATGAAGAATGAACAAGTTTCAATGATCAATGACGAATGAACTATGAAGAATGAACAAGGATCAATGATCAATGACGAATGAACGATGAAAAATGAACAAGGATCAATTATTAATGAAGAATGAACGATGAAGAATGAACAAGGATCAATGATCATTGAAGAATGAACGATGAAGAATGAACAAGGATCAATGATCCATGAAGAATAAACGATGAAGAATGAACAAGGATCAATGATCAATGACGAATGAACGATGAAGAATGAACAAGGATCAATGATCAATGAAGAATGAACGATAAAGAATGAACAAGGATCAATGATCAATGACGAATGAACGAAGAAGAATGAACAAGGATCAATGATCAATGAAGAATGAATGATGAAGAATGAACAAGTATCAATGATCAATGAAGAATGAACGATGATGAACAAGGATCAATGATCAATGTAGAATGAAAAATGAAGTATGAACAAGGATCAATGAACGATTAAGAATGAACAAGGATCAATGATCAATGAAGAATGAACGATGAAGAATGAACAAGGATCAATGATCCATGAAGAATAAACGATGAAGAATGAACAAGGATCAATGATCAATGACGAATGAACGATGAAGAATGAACAAGGATCAATGATCAATCGAGAATGAACGATGAAGAATGAACAAGGATCAATGATCATTGAAGAATGAACGAAGAAGAATGAACAAGTTTCAATGATCAATGACGAATGAACTATGAAGAATTGATGTAGGATCACCTACATCTGGTTCTGATGAACTAACACGGATCAATACCATGATTCATCATATGGAAGATGCTCAAATTCAAGGTTCAAATGTTAAGTCTTTTAATTTTGTAATCATGAACTAAATCTTCTTCTTTAATTTTTATTTTGTATTTTCATTTTTATAATGAAACAAAGTCTTAGAGATGATTAAGCCAGGTTTAGGATCAAGCTTAATCATGTCTCATGTTTAGTTAGTCGAGTTGTAATTTTTATTTTATTGAGTCTAATATTTATTTTGCTCATGGGACGTTTTTTACAAAATTAAAATGCATGGATCAAAACAACCAATCAGATTCTCCAAATTGAGCCGTTGCATTCTTCAAAACTAGCTGATTTACCACAGCCATATGTTTTGAAGATTGAGTGGGATTTTTATGATAATATCTCTTACAAATCAGCCACAAATAATCCCAAGAAGATAGAAGAGCTGATTTGCAAATCCCAAAGAAAAATTAGCTGTTAGAGACAACAAAACTAGCTGTTAGAGACAACAAAAAAAAATCAGCAAAAATCTCCTTGTTCTTTTACTAGCTGTTGCATTTTATTGCCATTTTGGTTGTACTTTCATTTTCAAAGTTTGTACTCATTGCTGAATGCTTTAGTATAAATAGGATGTATGCACTCTTGTAATTCACAACCTGATTTTTACATTCTGAATACAAAACAACCCTTGAGCAAATCCCTTTGTTCTCTCTTTGCAATTTACTTTAACTTGGATTGGTTTTAGTAAGTTGAAGTTCCTATGCTTTTCATTCTTTTGGCTTAAAGTTTGAATGTGTTCTTAGGAGCCCTTGGTTTTAATTTGTGGTGAATCTGTATCAAATTAATCCTTGGATCAGCCATTTTCAAGTTGTTCAATTCAACATATCTTTTCTTAGTTCTTCTTATTACAAAACCTACAAAAATCACAAAAAAAAACATTTTACAATATCACCTACACTTTCAGCCTTAATTGCTGAAATTTCGAAACCTCAAAACATACGTGTGCATATAGTTTGGTCCTTGTTCAAAACATAGCCAACCTATATCAAGAATGAACAAGGATCAATGATCAATGACGAATGAACGATGAAAAATGAACAAGGATCAATTATTAATGAAGAATGAACGATGAAGAATGAACAAGGATCAATGATCATTGAAGAATGAACGATGAAGAATGAACAAGGATCAATGATCAATGAAGAATGTACGATGAAGAATGAATAAGGATCAATGATCAATGACGAATGAACGATGAAGAATGAATAAGGATCAATGATCAATGAAGAATGAACAAGGATCAATGCTCAATGACGAATGAACGATGAAGAATGAACAAGGATCAATGATCAATGAAGAATGAACGATGAAGAATGAACAAGGATCAATGATCAATGTAGAATGAACGATGAAGAATGAACAAGGATCAATGATCAATGAAGAATGAACGATTAAGAATGAACAAGGATCAACGATCAATGAAGAATGAACGATGAAGAATGAACAAGGATCAATGATCCATGAAGAATAAACGATGAAGAATGAACAAGGATCAATGATCAATGACGAATGAACGATTAAGGATGAACAATGAAGTATGAACAAGGATCAATGAACGATTAAGAATGAACAAGGATCAATGATCAATGAAGAATGAACGATGAAGAATGAACAAGGATCAATGATCATTGAAGAATGAACGATGAAGAATGAACAAGGATCAATGATCAATGAAGAATGAACGATGACGAATTAACAAGGATCAATGATCAATGAAGAATGAACGATGAAGAATGAAAAAGTTTCAATGATCAATGACGAATGAACGATGAAGAATGAACAAGGATCAATGATCAATGACGAATGAACGATGAAGAATGAACAAGGATCAATGATCAATGAAGAATGAACGATAAAGAACGAACAAGGATCAATGATCAATGACGAATGAACGAAGAAGAATGAACAAGGATCAATGATCAATGAAGAATGAATGATGAAGAATGAACAAGTATCAATGATCAATGAAGAATGAACGATGAAGAATGAACAAGGATCAATGATCAATGAAGAATAAACGATTAAGGATGAACAAGGATCAATGATCAATGAAGAATGAACAAGGATCAATGATCCATGAAGAATAAACGATGAAGAATGAACAAGGATCAATGATCAATGAAGAATGAATGATGAAGAATGAACAAGTATCAATGATCAATGAAGAATGAACGATGAAGAATGAACAAGGATCAATGATCATTGAAGAATGAACGATGAAGAATGAACAAGGATCAATGATCAATGAAGAATGAACGATGACGATTCAATAAGGATCAATTATCAATGAAGAATAAGCGATGAAGAATGAACAACGATTAATGATCCATGAAGAATAAACGATAAAGAATGAACAAGGATCAATGATCAATGACGAATGAAAGATAAAGAATGAACAAGGATCAATGATCAATGAAGAATGAACGATGAAGAATGAACAAGGATCAATGATCAATGAAGAATGAACGATGAAGAATGAACAAGGATCAATGATCAATGAAGAATGAACGATGACGAATTAACAAGGATCAATGATCAATGAAGAATGAACGATGAAGAATGAAAAAGTTTCAATGATCAATGACGAATGAACGATGAAGAATGAACAAGGATCAATGTTCAATGACGAATGAACGATGAAAAATGAACAAGGATCAATTATTAATGAAGAATGAACGATGAAGAATGAAGAATGATCAATGATCATTGAAGAATGAACGATGAAGAATGAACAAGGATCCATGATCAATGAAGAATGAACGATGAAGAATGAACAAGGATCAATGATCAATGACGAATGAACGATGAAGAATGAATAAGGATGAATGATCAAT
Source organism: Amaranthus tricolor (assembly GCF_026212465.1). Classification (NCBI taxonomy): domain Eukaryota; kingdom Viridiplantae; phylum Streptophyta; class Magnoliopsida; order Caryophyllales; family Amaranthaceae; genus Amaranthus; species Amaranthus tricolor. Next base: position 28,907,469 of record NC_080047.1, read on the forward strand.
GAAGAATGAACGATGAAGAATGAACAAGGATTAATGGTCAATGACGAATGAACGATGAAGAATGAACAAGGATCAATGATCAATGAAGAATGAACGATGAAGAATGAACAAGGATCAATGATCAATGTAGAATGACCGATGAAGTATGAACAAGGATCAATGAACGATTAAGAATGAACAAGGATCAATGATCAATGAAGAATGAACGATGAAGAATGAACAAGGATCAATGATCCATGAAGAATAAACGATGAAGAATGAACAAGGATCAATGATCAATGACGAATGAACGATGAAGAATGAACAAGGATCAATGATCAATCAAGAATGAACGATGAAGAATGAACAAGGATCAATGATCATTGAAGAATGAACGATGAAGAATGAACAAGTTTCAATGATCAATGACGAATGAACTATGAAGAATGAACAAGGATCAATGATCAATGACGAATGAACGATGAAAAATGAACAAGGATCAATTATTAATGAAGAATGAACGATGAAGAATGAACAAGGATCAATGATCATTGAAGAATGAACGATGAAGAATGAACAAGGATCAATGATCAATGAAGAATGTACGATGAAGAATGAACAAGGATCAATGATCAATGACGAATGAACGATGAAGAATGAACAAGGATCAATGATCAATGAAGAATGAACGATGAAGAATGAACAAGGATCAATGATCAATGAAGAATGAATGACGAAGAATGAACAAGGATCAATGATCAATGAAGAATAAACAATGAAGAATGAACAAGGATCAATGATCAATGACTAATGAACGATGAAGAATGAACAAGGATCAATGATCAATGAAGAATGAACGATAATGAATGAACAAGTATCAATGATCAATGACGAATGAACGATGAAGAATGAACAAGGATCAATGATCAATGAAAAATGAACGATGAAGAATGAACAAGGATCAATGATCAATGTAGAATGAACGATGAAGAATGAACAAGGATCAATGATCAATGACGAATGAACGATGAAGAATGAACAAGGATCAATGATCAATGAAGCATAAACGATGAAGAATGAACAAGGATCAATGATCAATGAAGAATGAACGATGAAGAATGAACAAGGATCAATGATCATTGTAGAATGAACGATGAAGAATGAACAAGGATCAAAGATCAATGAAGAATGAACGATGAAGAATGAAAAAGGATCAATGATCAATGACGAATGAACGATGAAGAATGAACAAGGATCAATGATCAATGAAGAATGAACGATGAAGAATGAACAAGGATAATTGATCAATGACGAATGAACGATGAAGAATGAACAAGGATCAATGATCAATGAAGCATAAACGATGAAGAATGAACAAGGATCAATGATCAATGAAGAATGAACGATTAAGAATGAACAAGAATCAATGGTCAATGACGAATGAACGATGAAGAATGAACAAAGATCAATGATCAATGAAGAATGAAGAATGAAAGATAAAGAATAAACAAGGATCAATGATCAATGAAGAATGAACGATGAAGTATGAACAAGGATCAATGGTCAATGAAGAATGAACGATTAAGAATGAACAAGGATCAATGATCAATGTAGAATGAACTATGAAGAATGAACAAGGATCAATGATCAATGACGAATGAACGATGAAGAATGAACAAGGATCAATGATCAATGAAGAATGAACGATGAAGAATGAACAAGGATCAATGGTCAATGACGAATGAACGATGAAGAATTAACAAGGATCAATGATCAATGAAGAATGAATGATGAAGAATGAACAAGTATCAATGATCAATGACGAATGAACGATGAAGAATGAACAAGGATCAATGATCAATGAAAAATGAACGATGAAGAATGAACAAGGACCAATGATCATTGAAGAATGTACGATGAAGAATGAACAAGGATCAATGATCAATGAAGAATGAACGATGACGATTCAATAAGGATCAATTATCAATGAAGAATAAGCGATGAAGAATGAACAACGATCAATGATCCATGAAGAATAAACGATAAAGAATGAACAAGGATCAATGATCAATGACGAATGAAAGATAAAGAATGAACAAGGATCAATGATCAATGAAGAATGAACGATGAAGAATGAACAAGGATCAATGATCAATGAAGAATGAACGATGAAGAATGAACAAGGATCAATGATCAATGAAGAATGAACGATGACGAATTAACAAGGATCAATGATCAATGAAGAATGAACGATGAAGAATGAAAAAGTTTCAATGATCAATGACGAATGAACGATGAAGAATGAACAAGGATCAATGATCAATGACGAATGAACGATGAAAAATGAACAAGGATCAATTATTAATGAAGAATGAACGATGAAGAATGAACAATGATCAATGATCATTGAAGAATGAACGATGAAGAATGAACAAGCATCCATGATCAATGAAGAATGAACGATTAAGAATGAACAAGAATCAATGGTCAATGACGAATGAACGATGAAGAATGAATAAGGATGAATGATCAATGAAGAATGAACGATGAAGAATGAACAAGGATTAATGGTCAATGACGAATGAACGATGAAGAATGAACAAGGATCAATGATCAATGAAGAATGAACGATGAAGAATGAACAAGGATCAATGATCAATGTAGAATGAACGATGAAGTATGAACAAGGATCAATGAACGATTAAGAATGAACAAGGATCAATGATCAATGAAGAATGAACGATGAAGAATGAACAAGGATCAATGATCCATGAAGAATAAACGATGAAGAATGAACAAGGATCAATGATCAATGACGAATGAACGATGAAGAATGAACAAGGATAAAAGATCAATCAAGAATGAACGAGGAAGAATGAACAAGGATCAATGATCATTGAAGAATGAACGATGAAGAATGAACAAGTTTCAATGATCAATGACGAATGAACGAAGAAGAATGAACAAGGATCATGGATCAATGACGAATGAACGATGAAAAATGAACAAGGATCAATTATTAATGAAGAATGAACGATGAAGAATGAACAAGGATCAATGATCATTGAAGAATGAACGATGAAGAATGAACAAGGATCAATGATCAATGAAGAATAAACGATTAAGGATGAACAAGGATCAACGATCAATGAAGAATGAACAAGGATCAATGATCCATGAAGAATAAACGATGAAGAATGAACAATGATCAATGATCATTGAAGAATGAACGATGAAGAATGAACAAGGATCCATGATCAATGTAGAATGAACGATGAAGAATGAACAAGGATCAATGATCAATGACGAATGAACAATGAAGTATGAACAAGGATCAATGAACGATTAAGAATGAACAAGGATCAATGATCAATGAAGAAAGAACGATGAAGAATGAACAAGGATCAATGATCAATGAAGAATGAACGATGAAGAATGAACAAGGATCAATGATCAATGAAGAATGAACGATGACGAATTAACAAGGATCAATGATCATTGAAGAATGAACGATGAAGAATGAAAAAGTTTCAATGATCAATGACGAATGAACGATGAAGAATGAACAAGGATCAATGATCAATGACGAAAGAACGATGAAGAATGAACAAGGATCAATGATCAATGAAGAATGAACGATAAAGAACGAACAAGGATCAATGATCAATGACGAATGAACGAAGAAGAATGAACAAGGATCAATGATCAATGAAGAATGAATGATGAAGAATGAACAAGTATCAATGATCAATGACGAATGAACGATGAAGAATGAACAAGGATCAATGATCAATGAAAAATGAACGATGAAGAATGAACAAGGACCAATGATCATTGAAGAATGAACGATGAAGAATGAACAAGGATCAATGATCAATGAAGAATGAACGATGACGATTCAATAAGGATCAATTATCAATGAAGAATAAGCGATGAAGAAAGAACAACGATCAATGATCCATGAAGAATAAACGATAAAGAATGAACAAGGATCAATGATCAATGACGAATGAAAGATAAAGAATGAACAAGGATCAATGATCAATGAAGAATGAACGATGAAGAATGAACAAGGATCAATGATCAATGAAGAATGAACGATGAAGAATGAACAAGGATCAATGATCAATGAAGAATGAACGATGACGAATTAACAAGGATCAATGATCAATGAAGAATGAACGATGAAGAATGAAAAAGTTTCAATGATCAATGACGAATGAACGATGAAGAATGAACAAGGATCAATGATCAATGACGAATGAACGATGAAAAATGAACAAGGATCAATTATTAATGAAGAATGAACGATGAAGAATGAACAATGATCAATGATCATTGAAGAATGAACGATGAAGAATGAACAAGGATCCATGATCAATGAAGAATGAACGATGAAGAATGAACAAGGATCAATGATCAATGACGAATGAACGATGAAGAATGAATAAGGATGAATGATCAATGAAGAATGAACGATGAAGAATGAACAAAGATTAATGGTCAATGACGAATGAACGATGAAGAATGAACAAGGATCAATGATCAATGAAGAATAAACGATGAAGAATGAACAAGGATCAATGATCAATGTAGAATGAACGATGAAGTATGAACAAGGATCAATGAACGATTAAGAATGAACAAGGATCAATGATCAATGAAGAATGAACGATGAAGAATGAACAAGGATCAATGATCCATGAAGAATAAACGATGAAGAATGAACAAGGATCAATGATCAATGACGAATGAACGATGAAGAATGAACAAGGATCAATGATCAATCAAGAATGAACGATGAAGAATGAACAAGGATCAATGATCATTGAAGAATGAACGATGAAGAATGAACAAGTTTCAATGATCAATGACGAATGAACTATGAAGAATGAACAAGGATCAATGATCAATGAAGAATGTACGATGAAGAATGAACAAGGATCAATGATCAATGACGAATGAACGATGAAGAATGAACAAGGATCAATGATCAATGAAGAATGAACGATGAAGAATGAACAAGGATCAATGATCAATGAAGAATGAATGACGAAGAATGAACAAGGATCAATGATCAATGAAGAATAAACAATGAAGAATGAACAAGGATCAATGATCAATGACTAATGAACGATGAAGAATGAACAAGGATCAATGATCAATGAAGAATGAACGATAATGAATGAACAAGTATCAATGATCAATGACGAATGAACGATGAAGAATGAACAAGGATCAATGATCAATGAAAAATGAACGATGAAGAATGAACAAGGATCAATTATCAATGACGAATGAACGATGAAGAATGAACAAGGATCAATGATCAATGAAGCATAAACGATGAAGAATGAACAAGGATCAATGATCAATGAAGAATGAACGATGAAGAATGAACAAGGATCAATGATCATTGTAGAATGAACGATGAAGAATGAACAAGGATCAAAGATCAATGAAGAATGAACGATGAAGAATGAAAAAGGATAAGTGATCAATAACGAATGAACGATGAAGAATGAACAAGGATCAATGATCAATGAAGAATGAACGATAAAGAATGAAATAGGATCAATGATCAATGACGAATGAACGATGAAGAATGAACAAGGATCAATGATCAATGAAGAATGAACGATGAAGAATGAACAAGGATAATTGATCAATGACGAATGAACGATGAAGAATGAACAAGGATCAATGATCAATGAAGCATAAACGATGAAGAATGAACAAGGATCAATGATCAATGAAGAATGAACGATTAAGAATGAACAAGAATCAATGGTCAATGACGAATGAACGATGAAGAATGAACAAAGATCAATGATCAATGAAGAATGAAGAATGAAAGATAAAGAATAAACAAGGATCAATGATCAATGAAGAATGAACGATGAAGAATGAACAAGGATCAATGGTCAATGAAGAATGAACGATTAAGAATGAACAAGGATCAATGATCAATGTAGAATGAACTATGAAGAATGAACAAGGATCAATGATCAATGACGAATGAACGATGAAGAATGAACAAGGATCAATGATCAATGAAGAATGAACGATGAAGAATGAACAAGGATCAATGGTCAATGACGAATGAACGATGAAGAATGAACAAGGATCAATGATCAATGAAGAATGAACGATGAAGAATGAACAAGGATCAACGATCAATGTAGAATGAACGATGAAGAATGAACAAGGATCAATGATCAATGAAGAATGAACGATTAAGAATGCACAAGGATCAATGATCAACGAAGAATGAACGATGAAGAATGAACAAGGATCAATGATCCATGAAGAATAAACGATGAAGAATGAACAAGGATCAATGATCAATGACGAATGAACGATGAAGAATGAATAAGGATCAATGATCCATGAAGAATGAACGATGAAGAATGAACAAGGATCAATGGTCAATGAAGAATGAACGATGAAGAATGAAAAAGGATCAATGATCAATGAAGAATGAACGATGAAGAATGAACAAGGATCAATGATCAATGTAGAATGAACGATAAAGAATGAACAAGGATCAATGATCAATGACGAATGAACGAAGAAGAATGAACAAGTATCAATGATCAATGAAGAATGAATGATAAAGAATGAACAAGTATCAATGATCAATGACGAATGAACGATGAAGAATGAACAAGGATCAATGATCAATGAAAAATGAACGATGAAGAATGAACAAGGACCAATGATCATTGAAGAATGAACGATGAAGAATGAACAAGGATCACTGATCAATGAAGAATGAACGATGACGATTCAATAAGGATCAATTATCAATGAAGAATAAGCGATGAAGAATGAACAACGATCAATGATCCATGAAGAATGAACAAGGATCAATGATCAATGACGAATGAACGATTAAGGATGAACAATGAAGTATGAACAAGGATCAATGAACGATTAAGAATGAACAAGGATCAATGATCAATGAAGAATGAAGGATGAAGAATGAACAAGGATCAATGATCATTGAAGAATGAACGATGAAGAATGAACAAAGATTAATGGTCAATGACGAATGAACGATGAAGAATGAACAAGGATCAATGATCAATGAAGAATAAACGATGAAGAATGAACAAGGATCAATGATCAATGTAGAATGAACGATGAAGTATGAACAAGGATCAATGAACGATTAAGAATGAACAAGGATCAATGATCAATGAAGAATGAACGATGAAGAATGAACAAGGATCAATGATCCATGAAGAATAAACGATGAAGAATGAACAAGGATCAATGATCAATGACGAATGAACGATGAAGAATGAACAAGGATCAATGATCAATCAAGAATGAACGATGAAGAAAGAACAAGGATCAATGATCATTGAAGAATGAACGATGAAGAATGAACAAGTTTCAATGATCAATGACGAATGAACTATGAAGAATGAACAAGGATCAATGATCCATGACGAATGAACGATGAAAAATGAACAAGGATCAATTATTAATGAAGAATGAACGATGAAGAATGAACAAGGATCAATGATCATTGAAGAATGAACGATGAAGAATGAACAAGGATCAATGATCAATGAAGAATGTACGATGAAGAATGAACAAGGATCAATGATCAATGACGAATGAACGATGAAGAATGAACAAGGATCAATGATCAATGAAAAATGAACGATGAAGAATGAACAAGGATCAATGATCAATGTAGAATGAACGATGAAGAATGAACAAGGATCAATGATCAATGACGAATGAACGATGAAGAATGAACAAGGATCAATGATCAATGAAGCATAAACGATGAAGAATGAACAAGGATCAATGATCAATGAAGAATGAACGATGAAGAATGAACAAGGATCAATGATCATTGTAGAATGAACGATGAAGAATGAACAAGGATCAAAGATCAATGAAGAATGAACGATGAAGAATGAAAAAGGATAAGTGATCAATAACGAATGAACGATGAAGAATGAACAAGGATCAATGATCAATGAAGAATGAACGATAAAGAATGAAATAGGATCAATGATCAATGACGAATGAACGATGAAGAATGAACAAGGATAATTGATCAATGACGAATGAACGATGAAGAATGAACAAGGATCAATGATCAATGAAGCATAAACGATGAAGAATGAACAAGGATCAATGATCAATGAAGAATGAACGATTAAGAATGAACAAGAATCAATGGTCAATGACGAATGAACGATGAAGAATGAACAAAGATCAATGATCAATGAAGAATGAAGAATGAAAGATAAAGAATAAACAAGGATCAATGATCAATGAAGAATGAACGATGAAGAATGAACAAGGATCAATGGTCAATGAAGAATGAACGATTAAGAATGAACAAGGATCAATGATCAATGTAGAATGAACTATGAAGAATGAACAAGGATCAATGATCAATGACGAATGAACGATGAAGAATGAACAAGGATCAATGATCAATGAAGAATGAACGATGAAGAATGAACAAGGATCAATGGTCAATGACGAATGAACGATGAAGAATGAACAAGGATCAATGATCAATGAAGAATAAACGATTAAGGATGAACAAGGATCAATGATCAATGAAGAATGAACAAGGATCAATGATCCATGAAGAATAAACGATGAAGAATGAACAAGGATCAATGATCAATGAAGAATGAATGATGAAGAATGAACAAGTATCAATGATCAATGAAGAATGAACGATGAAGAATGAACAAGGATCAATGATCATTGAAGAATGAACGATGAAGAATGTACAAGGATCAATGATCAATGAAGAATGAACGATGACGATTCAATAAGGATCAATTATCAATGAAGAATAAGCGATGAAGAATGAACAACGATTAATGATCCATGAAGAATAAACGATAAAGAATGAACAAGGATCAATGATCAATGACGAATGAAAGATAAAGAATGAACAAGGATCAATGATCAATGAAGAATGAACGATGAAGAATGAACAAGGATCAATGATCAATGAAGAATGAACGATGAAGAATGAACAAGGATCAATGATCAATGAAGAATGAACGATGACGAATTAACAAGGATCAATGATCAATGAAGAATGAACGATGAAGAATGAAAAAGTTTCAATGATCAATGACGAATGAACGATGAAGAATGAACAAGGATCAATGATCAATGACGAATGAACGATGAAAAATGAACAAGGATCAATTATTAATGAAGAATGAACGATGAAGAATGAAGAATGATCAATGATCATTGAAGAATGAACGATGAAGAATGAACAAGGATCCATGATCAATGAAGAATGAACGATGAAGAATGAACAAGGATCAATGATCAATGACGAATGAACGATGAAGAATGAATAAGGATGAATGATCAATGAAGAATGAACGATGAAGAATGAACAAGGATTAATGGTCAATGACGAATGAACGATGAAGAATGAACAAGGATCAATGATCAATGAAGAATGAACGATGAAGAATGAACAAGGATCAATGATCAATGTAGAATGACCGATGAAGTATGAACAAGGATCAATGAACGATTAAGAATGAACAAGGATCAATGATCAATGAAGAATGAACGATGAAGAATGAACAAGGATCAATGATCCATGAAGAATAAACGATGAAGAATGAACAAGGATCAATGATCAATGACGAATGAACGATGAAGAATGAACAAGGATCAATGATCAATCAAGAATGAACGATGAAGAATGAACAAGGATCAATGATCATTGAAGAATGAACGACGAAGAATGAACAAGTTTCAATGATCAATGACGAATGAACTATGAAGAATGAACAAGGATCAATGATCAATGACGAATGAACGATGAAAAATGAACAAGGATCAATTATTAATGAAGAATGAACGATGAAGAATGAACAAGGATCAATGATCATTGAAGAATGAACGATGAAGAATGAACAAGGATCAATGATCAATGAAGAATGTACGATGAAGAATGAACAAGGATCAATGATCAATGACGAATGAACGATGAAGAATGAACAAGGATCAATGATCAATGAAGAATGAACGATGAAGAATGAACAAGGATCAATGATCAATGAAGAATGAATGACGAAGAATGAACAAGGATCAATGATCAATGAAGAATAAACAATGAAGAATGAACAAGGATCAATGATCAATGACTAATGAACGATGAAGAATGAACAAGGATCAATGATCAATGAAGAATGAACGATAATGAATGAACAAGTATCAATGATCAATGACGAATGAACGATGAAGAATGAACAAGGATCAATGATCAATGAAAAATGAACGATGAAGAATGAACAAGGATCAATGATCAATGTAGAATGAACGATGAAGAATGAACAAGGATCAATGATCAATGACGAATGAACGATGAAGAATGAACAAGGATCAATGATCAATGAAGCATAAACGATGAAGAATGAACAAGGATCAATGATCAATGAAGAATGAACGATGAAGAATGAACAAGGATCAATGATCATTGTAGAATGAACGATGAAGAATGAACAAGGATCAAAGATCAATGAAGAATGAACGATGAAGAATGAAAAAGGATCAATGATCAATGACGAATGAACGATGAAGAATGAACAAGGATCAATGATCAATGAAGAATGAACGATGAAGAATGAACAAGGATAATTGATCAATGACGAATGAACGATGAAGAATGAACAAGGATCAATGATCAATGAAGCATAAACGATGAAGAATGAACAAGGATCAATGATCAATGAAGAATGAACGATTAAGAATGAACAAGAATCAATGGTCAATGACGAATGAACGATGAAGAATGAACAAAGATCAATGATCAATGAAGAATGAAGAATGAAAGATAAAGAATAAACAAGGATCAATGATCAATGAAGAATGAACGATGAAGTATGAACAAGGATCAATGGTCAATGAAGAATGAACGATTAAGAATGAACAAGGATCAATGATCAATGTAGAATGAACTATGAAGAATGAACAAGGATCAATGATCAATGACGAATGAACGATGAAGAATGAACAAGGATCAATGATCAATGAAGAATGAACGATGAAGAATGAACAAGGATCAATGGTCAATGACGAATGAACGATGAAGAATTAACAAGGATCAATGATCAATGAAGAATGAATGATGAAGAATGAACAAGTATCAATGATCAATGACGAATGAACGATGAAGAATGAACAAGGATCAATGATCAATGAAAAATGAACGATGAAGAATGAACAAGGACCAATGATCATTGAAGAATGTACGATGAAGAATGAACAAGGATCAATGATCAATGAAGAATGAACGATGACGATTCAATAAGGATCAATTATCAATGAAGAATAAGCGATGAAGAATGAACAACGATCAATGATCCATGAAGAATAAACGATAAAGAATGAACAAGGATCAATGATCAATGACGAATGAAAGATAAAGAATGAACAAGGATCAATGATCAATGAAGAATGAACGATGAAGAATGAACAAGGATCAATGATCAATGAAGAATGAACGATGAAGAATGAACAAGGATCAATGATCAATGAAGAATGAACGATGACGAATTAACAAGGATCAATGATCAATGAAGAATGAACGATGAAGAATGAAAAAGTTTCAATGATCAATGACGAATGAACGATGAAGAATGAACAAGGATCAATGATCAATGACGAATGAACGATGAAAAATGAACAAGGATCAATTATTAATGAAGAATGAACGATGAAGAATGAACAATGATCAATGATCATTGAAGAATGAACGATGAAGAATGAACAAGCATCCATGATCAATGAAGAATGAACGATTAAGAATGAACAAGAATCAATGGTCAATGACGAATGAACGATGAAGAATGAATAAGGATGAATGATCAATGAAGAATGAACGATGAAGAATGAACAAGGATTAATGGTCAATGACGAATGAACGATGAAGAATGAACAAGGATCAATGATCAATGAAGAATGAACGATGAAGAATGAACAAGGATCAATGATCAATGTAGAATGAACGATGAAGTATGAACAAGGATCAATGAACGATTAAGAATGAACAAGGATCAATGATCAATGAAGAATGAACGATGAAGAATGAACAAGGATCAATGATCCATGAAGAATAAACGATGAAGAATGAACAAGGATCAATGATCAATGACGAATGAACGATGAAGAATGAACAAGGATAAAAGATCAATCAAGAATGAACGAGGAAGAATGAACAAGGATCAATGATCATTGAAGAATGAACGATGAAGAATGAACAAGTTTCAATGATCAATGACGAATGAACGAAGAAGAATGAACAAGGATCATGGATCAATGACGAATGAACGATGAAAAATGAACAAGGATCAATTATTAATGAAGAATGAACGATGAAGAATGAACAAGGATCAATGATCATTGAAGAATGAACGATGAAGAATGAACAAGGATCAATGATCAATGAAGAATAAACGATTAAGGATGAACAAGGATCAATGATCAATGAAGAATGAACAAGGATCAATGATCCATGAAGAATAAACGATGAAGAATGAACAATGATCAATGATCATTGAAGAATGAACGATGAAGAATGAACAAGGATCCATGATCAATGTAGAATGAACGATGAAGAATGAACAAGGATCAATGATCAATGACGAATGAACAATGAAGTATGAACAAGGATCAATGAACGATTAAGAATGAACAAGGATCAATGATCAATGAAGAAAGAACGATGAAGAATGAACAAGGATCAATGATCAATGAAGAATGAACGATGAAGAATGAACAAGGATCAATGATCAATGAAGAATGAACGATGACGAATTAACAAGGATCAATGATCAATGTAGAATGACCGATGAAGTATGAACAAGGATCAATGAACGATTAAGAATGAACAAGGATCAATGATCAATGAAGAATGAACGATGAAGAATGAAAAAGTTTCAATGATCAATGACGAATGAACGATGAAGAATGAACAAGGATCAATGATCAATGACGAATGAACGATGAAGAATGAATAAGGATGAATGATCAATGAAGAATGAACGATGAAGAATGAACAAAGATTAATGGTCAATGACGAATGAACGATGAAGAATGAACAAGGATCAATGATCAATGAAGAATAAACGATGAAGAATGAACAAGGATCAATGATCAATGAAGAATGAACGATGAAGAATGAACAAGGATCAATGATCAATGAAGAATGAATGACGAAGAATGAACAAGGATCAATGATCAATGAAGAATAAACAATGAAGAATGAACAAGGATCAATGATCAATGACTAATGAACGATGAAGAATGAACAAGGATCAATGATCAATGAAGAATGAACGATAATGAATGAACAAGAATCAATGATCAATGACGAATGAACGATGAAGAATGAACAAGGATCAATGATCAATGAAAAATGAACGATGAAGAATGAACAAGGATCAATGATCAATGTAGAATGAACGATGAAGAATGAACAAGGATCAATTATCAATGACGAATGAACGATGAAGAATGAACAAGGATCAATGATCAATGAAGAATGAACGATGAAGAATGAACAAGGATCAATGGTCAATGACGAATGAACGATGAAGAATGAACAAGGATCAATGATCAATGAAGAATGAACGATGAAGAATGAACAAGGATCAATGATCAATGTAGAATGAACGATGAAGAATGAACAAGGATCAATGATCAATGAAGAATGAACGATTAAGAATGCACAAGGATCAATGATCAATGAAGAATGAACGATGAAGAATGAACAAGGATCAATGATCCATGAAGAATAAACGATGAAGAATGAACAAGGATCAATGATCAATGACGAATGAACGATGAAGAATGAATAAGGATCAATGATCCATGAAGAATGAACGATGAAGAATGAACAAGGATCAATGGTCAATGAAGAATGAACGATGAAGAATGAAAAAGGATCAATGATCAATGAAGAATGAACGATGAAGAATGAACAAGGATCAATGATCAATGTAGAATGAACGATAAAGAATGAACAAGGATCAATGATCAATGACGAATGAACGAAGAAGAATGAACAAGTATCAATGATCAATGAAGAATGAATGATGAAGAATGAACAAGTATCAATGATCAATGACGAATGAACGATGAAGAATGAACAAGGATCAATGATCAATGAAAAATGAACGATGAAGAATGAACAAGGACCAATGATCATTGAAGAATGAACGATGAAGAATGAACAAGGATCACTGATCAATGAAGAATGAACGATGACGATTCAATAAGGATCAATTATCAATGAAGAATAAGCGATGAAGAATGAACAACGATCAATGATCCATGAAGAATGAACAAGGATCAATGATCAATGACGAATGAACGATTAAGGATGAACAATGAAGTATGAACAAGGATCAATGAACGATTAAGAATGAACAAGGATCAATGATCAATGAAGAATGAAGGATGAAGAATGAACAAGGATCAATGATCATTGAAGAATGAACGATGAAGAATGAACAAAGATTAATGGTCAATGACGAATGAACGATGAAGAATGAACAAGGATCAATGATCAATGAAGAATAAACGATGAAGAATGAACAAGGATCAATGATCAATGTAGAATGAACGATGAAGTATGAACAAGGATCAATGAACGATTAAGAATGAACAAGGATCAATGATCAATGAAGAATGAACGATGAAGAATGAACAAGGATCAATGATCCATGAAGAATAAACGATGAAGAATGAACAAGGATCAATGATCAATGACGAATGAACGATGAAGAATGAACAAGGATCAATGATCAATCAAGAATGAACGATGAAGAAAGAACAAGGATCAATGATCATTGAAGAATGAACGATGAAGAATGAACAAGTTTCAATGATCAATGACGAATGAACTATGAAGAATGAACAAGGATCAATGATCCATGACGAATGAACGATGAAAAATGAACAAGGATCAATTATTAATGAAGAATGAACGATGAAGAATGAACAAGGATCAATGATCATTGAAGAATGAACGATGAAGAATGAACAAGGATCAATGATCAATGAAGAATGTACGATGAAGAATGAACAAGGATCAATGATCAATGACGAATGAACGATGAAGAATGAACAAGGATCAATGATCAATGAAGAATGAACGATGAAGAATGAACAAGGATCAATGATCAATGAAGAATGAATGACGAAGAATGAACAAGGATCAATGATCAATGAAGAATAAACAATGAAGAATGAACAAGGATCAATGATCAATGACTAATGAACGATGAAGAATGAACAAGGATCAATGATCAATGAAGAATGAACGATAATGAATGAACAAGTATCAATGATCAATGACGAATGAACGATGAAGAATGAACAAGGATCAATGATCAATGAAAAATGAACGATGAAGAATGAACAAGGATCAATGATCAATGTAGAATGAACGATGAAGAATGAACAAGGATCAATGATCAATGACGAATGAACGATGAAGAATGAACAAGGATCAATGATCAATGAAGCATAAACGATGAAGAATGAACAAGGATCAATGATCAATGAAGAATGAACGATGAAGAATGAACAAGGATCAATGATCATTGTAGAATGAACGATGAAGAATGAACAAGGATCAAAGATCAATGAAGAATGAACGATGAAGAATGAAAAAGGATAAGTGATCAATAACGAATGAACGATGAAGAATGAACAAGGATCAATGATCAATGACGAATGAACGATGAAAAATGAACAAGGATCAATTATTAATGAAGAATGAACGATGAAGAATGAACAATGATCAATGATCATTGAAGAATGAACGATGAAGAATGAACAAGCATCCATGATCAATGAAGAATGAACGATTAAGAATGAACAAGAATCAATGGTCAATGACGAATGAACGATGAAGAATGAATAAGGATGAATGATCAATGAAGAATGAACGATGAAGAATGAACAAGGATTAATGGTCAATGACGAATGAACGATGAAGAATGAACAAGGATCAATGATCAATGAAGAATGAACGATGAAGAATGAACAAGGATCAATGATCAATGTAGAATGAACGATGAAGTATGAACAAGGATCAATGAACGATTAAGAATGAACAAGGATCAATGATCAATGAAGAATGAACGATGAAGAATGAAAAAGGATAAGTGATCAATAACGAATGAACGATGAAGAATGAACAAGGATCAATGATCAATGAAGAATGAACGATAAAGAATGAAATAGGATCAATGATCAATGACGAATGAACGATGAAGAATGAACAAGGATCAATGATCAATGAAGAATGAACGATGAAGAATGAACAAGGATAATTGATCAATGACGAATGAACGATGAAGAATGAACAAGGATCAATGATCAATGAAGCATAAACGATGAAGAATGAACAAGGATCAATGATCAATGAAGAATGAACGATTAAGAATGAACAAGAATCAATGGTCAATGACGAATGAACGATGAAGAATGAACAAAGATCAATGATCAATGAAGAATGAAAGATAAAGAATAAACAAGGATCAATGATCAATGAAGAATGAACGATGAAGAATGAACAAGGATCAATGGTCAATGAAGAATGAACGATTAAGAATGAACAAGGATCAATGATCAATGTAGAATGAACTATGAAGAATGAACAAGGATCAATGATCAATGACGAATGAACGATGAAGAATGAACAAGGATCAATGATCAATGAAGAATGAACGATGAAGAATGAACAAGGATCAATGGTCAATGACGAATGAACGATGAAGAATGAACAAGGATCAATGATCAATGAAGAATGAACGATGAAGAATGAACAAGGATCAATGATCAATGTAGAATGAACGATGAAGAATGAACAAGGATCAATGATCAATGAAGAATGAACGATTAAGAATGCAGAAGGATCAATGATCAATGAAGAATGAACGATGAAGAATGAACAAGGATCAATGATCCATGAAGAATAAACGATGAAGAATGAACAAGGATCAATGATCAATGACGAATGAACGATGAAGAATGAATAAGGATCAATGATCCATGAAGAATGAACGATGAAGAATGAACAAGGATCAATGGTCAATGAAGAATGAACGATGAAGAATGAAAAAGGATCAATGATCAATGAAGAATGAACGATGAAGAATGAACAAGGATCAATGATCAATGTAGAATGAACGATAAAGAATGAACAAGGATCAATGATCAATGACGAATGAACGAAGAAGAATGAACAAGTATCAATGATCAATGAAGAATGAATGATAAAGAATGAACAAGTATCAATGATCAATGACGAATGAACGATGAAGAATGAACAAGGATCAATGATCAATGAAAAATGAACGATGAAGAATGAACAAGGACCAATGATCATTGAAGAATGAACGATGAAGAATGAACAAGGATCACTGATCAATGAAGAATGAACGATGACGATTCAATAAGGATCAATTATCAATGAAGAATAAGCGATGAAGAATGAACAACGATCAATGATCCATGAAGAATAAACGATGAAGAATGAACAAGGATCAATGATCAATGACGAATGAACGATTAAGGATGAACAATGAAGTATGAACAAGGATCAATGAACGATTAAGAATGAACAAGGATCAATGATCAATGAAGAATGAAGGATGAAGAATGAACAAGGATCAATGATCATTGAAGAATGAACGATGAAGAATGAACAAGGATCAATGATCAATGAAGAATGAACGATGACGAATTAACAAGGATCAATGATCAATGAAGAATGAACGATGAAGAATGAAAAAGTTTCAATGATCAATGACGAATGAACGATGAAGAATGAACAAGGATCAACGATCAATGACGAATGAACGATGAAAAATGAACAAGGATCAATTATTAATGAAGAATGAACGATGAAGAATGAACAATGATCAATGATCATTGAAGAATGAACGATGAAGAATGAACAAAGATTAATGGTCAATGACGAATGAACGATGAAGAATGAACAAGGATCAATGATCAATGAAGAATAAACGATGAAGAATGAACAAGGATCAATGATCAATGTAGAATGAACGATGAAGTATGAACAAGGATCAATGAACGATTAAGAATGAACAAGGATCAATGATCAATGAAGAATGAACGATGAAGAATGAACAAGGATCAATGATCCATGAAGAATAAACGATGAAGAATGAACAAGGATCAATGATCAATGACGAATGAACGATGAAGAATGAACAAGGATCAATGATCAATCAAGAATGAACGATGAAGAAAGAACAAGGATCAATGATCATTGAAGAATGAACGATGAAGAATGAACAAGTTTCAATGATCAATGACGAATGAACTATGAAGAATGAACAAGGATCAATGATCCATGACGAATGAACGATGAAAAATGAACAAGGATCAATTATTAATGAAGAATGAACGATGAAGAATGAACAAGGATCAATGATCATTGAAGAATGAACGATGAAGAATGAACAAGGATCAATGATCAATGAAGAATGTACGATGAAGAATGAACAAGGATCAATGATCAATGACGAATGAACGATGAAGAATGAACAAGGATCAATGATCAATGAAGAATGAACGATGAAGAATGAACAAGGATCAATGATCAATGAAGAATGAATGACGAAGAATGAACAAGGATCAATGATCAATGAAGAATAAACAATGAAGAATGAACAAGGATCAATGATCAATGACTAATGAACGATGAAGAATGAACAAGGATCAATGATCAATGAAGAATGAACGATAATGAATGAACAAGTATCAATGATCAATGACGAATGAACGATGAAGAATGAACAAGGATCAATGATCAATGAAAAATGAACGATGAAGAATGAACAAGGATCAATGATCAATGTAGAATGAACGATGAAGAATGAACAAGGATCAATGATCAATGACGAATGAACGATGAAGAATGAACAAGGATCAATGATCAATGAAGCATAAACGATGAAGAATGAACAAGGATCAATGATCAATGAAGAATGAACGATGAAGAATGAACAAGGATCAATGATCATTGTAGAATGAACGATGAAGAATGAACAAGGATCAAAGATCAATGAAGAATGAACGATGAAGAATGAAAAAGGATAAGTGATCAATAACGAATGAACGATGAAGAATGAACAAGGATCAATGATCAATGACGAATGAACGATGAAAAATGAACAAGGATCAATTATTAATGAAGAATGAACGATGAAGAATGAACAATGATCAATGATCATTGAAGAATGAACGATGAAGAATGAACAAGCATCCATGATCAATGAAGAATGAACGATTAAGAATGAACAAGAATCAATGGTCAATGACGAATGAACGATGAAGAATGAATAAGGATGAATGATCAATGAAGAATGAACGATGAAGAATGAACAAGGATTAATGGTCAATGACGAATGAACGATGAAGAATGAACAAGGATCAATGATCAATGAAGAATGAACGATGAAGAATGAACAAGGATCAATGATCAATGTAGAATGAACGATGAAGTATGAACAAGGATCAATGAACGATTAAGAATGAACAAGGATCAATGATCAATGAAGAATGAACGATGAAGAATGAAAAAGGATAAGTGATCAATAACGAATGAACGATGAAGAATGAACAAGGATCAATGATCAATGAAGAATGAACGATAAAGAATGAAATAGGATCAATGATCAATGACGAATGAACGATGAAGAATGAACAAGGATCAATGATCAATGAAGAATGAACGATGAAGAATGAACAAGGATAATTGATCAATGACGAATGAACGATGAAGAATGAACAAGGATCAATGATCAATGAAGCATAAACGATGAAGAATGAACAAGGATCAATGATCAATGAAGAATGAACGATTAAGAATGAACAAGAATCAATGGTCAATGACGAATGAACGATGAAGAATGAACAAAGATCAATGATCAATGAAGAATGAAAGATAAAGAATAAACAAGGATCAATGATCAATGAAGAATGAACGATGAAGAATGAACAAGGATCAATGGTCAATGAAGAATGAACGATTAAGAATGAACAAGGATCAATGATCAATGTAGAATGAACTATGAAGAATGAACAAGGATCAATGATCAATGACGAATGAACGATGAAGAATGAACAAGGATCAATGATCAATGAAGAATGAACGATGAAGAATGAACAAGGATCAATGGTCAATGACGAATGAACGATGAAGAATGAACAAGGATCAATGATCAATGAAGAATGAACGATGAAGAATGAACAAGGATCAATGATCAATGTAGAATGAACGATGAAGAATGAACAAGGATCAATGATCAATGAAGAATGAACGATTAAGAATGCAGAAGGATCAATGATCAATGAAGAATGAACGATGAAGAATGAACAAGGATCAATGATCCATGAAGAATAAACGATGAAGAATGAACAAGGATCAATGATCAATGACGAATGAACGATGAAGAATGAATAAGGATCAATGATCCATGAAGAATGAACGATGAAGAATGAACAAGGATCAATGGTCAATGAAGAATGAACGATGAAGAATGAAAAAGGATCAATGATCAATGAAGAATGAACGATGAAGAATGAACAAGGATCAATGATCAATGTAGAATGAACGATAAAGAATGAACAAGGATCAATGATCAATGACGAATGAACGAAGAAGAATGAACAAGTATCAATGATCAATGAAGAATGAATGATAAAGAATGAACAAGTATCAATGATCAATGACGAATGAACGATGAAGAATGAACAAGGATCAATGATCAATGAAAAATGAACGATGAAGAATGAACAAGGACCAATGATCATTGAAGAATGAACGATGAAGAATGAACAAGGATCACTGATCAATGAAGAATGAACGATGACGATTCAATAAGGATCAATTATCAATGAAGAATAAGCGATGAAGAATGAACAACGATCAATGATCCATGAAGAATAAACGATGAAGAATGAACAAGGATCAATGATCAATGACGAATGAACGATTAAGGATGAACAATGAAGTATGAACAAGGATCAATGAACGATTAAGAATGAACAAGGATCAATGATCAATGAAGAATGAAGGATGAAGAATGAACAAGGATCAATGATCATTGAAGAATGAACGATGAAGAATGAACAAGGATCAATGATCAATGAAGAATGAACGATGACGAATTAACAAGGATCAATGATCAATGAAGAATGAACGATGAAGAATGAAAAAGTTTCAATGATCAATGACGAATGAACGATGAAGAATGAACAAGGATCAACGATCAATGACGAATGAACGATGAAAAATGAACAAGGATCAATTATTAATGAAGAATGAACGATGAAGAATGAACAATGATCAATGATCATTGAAGAATGAACGATGAAGAATGAACAAGGATGCATGATCAATGAAGAATGAACGATGAAGAATGAACAAGGATCAATGATCAATGACGAATGAACGATGAAGAATGAATAAGGATGAATGATCAATGAAGAATGAACGATGAAGAATGAACAAGGATCAATGAAGAATGAACGATGAAGAATGAACAAGGATCAATGATCAATGAAGAATGAACGATGAAGAATGAACAAGGATCAATGATCAATGTAGAATGAACGATGAAGTATGAACAAGGATCAATGAACGATTAAGAATGAACAAGGATCAATGATCAATGAAGAATGAACGATAAAAAATGAACAAGGATCAATGATCCATGAAGAATAAACGATGAAGAATGAACAAGGATCAATGATCAATGACGAATGAACGATGAAGAATGAACAAGGATCAATGATCAATCAAGAATGAACGATGAAGAATGAACAAGGATCAATGATCATTGAAGAATGAACGATGAAGAATGAACAAGTTTCAATGATCAATGACGAATGAACTATGAAGAATGAACAAGGATCAATGATCAATGACGAATGAACGATGAAAAATGAACAAGGATCAATGATCAATGAAGAATGAACGATGAAGAATGAACAAGGATCAATGATCCATGAAGAATAAACGATGAAGAATGAACAAGGATCAATGATCAATGACGAATGAACGATGAAGAATGAATAAGGATCAATGATCCACGAAGAATGAACGATGAAGAATGAACAAGGATCAATGGTCAATGAAGAATGAACGATTAAGAATTAACAAGGATCAATGATCGATGAAGAATGAACGATGAAGAATGAACAAGGATCAATGATCCATGAAGAATAAACGATTAAGAATTAACAAGGATCAATGATCGATGAAGAATGAACGATGAAGAATGAACAAGGATCAATGATCCATGAAGAATAAACGATGAAGAATGAACAAGGATCAATGATCAATGACGAATGAACGATGAAGAATGAACAAGGATCAATGATAAATGAAGAATGAACGATAAAGAATGAACAAGGATCAATGATCAATGACGAATGAACGAAGAAGAATGAACAAGGATCAATGATCAATGAAGAATGAATGATGAAGAATGAACAAGTATCAATGATCAATGAAGAATGAACGATGAAGATTGAACAAGGATCAATGATCATTAAAGAATGAACGATGAAGAATGAACAAGGATCAAAGATCAATGAAGAATGAACGATGAAGAATGAAAAAGGATAAGTGATCAATAACGAATGAACGATGAAGAATGAACAAGGATCAATGATCAATGAAGAATGAACGATAAAGAATGAAATAGGATCAATGATCAATGACGAATGAACGATGAAGAATGAACAAGGATCAATGATCAATGAAGAATGAACGATGAAGAATGAACAAGGATAATTGATCAATGACGAATGAACGATGAAGAATGAACAAGGATCAATGATCAATGAAGCATAAACGATGAAGAATGAACAAGGATCAATGATCAATGAAGAATGAACGATTAAGAATGAACAAGAATCAATGGTCAATGACGAATGAACGATGAAGAATGAACAAAGATCAATGATCAATGAAGAATGAAGAATGAAAGATAAAGAATAAACAAGGATCAATGATCAATGAAGAATGAACGATGAAGAATGAACAAGGATCAATGGTCAATGAAGAATGAACGATTAAGAATGAACAAGGATCAATGATCAATGTAGAATGAACGATGAAGAATGAACAAGGATCAATGATCAATGACGAATGAACGATGAAGAATGAACAAGAATCAATGATCAATGAAGAATGAACGATGAAGAATGAACAAGGATCAATGGTCAATGACGAATGAACGATGAAGAATGAACAAGGATCAATGATCAATGAAGAATGAATGATGAAGAACGAACAAGTATCAATGATCAATGAAGAATGAACGATGAAGAATGAACAAGGATCAATGATCAATGAAGAATAAACGATTAAGGATGAACAAGGATCAATGATCAATGAAGAATGAACAAGGATCAATGATCCATGAAGAATAAACGATGAAGAATGAACAACGATCAATGATCATTGAAGAATGAACGATGAAGAATGAACAAGGATCCATGATCAATGTAGAATGAACGATGAAGAATGAACAAGGATCAATGATCAATGACGAATGAACGATGAAGAATGAACAAGGATCAATGATCAATGAACAATGAACGATGAAGAATGAACAAGGATCAATGATCAATGTAGAATGAACAATGAAGTATGAACAAGGATCAATGAACGATTAAGAATGAACAAGGATCAATGATCAATGAAGAATGAACGATGACGAATTAACAAGGATCAATGATCATTAAAGAATGAACGATGAAGAATGAACAAGCATCAATGATCAATGACTAATGAACGATGAAGAATGAACAAGGATCAATGATCAATGAAGAATAAACAATGAAGAATGAACAAGGATCAATGATCAATGACTAATGAACGATGAAGAATGAACAAGGATCAATGATCAATGAAGAATGAACGATAATGAATGAACAAGTATCAATGATCAATGACGAATGAACGATGAAGAATGAACAAGGATCAATGATCAATGACGAATGAACGATGAAGAATGAACAAGGATCAATGATCAATGTAGAATGAACGATGAAGAATGAACAAGGATAATTGATCAATGACGAATGAACGATGAAGAATGAACAAGGATCAATGATCAATGAAGCATAAACGATGAAGAATGAACAAGGATCAATGATCAATGAAGAATGAACGATTAAGAATGAACAAGAATCAATGGTCAATGACGAATGAACGATGAAGAATGAACAAAGATCAATGATCAATGAAGAATGAAGAATGAAAGATAAAGAATAAACAAGGATCAATGATCAATGAAGAATGAACGATGAAGAATGAACAAGGATCAATGGTCAATGAAGAATGAACGATTAAGAATGAACAAGGATCAATGATCCATGAAGAATAAACGATGAAGAATGAACAAGGATCAATGATCAATGACGAATGAACGATGAAGAATGAACAAGGATCAATGATCAATGAAGAATGAACGATGAAGAATGAACAAGGATCAATGGTCAATGACGAATGAACGATGAAGAATGAACAAGGATCAATGATCAATGAAGAATGAACGATGAAGAATGAACAAGGATCAATGATCAATGTAGAATGAACGATGAAGAATGAACAAGGATCAATGATCAATGAAGAATGAACGATTAAGAATGAACAAGGATCAATGATCAATGAAGAATGAACGATGAAGAATGAACAAGGATCAATAATCCATGAAGAATAAACGATGAAGAATGAACAAGGATCAATTATGAATAACGAATGAACGATGAAGAATGAACAAGGATCAATGATCAATGAAGAATGAACGATAAAGAATGAACAAGGATCAATGATCAATGACGAATGAACGAAGAAGAATGAACAAGGATCAATGATCAATGAAGAATGAATGATGAAGAACGAACAAGTATCAATGATCAATGAAGAATGAACGATGAAGAATGAACAAGGATCAATGATCAATGAAGAATAAACGATTAAGGATGAACAAGGATCAATGATCAATGAAGAATGAACAAGGATCAATGATCCATGAAGAATAAACGATGAAGAATGAACAACGATCAATGATCATTGAAGAATGAACGATGAAGAATGAACAAGGATCCATGATCAATGTAGAATGAACGATGAAGAATGAACAAGGATCAATGATCAATGACGAATGAGCGATGAAGAATGAATAAGGATCAATGATCAATGAAGAATGAACGATGAAGAATGAACAAGGATTAATGGTCAATGACGAATGAACGATGAAGAATGAACAAGGATCAATGATCAATGAACAATGAACGATGAAGAATGAACAAGGATCAAT
Source organism: Amaranthus tricolor (assembly GCF_026212465.1). Classification (NCBI taxonomy): domain Eukaryota; kingdom Viridiplantae; phylum Streptophyta; class Magnoliopsida; order Caryophyllales; family Amaranthaceae; genus Amaranthus; species Amaranthus tricolor. The sequence goes on from NC_080047.1 coordinate 28,932,851, forward strand.
GATAAATGTAGAATGAACAATGAAGTATGAACAAGGATCAATGAACGATTAAGAATGAACAAGGATCAATGATCAATGAAGAATGAACGATGAAGAATGAACAAGGATCAATGATCATTGAAGAATGAACGATGAAGAATGAACAAGGATCAATGATCAATGAAGAATGAACGATGACGAATTAACAAGGATCAATGATCAATGAAGAATGAACGATGAAGAATGAAAAAGTTTCAATGATCAATGACGAATGAACGATGAAGAATGAACAAGGATCAATGATCAATGACGAATGAACGATGAAGAATGAACAAGGATCAATGATCAATGAAGAATGAACGATAAAGAATGAACAAGGATCAATGATCAATGACGAATGAACGATGAAGAATGAACAAGGATCAATGATCAATGAAGCATAAACGATGAAGAATGAAAAAGTTTCAATGATCAATGACGAATGAACGATGAAGAATGAACAAGGATCAACGATCAATGACGAATGAACGATGAAAAATGAACAAGGATCAATTATTACTGAAGAATGAACGATGAAGAATGAACAATGATCAATGATCATTGAAGAATGAACGATGAAGAATGAACAAGGATCCATGATCAATGAAGAATGAACGATGAAGAATGAACAAGGATCAATGATCAATGACGAATGAACGATGAAGAATGAATAAGGATGAATGATCAATGAAGAATGAACGATGAAGAATGAACAAGGATTAATGGTCAATGACGAATGAACGATGAAGAATGAACAAGGATCAATGATCAATGAAGAATGAACGATGAAGAATGAACAAGGATCAATGATCAATGTAGAATGAACGATGAAGTATGAACAAGGATCAATGAACGATTAAGAATGAACAAGGATCAATGATCAATGAAGAATGAACGATAAAAAATGAACAAGGATCAATGATCCATGAAGAATAAACGATGAAGAATGAACAAGGATCAATGATCAATGACGAATGAACGATGAAGAATGAACAAGGATCAATGATCAATCAAGAATGAACGATGAAGAATGAACAAGGATCAATGATCATTGAAGAATGAACGATGAAGAATGAACAAGTTTCAATGATCAATGACGAATGAACTATGAAGAATGAACAAGGATCAATGATCAATGACGAATGAACGATGAAAAATGAACAAGTTTCAATGATCAATGACGAATGAACGATGATGAATGAATATGGATCAATGATCCATGAAGAATGAACGATGAAGAATGATCAAGGATCAATGGTCAATGAAGAATGAACGATGAAGAATGAACAAGGATCAATGATCCATGAAGAATAAACGATGAAGAATGAACAAGGATCAATGATCAATGACGAATGAACGATGATGAATGAATAAGGATCAATGATCCATGAAGAATGAACGATGAAGAATGAACAAGGATCAATGGTCAATGAAGAATGAACGATGAAGAATGAAAAAGGATCAATGATCAATGAAGAATGAACGATGAAGAATGAACAAGGATCAATGATCAATGTAGAATGAACGATGAAGAATGAACAAGGATCAATGATCAATGAAGAATGAACGATTAAGAATTAACAAGGATCAATGATCGATGAAGAATGAACGATGAAGAATGAACAAGGATCAATGAACCATGAAGAATAAAGGATGAAGAATGAACAAGGATCAATGATCAATGACGAATGAACGATGAAGAATGAACAAGGATCAATGATCAATGAAGAATGAACGATAAAGAATGAACAAGGATCAATGATCAATGACGAATGAACGAAGAAGAATGAACAAGGATCAATGATCAATGAAGAATGAATGATGAAGAATGAACAAGTATCAATGATCAATGAAGAATGAACGATGAAGATTGAACAAGGATCAATGATCAATGAAGAATGAACGATGACGATTCAATAAGGATCAATTATCAATGAAGAATAAACGATGAAGAATGAACAAGGATCAATGATCAATGAAGCATAAACGATGAAGAATGAACAAGGATCAATGATCAATGAAGAATGAACGATTAAGAATTAACAAGGGTCAATGATCAATGAAGCATAAACGATGAAGAATGGACAAGAATCAATGATCAATGTAGAATGAAAGATGAAGAATGAACAAGGATCAATGATCAATGACGAATGAATGATGAAGAATGAACAAGGATCAATGATCAATGAAGAATGAAAGATAAAGAATAAAAAAGGATCAATGATCAATGAAGAATGAACGATGAAGAATGAACAAGGATCAATGGTCAATGAAGAATGAACGATTAAGAATGAACAAGGATCAATGATCAATGTAGAATGAACGATGAAGAATGAACAAGGATCAATGATCAATGACGAATGAACGATGAAGAATGAACAAGGATCAATGATCAATGACGAATGAACGATGATGAATGAATAAGGATCAATGATCCATGAAGAATGAACGATGAAGAATGAACAAGGATCAATGGTCAATGAAGAATGAACGATGAAGAATGAACAAGGATCAATGATCCATGAAGAATAAACGATGAAGAATGAACAAGGATCAATGATCAATGACGAATGAACGATGATGAATGAATAAGGATCAATGATCCATGAAGAATGAACGATGAAGAATGAACAAGGATCAATGGTCAATGAAGAATGAACGATGAAGAATGAATAAGGATCAATGATCAATGAAGAATGAACGATAAAGAATGAACAAGGATCAATGATCAATGACGAATGAACGAAGAAGAATGAACAAGGATCAATGATCAATGAAGAATGAATGATGAAGAATGAACAAGTATCAATGATCAATGAAGAATGAACGATTAAGAATTAACAAGGATCAATGATCGATGAAGAATGAACGATGAAGAATGAACAAGGATCAATGATCCATGAAGAATAAAGGATGAAGAATGAACAAGGATCAATGATCAATGACGAATGAACGATGAAGAATGAACAAGGATCAATGATCAATGAAGAATGAACGATAAAGAATGAACAAGGATCAATGATCAATGACGAATGAACGAAGAAGAATGAACAAGGATCAATGATCAATGAAGAATGAATGATGAAGAATGAACAAGTATCAATGATCAATGAAGAATGAACGATGAAGATTGAACAAGGATCAATGATCAATGAAGAATGAACGATGACGATTCAATAAGGATCAATTATCAATGAAGAATAAACGATGAAGAATGAACAAGGATCAATGATCAATGAAGCATAAACGATGAAGAATGAACAAGGATCAATGATCAATGAAGAATGAACGATTAAGAATTAACAAGGGTCAATGATCAATGAAGCATAAACGATGAAGAATGGACAAGGATCAATGATCAATGTAGAATGAAAGATGAAGAATGAACAAGGATCAATGATCAATGACGAATGAATGATGAAGAATGAACAAGGATCAATGATCAATGAAGAATGAAAGATAAAGAATAAAAAAGGATCAATGATCAATGAAGAATGAACGATGAAGAATGAACAAGGATCAATGGTCAATGAAGAATGAACGATTAAGAATGAACAAGGATCAATGATCAATGTAGAATGAACGATGAAGAATGAACAAGGATCAATGATCAATGACGAATGAACGATGAAGAATGAACAAGGATCAATGATCAATGACGAATGAACGATGATGAATGAATAAGGATCAATGATCCATGAAGAATGAACGATGAAGAATGAACAAGGATCAATGGTCAATGAAGAATGAACGATGAAGAATGAACAAGGATCAATGATCCATGAAGAATAAACGATGAAGAATGAACAAGGATCAATGATCAATGACGAATGAACGATGATGAATGAATAAGGATCAATGATCCATGAAGAATGAACGATGAAGAATGAACAAGGATCAATGGTCAATGAAGAATGAACGATGAAGAATGAATAAGGATCAATGATCAATGAAGAATGAACGATAAAGAATGAACAAGGATCAATGATCAATGACGAATGAACGAAGAAGAATGAACAAGGATCAATGATCAATGAAGAATGAATGATGAAGAATGAACAAGTATCAATGATCAATGAAGAATGAACGATGAAGATTGAACAAGGATCAATGATCAATGAAGAATGAACGATGACGATTCAATAAGGATCAATTATCAATGAAGAATAAACGATGAAGAATTAACAAGGATCAATGATCAATGAAGCATAAACGATGAAGAATGAACAAGGATCAATGATCAATGAAGAATGAACGATTAAGAATTAACAAGGGTCAATGATCAATGAAGCATAAACGATGAAGAATGGACAAGGATCAATGATCAATGTAGAATGAAAGATGAAGAATGAACAAGGATCAATGATCAATGACGAATGAATGATGAAGAATGAACAAGGATCAATGATCAATGAAGAATGAAAGATAAAGAATAAAAAAGGATCAATGATCAATGAAGAATGAACGATGAAGAATGAACAAGGATCAATGGTCAATGAAGAATGAACGATTAAGAATGAACAAGGATCAATGATCAATGACGAATGAACGATGATGAATGAATAAGGATCAATGATCCATGAAGAATGAACGATGAAGAATGAACAAGGATCAATGGTCAATGAAGAATGAACGATGAAGAATGAATAAGGATCAATGATCAATGAAGAATGAACGATAAAGAATGAACAAGGATCAATGATCAATGACGAATGAACGAAGAAGAATGAACAAGGATCAATGATCAATGAAGAATGAATGATGAAGAATGAACAAGTATCAATGTTCAATGAAGAATGAACGATTAAGAATTAACAAGGATCAATGATCGATGAAGAATGAACGATGAAGAATGAACAAGGATCAATGATCCATGAAGAATAAAGGATGAAGAATGAACAAGGATCAATGATCAATGACGAATGAACGATGAAGAATGAACAAGGATCAATGATCAATGAAGAATGAACGATAAAGAATGAACAAGGATCAATGATCAATGACGAATGAACGAAGAAGAATGAACAAGGATCAATGATCAATGAAGAATGAATGATGAAGAATGAACAAGTATCAATGATCAATGAAGAATGAACGATGAAGATTGAACAAGGATCAATGATCAATGAAGAATGAACGATGACGATTCAATAAGGATCAATTATCAATGAAGAATAAACGATGAAGAATGAACAAGGATCAATGATCAATGAAGCATAAACGATGAAGAATGAACAAGGATCAATGATCAATGAAGAATGAACGATTAAGAATTAACAAGGGTCAATGATCAATGAAGCATAAACGATGAAGAATGGACAAGGATCAATGATCAATGTAGAATGAAAGATGAAGAATGAACAAGGATCAATGATCAATGACGAATGAATGATGAAGAATGAACAAGGATCAATGATCAATGAAGAATGAAAGATAAAGAATAAAAAAGGATCAATGATCAATGAAGAATGAACGATGAAGAATGAACAAGGATCAATGGTCAATGAAGAATGAACGATTAAGAATGAACAAGGATCAATGATCAATGTAGAATGAACGATGAAGAATGAACAAGGATCAATGATCAATGACGAATGAACGATGAAGAATGAACAAGGATCAATGATCAATGACGAATGAACGATGATGAATGAATAAGGATCAATGATCCATGAAGAATGAACGATGAAGAATGAACAAGGATCAATGGTCAATGAAGAATGAACGATGAAGAATGAACAAGGATCAATGATCCATGAAGAATAAACGATGAAGAATGAACAAGGATCAATGATCAATGACGAATGAACGATGATGAATGAATAAGGATCAATGATCCATGAAGAATGAACGATGAAGAATGAACAAGGATCAATGGTCAATGAAGAATGAACGATGAAGAATGAATAAGGATCAATGATCAATGAAGAATGAACGATAAAGAATGAACAAGGATCAATGATCAATGACGAATGAACGAAGAAGAATGAACAAGGATCAATGATCAATGAAGAATGAATGATGAAGAATGAACAAGTATCAATGATCAATGAAGAATGAACGATGAAGATTGAACAAGGATCAATGATCAATGAAGAATGAACGATGACGATTCAATAAGGATCAATTATCAATGAAGAATAAACGATGAAGAATTAACAAGGATCAATGATCAATGAAGCATAAACGATGAAGAATGAACAAGGATCAATGATCAATGAAGAATGAACGATTAAGAATTAACAAGGGTCAATGATCAATGAAGCATAAACGATGAAGAATGGACAAGGATCAATGATCAATGTAGAATGAAAGATGAAGAATGAACAAGGATCAATGATCAATGACGAATGAATGATGAAGAATGAACAAGGATCAATGATCAACGAAGAATGAAAGATAAAGAATAAAAAAGGATCAATGATCAATGAAGAATGAACGATGAAGAATGAACAAGGATCAATGGTCAATGAAGAATGAACGATTAAGAATGAACAAGGATCAATGATCAATGTAGAATGAACGATGAAGAATGAACAAGGATCAATGATCAATGACGAATGAACGATGAAGAATGAACAAGGATCAATGATCAATGACGAATGAACGATGATGAATGAATAAGGATCAATGATCCATGAAGAATGAACGATGAAGAATGAACAAGGATCAATGGTCAATGAAGAATGAACGATGAAGAATGAAAAAGGATCAATGATCAATGAAGAATGAACGATGAAGAATGAACAAGGATCAATGATCAATGTAGAATGAACGATGAAGAATGAACAAGGATCAATGATCAATGAAGAATGAACGATTAAGAATTAACAAGGATCAATGATCGATGAAGAATGAACGATGAAGAATGAACAAGGATCAATGATCCATGAAGAATAAACGATGAAGAATGAACAAGGATCAATGATCAATGACGAATGAACGATGAAGAATGAACAAGGATCAATGATCAATGAAGAATGAACGATAAAGAATGAACAAGGATCAATGATCAATGACGAATGAACGAAGAAGAATGAACAAGGATCAATGATCAATGAAGAATGAATGATGAAGAATGAACAAGTATCAATGATCAATGAAGAATGAACGATTAAGAATTAACAAGGATCAATGATCGATGAAGAATGAACGATGAAGAATGAACAAGGATCAATGATCCATGAAGAATAAAGGATGAAGAATGAACAAGGATCAATGATCAATGACGAATGAACGATGAAGAATGAACAAGGATCAATGATCAATGAAGAATGAACGATAAAGAATGAACAAGGATCAATGATCAATGACGAATGAACGAAGAAGAATGAACAAGGATCAATGATCAATGAAGAATGAATGATGAAGAATGAACAAGTATCAATGATCAATGAAGAATGAACGATGAAGATTGAACAAGGATCAATGATCAATGAAGAATGAACGATGACGATTCAATAAGGATCAATTATCAATGAAGAATAAACGATGAAGAATGAACAAGGATCAATGATCAATGAAGCATAAACGATGAAGAATGAACAAGGATCAATGATCAATGAAGAATGAACGATTAAGAATTAACAAGGGTCAATGATCAATGAAGCATAAACGATGAAGAATGGACAAGGATCAATGATCAATGTAGAATGAAAGATGAAGAATGAACAAGGATCAATGATCAATGACGAATGAATGATGAAGAATGAACAAGGATCAATGATCAATGAAGAATGAAAGATAAAGAATAAAAAAGGATCAATGATCAATGAAGAATGAACGATGAAGAATGAACAAGGATCAATGGTCAATGAAGAATGAACGATTAAGAATGAACAAGGATCAATGATCAATGTAGAATGAACGATGAAGAATGAACAAGGATCAATGATCAATGACGAATGAACGATGAAGAATGAACAAGGATCAATGATCAATGACGAATGAACGATGATGAATGAATAAGGATCAATGATCCATGAAGAATGAACGATGAAGAATGAACAAGGATCAATGGTCAATGAAGAATGAACGATGAAGAATGAACAAGGATCAATGATCCATGAAGAATAAACGATGAAGAATGAACAAGGATCAATGATCAATGACGAATGAACGATGATGAATGAATAAGGATCAATGATCCATGAAGAATGAACGATGAAGAATGAATAAGGATCAATGGTCAATGAAGAATGAACGATGAAGAATGAATAAGGATCAATGATCAATGAAGAATGAACGATAAAGAATGAACAAGGATCAATGATCAATGACGAATGAACGAAGAAGAATGAACAAGGATCAATGATCAATGAAGAATGAATGATGAAGAATGAACAAGTATCAATGATCAATGAAGAATGAACGATGAAGATTGAACAAGGATCAATGATCAATGAAGAATGAACGATGACGATTCAATAAGGATCAATTATCAATGAAGAATAAACGATGAAGAATTAACAAGGATCAATGATCAATGAAGCATAAACGATGAAGAATGAACAAGGATCAATGATCAATGAAGAATGAACGATTAAGAATTAACAAGGGTCAATGATCAATGAAGCATAAACGATGAAGAATGGACAAGGATCAATGATCAATGTAGAATGAAAGATGAAGAATGAACAAGGATCAATGATCAATGACGAATGAATGATGAAGAATGAACAAGGATCAATGATCAACGAAGAATGAAAGATAAAGAATAAAAAAGGATCAATGATCAATGAAGAATGAACGATGAAGAATGAACAAGGATCAATGGTCAATGAAGAATGAACGATTAAGAATGAACAAGGATCAATGATCAATGTAGAATGAACGATGAAGAATGAACAAGGATCAATGATCAATGACGAATGAACGATGAAGAATGAACAAGGATCAATGATCAATGACGAATGAACGATGATGAATGAATAAGGATCAATGATCCATGAAGAATGAACGATGAAGAATGAACAAGGATCAATGGTCAATGAAGAATGAACGATGAAGAATGAAAAAGGATCAATGATCAATGAAGAATGAACGATGAAGAATGAACAAGGATCAATGATCAATGTAGAATGAACGATGAAGAATGAACAAGGATCAATGATCAATGAAGAATGAACGATTAAGAATTAACAAGGATCAATGATCGATGAAGAATGAACGATGAAGAATGAACAAGGATCAATGATCCATGAAGAATAAACGATGAAGAATGAACAAGGATCAATGATCAATGACGAATGAACGATGAAGAATGAACAAGGATCAATGATCAATGAAGAATGAACGATAAAGAATGAACAAGGATCAATGATCAATGACGAATGAACGAAGAAGAATGAACAAGGATCAATGATCAATGAAGAATGAATGATGAAGAATGAACAAGTATCAATGATCAATGAAGAATGAACGATGAAGATTGAACAAGGATCAATGATCAATGAAGAATGAACGATGACGATTCAATAAGGATCAATTATCAATGAAGAATAAACGATGAAGAATGAACAAGGATCAATGATCAATGAAGCATAAACGATGAAGAATGAACAAGGATCAATGATCAATGAAGAATGAACGATTAAGAATTAACAAGGGTCAATGATCAATGAAGCATAAACGATGAAGAATGGACAAGGATCAATGATCAATGTAGAATGAACGATGAAGAATGAACAAGGATCAATGATCAATGAAGAATGAACGATGAAGAATGAACAAGGATCAATGATCAATGAAGAATGAACGATTAAGAATGAACAAGGATCAATGGTCAATGAAGAATGAACGATTAAGAATGAACAAGGATTAATGATCAATGTAGAATGAACGATGAAGAATGAACAAGGATCAATGATCAATGACGAATGAACGATGAAGAATGAACAAGGATCAATGATCAATGAAGAATGAACGATGAAGAATGAACAAGGATCAATGATCAATGACGAATGAATGATGAAAAATGAACAAGGATCAATTATTAATGAAGAATGAACGATGAAGAATGAACAAGGATCAATGATCATTGAAGAATGAACGATGAAGAATGAACAAGGATGAATGATCAATGAAGAATAAACGATGAAGAATGAACAAGGATCAATGATCAATGACGAATGAACGATGAAGAATGAACAAGGATCAATGATCAATGACGAATGAACGATGAAGAATGAACAAGGATCAATGATCAATGTAGAATGAACGATGAAGAATGAACAAGGATCAATGATCAATGAAGAATGAATGATTAAGAATGAACAAGGATCAATGATCAATGAAGAATGAACGATGAAGAATGAACAAGGATCAATGATCAATGTAGAATGAACGATGAAGAATGAACAAGTATCAATGATCAATGACGAATGAACGATGAAGAATGAACAAGGATCAATGATCAATGACGAATGAACGATGAAGAATGAACAAGGATCAATGATCAATGAAGAATGAAGGACGAAGAATGAACAAGGATCAATGATCAATGACGAATGAACGATGAAGAATGAACAAGGATCAATGATCAATGAAGAATGAATGATGAAGAATGAACAAGTATCAATGATCAATTACGAATGAACGATGAAGAATGAAAAAGGATCAATGATCAATGAAAAATGAACGATGAAGAATGAACAAGGACCAATGATCATTGAAGAATGAATGATGAAGAATGAACAAGGATCAATGATCAATGAAGAATGAAAGATAAAGAATAAACAAGGATCAATGATCAATGAAGAATGAACGATGAAGAATGAACAAGGATCAATGGTCAATGAAGAATGAACGATTAAGAATGAACAAGGATCAATGATCAATGACGAATGAACGATGAAGAATGAACAAGGATCAATGATCAATGAAGAATGAACGATGAAGAATGAACAAGGATAATTGATCAATGACGAATGAACGATGAAGAATGAACAAGGATCAATGATCAATGAAGCATAAACGATGAAGAATGAACAAGGATCAATGATCAATGAAGAATGAACGATGAAGAATGAACAAGGATAATTGATCAATGACGAATGAACGATGAAGAATGAACAAGGATCAATGATCAATGAAGCATAAACGATGAAGAATGAACAAGGATCCATGATCAATGAAGAATGAACGATTAAGAATGAACAAGAATCAATGGTCAATGACGAATGAACGATGAAGAATGAACAAGGATCAATGATCAATGAAGAATGAATGACGAAGAATGAACAAGGATCAATGATCAATGAAGAATAAACAATGAAGAATGAACAAGGATCAATGATCAATGACTAATGAACGATGAAGAATGAACAAGGATCAATGATCAATGAAGAATGAACGATAATGAATGAACAAGTATCAATGATCAATGACGAATGAACGATGAAGAATGAACAAGGATCAATGATCAATGAAAAATGAACGATGAAGAATGAACAAGGATCAATGATCAATGAAGAATGAACGATGAAGAATGAACAAGGATAATTGATCAATGACGAATGAACGATGAAGAATGAACAAGGATCAATGATCAATGAAGCATAAACGATGAAGAATGAACAAGGATCAATGATCAATGAAGAATGAACGATAAAGAATGAACAAGAATCAATGGTCAATGACGAATGAACGTTGAAGAATCAACAAGGATCAATGATCAATGAAGAATGAATGATGAAGAATGAACAAGTATCAATGATCAATGACGAATGAACGATGAAGAATGAAAAAGGATCAATGATCAATGAAAAATGAACGATGAAGAATGAACAAGGACCAATGATCATTGAAGAATGAACGATGAAGAATGAACAAGGATCAATGATCAATGAAGAATGAAAGATAAAGAATAAACAAGGATCAATGATCAATGAAGAATGAACGATGAAGAATGAACAAGGATCAATGGTCAATGAAGAATGAACGATTAAGAATGAACAAGGATCAATGATCAATGTAGAATGAACGATGAAGAATAAACAAGGATCAATGATCATTGACGAATGAACGATGAAGAATGAACAAGGATCAATGATAAATGAAGAATGAACGATGAAGAATGAACAAGGATCAATGATCAATGACGAATGAACGATGAAGAATGAACAAGGATCAATGATCAATGAAGCATAAACGATGAAGAATGAACAAGGATCAATGATCAATGAAGAATGAACGATTAAGAATGAACAAGAATCAATGGTCAATGACGAATGAACGATGAAGAATGAACAAGTTTCAATGATCAATGACGAATGAACGATGAAGAATGAACAAGGATCAATGATCAATGACGAATGAATGATGAAAAATGAACAAGGATCAATTATTAATGAAGAATGAACGATGAAGAATGAACAAGGATCAATGATCATAGAAGAATGAACGATGAAGAATGAACAAGGATCAATGATCAATGAAGAATAAACGATGAAGAATGAACAAGGATCAATGATCAATGACGAATGAACGATGAAGAATGAACAAGGATCAATGATCAATGACGAATGAACGATGAAGAATGAACAAGGATCAATGATCAATGTAGAATGAAAGATGAAGAATGAACAAGATTCACTGATCAATGACGAATGAACGATGAAGAATGAACAAGGATCAATGATCAATGAAGAATGAAAGATAAAGAATGAACAAGGATCAATGATCAACGACGAATGAACGAAGAAGAATGAACAAGGATCAATGATCAATGAAGAATGAACGATGATGAATGAACAAGGATCAATGATCAATGACGAATGAACGATGAAGAATGAACAAGGATCAATGATCAATGAAGCATAAACAATGAAGAATGAACAAGGATCAATGATCAATGAAGAATGAACGATGAAGAATGAACAAGGATCAATGATCATTGTAGAATGAACGATGAAGAATGAACAAGGATCAATGATCAATGAAGAATGAACGATGAAGAATGAAAAAGGATAAGTGATCAATAACGAATGAACGATGAAGAATGAACAAGGATCAATGATCAATGAAGAATGAACGATAAAGAATGAAATAGGATCAATGATCAATGACGAATGAACGATGAAGAATGAACAAGGATCAATGATCAATGAAGAATGAACGATGACGAATCAATAAGGATCAATTATCAATGAAGAATAAACGATGAAGAATGAACAACAATCAATGATCCATGAAGAATGACGATGAAGAATGAACAAGGATCAATGATCAATGACGAATGAACGATGAAGAATTAACAAGGATCAATGATCAATGAAGCATAAACGATGAAGAATGGACAAGGATCAATGATCAATGTAGAATGAAAGATGAAGAATGAACAAGGATCAATGATCAATGACGAATGAATGATGAAGAATGAAAAAGGATCAATGATCAATGAAGAATGAAAGATAAAGAATAAACAAGGATCAATGATGATATAGGTTGGCTATGTTTTGAACAAGGACCAAACTATATGCACACGTATGTTTTGAGGTTTCGAAATTTCAGCAATTAAGGCTGAAGTGTAGGTGATATTGTAAAATGTTTTTTTTGTGATTTTTGTGGGTTTTGTAATAAGAAGAACTAAGAAAAGATATGTTGAATTGAACAACTTGAAAATGGCTGATCCAAGGATTAATTTGATACAGATTCACCACAAATTAAAACCAAGGGCTCCTAAGAACACATTCAAACTTTAAGCCAAAAGAATGAAAAGCATAGGAACTTCAACTTACTAAAACCAATCCAAGTTAAAGTAAATTGCAAAGAGAGAACAAAGGGATTTGCTCAAAGGTTGTTTTGTATTCAGAATGTAAAAATCAGGTTGTTTATTACAAGAGTTCATACATCCTATTTATACTAAAGCATTCAGCAATGAGTACAAACTTTGAAAATGACAGTACAACCAAAATGGCAATAAAATGCAACAGCTAGTAAAAGAACAAGGAGATTTTTGCTGATTTTTTTTTGTTGTCTCTAACAGCTAGTTTTGTTGTCTCCAACAGCTAGTTTTTCTTTGGGATTTGAAAATCAGCTCTTCTATCTTCTTGGGATTATTTGTGGCTGATTTGTAAGAGATATTATCATAAAAATCCCACTCAATCTTCAAAACATATGGCTGTGGTAAATCAGCTGGTTTTGAAGAATGCAACGGCTCAATTTGGAGAATCTGATTGCTTGTTTTGATCCATGCGTTTTAATTTTGTAAAGGACGTCCCATGAGCAAAATAAATATTAGACTCAATAAAATAAAAATTACAACTCGACTAACTAAACATGAGACATGATTAAGCTTGATCCTAAACCTGGCTTAATCATCTCTAAGACTTTGTTTCATTATAAAAATGAAAATACAAAATAAAAATTAAAGAAGAAGATTTAGTTCATGATTACAAAATTAAAAGACTTAACATTTGAACCTTGAATTTGAGCATCTTCCATATGATGAATCATGGTATTGATCCGTGTTAGTTCATCAGAACCAGATGTAGGTGATCCTACATCATCCTCCCCTTCTTTGGAGAAGCTTGACCTCAAGCTTGGTAACATATCATCAAAATAAACCACTACAAAGTGACCTAAGAAAGGCTTCAAGGTTTGGTTCACAAGTCTCATAAAGGTAGAAGGTGCATTAGATAAACCAACGGGCATAACTAACCATTCATAGAGTCCTTCCTTACTCTTAAATGTGGTTTTCCACTCATCCCCCTCATGGATTCTAACTCGGTGATATCCACTCCTCAGGTCAATCTTAGAGAAAATTTTAGAGCCATATAGGTCATCTAACAAATCATTAAGTCTAGGTATGGGAAATCTATACTTGATAGTGATTCTATTGATGGCTCTACTATCCACACACATCCTCATTTCTCCATTCTTTTTTGGCACAAGTAAAGTAGGAACGGCACAAGGACTTATGGATCCTCTAATCAAACCTTTAGCTAACAAATCATCAACTTGTCTCCTAATTTCTTCGGTTTCCTTAGGATTAGTCCTATAGGCTGGTTTGTTAGGCAATGAGGAACCGGTAATGAAATCAATTTTATGTTGTATATCCCTTTTAGGTGGAAGTCCATTTGGTATTTCATTAGGAAAAACATATGCAAATTCATCAAGCACAGGTTCAATTAAAGGGTGATCATGCAAAACAGATTCAGTTTCATCATTTAGCAATAACAATTCTTTTCGTTCCTCAAGTTCATGTTGTTCACTTTTAAGTATAGGAATTAAAGAATGAAAATTAGTTAAAGTTGCTTGCAATTTAGAATTAGCGTTAGGTGCATATGGTGCTAAAGTTATCTGTTTGTTATTTAAAACAAAAGTATGTGTGTTTTTAAAACCATCATGCATAACTTTCCTATCATACTGCCACGGCCTACCTAATAAAACATGACATGCATCCATAGGTATAACATCACATAAAAGACTCTCCTTATAGCTATTACCAATGGAAAATGAAAGCAAAACTTGAGAATTTACAGGAATACCTTTGTTTTGATTCAACCATTGAATCATGTATGGCTTGGGGTGTGGAGTGGCGGTGAGATTAAGCTTGTCCACCATAGTCTTTGAAGCGACATTAGTGCAACTTCCTCCATCAATGATAAGCGAACAGATCTTACCTTTAACTGTACATTTTGTGTGGAATATTGCTTCCCTTTGTGGGTTTGGATCTTTGGCTTTGACCCCACTAAGAGCTCTTCGCATAACCAATAATTCTCCTTCATCCGGGTATATTATTTCCTCATCAAGTTCAGCATCGTCACAGAAATCCTCCTCGTTTTCCTCTTGATGATCATCAAATTCAACCAAGTTCACCATTTTTCGGTTTGGGCATTCGGAAGAAATATGTCCTAGGCCTTGACACTTAAAACATCTCCTAGGTGTGAATGAATTGGTGTTTGGTTTGGGTGTATTGGGCATGCTTAGGGGCTGCTTTGAATTATTGTTTTGCAAAGCTGTTGAATCTTGTGAATGGGCTTTAGAATAGGAATGGGGAGTGTTCTCTTGGTAGGAATTGAAATTGGTAGTTCTTGCTGAAGTGAAACGTGAGGTTTCCTTCATTTTAGTTCTTTGTTGTTTATCCACTTTATGTGCAAGGTTAATTAAATCATCAAGGCAAGCATAAGGTTGTAATTCAACAATGTTTCTGATTTTTGAATCTAAACCATTTAAAAATCTTACCAAAGTTTGATGATCATCCTCCTTCAGGTCGCATCTCATGATCATTGTCTCGAACTCTCGACCATACTCTTCTACACTCCTGCCATCTTGTTGTAGATGTTGAAGTTTGGTGAAATTCTCTTGCATGTAGTATGAAGGCAGAAACTTTTCCTTCATTTGCTTCTTCATCTTTTCCCATGATCTAATCTTGTCTTTCCCTTCTCTTTCTCGTTTTGCACATTTGCTAGCCCACCAAGTAGAAGCATATTTGCGCAATTTTAAGGCTACTATCTTTACCTTCTTTTCTTCATCCGTATTCTTGTAATCAAATACTCTTTCAACAGTTCTTACCCATTCAAGGAACTCATCTCCATCTAATCTTCCTTCAAATTCTGGAATGTCAACTTTAAGATCATCTCCACGGCTTGTTTGCCTATTAACTTTAGGACTTTCAGATTCATAATACCCACCTTCCCTTAAGGTGCGTTTTAGGTCTAAAAACTCTTTAAGTTGGGCTCGTAAGTAATTAATGGTGGCATTTTGCTCTTCAACAATTCTGCTCAAATCACTTGTTTCTCCTTCACCACTTTGAGACATGGTGTTTAGCTTTGTGAATGAACGAAATTAAGGTAAGGAGCGTAGCCTTGGCTCTGATACCAAGATGATATAGGTTGGCTATGTTTTGAACAAGGACCAAACTATATGCACACGTATGTTTTGAGGTTTCGAAATTTCAGCAATTAAGGCTGAAGTGTAGGTGATATTGTAAAATGTTTTTTTTGTGATTTTTGTGGGTTTTGTAATAAGAAGAACTAAGAAAAGATATGTTGAATTGAACAACTTGAAAATGGCTGATCCAAGGATTAATTTGATACAGATTCACCACAAATTAAAACCAAGGGCTCCTAAGAACACATTCAAACTTTAAGCCAAAAGAATGAAAAGCATAGGAACTTCAACTTACTAAAACCAATCCAAGTTAAAGTAAATTGCAAAGAGAGAACAAAGGGATTTGCTCAAAGGTTGTTTTGTATTCAGAATGTAAAAATCAGGTTGTTTATTACAAGAGTTCATACATCCTATTTATACTAAAGCATTCAGCAATGAGTACAAACTTTGAAAATGACAGTACAACCAAAATGGCAATAAAATGCAACAGCTAGTAAAAGAACAAGGAGATTTTTGCTGATTTTTTTTTGTTGTCTCTAACAGCTAGTTTTGTTGTCTCCAACAGCTAGTTTTTCTTTGGGATTTGAAAATCAGCTCTTCTATCTTCTTGGGATTATTTGTGGCTGATTTGTAAGAGATATTATCATAAAAATCCCACTCAATCTTCAAAACATATGGCTGTGGTAAATCAGCTGGTTTTGAAGAATGCAACGGCTCAATTTGGAGAATCTGATTGCTTGTTTTGATCCATGCGTTTTAATTTTGTAAAGGACGTCCCATGAGCAAAATAAATATTAGACTCAATAAAATAAAAATTACAACTCGACTAACTAAACATGAGACATGATTAAGCTTGATCCTAAACCTGGCTTAATCATCTCTAAGACTTTGTTTCATTATAAAAATGAAAATACAAAATAAAAATTAAAGAAGAAGATTTAGTTCATGATTACAAAATTAAAAGACTTAACATTTGAACCTTGAATTTGAGCATCTTCCATATGATGAATCATGGTATTGATCCGTGTTAGTTCATCAGAACCAGATGTAGGTGATCCTACATCAAATGATCAATGAAGAATGAACGATGAAGAATGAACAAGGATCAATGGTCAATGAAGAATGAACGATGAAGAATGAACAAGGATCAATGATCAATGTAGAATGAACGATGAAGAATGAACAAGGATCAATGATCAATGACGAATGAACGATGAAGAATGAACAAGGATCAATGATCAATGAAGCATAAACGATGAAGAATGAACAAGGATCAATGATCAATGAAGAATGAACGATTAAGAATGAACAAGAATCAATGGTCAATGACGAATGAATGATGAAGAATGAACAAGTTTCAATGATCAATGACGAATGAACGATGAAGAATGAACAAGGATCAATGATCAATGACGAATGAATGATGAAAAATGAACAAGGATCAATTATTAATGAAGAATGAACGATGAAGAATGAACAAGGATCAATGATCATTGAAGAATGAACGATGAAGAATGAACAAGGATGAATGATCAATGAAGAATAAACGATGAAGAATGAACAAGGATCAATGATCAATGACGAATGAACGATGAAGAATGAACAAGGATCAATGATCAATGACGAATGAACGATGAAGAATGAACAAGGATCAATGATCAATGTAGAATGAAAGATGAAGAATGAACAAGATTCACTGATCAATGACGAATGAACGATGAAGAATGAACAAGGATCAATGATCAATGAAGAACGAAAGATAAAGAATGAACAAGGATCAATGATCAATGACGAATGAACGATGAAGAATGAATAAGGATCAATGATCAATGAAGAATGAACGATGAAGAATGAACAAGGATCAATGGTCAATGACGAATGAACGATTAAGAATGAACAAGGATCAATGATCAATGAAGAATGAACGATGAAGAATGAACAAGGATCAATGATCAATGTAGAATGAACGATGAAGAATGAACAAGGATCAATGATCAATGAAGAATGAACGATTAAGAATGAACAAGGATCAATGATCAATGAAGAATGAACGATGAAGAATGAACAAGGATCAATGATCAATGTAGAATGAACGATGAAGAATGAACAAGTATCAATGATCAATGACGAATGAACGATGAAGAATGAACAAGGATCAATGATCAATGAAGAATGAACGATGAAGAATGAACAAGGATCAATGATCAATGTAGAATGAACGATGAAGAATGAACAAGTATCAATGATCAATGACGAATGAACGATGAAGAATGAACAAGGATCAATGATCAATGAAGCATAAACAATGAAGAATGAACAAGGATCAATGATCAATGAAGAATGAACGATGAAGAATGAAAAAGGATAAGTGATCAATAACCAATGAACGATGAAGAATGAACAAGGATCAATGATCAATGAAGAATGAACGATAAAGAATGAAATAGGATCAATGATCAATGACGAATGAACGATGAAGAATGAACAAGGATCAATGATCAATGAAAATTAACGATGAAGAATGAACAAGGATAATTGATCAATGACGAATGAACGATGAAGAATGAACAAGGATCAATGATCAATGACGAATGAACGATGAAGAATGAACAAGGATCAATGATCAATGTAGAATGAACGATGAAGAATGAACAAGGATCAATGATCAATGACGAATGAACGATGAAGAATGAACAAGGATCAATGGTCAATGAAGAATGAACGATGAAGAATGAACAAGGATCAATGATCAATGTAGAATGAACGATGAAGAATGAACAAGGATCAATGATCAATGACGAATGAACGATGAAGAATGAACAAGGATCAATGATCAATGAAGCATAAACGATGAAGAATGAACAAGGATCAATGATCAATGAAGAATGAACGATTAAGAATGAACAAGAATCAATGGTCAATGACGAATGAACGATGAAGAATGAACAAGTTTCAATGATCAATGACGAATGAACGATGAAGAATGAACAAGGATCAATGATCAATGACGAATGAATGATGAAAAATGAACAAGGATCAATTATTAATGAAGAATGAACGATGAAGAATGAACAAGGATCAATGATCATTGAAGAATGAACGATGAAGAATGAACAAGGATGAATGATCAATGAAGAATAAACGATGAAGAATGAACAAGGATCAATGATCAATGACGAATGAACGATGAAGAATGAACAAGGATCAATGATCAATGACGAATGAACGATGAAGAATGAACAAGGATCAATGATCAATGTAGAATGAAAGATGAAGAATGAACAAGATTCACTGATCAATGACGAATGAACGATGAAGAATGAACAAGGATCAATGATCAATGAAGAACGAAAGATAAAGAATGAACAAGGATCAATGATCAATGACGAATGAACGAAGAAGAATGAACAAGGATCAATGATCAATGAAGAATGAACGATGATGAATGAACAAGGATCAATGATCAATGACGAATGAACGATGAAGAATGAATAAGGATCAATGATCAATGAAGAATGAACGATGAAGAATGAACAAGGATCAATGGTCAATGACGAATGAACGATTAAGAATGAACAAGGATCAATGATCAATGAAGAATGAACGATGAAGAATGAACAAGGATCAATGATCAATGTAGAATGAACGATGAAGAATGAACAAGGATCAATGATCAATGAAGAATGAACGATTAAGAATGAACAAGGATCAATGATCAATGAAGAATGAACGATGAAGAATGAACAAGCATCAATGATCAATGTAGAATGAACGATGAAGAATGAACAAGTATCAATGATCAATGACGAATGAACGATGAAGAATGAACAAGGATCAATGATCAATGACGAATGAACGATGAAGAATGAACAAGGATCAATGATCAATTTAGAATGAAAGATGAAGAATGAACAAGATTCACTGATCAATGACGAATGAACGATGAAGAATGAACAAGGATCAATGATCAATGAAGAATGAAAGATAAAGAATGAACAAGGATCAATGATCAACGACGAATGAACGAAGAAGAATGAACAAGGATCAATGATCAATGAAGAATGAACGATGATGAATGAACAAGGATCAATGATCAATGACGAATGAACGATGAAGAATGAACAAGGATCAATGATCAATGAAGCATAAACAATGAAGAATGAACAAGGATCAATGATCAATGAAGAATGAACGATGAAGAATGAACAAGGATCAATGATCATTGTAGAATGAACGATGAAGAATGAACAAGGATCAATGATCAATGAAGAATGAACGATGAAGAATGAAAAAGGATAAGTGATCAATAACGAATGAACGATGAAGAATGAACAAGGATCAATGATCAATGAAGAATGAACGATAAAGAATGAAATAGGATCAATGATCAATGACGAATGAACGATGAAGAATGATTAAGGATCAATGATCAATGAAGAATGAACGATGACGAATCAATAAGGATCAATTATCAATGAAGAATAAACGATGAAGAATGAACAACAATCAATGATCCATGAAGAATAAACGATGAAGAATGAACAAGGATCAATGATCAATGACGAATGAACGATGAAGAATTAACAAGGATCAATGATCAATGAAGCATAAACGATGAAGAATGGACAAGGATCAATGATCAATGTAGAATGAAAGATGAAGAATGAACAAGGATCAATGATCAATGACGAATGAATGATGAAGAATGAACAAGGATCAATGATCAATGAAGAATGAAAGATAAAGAATAAACAAGGATCAATGATCAATGAAGAATGAACGATGAAGAATGAACAAGGATCAATGGTCAATGAAGAATGAACGATGAAGAATGAACAAGGATCAATGATCAATGTAGAATGAACGATGAAGAATGAACAAGGATCAATGATCAATGACGAATGAACGATGAAGAATGAACAAGGATCAATGATCAATGAAGCATAAACGATGAAGAATGAACAAGGATCAATGATCAATGAAGAATGAACGATTAAGAATGAACAAGAATCAATGGTCAATGACGAATGAACGATGAAGAATGAACAAGTTTCAATGATCAATGACGAATGAACGATGAAGAATGAACAAGGATCAATGATCAATGACGAATGAATGATGAAAAATGAACAAGGATCAATTATTAATGAAGAATGAACGATGAAGAATGAACAAGGATCAATGATCATTGAAGAATGAACGATGAAGAATGAACAAGGATGAATGATCAATGAAGAATAAACGATGAAGAATGAACAAGGATCAATGATCAATGACGAATGAACGATGAAGAATGAACAAGGATCAATGATCAATGACGAATGAACGATGAAGAATGAACAAGGATCAATGATCAATGTAGAATGAAAGATGAAGAATGAACAAGATTCACTGATCAATGACGAATGAACGATGAAGAATGAACAAGGATCAATGATCAATGAAGAACGAAAGATAAAGAATGAACAAGGATCAATGATCAATGACGAATGAACGAAGAAGAATGAACAAGGATCAATGATCAATGAAGAATGAACGATGATGAATGAACAAGGATCAATGATCAATGACGAATGAACGATGAAGAATGAATAAGGATCAATGATCAATGAAGAATGAACGATGAAGAATGAACAAGGATCAATGGTCAATGACGAATGAACGATTAAGAATGAACAAGGATCAATGATCAATGAAGAATGAACGATGAAGAATGAACAAGGATCAATGATCAATGTAGAATGAACGATGAAGAATGAACAAGGATCAATGATCAATGAAGAATGAACGATTAAGAATGAACAAGGATCAATGATCAATGAAGAATGAACGATGAAGAATGAACAAGGATCAATGATCAATGTAGAATGAACGATGAAGAATGAACAAGTATCAATGATCAATGACGAATGAACGATGAAGAATGAACAAGGATCAATGATCAATGAAGCATAAACAATGAAGAATGAACAAGGATCAATGATCAATGAAGAATGAACGATGAAGAATGAAAAAGGATAAGTGATCAATAACGAATGAACGATGAAGAATGAACAAGGATACATGATCAATGAAGAATGAACGATAAAGAATGAAATAGGATCAATGATCAATGACGAATGAACGATGAAGAATGAACAAGGATCAATGATCAATGAAGAATGAACGATGAAGAATGAACAAGGATAATTGATCAATGACGAATGAACGATGAAGAATGAACAAGGATCAATGATCAATGAAGCATAAACGATGAAGAATGAACAAGGATCAATGATCAATGAAGAATGAACGATTAAGAATGAACAAGGATCAATGATCAATGAAGAATGCACGATGAAGAATGAACAAGGATCAATGATCAATGTAGAATGAACGATGAAGAATGAACAAGTATCAATGATCAATGACGAATGAACGATGAAGAATGAACAAGGATCAATGATCAATGAAGCATAAACAATGAAGAATGAACAAGGATCAATGATCAATGAAGAATGAACGATTAAGAATGAACAAGAATCAATGGTCAATGACGAATGAACGATGAAGAATGAACAAGTTTCAATGATCAATGACGAATGAACGATGAAGAATGAACAAGGATCAATGATCAATGACGAATGAATGATGAAAAATGAACAAGGATCAATTATTAATGAAGAATGAACGATGAAGAATGAACAAGGATCAATGATCATTGAAGAATGAACGATGAAGAATGAACAAGGATGAATGATCAATGAAGAACAAACGATGAAGAATGAACAAGGATCAATGATCAATGACGAATGAACGATGAAGAATGAACAAGGATCAATGATCAATGACGAATGAACGATGAAGAATGAACAAGGATCAATGATCAATGAAGCATAAACGATGAAGAATGAACAAGGATCAATGATCAATGACGAATGAACGATGAAGAATGAACAAGGATCAATGGTCAATGAAGAATGAACGATGAAGAATGAACAAAGATCAATGATCAATGTAGAATGAACGATGAAGAATGAACAAGGATCAATGATCAATGACGAATGAACGATGAAGAATGAACAAGGATCAATGATCAATGAAGCATAAACGATGAAGAATGAACAAGGATCAATGATCAATGAAGAATGAACGATTAAGAATGAACAAGAATCAATGGTCAATGACGAATGAACGATGAAGAATGAACAAGTTTCAATGATCAATGACGAATGAACGATGAAGAATGAACAAGGATCAATGATCAGTGACGAATGAATGATGAAAAATGAACAAGGATCAATTATTAATGAAGAATGAACGATGAAGAATGAACAAGGATCAATGATCATTGAAGAATGAACGATGAAGAATGAACAAGGATGAATGATCAATGAAGAATAAACGATGAAGAATGAACAAGGATCAATGATCAATGACGAATGAACGATGAAGAATGAACAAGGATCAATGATCAATGACGAATGAACGATGAAGAATGAACAAGGATCAATGATCAATGTAGAATGAAAGATGAAGAATGAACAAGATTCACTGATCAATGACGAATGAACGATGAAGAATGAACAAGGATCAATGATCAATGAAGAACGAAAGATAAAGAATGAACAAGGATCAATGATCAATGACGAATGAACGAAGAAGAATGAACAAGGATCAATGATCAATGAAGAATGAACGATGATGAATGAACAAGGATCAATGATCAATGACGAATGAACGATGAAGAATGAATAAGGATCAATGATCAATGAAGAATGAACGATGAAGAATGAACAAGGATCAATGGTCAATGACGAATGAACGATTAAGAATGAACAAGGATCAATGATCAATGAAGAATGAACGATGAAGAATGAACAAGGATCAATGATCAATGTAGAATGAACGATGAAGAATGAACAAGGATCAATGATCAATGAAGAATGAACGATTAAGAATGAACAAGGATCAATGATCAATGAAGAATGAACGATGAAGAATGAACAAGGATCAATGATCAATGTAGAATGAACGATGAAGAATGAACAAGTATCAATGATCAATGACGAATGAACGATGAAGAATGAACAAGGATCAATGATCAATGAAGCATAAACAATGAAGAATGAACAAGGATCAATGATCAATGAAGAATGAACGATGAAGAATGAAAAAGGATAAGTGATCAATAACGAATGAACGATGAAGAATGAACAAGGATACATGATCAATGAAGAATGAACGATAAAGAATGAAATAGGATCAATGATCAATGACGAATGAACGATGAAGAATGAACAAGAATCAATGATCAATGAAGCATAAACGATGAAGAATGAACAAGGATCAATGATCAATGAAGAATGAACGATTAAGAATGAACAAGAATCAATGGTCAATGACGAATGAACGATGAAGAATGAACAAGGATCAATGATCAATGAAGAATGAATGACGAAGAATGAACAAGGATCAATGATCAATGAAGAATAAACAATGAAGAATGAACAAGGATCAATGATCAATGACTAATGAACGATGAAGAATGAACAAGGATCAATGATCAATGAAGAATGAACGATAATGAATGAACAAGTATCAATGATCAATGACGAATGAACGATGAAGAATGAACAAGGATCAATGATCAATGAAAAATGAACGATGAAGAATGAACAAGGATCAATGATCAATGTAGAATGAACGATGAAGAATGAACAAGGATCAATGATCAATGACGAATGAACGATGAAGAATGAACAAGGATCAATGGTCAATGAAGAATGAACGATGAAGAATGAACAAGGATCAATGATCAATGTAGAATGAACGATGAAGAATGAACAAGGATCAATGATCAATGACGAATGAACGATGAAGAATGAACAAGGATCAATGATCAATGAAGCATAAACGATGAAGAATGAACAAGGATCAATGATCAATGAAGAATGAACGATTAAGAATGAACAAGAATCAATGGTCAATGACGAATGAACGATGAAGAATGAACAAGTTTCAATGATCAATGACGAATGAACGATGAAGAATGAACAAGGATCAATGATCAATGACGAATGAATGATGAAAAATGAACAAGGATCAATTATTAATGAAGAATGAACGATGAAGAATGAACAAGGATCAATGATCATTGAAGAATGAACGATGAAGAATGAACAAGGATGAATGATCAATGAAGAATAAACGATGAAGAATGAACAAGGATCAATGATCAATGACGAATGAACGATGAAGAATGAACAAGGATCAATGATCAATGACGAATGAACGATGAAGAATGAACAAGGATCAATGATCAATGTAGAATGAAAGATGAAGAATGAACAAGATTCACTGATCAATGACGAATGAACGATGAAGAATGAACAAGGATCAATGATCAATGAAGAACGAAAGATAAAGAATGAACAAGGATCAATGATCAATGACGAATGAACGAAGAAGAATGAACAAGGATCAATGATCAATGAAGAATGAACGATGATGAATGAACAAGGATCAATGATCAATGACGAATGAACGATGAAGAATGAATAAGGATCAATGATCAATGAAGAATGAACGATGAAGAATGAACAAGGATCAATGGTCAATGACGAATGAACGATTAAGAATGAACAAGGATCAATGATCAATGAAGAATGAACGATGAAGAATGAACAAGGATCAATGATCAATGTAGAATGAACGATGAAGAATGAACAAGGATCAATGATCAATGAAGAATGAACGATTAAGAATGAACAAGGATCAATGATCAATGAAGAATGAACGATGAAGAATGAACAAGGATCAATGATCAATGTAGAATGAACGATGAAGAATGAACAAGTATCAATGATCAATGACGAATGAACGATGAAGAATGAACAAGGATCAATGATCAATGAAGCATAAACAATGAAGAATGAACAAGGATCAATGATCAATGAAGAATGAACGATGAAGAATGAAAAAGGATAAGTGATCAATAACGAATGAACGATGAAGAATGAACAAGGATCAATGATCAATGAAGAATGAACGATAAAGAATGAAATAGGATCAATGATCAATGACGAATGAACGATGAAGAATGAACAAGGATCAATGATCAATGAAGAATGAACGATGAAGAATGAACAAGGATAATTGATCAATGACGAATGAACGATGAAGAATGAACAAGGATCAATGATCAATGAAGCATAAACGATGAAGAATGAACAAGGATCAATGATCAATGAAGAATGAACGATTAAGAATGAACAAGAATCAATGGTCAATGACGAATGAACGATGAAGAATGAACAAGGATCAATGATCAATGAAGAATGAATGACGAAGAATGAACAAGGATCAATGATCAATGAAGAATAAACAATGAAGAATGAACAAGGATCAATGATCAATGACTAATGAACGATGAAGAATGAACAAGGATCAATGATCAATGAAGAATGAACGATAATGAATGAACAAGTATCAATGATCAATGACGAATGAACGATGAAGAATGAACAAGGATCAATGATCAATGAAAAATGAACGATGAAGAATGAACAAGGATCAATGATCAATGTAGAATGAACGATGAAGAATGAACAAGGATCAATGATCAATGACGAATGAACGATGAAGAATGAACAAGGATCAATGATCAATGAAGAATGAACGATGAAGAATGAACAAAGATCAATGATCAATGTAGAATGAACGATGAAGAATGAACAAGGATCAATGATCAATGACGAATGAACGATGAAGAATGAACAAGGATCAATGATCAATGAAGCATAAACGATGAAGAATGAACAAGGATCAATGATCAATGAAGAATGAACGATTAAGAATGAACAAGAATCAATGGTCAATGACGAATGAACGATGAAGAATGAACAAGGATCAATGATCAATGACGAATGAATGATGAAAAATGAACAAGGATCAATTATTAATGAAGAATGAACGATGAAGAATGAACAAGGATCAATGATCATTGAAGAATGAACGATGAAGAATGAACAAGGATGAATGATCAATGAAGAATAAACGATGAAGAATGAACAAGGATCAATGATCAATGACGAATGAACGATGAAGAATGAACAAGGATCAATGATCAATGACGAATGAACGATGAAGAATGAACAAGGATCAATGATCAATGTAGAATGAAAGATGAAGAATGAACAAGATTCACTGATCAATGACGAATGAACGATGAAGAATGAACAAGGATCAATGATCAATGAAGAACGAAAGATAAAGAATGAACAAGGATCAATGATCAATGACGAATGAACGAAGAAGAATGAACAAGGATCAATGATCAATGAAGAATGAACGATGATGAATGAACAAGGATCAATGATCAATGACGAATGAACGATGAAGAATGAATAAGGATCAATGATCAATGAAGAATGAACGATGAAGAATGAACAAGGATCAATGGTCAATGACGAATGAACGATTAAGAATGAACAAGGATCAATGATCAATGAAGAATGAACGATGAAGAATGAACAAGGATCAATGATCAATGTAGAATGAACGATGAAGAATGAACAAGGATCAATGATCAATGAAGAATGAACGATTAAGAATGAACAAGGATCAATGATCAATGAAGAATGAACGATGAAGAATGAACAAGGATCAATGATCAATGTAGAATGAACGATGAAGAATGAACAAGTATCAATGATCAATGACGAATGAACGATGAAGAATGAACAAGGATCAATGATCAATGAAGCATAAACAATGAAGAATGAACAAGGATCAATGATCAATGAAGAATGAACGATGAAGAATGAAAAAGGATAAGTGATCAATAACGAATGAACGATGAAGAATGAACAAGGATACATGATCAACGAAGAATGAACGATAAAGAATGAAATAGGATCAATGATCAATGACGAATGAACGATGAAGAATGAACAAGAATCAATGATCAATGAAGCATAAACGATGAAGAATGAACAAGGATCAATGATCAATGAAGAATGAACGATTAAGAATGAACAAGAATCAATGGTCAATGACGAATGAACGATGAAGAATGAACAAGGATCAATGATCAATGAAGAATGAATGACGAAGAATGAACAAGGATCAATGATCAATGAAGAATAAACAATGAAGAATGAACAAGGATCAATGATCAATGACTAATGAACGATGAAGAATGAACAAGGATCAATGATCAATGAAGAATGAACGATAATGAATGAACAAGTATCAATGATCAATGACGAATGAACGATGAAGAATGAACAAGGATCAATGATCAATGAAAAATGAACGATGAAGAATGAACAAGGATCAATGATCAATGTAGAATGAACGATGAAGAATGAACAAGGATCAATGATCAATGACGAATGAACGATGAAGAATGAACAAGGATCAATGGTCAATGAAGAATGAACGATGAAGAATGAACAAGGATCAATGATCAATGTAGAATGAACGATGAAGAATGAACAAGGATCAATGATCAATGACGAATGAACGATGAAGAATGAACAAGGATCAATGATCAATGAAGCATAAACGATGAAGAATGAACAAGGATCAATGATCAATGAAGAATGAACGATTAAGAATGAACAAGAATCAATGGTCAATGACGAATGAACGATGAAGAATGAACAAGTTTCAATGATCAATGACGAATGAACGATGAAGAATGAACAAGGATCAATGATCAATGACGAATGAATGATGAAAAATGAACAAGGATCAATTATTAATGAAGAATGAACGATGAAGAATGAACAAGGATCAATGATCATTGAAGAATGAACGATGAAGAATGAACAAGGATGAATGATCAATGAAGAATAAACGATGAAGAATGAACAAGGATCAATGATCAATGACGAATGAACGATGAAGAATGAACAAGGATCAATGATCAATGACGAATGAACGATGAAGAATGAACAAGGATCAATGATCAATGTAGAATGAAAGATGAAGAATGAACAAGATTCACTGATCAATGACGAATGAACGATGAAGAATGAACAAGGATCAATGATCAATGAAGAACGAAAGATAAAGAATGAACAAGGATCAATGATCAATGACGAATGAACGAAGAAGAATGAACAAGGATCAATGATCAATGAAGAATGAACGATGATGAATGAACAAGGATCAATGATCAATGACGAATGAACGATGAAGAATGAATAAGGATCAATGATCAATGAAGAATGAACGATGAAGAATGAACAAGGATCAATGGTCAATGACGAATGAACGATTAAGAATGAACAAGGATCAATGATCAATGAAGAATGAACGATGAAGAATGAACAAGGATCAATGATCAATGTAGAATGAACGATGAAGAATGAACAAGGATCAATGATCAATGAAGAATGAACGATTAAGAATGAACAAGGATCAATGATCAATGAAGAATGAACGATGAAGAATGAACAAGGATCAATGATCAATGTAGAATGAACGATGAAGAATGAACAAGTATCAATGATCAATGACGAATGAACGATGAAGAATGAACAAGGATCAATGATCAATGAAGCATAAACAATGAAGAATGAACAAGGATCAATGATCAATGAAGAATGAACGATGAAGAATGAAAAAGGATAAGTGATCAATAACGAATGAACGATGAAGAATGAACAATGATCAATGATCAATGAAGAATGAACGATAAAGAATGAAATAGGATCAATGATCAATGACGAATGAACGATGAAGAATGAACAAGGATCAATGATCAATGAAGAATGAACGATGAAGAATGAACAAGGATAATTGATCAATGACGAATGAACGATGAAGAATGAACAAGGATCAATGATCATTGAAGCATAAACGATGAAGAATGAACAAGGATCAATGATCAATGAAGAATGAACGATTAAGAATGAACAAGAATCAATGGTCAATGACGAATGAACGATGAAGAATGAACAAGGATCAATGATCAATGAAGAATGAATGACGAAGAATGAACAAGGATCAATGATCAATGAAGAATAAACAATGAAGAATGAACAAGGATCAATGATCAATGACTAATGAACGATGAAGAATGAATAAGGATCAATGATCAATGAAGAATGAACGATAATGAATGAACAAGTATCAATGATCAATGACGAATGAACGATGAAGAATGAACAAGGATCAATGATCAATGAAAAATGAACGATGAAGAATGAACAAGGATCAATGATCAATGTAGAATGAACGATGAAGAATGAACAAGGATCAATGATCAATGACGAATGAACGATGAAGAATGAACAAGGATCAATGGTCAATGAAGAATGAACGATGAAGAATGAACAAAGATCAATGATCAATGTAGAATGAACGATGAAGAATGAACAAGGATCAATGATCAATGTAGAATGAAAGATGAAGAATGAACAAGATTCACTGATCAATGACGAATGAACGATGAAGAATGAACAAGGATCAATGATCAATGAAGAACGAAAGATAAAGAATGAACAAGGATCAATGATCAATGACGAATGAACGAAGAAGAATGAACAAGGATCAATGATCAATGAAGAATGAACGATGATGAATGAACAAGGATCAATGATCAATGACGAATGAACGATGAAGAATGAATAAGGATCAATGATCAATGAAGAATGAACGATGAAGAATGAACAAGGATCAATGGTCAATGACGAATGAACGATTAAGAATGAACAAGGATCAATGATCAATGAAGAATGAACGATGAAGAATGAACAAGGATCAATGATCAATGTAGAATGAACGATGAAGAATGAACAAGGATCAATGATCAATGAAGAATGAACGATTAAGAATGAACAAGGATCAATGATCAATGAAGAATGAACGATGAAGAATGAACAAGGATCAATGATCAATGTAGAATGAACGATGAAGAATGAACAAGGATCAATGATCAATGAAGAATGAACGATAATGAATGAACAAGTATCAATGATCAATGACGAATGAACGATGAAGAATGAACAAGGATCAATGATCAATGAAAAATGAACGATGAAGAATGAACAAGGATCAATGATCAATGTAGAATGAACGATGAAGAATGAACAAGGATCAATGATCAATGACGAATGAACGATGAAGAATGAACAAAGATCAATGATCAATGTAGAATGAACGATGAAGAATGAACAAGGATCAATGATCAATGACGAATGAACGATGAAGAATGAACAAGGATCAATGATCAATGAAGCATAAACGATGAAGAATGAACAAGGATCAATGATCAATGAAGAATGAACGATTAAGAATGAACAAGAATCAATGGTCAATGACGAATGAACGATGAAGAATGAACAAGTTTCAATGATCAATGACGAATGAACGATGAAGAATGAACAAGGATCAATGATCAATGACGAATGAATGATGAAAAATGAACAAGGATCAATTATTAATGAAGAATGAACGATGAAGAATGAACAAGGATCAATGATCATTGAAGAATGAACGATGAAGAATGAACAAGGATGAATGATCAATGAAGAATAAACGATGAAGAATGAACAAGGATCAATGATCAATGACGAATGAACGATGAAGAATGAACAAGGATCAATGATCAATGACGAATGAACGATGAAGAATGAACAAGGATCAATGATCAATGTAGAATGAAAGATGAAGAATGAACAAGATTCACTGATCAATGACGAATGAACGATGAAGAAGGAACAAGGATCAATGATCAATGAAGAACGAAAGATAAAGAATGAACAAGGATCAATGATCAATGACGAATGAACGAAGAAGAATGAACAAGGATCAATGATCAATGAAGAATGAACGATGATGAATGAACAAGGATCAATGATCAATGACGAATGAACGATGAAGAATGAATAAGGATCAATGATCAATGAAGAATGAACGATGAAGAATGAACAAGGATCAATGGTCAATGACGAATGAACGATTAAGAATGAACAAGGATCAATGATCAATGAAGAATGAACGATGAAGAATGAACAAGGATCAATGATCAATGTAGAATGAACGATGAAGAATGAACAAGGATCAATGATCAATGAAGAATGAACGATTAAGAATGAACAAGGATCAATGATCAATGAAGAATGAACGATGAAGAATGAACAAGGATCAATGATCAATGTAGAATGAACGATGAAGAATGAACAAGTATCAATGATCAATGACGAATGAACGATGAAGAATGAACAAGGATCAATGATCAATGAAGCATAAACAATGAAGAATGAACAAGGATCAATGATCAATGAAGAATGAACGATGAAGAATGAAAAAGGATAAGTGATCAATAACGAATGAACGATGAAGAATGAACAAGGATACATGATCAATGAAGAATGAACGATAAAGAATGAAATAGGATCAATGATCAATGACGAATGAACGATGAAGAATGAACAAGAATCAATGATCAATGAAGCATAAACGATGAAGAATGAACAAGGATCAATGATCAATGAAGAATGAACGATTAAGAATGAACAAGAATCAATGGTCAATGACGAATGAACGATGAAGAATGAACAAGGATCAATGATCAATGAAGAATGAATGACGAAGAATGAACAAGGATCAATGATCAATGAAGAATAAACAATGAAGAATGAACAAGGATCAATGATCAATGACTAATGAACGATGAAGAATGAACAAGGATCAATGATCAATGAAGAATGAACGATAATGAATGAACAAGTATCAATGATCAATGACGAATGAACGATGAAGAATGAACAAGGATCAATGATCAATGAAAAATGAACGATGAAGAATGAACAAGGATCAATGATCAATGTAGAATGAACGATGAAGAATGAACAAGGATCAATGATCAATGACGAATGAACGATGAAGAATGAACAAGGATCAATGGTCAATGAAGAATGAACGATGAAGAATGAACAAGGATCAATGATCAATGTAGAATGAACGATGAAGAATGAACAAGGATCAAT
Organism: Amaranthus tricolor; assembly: GCF_026212465.1. Lineage (NCBI taxonomy): Eukaryota > Viridiplantae > Streptophyta > Magnoliopsida > Caryophyllales > Amaranthaceae > Amaranthus > Amaranthus tricolor. The sequence goes on from NC_080047.1 coordinate 28,966,690, forward strand.
GATCAATGACGAATGAACGATGAAGAATGAACAAGGATCAATGATCAATGAAGCATAAACGATGAAGAATGAACAAGGATCAATGATCAATGAAGAATGAACGATTAAGAATGAACAAGAATCAATGGTCAATGACGAATGAACGATGAAGAATGAACAAGTTTCAATGATCAATGACGAATGAACGATGAAGAATGAACAAGGATCAATGATCAATGACGAATGAATGATGAAAAATGAACAAGGATCAATTATTAATGAAGAATGAACGATGAAGAATGAACAAGGATCAATGATCATTGAAGAATGAACGATGAAGAATGAACAAGGATGAATGATCAATGAAGAATAAACGATGAAGAATGAACAAGGATCAATGATCAATGACGAATGAACGATGAAGAATGAACAAGGATCAATGATCAATGACGAATGAACGATGAAGAATGAACAAGGATCAATGATCAATGTAGAATGAAAGATGAAGAATGAACAAGATTCACTGATCAATGACGAATGAACGATGAAGAATGAACAAGGATCAATGATCAATGAAGAACGAAAGATAAAGAATGAACAAGGATCAATGATCAATGACGAATGAACGAAGAAGAATGAACAAGGATCAATGATCAATGAAGAATGAACGATGATGAATGAACAAGGATCAATGATCAATGACGAATGAACGATGAAGAATGAATAAGGATCAATGATCAATGAAGAATGAACGATGAAGAATGAACAAGGATCAATGGTCAATGACGAATGAACGATTAAGAATGAACAAGGATCAATGATCAATGAAGAATGAACGATGAAGAATGAACAAGGATCAATGATCAATGTAGAATGAACGATGAAGAATGAACAAGGATCAATGATCAATGAAGAATGAACGATTAAGAATGAACAAGGATCAATGATCAATGAAGAATGAACGATGAAGAATGAACAAGGATCAATGATCAATGTAGAATGAACGATGAAGAATGAACAAGTATCAATGATCAATGACGAATGAACGATGAAGAATGAACAAGGATCAATGATCAATGAAGCATAAACAATGAAGAATGAACAAGGATCAATGATCAATGAAGAATGAACGATGAAGAATGAAAAAGGATAAGTGATCAATAACGAATGAACGATGAAGAATGAACAATGATCAATGATCAATGAAGAATGAACGATAAAGAATGAAATAGGATCAATGATCAATGACGAATGAACGATGAAGAATGAACAAGGATCAATGATCAATGAAGAATGAACGATGAAGAATGAACAAGGATAATTGATCAATGACGAATGAACGATGAAGAATGAACAAGGATCAATGATCATTGAAGCATAAACGATGAAGAATGAACAAGGATCAATGATCAATGAAGAATGAACGATTAAGAATGAACAAGAATCAATGGTCAATGACGAATGAACGATGAAGAATGAACAAGGATCAATGATCAATGAAGAATGAATGACGAAGAATGAACAAGGATCAATGATCAATGAAGAATAAACAATGAAGAATGAACAAGGATCAATGATCAATGACTAATGAACGATGAAGAATGAACAAGGATCAATGATCAATGAAGAATGAACGATAATGAATGAACAAGTATCAATGATCAATGACGAATGAACGATGAAGAATGAACAAGGATCAATGATCAATGAAAAATGAACGATGAAGAATGAACAAGGATCAATGATCAATGTAGAATGAACGATGAAGAATGAACAAGGATCAATGATCAATGACGAATGAACGATGAAGAATGAACAAGGATCAATGGTCAATGAAGAATGAACGATGAAGAATGAACAAAGATCAATGATCAATGTAGAATGAACGATGAAGAATGAACAAGGATCAATGATCAATGTAGAATGAAAGATGAAGAATGAACAAGATTCACTGATCAATGACGAATGAACGATGAAGAATGAACAAGGATCAATGATCAATGAAGAACGAAAGATAAAGAATGAACAAGGATCAATGATCAATGACGAATGAACGAAGAAGAATGAACAAGGATCAATGATCAATGAAGAATGAACGATGATGAATGAACAAGGATCAATGATCAATGACGAATGAACGATGAAGAATGAATAAGGATCAATGATCAATGAAGAATGAACGATGAAGAATGAACAAGGATCAATGGTCAATGACGAATGAACGATTAAGAATGAACAAGGATCAATGATCAATGAAGAATGAACGATGAAGAATGAACAAGGATCAATGATCAATGTAGAATGAACGATGAAGAATGAACAAGGATCAATGATCAATGAAGAATGAACGATTAAGAATGAACAAGGATCAATGATCAATGAAGAATGAACGATGAAGAATGAACAAGGATCAATGATCAATGTAGAATGAACGATGAAGAATGAACAAGTATCAATGATCAATGACGAATGAACGATGAAGAATGAACAAGGATCAATGATCAATGAAGCATAAACAATGAAGAATGAACAAGGATCAATGATCAATGAAGAATGAAAAAGGATAAGTGATCAATAACGAATGAACGATGAAGAATGAACAATGATCAATGATCAATGAAGAATGAACGATAAAGAATGAAATAGGATCAATGATCAATGACGAATGAACGATGAAGAATGAACAAGGATCAATGATCAATGAAGAATGAACGATGAAGAATGAACAAGGATAATTGATCAATGACGAATGAACGATGAAGAATGAACAAGGATCAATGATCATTGAAGCATAAACGATGAAGAATGAACAAGGATCAATGATCAATGAAGAATGAACGATTAAGAATGAACAAGAATCAATGGTCAATGACGAATGAACGATGAAGAATGAACAAGGATCAATGATCAATGAAGAATGAATGACGAAGAATGAACAAGGATCAATGATCAATGAAGAATAAACAATGAAGAATGAACAAGGATCAATGATCAATGACTAATGAACGATGAAGAATGAACAAGGATCAATGATCAATGAAGAATGAACGATAATGAATGAACAAGTATCAATGATCAATGACGAATGAACGATGAAGAATGAACAAGGATCAATGATCAATGAAAAATGAACGATGAAGAATGAACAAGGATCAATGATCAATGTAGAATGAACGATGAAGAATGAACAAGGATCAATGATCAATGACGAATGAACGATGAAGAATGAACAAGGATCAATGGTCAATGAAGAATGAACGATGAAGAATGAACAAAGATCAATGATCAATGTAGAATGAACGATGAAGAATGAACAAGGATCAATGATCAATGACGAATGAACGATGAAGAATGAACAAGGATCAATGATCAATGAAGCATAAACGATGAAGAATGAACAAGGATCAATGATCAATGAAGAATGAACGATTAAGAATGAACAAGAATCAATGGTCAATGACGAATGAACGATGAAGAATGAACAAGTTTCAATGATCAATGACGAATGAACGATGAAGAATGAACAAGGATCAATGATCAATGACGAATGAATGATGAAAAATGAACAAGGATCAATTATTAATGAAGAATGAACGATGAAGAATGAACAAGGATCAATGATCATTGAAGAATGAACGATGAAGAATGAACAAGGATGAATGATCAATGAAGAATAAACGATGAAGAATGAACAAGGATCAATGATCAATGACGAATGAACGATAAAGAATGAACAAGGATCAATGATCAATGACGAATGAACGATGAAGAATGAACAAGGATCAATGATCAATGTAGAATGAAAGATGAAGAATGAACAAGATTCACTGATCAATGACGAATGAACGATGAAGAATGAACAAGGATCAATGATCAATGAAGAACGAAAGATAAAGAATGAACAAGGATCAATGATCAATGACGAATGAACGAAGAAGAATGAACAAGGATCAATGATCAATGAAGAATGAACGATGATGAATGAACAAGGATCAATGATCAATGACGAATGAACGATGAAGAATGAATAAGGATCAATGATCAATGAAGAATGAACGATGAAGAATGAACAAGGATCAATGGTCAATGACGAATGAACGATTAAGAATGAACAAGGATCAATGATCAATGAAGAATGAACGATGAAGAATGAACAAGGATCAATGATCAATGTAGAATGAACGATGAAGAATGAACAAGGATCAATGATCAATGAAGAATGAACGATTAAGAATGAACAAGGATCAATGATCAATGAAGAATGAACGATGAAGAATGAACAAGGATCAATGATCAATGTAGAATGAACGATGAAGAATGAACAAGTATCAATGATCAATGACGAATGAACGATGAAGAATGAACAAGGATCAATGATCAATGAAGCATAAACAATGAAGAATGAACAAGGATCAATGATCAATGAAGAATGAACGATGAAGAATGAAAAAGGATAAGTGATCAATAACGAATGAACGATGAAGAATGAACAATGATCAATGATCAATGAAGAATGAACGATAAAGAATGAAATAGGATCAATGATCAATGACGAATGAACGATGAAGAATGAACAAGGATCAATGATCAATGAAGAATGAACGATGAAGAATGAACAAGGATAATTGATCAATGACGAATGAACGATGAAGAATGAACAAGGATCAATGATCATTGAAGCATAAACGATGAAGAATGAACAAGGATCAATGATCAATGAAGAATGAACGATTAAGAATGAACAAGAATCAATGGTCAATGACGAATGAACGATGAAGAATGAACAAGGATCAATGATCAATGAAGAATGAATGACGAAGAATGAACAAGGATCAATGATCAATGAAGAATAAACAATGAAGAATGAACAAGGATCAATGATCAATGACTAATGAACGATGAAGAATGAACAAGGATCAATGATCAATGAAGAATGAACGATAATGAATGAACAAGTATCAATGATCAATGACGAATGAACGATGAAGAATGAACAAGGATCAATGATCAATGAAAAATGAACGATGAAGAATGAACAAGGATCAATGATCAATGTAGAATGAACGATGAAGAATGAACAAGGATCAATGATCAATGACGAATGAACGATGAAGAATGAACAAGGATCAATGGTCAATGAAGAATGAACGATGAAGAATGAACAAAGATCAATGATCAATGTAGAATGAACGATGAAGAATGAACAAGGATCAATGATCAATGACGAATGAACGATGAAGAATGAACAAGGATCAATGATCAATGAAGCATAAACGATGAAGAATGAACAAGGATCAATGATCAATGAAGAATGAACGATTAAGAATGAACAAGAATCAATGGTCAATGACGAATGAACGATGAAGAATGAACAAGTTTCAATGATCAATGACGAATGAACGATGAAGAATGAACAAGGATCAATGATCAATGACGAATGAATGATGAAAAATGAACAAGGATCAATTATTAATGAAGAATGAACGATGAAGAATGAACAAGGATCAATGATCATTGAAGAATGAACGATGAAGAATGAACAAGGATGAATGATCAATGAAGAATAAACGATGAAGAATGAACAAGGATCAATGATCAATGACGAATGAACGATAAAGAATGAACAAGGATCAATGATCAATGACGAATGAACGATGAAGAATGAACAAGGATCAATGATCAATGTAGAATGAAAGATGAAGAATGAACAAGATTCACTGATCAATGACGAATGAACGATGAAGAATGAACAAGGATCAATGATCAATGAAGAACGAAAGATAAAGAATGAACAAGGATCAATGATCAATGACGAATGAACGAAGAAGAATGAACAAGGATCAATGATCAATGAAGAATGAACGATGATGAATGAACAAGGATCAATGATCAATGACGAATGAACGATGAAGAATGAATAAGGATCAATGATCAATGAAGAATGAACGATGAAGAATGAACAAGGATCAATGGTCAATGACGAATGAACGATTAAGAATGAACAAGGATCAATGATCAATGAAGAATGAACGATGAAGAATGAACAAGGATCAATGATCAATGTAGAATGAACGATGAAGAATGAACAAGGATCAATGATCAATGAAGAATGAACGATTAAGAATGAACAAGGATCAATGATCAATGAAGAATGAACGATGAAGAATGAACAAGGATCAATGATCAATGTAGAATGAACGATGAAGAATGAACAAGTATCAATGATCAATGACGAATGAACGATGAAGAATGAACAAGGATCAATGATCAATGAAGCATAAACAATGAAGAATGAACAAGGATCAATGATCAATGAAGAATGAACGATGAAGAATGAAAAAGGATAAGTGATCAATAACGAATGAACGATGAAGAATGAACAATGATCAATGATCAATGAAGAATGAACGATAAAGAATGAAATAGGATCAATGATCAATGACGAATGAACGATGAAGAATGAACAAGGATCAATGATCAATGAAGAATGAACGATGAAGAATGAACAAGGATAATTGATCAATGACGAATGAACGATGAAGAATGAACAAGGATCAATGATCATTGAAGCATAAACGATGAAGAATGAACAAGGATCAATGATCAATGAAGAATGAACGATTAAGAATGAACAAGAATCAATGGTCAATGACGAATGAACGATGAAGAATGAACAAGCATCAATGATCAATGAAGAATGAACGATTAAGAATGAACAAGGATCAATGATCAATGAAGAATAAACAATGAAGAATGAACAAGGATCAATGATCAATGACTAATGAACGATGAAGAATGAACAAGGATCAATGATCAATGAAGAATGAACGATAATGAATGAACAAGTATCAATGATCAATGACGAATGAACGATGAAGAATGAACAAGGATCAATGATCAATGAAAAATGAACGATGAAGAATGAACAAGGATCAATGATCAATGTAGAATGAACGATGAAGAATGAACAAGGATCAATGATCAATGACGAATGAACGATGAAGAATGAACAAGGATCAATGGTCAATGAAGAATGAACGATGAAGAATGAACAAGGATCAATGATCAATGTAGAATGAACGATGAAGAATGAACAAGGATCAATGATCAATGACGAATGAACGATGAAGAATGAACAAGGATCAATGATCAATGAAGCATAAACGATGAAGAATGAACAAGGATCAATGATCAATGAAGAATGAACGATTAAGAATGAACAAGAATCAATGGTCAATGACGAATGAACGATGAAGAATGAACAAGTTTCAATGATCAATGACGAATGAACGATGAAGAATGAACAAGGATCAATGATCAATGACGAATGAATGATGAAAAATGAACAAGGATCAATTATTAATGAAGAATGAACGATGAAGAATGAACAAGGATCAATGATCATTGAAGAATGAACGATGAAGAATGAACAAGGATGAATGATCAATGAAGAATAAACGATGAAGAATGAACAAGGATCAATGATCAATGACGAATGAACGATGAAGAATGAACAAGGATCAATGATCAATGACGAATGAACGATGAAGAATGAACAAGGATCAATGATCAATGTAGAATGAAAGATGAAGAATGAACAAGATTCACTGATCAATGACGAATGAACGATGAAGAATGAACAAGGATCAATGATCAATGAAGAACGAAAGATAAAGAATGAACAAGGATCAATGATCAATGACGAATGAACGAAGAAGAATGAACAAGGATCAATGATCAATGAAGAATGAACGATGATGAATGAACAAGGATCAATGATCAATGACGAATGAACGATGAAGAATGAATAAGGATCAATGATCAATGAAGAATGAACGATGAAGAATGAACAAGGATCAATGGTCAATGACGAATGAACGATTAAGAATGAACAAGGATCAATGATCAATGAAGAATGAACGATGAAGAATGAACAAGGATCAATGATCAATGTAGAATGAACGATGAAGAATGAACAAGGATCAATGATCAATGAAGAATGAACGATTAAGAATGAACAAGGATCAATGATCAATGAAGAATGAACGATGAAGAATGAACAAGGATCAATGATCAATGTAGAATGAACGATGAAGAATGAACAAGTATCAATGATCAATGACGAATGAACGATGAAGAATGAACAAGGATCAATGATCAATGAAGCATAAACAATGAAGAATGAACAAGGATCAATGATCAATGAAGAATGAACGATGAAGAATGAAAAAGGATAAGTGATCAATAACGAATGAACGATGAAGAATGAACAATGATCAATGATCAATGAAGAATGAACGATAAAGAATGAAATAGGATCAATGATCAATGACGAATGAACGATGAAGAATGAACAAGGATCAATGATCAATGAAGAATGAACGATGAAGAATGAACAAGGATAATTGATCAATGACGAATGAACGATGAAGAATGAACAAGGATCAATGATCATTGAAGCATAAACGATGAAGAATGAACAAGGATCAATGATCAATGAAGAATGAACGATTAAGAATGAACAAGAATCAATGGTCAATGACGAATGAACGATGAAGAATGAACAAGGATCAATGATCAATGAAGAATGAATGACGAAGAATGAACAAGGATCAATGATCAATGAAGAATAAACAATGAAGAATGAACAAGGATCAATGATCAATGACTAATGAACGATGAAGAATGAACAAGGATCAATGATCAATGAAGAATGAACGATAATGAATGAACAAGTATCAATGATCAATGACGAATGAACGATGAAGAATGAACAAGGATCAATGATCAATGAAAAATGAACGATGAAGAATGAACAAGGATCAATGATCAATGTAGAATGAACGATGAAGAATGAACAAGGATCAATGATCAATGACGAATGAACGATGAAGAATGAACAAGGATCAATGGTCAATGAAGAATGAACGATGAAGAATGAACAAAGATCAATGATCAATGTAGAATGAACGATGAAGAATGAACAAGGATCAATGATCAATGACGAATGAACGATGAAGAATGAACAAGGATCAATGATCAATGAAGCATAAACGATGAAGAATGAACAAGGATCAATGATCAATGAAGAATGAACGATTAAGAATGAACAAGAATCAATGGTCAATGACGAATGAACGATGAAGAATGAACAAGTTTCAATGATCAATGACGAATGAACGATGAAGAATGAACAAGGATCAATGATCAATGACGAATGAATGATGAAAAATGAACAAGGATCAATTATTAATGAAGAATGAACGATGAAGAATGAACAAGGATCAATGATCATTGAAGAATGAACGATGAAGAATGAACAAGGATGAATGATCAATGAAGAATAAACGATGAAGAATGAACAAGGATCAATGATCAATGACGAATGAACGATGAAGAATGAACAAGGATCAATGATCAATGACGAATGAACGATGAAGAATGAACAAGGATCAATGATCAATGTAGAATGAAAGATGAAGAATGAACAAGATTCACTGATCAATGACGAATGAACGATGAAGAATGAACAAGGATCAATGATCAATGAAGAACGAAAGATAAAGAATGAACAAGGATCAATGATCAATGACGAATGAACGAAGAAGAATGAACAAGGATCAATGATCAATGAAGAATGAACGATGATGAATGAACAAGGATCAATGATCAATGACGAATGAACGATGAAGAATGAATAAGGATCAATGATCAATGAAGAATGAACGATGAAGAATGAACAAGGATCAATGGTCAATGACGAATGAACGATTAAGAATGAACAAGGATCAATGATCAATGAAGAATGAACGATGAAGAATGAACAAGGATCAATGATCAATGTAGAATGAACGATGAAGAATGAACAAGGATCAATGATCAATGAAGAATGAACGATTAAGAATGAACAAGGATCAATGATCAATGAAGAATGAACGATGAAGAATGAACAAGGATCAATGATCAATGTAGAATGAACGATGAAGAATGAACAAGTATCAATGATCAATGACGAATGAACGATGAAGAATGAACAAGGATCAATGATCAATGAAGCATAAACAATGAAGAATGAACAAGGATCAATGATCAATGAAGAATGAACGATGAAGAATGAAAAAGGATAAGTGATCAATAACGAATGAACGATGAAGAATGAACAAGGATACATGATCAATGAAGAATGAACGATAAAGAATGAAATAGGATCAATGATCAATGACGAATGAACGATGAAGAATGAACAAGGATCAATGATCAATGAAGAATGAACGATGAAGAATGAACAAGGATAATTGATCAATGACGAATGAACGATGAAGAATGAACAAGGATCAATGATCAATGAAGCATAAACGATGAAGAATGAACAAGGATCAATGATCAATGAAGAATGAACGATTAAGAATGAACAAGAATCAATGGTCAATGACGAATGAACGATGAAGAATGAACAAGGATCAATGATCAATGAAGAATGAATGACGAAGAATGAACAAGGATCAATGATCAATGAAGAATAAACAATGAAGAATGAACAAGGATCAATGATCAATGACTAATGAACGATGAAGAATGAACAAGGATCAATGATCAATGAAGAATGAACGATAATGAATGAACAAGTATCAATGATCAATGACGAATGAACGATGAAGAATGAACAAGGATCAATGATCAATGAAAAATGAACGATGAAGAATGAACAAGGATCAATGATCAATGTAGAATGAACGATGAAGAATGAACAAGGATCAATGATCAATGACGAATGAACGATGAAGAATGAACAAGGATCAATGGTCAATGAAGAATGAACGATGAAGAATGAACAAGGATCAATGATCAATGTAGAATGAACGATGAAGAATGAACAAGGATCAATGATCAATGACGAATGAACGATGAAGAATGAACAAGGATCAATGATCAATGAAGCATAAACGATGAAGAATGAACAAGGATCAATGATCAATGAAGAATGAACGATTAAGAATGAACAAGAATCAATGGTCAATGACGAATGAACGATGAAGAATGAACAAGTTTCAATGATCAATGACGAATGAACGATGAAGAATGAACAAGGATCAATGATCAATGACGAATGAATGATGAAAAATGAACAAGGATCAATTATTAATGAAGAATGAACGATGAAGAATGAACAAGGATCAATGATCATTGAAGAATGAACGATGAAGAATGAACAAGGATGAATGATCAATGAAGAATAAACGATGAAGAATGAACAAGGATCAATGATCAATGACGAATGAACGATGAAGAATGAACAAGGATCAATGATCAATGACGAATGAACGATGAAGAATGAACAAGGATCAATGATCAATGTAGAATGAAAGATGAAGAATGAACAAGATTCACTGATCAATGACGAATGAACGATGAAGAATGAACAAGGATCAATGATCAATGAAGAACGAAAGATAAAGAATGAACAAGGATCAATGATCAATGACGAATGAACGAAGAAGAATGAACAAGGATCAATGATCAATGAAGAATGAACGATGATGAATGAACAAGGATCAATGATCAATGACGAATGAACGATGAAGAATGAATAAGGATCAATGATCAATGAAGAATGAACGATGAAGAATGAACAAGGATCAATGGTCAATGACGAATGAACGATTAAGAATGAACAAGGATCAATGATCAATGAAGAATGAACGATGAAGAATGAACAAGGATCAATGATCAATGTAGAATGAACGATGAAGAATGAACAAGGATCAATGATCAATGAAGAATGAACGATTAAGAATGAACAAGGATCAATGATCAATGAAGAATGAACGATGAAGAATGAACAAGGATCAATGATCAATGTAGAATGAACGATGAAGAATGAACAAGTATCAATGATCAATGACGAATGAACGATGAAGAATGAACAAGGATCAATGATCAATGAAGCATAAACAATGAAGAATGAACAAGGATCAATGATCAATGAAGAATGAACGATGAAGAATGAAAAAGGATAAGTGATCAATAACGAATGAACGATGAAGAATGAACAAGGATACATGATCAATGAAGAATGAACGATAAAGAATGAAATAGGATCAATGATCAATGACGAATGAACGATGAAGAATGAACAAGGATCAATGATCAATGAAGAATGAACGATGAAGAATGAACAAGGATAATTGATCAATGACGAATGAACGATGAAGAATGAACAAGGATCAATGATCAATGAAGCATAAACGATGAAGAATGAACAAGGATCAATGATCAATGAAGAATGAACGATTAAGAATGAACAAGAATCAATGGTCAATGACGAATGAACGATGAAGAATGAACAAGGATCAATGATCAATGAAGAATGAATGACGAAGAATGAACAAGGATCAATGATCAATGAAGAATAAACAATGAAGAATGAACAAGGATCAATGATCAATGACTAATGAACGATGAAGAATGAACAAGGATCAATGATCAATGAAGAATGAACGATAATGAATGAACAAGTATCAATGATCAATGACGAATGAACGATGAAGAATGAACAAGGATCAATGATCAATGAAAAATGAACGATGAAGAATGAACAAGGATCAATGATCAATGTAGAATGAACGATGAAGAATGAACAAGGATCAATGATCAATGACGAATGAACGATGAAGAATGAACAAGGATCAATGGTCAATGAAGAATGAACGATGAAGAATGAACAAGGATCAATGATCAATGTAGAATGAACGATGAAGAATGAACAAGGATCAATGATCAATGACGAATGAACGATGAAGAATGAACAAGGATCAATGATCAATGAAGCATAAACGATGAAGAATGAACAAGGATCAATGATCAATGAAGAATGAACGATTAAGAATGAACAAGAATCAATGGTCAATGACGAATGAACGATGAAGAATGAACAAGTTTCAATGATCAATGACGAATGAACGATGAAGAATGAACAAGGATCAATGATCAATGACGAATGAATGATGAAAAATGAACAAGGATCAATTATTAATGAAGAATGAACGATGAAGAATGAACAAGGATCAATGATCATTGAAGAATGAACGATGAAGAATGAACAAGGATGAATGATCAATGAAGAATAAACGATGAAGAATGAACAAGGATCAATGATCAATGACGAATGAACGATGAAGAATGAACAAGGATCAATGATCAATGACGAATGAACGATGAAGAATGAACAAGGATCAATGATCAATGTAGAATGAAAGATGAAGAATGAACAAGATTCACTGATCAATGACGAATGAACGATGAAGAATGAACAAGGATCAATGATCAATGAAGAACGAAAGATAAAGAATGAACAAGGATCAATGATCAATGTAGAATGAACGATGAAGAATGAACAAGGATCAATGATCAATGAAGAATGAACGATTAAGAATGAACAAGGATCAATGATCAATGAAGAATGAACGATGAAGAATGAACAAGGATCAATAATCAATGTAGAATGAACGATGAAGAATGAACAAGTATCAATGATCAATGACGAATGAACGATGAAGAATGAACAAGGATCAATGATCAATGAAGCATAAACAATGAAGAATGAACAAGGATCAATGATCAATGAAGAATGAACGATTAAGAATGAACAAGAATCAATGGTCAATGACGAATGAACGATGAAGAATGAACAAGTTTCAATGATCAATGACGAATGAACGATGAAGAATGAACAAGGATCAATGATCAATGACGAATGAATGATGAAAAATGAACAAGGATCAATTATTAATGAAGAATGAACGATGAAGAATGAACAAGGATCAATGATCATTGAAGAATGAACGATGAAGAATGAACAAGGATGAATGATCAATGAAGAATAAACGATGAAGAATGAACAAGGATCAATGATCAATGACGAATGAACGAAGAAGAATGAACAAGGATCAATGATCAATGACGAATGAACGATGAAGAATGAACAAGGATCAATGATCAATGTAGAATGAAAGATGAAGAATAAACAAGATTCACTGATCAATGACGAATGAACGATGAAGAATGAACAAGGATCAATGATCAATGACTAATGAACGATGAAGAATGAACAAGGATCAATGATCAATGAAGAATGAACGATAATGAATGAACAAGTATCAATGATCAATGACGAATGAACGATGAAGAATGAACAAGGATCAATGATCAATGAAAAATGTACGATGAAGAATGAACAAGGATCAATGATCAATGTAGAATGAACGATGAAGAATGAACAAGGATCAATGATCAATGAAGAATGAACGATTAAGAATGAACAAGGATCAATGATCAATGAAGAATGAACGATGAAGAATGAACAAGGATCAATGATCAATGTAGAATGAACGATGAAGAATGAACAAGGATCAATGATCAATGACGAATGAACGATGAAGAATGAACAAGGATCAATGATCAATGAAGCATAAACAATGAAGAATGAACAAGGATCAATGATCAATGAAGAATGAACGATGAAGAATGAACAAGGATCAATGATCATTGTAGAATGAACGATGAAGAATGAACAAGGATCAATGATCAATGAAGAATGAACGATGAAGAATGAAAAAGGATAAGTGATCAATAACGAATGAACGATGAAGAATGAACAAGGATCAATGATCAATGAAGAATGAACGATAAAGAATGAAATAGGATCAATGATCAATGACGAATGAACGATGAAGAATGAACAAGGATCAATGATCAATGAAGAATGAACGATGACGAATCAATAAGGATCAATTATCAATGAAGAATAAACGATGAAGAATGAACAACAACCAATGATCCATGAAGAATAAACGATGAAGAATGAACAAGGATCAATGATCAATGACGAATGAACGATGAAGAATTAACAAGGATCAATGATCAATGAAGCATAAACGATGAAGAATGGACAAGGATCAATGATCAATGTAGAATAAAAGATGAAGAATGAACAAGGATCAATGATCAATGACGAATGAATGATGAAGAATGAACAAGGATCAATGATCAATGAAGAATGAAAGATAAAGAATAAACAAGGATCAATGATCAATGAAGAATGAACGATGAAGAATGAACAAGGATCAATGGTCAATGAAGAATGAACGATGAAGAATGAACAAGGATCAATGATCAATGTAGAATGAACGATGAAGAATGAACAAGGATCAATGATCAATGACGAATGAACGATGAAGAATGAACAAGGATCAATGATCAATGAAGCATAAACGATGAAGAATGAACAAGGATCAATGATCAATGAAGAATGAACGATTAAGAATGAACAAGAATCAATGGTCAATGACGAATGAACGATGAAGAATGAACAAGTTTCAATGATCAATGACGAATGAACGATGAAGAATGAACAAGGATCAATGATCAATGACGAATGAATGATGAAAAATGAACAAGGATCAATTATTAATGAAGAATGAACGATGAAGAATGAACAAGGATCAATGATCATTGAAGAATGAACGATGAAGAATGAACAAGGATGAATGATCAATGAAGAATAAACGATGAAGAATGAACAAGGATCAATGATCAATGACGAATGAACGATGAAGAATGAACAAGGATCAATGATCAATGACGAATGAACGATGAAGAATGAACAAGGATCAATGATCAATGTAGAATGAAAGATGAAGAATGAACAAGATTCACTGATCAATGACGAATGAACGATGAAGAATGAACAAGGATCAATGATCAATGAAGAACGAAAGATAAAGAATGAACAAGGATCAATGATCAATGACGAATGAATGAAGAAGAATGAACAAGGATCAATGATCAATGAAGAATGAACGATGATGAATGAACAAGGATCAATGATCAATGACGAATGAACGATGAAGAATGAATAAGGATCAATGATCAATGAAGAATGAACGATGAAGAATGAACAAGGATCAATGGTCAATGACGAATGAACGATTAAGAATGAACAAGGATCAATGATCAATGAAGAATGAACGATGAAGAATGAACAAGGATCAATGATCAATGAAGAATGAACGATTAAGAATGAACAAGGATCAATGATCAATGAAGAATGAACGATGAAGAATGAACAAGGATCAATGATCAATGTAGAATGAACGATGAAGAATGAACAAGGATCAATGATCAATGACGAATGAACGATGAAGAATGAACAAGTATCAATGATCAATGAAGCATAAACAATGAAGAATGAACAAGGATCAATGATCAATGAAGAATGAACGATGAAGAATGAACAAGGATCAATGATCATTGTAGAATGAACGATGAAGAATGAACAAGGATCAATGATCAATGAAGAATGAACGATGAAGAATGAAAAAGGATAAGTGATCAATAACGAATGAACGATGAAGAATGAACAAGGATCAATGATCAATGAAGAATGAACGATAAAGAATGAAATAGGATCAATGATCAATGACGAATGAACGATGAAGAATGAACAAGGATCAATGATCAATGAAGAATGAACGATGACGAATCAATAAGGATCAATTATCAATGAAGAATAAACGATGAAGAATGAACAACAATCAATGATCCATGAAGAATAAACGATGAAGAATGAACAAGGATCAATGATCAATGACGAATGAACGATGAAGAATTAACAAGGATCAATGATCAATGAAGCATAAACGATGAGGAATGGACAAGGATCAATGATCAATGTAGAATGAAAGATGAAGAATGAACAAGGATCAATGATCAATGACGAATGAATGATGAAGAATGAACAAGGATCAATGATCAATGAAGAATGAAAGATAAAGAATAAACAAGGATCAATGATCAATGAAGAATGAACGATGAAGAATGAACAAGGATCAATGGTCAATGAAGAATGAACGATGAAGAATGAACAAGGATCAATGATCAATGACGAATGAACGATGAAGAATGAACAAGGATCAATGATCAATGACGAATGAACGATGAAGAATGAACAAGGATCAATGATCAATGAAGCATAAACGATGAAGAATGAACAAGGATCAATGATCAATGAAGAATGAACGATTAAGAATGAACAAGAATCAATGGTCAATGACGAATGAACGATGAAGAATGAACAAGTTTCAATGATCAATGACGAATGAACGATGAAGAATGAACAAGGATCAATGATCAATGACGAATGAATGATGAAAAATGAACAAGGATCAATTATTAATGAAGAATGAACGATGAAGAATGAACAAGGATCAATGATCATTGAAGAATGAACGATGAAGAATGAACAAGGATGAATGATCAATGAAGAATAAACGATGAAGAATGAACAAGGATCAATGATCAATGACGAATGAACGATGAAGAATGAACAAGGATCAATGATCAATGACGAATGAACGATGAAGAATGAACAAGGATCAATGATCAATGTAGAATGAAAGATGAAGAATGAACAAGATTCACTGATCAATGACGAATGAACGATGAAGAATGAACAAGGATCAATGATCAATGAAGAACGAAAGATAAAGAATGAACAAGGATCAATGATCAATGACGAATGAATGAAGAAGAATGAACAAGGATCAATGATCAATGAAGAATGAACGATGATGAATGAACAAGGATCAATGATCAATGACGAATGAACGATGAAGAATGAGTAAGGATCAATGATCAATGAAGAATGAACGATGAAGAATGAACAAGGATCAATGGTCAATGACGAATGAACGATTAAGAATGAACAAGGATCAATGATCAATGAAGAATGAACGATGAAGAATGAACAAGGATCAATGATCAATGTAGAATGAACGATGAAGAATGAACAAGGATCAATGATCAATGAAGAATGAACGATTAAGAATGAACAAGGATCAATGATCAATGAAGAATGAACGATGAAGAATGAACAAGGATCAATGATCAATGTAGAATGAACGATGAAGAATGAACAAGTATCAATGATCAATGACGAATGAACGATGAAGAATGAACAAGGATCAATGATCAATGAAGCATAAACAATGAAGAATGAACAAGGATCAATGATCAATGAAGAATGAACGATGAAGAATGAAAAAGGATAAGTGATCAATAACGAATGAACGATGAAGAATGAACAAGGATCAATGATCAATGAAGAATGAACGATAAAGAATGAATTAGGATCAATGATCAATGACGAATGAACGATGAAGAATGAACAAGGATCAATAATCAATGAAGAATGAACGATGAAGAATGAACAAGGATAATTGATCAATGACGAATGAACGATGAAGAATGAACAAGGATCAATGATCAATGAAGCATAAACGATGAAGAATGAACAAGGATCAATGATCAATGAAGAATGAACGATTAAGAATGAACAAGAATCAATGGTCAATGACGAATGAACGATGAAGAATGAACAAGGATCAATGATCAATGAAGAATGAATGACGAAGAATGAACAAGGATCAATGATCAATGAAGAATAAACAATGAAGAATGAACAAGGATCAATGATCAATGACTAATGAACGATGAAGAATGAACAAGGATCAATGATCAATGAAGAATGAACGATAATGAATGAACAAGTATCAATGATCAATGACGAATGAACGATGAAGAATGAACAAGGATCAATGATCAATGTAGAATGAACGATGAAGAATGAACAAGGATCAATGATCAATGACGAATGAACGATGAAGAATGAACAAGGATCAATGGTCAATGACGAATGAACGATGAAGAATGAACAAGGATCAATGATCAATGAAGAATGAATGACGAAGAATGAACAAGGATCAATGATCAATGAAGAATAAACAATGAAGAATGAACAAGGATCAATGATCAATGAAGAATGAATGATGAAGAATGAACAAGTATCAATGATCAATGACGAATGAACGATGAAGAATGAAAAAGGATCAATGATCAATGAAAAATGAACGATGAAGAATGAACAAGGACCAATGATCATTGAAGAATGAATGATGAAGAATGAACAAGGATCAATGATCAATGAAGAATGAAAGATAAAGAATAAACAAGGATCAATGATCAATGAAGAATGAACGATGAAGAATGAACAAGGATCAATGGTCAATGAAGAATGAACGATTAAGAATGAACAAGGATCAATGATCAATGAAGAATGAATGACGAAGAATGAACAAGGATCAATGATCAATGAAGAATAAACAATGAAGAATGAACAAGGATCAATGATCAATGACTAATGAACGATGAAGAATGAACAAGGATCAATGATCAATGAAGAATGAACGATAATGAATGAACAAGTATCAATGATCAATGACGAATGAACGATGAAGAATGAACAAGGATCAATGATCAATGTAGAATGAACGATGAAGAATGAACAAGGATCAATGATCAATGTAGAATGAACGATGAAGAATGAACAAGGATCAATGATCAATGACGAATGAACGATGAAGAATGAACAAGGATCAATGGTCAATGAAGAATGAACGATGAAGAATGAACAAGGATCAATGATCAATGTAGAATGAACGATGAAGAATGAACAAGGATCAATGATCAATGAAGAATGAACGATAATGAATGAACAAGTATCAATGATCAATGACGAATGAACGATGAAGAATGAACAAGGATCAATGATCAATGAAAAATGAACGATGAAGAATGAACAAGGATCAATGATCAATGTAGAATGAACGATGAAGAATGAACAAGGATCAATGATCAATGACGAATGAACGATGAAGAATGAACAAGGATCAATGGTCAATGAAGAATGAACGATGAAGAATGAACAAGGATCAATGATCAATGTAGAATGAACGATGAAGAATGAACAAGGATCAATGATCAATGACGAATGAACGATGAAGAATGAACAAGGATCAATGATCAATGAAGCATAAACGATGAAGAATGAACAAGGATCAATGATCAATGAAGAATGAACGATTAAGAATGAACAAGAATCAATGGTCAATGACGAATGAACGATGAAGAATGAACAAGTTTCAATGATCAATGACGAATGAACGATGAAGAATGAACAAGGATCAATGATCAATGACGAATGAATGATGAAAAATGAACAAGGATCAATTATTAATGAAGAATGAACGATGAAGAATGAACAAGGATCAATGATCATTGAAGAATGAACGATGAAGAATGAACAAGGATGAATGATCAATGAAGAATAAACGATGAAGAATGAACAAGGATCAATGATCAATGACGAATGAACGATGAAGAATGAACAAGGATCAATGATCAATGACGAATGAACGATGAAGAATGAACAAGGATCAATGATCAATGTAGAATGAAAGATGAAGAATGAACAAGATTCACTGATCAATGACGAATGAACGATGAAGAATGAACAAGGATCAATGATCAATGAAGAACGAAAGATAAAGAATGAACAAGGATCAATGATCAATGTAGAATGAACGATGAAGAATGAACAAGGATCAATGATCAATGAAGAATGAACGATTAAGAATGAACAAGGATCAATGATCAATGAAGAATGAACGATGAAGAATGAACAAGGATCAATAATCAATGTAGAATGAACGATGAAGAATGAACAAGTATCAATGATCAATGACGAATGAACGATGAAGAATGAACAAGGATCAATGATCAATGAAGCATAAACAATGAAGAATGAACAAGGATCAATGATCAATGAAGAATGAACGATTAAGAATGAACAAGAATCAATGGTCAATGACGAATGAACGATGAAGAATGAACAAGTTTCAATGATCAATGACGAATGAACGATGAAGAATGAACAAGGATCAATGATCAATGACGAATGAATGATGAAAAATGAACAAGGATCAATTATTAATGAAGAATGAACGATGAAGAATGAACAAGGATCAATGATCATTGAAGAATGAACGATGAAGAATGAACAAGGATGAATGATCAATGAAGAATAAACGATGAAGAATGAACAAGGATCAATGATCAATGACGAATGAACGATGAAGAATGAACAAGGATCAATGATCAATGACGAATGAACGATGAAGAATGAACAAGGATCAATGATCAATGTAGAATGAAAGATGAAGAATAAACAAGATTCACTGATCAATGACGAATGAACGATGAAGAATGAACAAGGATCAATGATCAATGACTAATGAACGATGAAGAATGAACAAGGATCAATGATCAATGAAGAATGAACGATAATGAATGAACAAGTATCAATGATCAATGACGAATGAACGATGAAGAATGAACAAGGATCAATGATCAATGAAAAATGTACGATGAAGAATGAACAAGGATCAATGATCAATGTAGAATGAACGATGAAGAATGAACAAGGATCAATGATCAATGAAGAATGAACGATTAAGAATGAACAAGGATCAATGATCAATGAAGAATGAACGATGAAGAATGAACAAGGATCAATGATCAATGTAGAATGAACGATGAAGAATGAACAAGGATCAATGATCAATGACGAATGAACGATGAAGAATGAACAAGGATCAATGATCAATGAAGCATAAACAATGAAGAATGAACAAGGATCAATGATCAATGAAGAATGAACGATGAAGAATGAACAAGGATCAATGATCATTGTAGAATGAACGATGAAGAATGAACAAGGATCAATGATCAATGAAGAATGAACGATGAAGAATGAAAAAGGATAAGTGATCAATAACGAATGAACGATGAAGAATGAACAAGGATCAATGATCAATGAAGAATGAACGATAAAGAATGAAATAGGATCAATGATCAATGACGAATGAACGATGAAGAATGAACAAGGATCAATGATCAATGAAGAATGAACGATGACGAATCAATAAGGATCAATTATCAATGAAGAATAAACGATGAAGAATGAACAACAACCAATGATCCATGAAGAATAAACGATGAAGAATGAACAAGGATCAATGATCAATGACGAATGAACGATGAAGAATTAACAAGGATCAATGATCAATGAAGCATAAACGATGAAGAATGGACAAGGATCAATGATCAATGTAGAATAAAAGATCAAGAATGAACAAGGATCAATGATCAATGACGAATGAATGATGAAGAATGAACAAGGATCAATGATCAATGAAGAATGAAAGATAAAGAATAAACAAGGATCAATGATCAATGAAGAATGAACGATGAAGAATGAACAAGGATCAATGGTCAATGAAGAATGAACGATGAAGAATGAACAAGGATCAATGATCAATGTAGAATGAACGATGAAGAATGAACAAGGATCAATGATCAATGACGAATGAACGATGAAGAATGAACAAGGATCAATGATCAATGAAGCATAAACGATGAAGAATGAACAAGGATCAATGATCAATGAAGAATGAACGATTAAGAATGAACAAGAATCAATGGTCAATGACGAATGAACGATGAAGAATGAACAAGTTTCAATGATCAATGACGAATGAACGATGAAGAATGAACAAGGATCAATGATCAATGACGAATGAATGATGAAAAATGAACAAGGATCAATTATTAATGAAGAATGAACGATGAAGAATGAACAAGGATCAATGATCATTGAAGAATGAACGATGAAGAATGAACAAGGATGAATGATCAATGAAGAATAAACGATGAAGAATGAACAAGGATCAATGATCAATGACGAATGAACGATGAAGAATGAACAAGGATCAATGATCAATGACGAATGAACGATGAAGAATGAACAAGGATCAATGATCAATGTAGAATGAAAGATGAAGAATGAACAAGATTCACTGATCAATGACGAATGAACGATGAAGAATGAACAAGGATCAATGATCAATGAAGAACGAAAGATAAAGAATGAACAAGGATCAATGATCAATGACGAATGAATGAAGAAGAATGAACAAGGATCAATGATCAATGAAGAATGAACGATGATGAATGAACAAGGATCAATGATCAATGACGAATGAACGATGAAGAATGAATAAGGATCAATGATCAATGAAGAATGAACGATGAAGAATGAACAAGGATCAATGGTCAATGACGAATGAACGATTAAGAATGAACAAGGATCAATGATCAATGAAGAATGAACGATGAAGAATGAACAAGGATCAATGATCAATGAAGAATGAACGATTAAGAATGAACAAGGATCAATGATCAATGAAGAATGAACGATGAAGAATGAACAAGGATCAATGATCAATGTAGAATGAACGATGAAGAATGAACAAGGATCAATGATCAATGACGAATGAACGATGAAGAATGAACAAGGATCAATGATCAATGAAGCATAAACAATGAAGAATGAACAAGGATCAATGATCAATGAAGAATGAACGATGAAGAATGAACAAGGATCAATGATCATTGTAGAATGAACGATGAAGAATGAACAAGGATCAATGATCAATGAAGAATGAACGATGAAGAATGAAAAAGGATAAGTGATCAATAACGAATGAACGATGAAGAATGAACAAGGATCAATGATCAATGAAGAATGAACGATAAAGAATGAAATAGGATCAATGATCAATGACGAATGAACGATGAAGAATGAACAAGGATCAATGATCAATGAAGAATGAACGATGACGAATCAATAAGGATCAATTATCAATGAAGAATAAACGATGAAGAATGAACAACAATCAATGATCCATGAAGAATAAACGATGAAGAATGAACAAGGATCAATGATCAATGACGAATGAACGATGAAGAATTAACAAGGATCAATGATCAATGAAGCATAAACGATGAGGAATGGACAAGGATCAATGATCAATGTAGAATGAAAGATGAAGAATGAACAAGGATCAATGATCAATGACGAATGAATGATGAAGAATGAACAAGGATCAATGATCAATGAAGAATGAAAGATAAAGAATAAACAAGGATCAATGATCAATGAAGAATGAACGATGAAGAATGAACAAGGATCAATGGTCAATGAAGAATGAACGATGAAGAATGAACAAGGATCAATGATCAATGACGAATGAACGATGAAGAATGAACAAGGATCAATGATCAATGACGAATGAACGATGAAGAATGAACAAGGATCAATGATCAATGAAGCATAAACGATGAAGAATGAACAAGGATCAATGATCAATGAAGAATGAACGATTAAGAATGAACAAGAATCAATGGTCAATGACGAATGAACGATGAAGAATGAACAAGTTTCAATGATCAATGACGAATGAACGATGAAGAATGAACAAGGATCAATGATCAATGACGAATGAATGATGAAAAATGAACAAGGATCAATTATTAATGAAGAATGAACGATGAAGAATGAACAAGGATCAATGATCATTGAAGAATGAACGATGAAGAATGAACAAGGATGAATGATCAATGAAGAATAAACGATGAAGAATGAACAAGGATCAATGATCAATGACGAATGAACGATGAAGAATGAACAAGGATCAATGATCAATGACGAATGAACGATGAAGAATGAACAAGGATCAATGATCAATGTAGAATGAAAGATGAAGAATGAACAAGATTCACTGATCAATGACGAATGAACGATGAAGAATGAACAAGGATCAATGATCAATGAAGAACGAAAGATAAAGAATGAACAAGGATCAATGATCAATGACGAATGAATGAAGAAGAATGAACAAGGATCAATGATCAATGAAGAATGAACGATGATGAATGAACAAGGATCAATGATCAATGACGAATGAACGATGAAGAATGAGTAAGGATCAATGATCAATGAAGAATGAACGATGAAGAATGAACAAGGATCAATGGTCAATGACGAATGAACGATTAAGAATGAACAAGGATCAATGATCAATGAAGAATGAACGATGAAGAATGAACAAGGATCAATGATCAATGTAGAATGAACGATGAAGAATGAACAAGGATCAATGATCAATGAAGAATGAACGATTAAGAATGAACAAGGATCAATGATCAATGAAGAATGAACGATGAAGAATGAACAAGGATCAATGATCAATGTAGAATGAACGATGAAGAATGAACAAGTATCAATGATCAATGACGAATGAACGATGAAGAATGAACAAGGATCAATGATCAATGAAGCATAAACAATGAAGAATGAACAAGGATCAATGATCAATGAAGAATGAACGATGAAGAATGAAAAAGGATAAGTGATCAATAACGAATGAACGATGAAGAATGAACAAGGATCAATGATCAATGAAGAATGAACGATAAAGAATGAATTAGGATCAATGATCAATGACGAATGAACGATGAAGAATGAACAAGGATCAATAATCAATGAAGAATGAACGATGAAGAATGAACAAGGATAATTGATCAATGACGAATGAACGATGAAGAATGAACAAGGATCAATGATCAATGAAGCATAAACGATGAAGAATGAACAAGGATCAATGATCAATGAAGAATGAACGATTAAGAATGAACAAGAATCAATGGTCAATGACGAATGAACGATGAAGAATGAACAAGGATCAATGATCAATGAAGAATGAATGACGAAGAATGAACAAGGATCAATGATCAATGAAGAATAAACAATGAAGAATGAACAAGGATCAATGATCAATGACTAATGAACGATGAAGAATGAACAAGGATCAATGATCAATGAAGAATGAACGATAATG